>NC_056733.1:1426573109-1427173109 GCF_019279795.1 Protopterus annectens | reverse complement strand
GGCTGTTATCAAAATGCTTAGCTCCAGTCATTGCTGATCACATACTCCAGGGTATTCACATTTTTCCATGTTTGGACATTTTTTTTTTATCTTTGCTGACTTTCTTGCCAGCTGTCAAAAGTCTGCAGCTGACTTTTACTTCTGGGTTTTCTAAGCACTTTATGGAAGTCTCTCGTCCTGGCTCACAGATTGACTTTCCTTGATGTTATCTTGGCCTTGGGTAGAGCCTTTTTTTCCCCAGATAAAGTGGGTATGTTTCAGCAGTTCTTCCTAAGCCAAGGATCTGTAGGGGACTTTCTCAAGATTCTAGGACATATGGTATCAATGAAGATCGTACTGTTCTTTGTCAGGCTACACATGATGAAAACACAGCATCTCGTATCAGTTTTGAATAAGCCTTTACATACTTTGACCTGTCAGATTTCAATTCTGAGATTTGTAAAGGGAGATTGGATGGTATGTAGACCATTTAGCTTGCAGTCAAGGTCTTCCATTCCCCCTTTGACCTTCTTCCAGTCAGTCACCACAGACAGTTCAGACCTACTGTGGGGAGCGGTTTCAAAAGGGATAAAAGTGCAAGCTGTGTGGGACACAGAGGACAGACAAAAGCACACAAATATCAGGAAAATGTTGGCTGATATGATTTGAAACATTTCTGGTCCTCAGGAGCTTAGCAGGTGTATGCATTGATGTGGTAGTTAAACAAGAGGAGGAGTACTTGGCCCTTTAAGTCTGTTTTTGACCTGCTCATTCAGACTTCCCTTGTTTACAATCACTACTTCCAAATAGGCAAAAGATGCTAACCTGTTCCACTATTTTCTCTTCTGTCTCAATTTTCAGCTTCTTCTGATTTCCCCCAATTTGCTGCCATAACAAATGACTTGATGTTGTCAGTCTTCATTCATTCTTGATGAATAGCACTCTGTTCTGATCCTGAGTACCGGCTCGACCATTGTACAGTTCACGCAGTAAAAAAAAAAAATCGCAAGCAAGCTAAGATTCTACCCACATTGCCCCTCTCTCCATTACCTCAGATCTTGTTTGCTGCTCTGATAGCAAGACATGTCAGCTGATGCTCTCCAGCTAAGTTCAAAATGTATTAATCTTTAAAAAAAAACGTTGTTCCTTTTAAATCCTTAGTGAATCTTGAGTGATTCTGCTTCTCTGCCCTTAATACCTTCATGGTTTCTTCGTTCCCATTGTTGGAAACCTTTCCCTCTTCCTCTTTACCTTTTAAGTTAACCCTTTATATTACCATTGTTGGTATTTCTTTCTATCCTACCAGTCTTGGTATTTCTGTCTACCATCTTTAGTGTGTGTTGTGTGTGTGTGTGTGTGTGTGTTGTGTGCGTGTGTGTTGTGTGCGTGTGTGTTGTGTGCGTGTTGTGCGTGTGTCAGACTTTCCTTTGTTGACTTTTTCTTTACTTACAAAATGGTTGAAAAATAAAAAGGCATTTCAGGTTTCAAGCAATGCCAGGACTGTGGGCGAAAGATGCCTAATTCAGATGGGCATTTTTCTTGCGTTTACTGTTTGGGTGCATCCCATTTAGGTACTGATTGTTCGATCTGCCAAGCCTTCAGTACCAGGGGTTTGATAGAAAGACGTAATAAGTTGATCTTAAAAGGGATGTTAAAATCTTCCTTTGAGGAAGTCTTGTCTAAGTCCGATCCTACTCCCTCTTCAAAATCTAACCAAACAAAAAAAGAGGAGTCATTCGGTGCAGAGTTCCCCTACAGCACCAGAGACTAAAACACAAGTCTTTGGTTCCATCCGTCTCCTCGGAAACTGAAGACTAAGATTCCAAAATTACCAGAAAAAGAATCTTTGGCACCAGCTTCTTCTGTTACAGTACCAGCAGATTCGGCACTGGCTTCTCTAGTCTTCCAGTCAGTACCTACCTCACCATCTGCACCGCAGCAGACTCTACCCACTTCGGTGTCAAAGTCTGAACCTTTTCTTGTTCCCAGGACAAAGTATTCCCTTTCCATAGACCCCAGATTCTCCTTTGGGGATGCCTGTCAGATCTTCCAGGAGTCTTTCAGAGGTAGATGTGAGATTGGTGGATCAGCTTTTGGCTGCCAGAGGTCTTCATGCCCCCTCTCAGACCTCTCTCTCCTCTGGAGTTGTTTTTTTTTTTCTCGTAAAACTCCTCCAGATTTTCCTCTCTGACCTCCTCAGGAGGCTTAGAGCGTACCACTTCGCTTTCCCTGGTTCCAGCTCTTCTGGTGCTGACAGAGACTCTGTTTGCTCCTGGAAATGCTCTAACATCTTCTGTTCCCTTGTAACTGGTAGATTATTGGGGCCATAGCTCTGTTGTCTGTTTTGAGGGTTTTTGATTGGTTCCTATATTTTACTCTGAGTCGTCCTTTGCTCACGGAGCCCTGACGGTTGTGGGCTCCTCCCTGGCTCCTGCTTCAGATGGCGGTCCTTCGGAGTGGGGAGTGACCTTAATTCCAAGGTCGTCTTTCTCTGTTCTGGGCTCCCATCTCTCTTTGGAGGGGGGGGGGGGCTGACTTCCAAGTCATGGAGAGGGCATTAGCCTCTGTGGGCTGTCAGCTGGCCCCTTCTGTATCGGAGTGTCATATGTCTGTACCATCTGGTTCAGAGCTGCCACCATCTTCCATAACAGGACAGTGAGCACCAAAGCTGCAAGTTACCCCTGTACAGGGCCCTTCTTTGGAGTCTTCCTCAGAGATTCCTGCTGACAAACCACCACAAAAGAATATGTGCAAGAGGAAGAACTTGGATTCCCCAGAAGAATCTGTCACAGAAGATATGGACTTCAGTGAAGGGGAGGGTTCCCCCTCGTCACCCCCCTGAAGATGTGTCATTTGGAGACATCCTGGAGATTCTTAAACAGAGGGGTGATTGGAAGCCCAAAGACCCGTCCTCTGAGGAATCTGTGTATTTGCAAGCATTTTGTGCTCACCCATCTACTTCCTGGGTGACCCTGCTTGTTGATGACCTCATTAAATTGATCGCGCAGCTGGCATGGAAGGCCCCTGATTACATAGAGCTGATCCCCCCAGAAACCAGACAAAATCTTATCAGCACCCGAAGATCAGTAGTATTAGGCAAAGGGTTTAGCAGTAGATATCGTGGTGGTGGTATGACCACCAAGAAGGAACTTTGTGATGAGAGTTCCACTGTCCACCCACCTAACCGATAGTCTAAGACGATGGGCAGATTTGGAAAGCGGGTCTATGCCTCATCGACCTTCACTCTAAGGTCCTTGAATTTCATGGCACACTTTACTAGACACCAGCGGGATCATTAAGGAGTTATCAGATACCCTCACTGGAGCTGTGTCTGATGAGGTGCGGGGTAAGGTTGCCTCTCAGCTGACCAACCTGGAATCTATATCAAACTCGTCCATGTGGCTCATCGCTCAGGCAGCGGGTTCAGGCGTTACGCCTGAATGCATTTGTGTGAGTTCGTGGAGCCTTTCAAGGCTTCCTTCGCCAGTGCTCCTTTTGACAGATCATCCTTGTTCGTCCCCAAAGTCAAAGATGCACTAGCCAGGTGCGAAAAAGATGGAAAGACCCTTTCTGCTGTGGGCATTTGTTTTTCTACTCCTCAGTGATCCTACTCCCGGAATCAGAGGAACCACATTTTTCTGCTCAAGTCCCAAGGGCTTTTTCAGGACACGCATGGCAGTAGCTTCCCTCAGGGCAGAGGGGGGAGCTTTAATGAAGACACCCACCTCATGACAGAGGTAGCCCACAAAGTCAGTGCTCCAGAGGCTCCTTTTCTGGACAACCGTATCAGCTCTCCTGAAAGGAGGCCCAATTTTTTACCTCTGAAAGCAGTCGAGGGAAGACTTTCAGTGCACCAGACAGTCTGGCGACTAACTTCCTATACTTGGGTGCAGAGAATCATTACCAGAGGTTATCATATCCCCTTTATTCTCTTTCCAAGATGAGTCCCAGATGTACCACCCAGTCAGAGGGACCAAGCAGCCTTGGAGATTCAAAAGTTGCTAGAAAAAAGGGTCATCCAAGAAGTCCCACCAGATCAGATAGGATCCGTACTTTACTCGAGGTGCTTTTTAGTGCCAAAAAAAGACAGGGGACTTGAGACTAATATTGGATCTCAGCCTTCTAAACAAGTTCGTTCAGAAAACAAAATTCCAGATGGTCACAGTTCAGTCTATCCTTCCCTTTCTAGAGTAGCACGATTGGCTGTACCCTCTAGACCTTCAAGGCGCATATTACCACACAAAAATAGACAAATGCTCCAGAAGGTTTCTCAGCTTTCGGCTTGGAGCCAGTCATTTCCAGTTCAGAGTACTGCCCTTTGGTCTCACCACAGCCCCTAGGGTGTTCATCAAATGCATGGCAGCAGTCATGGCTTACTTGAGACAACATGGATTCTGGGTGTTTCCCTACTTAGATGACTGGCTCCTCACCACCCCCACCAGGCGTCTTCTGCTTCAAGTCACAAATTTCTTACTGCTTTTTTTCAACTGTTTGGGCATAACTGTCAACAAAGAAAAATCCCAGCTGACTCCAGCACAAGACCTAGAGTTTATAGGAGCTCGCCTCAATATAGTCTCTTGTAAAGCTTCTCTCCCTCTTCACAGAATACAAAAGATAAGGTCTCAAGTACAATTCATCATATCCAAAGACAAAGTCTCCGCTGCTCTTGTCTTTCAATCTTTTGGATTTATAGCAACTACAATTACTTTAGTACCTCTGGCAAGATTTCACATGAGGTTAATTCAGTGGCTCTTAGCAGCACAATGGTCCATCCTGACGCATCTGATCGACTTATCTTAGTTAATAACCGGTTGCTACAAGAAGGATCTATCTTGGTGCCTACAGTCAGAGGAAATTCTTCTGGGCAGTGCCTTCATTCCGTCTCAGCCAAAGGCCATAGTGACCACGGACACCTCCCAGATCGGGTGGGGGGGCATTATCTGGGAAGAACAGTCAAAAGCACTTAGTGTCTGCAAGAGGCCAGTTTTGCACATCAGTGTCCTGGAATTGAGGGCAGTGTTCTTAGCACTGCAAGCCTCCTCCCTCTGGGGACAGTAGCAGTTCAGTGGTCTGGTACATCAACAAACAGAGTGGAACCAGATCTTACTCCCAGTGCTGGGAAATTCTCAGGATATAGCAATGGATGATATCTTCCAACCACTTTGTTGGGCAGTGCACATCCCGGGGAGCTCCAGCCTCATAGTGGGCAAACTGAGCAGATGTATTCTCCTGCCTCGTGAGTGGTGTCTCAATCCCAAGGTGGTGATTGAAGTTTTTCATTGATGGGCCAGCCTTGCGACCTCTTTACTTCCCCAATGAACAACAAATGCAGCAGCTATTTTGCCTTAATCCCCCTTTGGGGGGAGTCCCCGAGAGACACTGTCCTTCTTGATTGGCCCTTGGGACTTCTCTATGCCTTTCCTTTCATTCTCCTGTTCTTGAAGAAAGCCAAAAGGTTGAGAAGCAAAGGGATCTTCATTGCACCCTTTTGGCCCATGCAAGTTTGGTTCCCCTTTCTTTTGCCTCAACTGATTCACTGTCCATGGATTCTGGATCCAGTTCCAGACCTCCTGTCTCAACCACAGAGACCGGTGTATCCCAACCTTCACAGTCTGATGCTGGCCGCTTGTTTTCCCCCAATTCCATTAGTTACCAGGCAAAGTAATATAGCTTCCTCAGTACAAACAATTCTGGCTTCTCTTCCATTTGCTAAGATAGTGTTTCCTGGTAGATGTTTTATGAGGTTTTCAGTTTGGGCCCATACAAACAATCTAGACCCTTTTTCGGCACCTTTTGACAAAGGTTTTACAATTTTTAGCTTCCCTTTTTGATCAAGGAGCTTCTGCTTCCACCATTAAAGTTCAACTAGCGGCCATGTATAATTTCCAAAATGGCAACGATGATCATTCTTTAATTTCCCATTGTTTATGCAAAGTTTTTCTTAAAGGTGCCTTGTGTCAAACCCCCCCCCCCATTCAAGGACACTATAGCTAGCTCCATGGGATCTGACCCTGGTTTTGCAGTCTTTGGAACTCCCACCCTTTGAACCAACAGCAACTTGTCATCTCGCATTTCTGTCGTGGAAAACGTTTTCCAGTGGCCATTACTTCTGCCAGGAGAGTTTTTGAAATTCAAGCATTGTATGTAAAAAAAAAAAAAAAAAAAAAAAAAAAAAACCCTACCTGTTTTTTTCATAATGATAGGGTTTCATTGAGAACCAACCCTTCCTATTTTCCTAAGGTGGTCTTAGAGTCTAATATTAATCAAACTGTTGATTTACCCATTTTCAACCTCACTTTCTCCAGTAAAGGTGAATACTGCTTACATTTACTAGATGTTCACTGACAATTGCATTCCTACCTTGACAGGACCAAAGAATCTAGAAAATCAGGCCAAGTGTTTGTTTCCTTTTTCAGGTCTGATTTGGGAAAACTTTATCAAGATGGCTTGGAGATTATCTTCATTCATGATCTTAACACGAAGTTACCTGCGCCTGTAAAAATGCATTCCACCAGATCAATAGCCACGTCAGCTGTTTTCCACTCCAGGGCGTCCATGGATGAAATATGTGCAGCCGCAACATGGGCTTCTCCACATACCTTTATCACCCATTATAAATTGGATATGGTCTCCAGGGGAAGTGCATCCTTTGGGTCTGTGGTTCTCAGGAATATCTTTCTGTAAGGCCATCCAGGACCTGAAGTAGCTGGATACTCTGTCCCATTCATCAAGAATGAATGAAGATTGACATCAGATAAAGAAGTTCTGAACTTAGCATAATGTTTCATCTGTGTTGTCGATCTTCATTCGTTCTTGACATCCCACCCTCCTTTCCCCACCTATAGATTTCCTGGAGGATTGGACACTTGTTCTGGGAACCTATAGGTTTCACCTTGGACATGGCTTCTACCTTGTATACCTATTCTTCTACAGTACTATTTGGCTGCAAACTTGATCTGATGTAATGGAGAGGGGCATTATGGGTAGAGTCTTAGCTTGTGAGTTTTTTGGCTGGCATGAGCTGTATAATGGCCGAGCTGGTTCCGAGGATCGGAACATAGTCCCATTCATCAAGAATGAATGAAGATTGACAGCACAGATGGAAAGTTATGGTAAGTACATAATTTCTTTTTTTGTCTGTACTTCGTTTAGTTTCATGTTCCTTCAGTTTTATCAAAGCATCATAGGAGATTACTAGGCTATCAGTCTGGATGTCATTTTAAACCTCGCGATTTCATCTCCGTGTAATGCCATGGAAATGCTAGTCAAATGCCCAAGATTGCATTTAGTGACGACTGCCAATGTCTAGGAGGGTTGCGTGTGCTTTCCCTGGTAAGAATTTATGGTGCCCCATCCACTCGACCAGGCGCCTCTTGAACAGTGTCATAGAGGTGCTCTGTTTCACATGAATTGGTAGCCTGTTCCAGTAACGCTGCAGTTGCTGGGAGATGAATTTGTCCCTCCAGCATGTCCAGTTTGTCGCAGGCCATATTTAGGTCCCTGGAATGGGTAGCCCTAGTCCCGTTTGATTAACTGATGTTCGTGTTTCACTGTTGCAGTCATTACATTTGGGTAATCTGCTGGCAGGTTTCCCTCAGTCGGCCTGAATAACAAAGTCTTGGGTCCTGCGTCAGTTGCTGTCTCCTCTTCCATGACGTCAGGTCGTCAGGGGTATAAAACATGCAGCCGACGCCATTTTATTCAGTCTTTCTTGCCGCGCGGTGCCCGAAGCAGAAGCAGTTCGCAAGTGCCAGTCGGCCGACTCCTGAAATTTTCGCATTCGAGTTTCAGAACCAAAGTCTTCAACTAAAGCTAAGTACCTTTTTCTTGCTCCTTACTGATGTCAGTAAAAGTTAATAATTGCATTACTTGTGGGAAGCAAATACCTCATAAGGATTTTCATTTGTACTGTATTCCTTGCCTAGGCCCAGATCATAACGTGCCTTGCTGTTGGTTTTGTGCTAGATTTAACCAACGCACTATTAAGCGTCGGTATATTTTTGCTTCTAAATATTTTGGATCAAAATGTAATTACCCTGAAATGTCATCGGTTAGCAATCTGACTACCGGAGTTCACAAAAAATGCAAAGAAAATGACAGAGACAGACCGTCGAGGTCCAAAACCGACGACGAAACTTCTAAGCCAGTTGCCGGTTCGCCGATACTCAGTGAGGCACTTTCGTAGCTCCTGATACCCGCAGGCCTCTACCGAGACCCATGCGGAGTCCGGTATGCCGCGAGATTCTCAGAGCATTGAACCCACGGATGTCTTTCCCTTGGATGGGTCTGGAGCTGCTGAACAGGCACCGGCTTCTGAAGGTGGTTTCAGGCCTCAACATTTTTATATAAAACAGACGCCAGCCTCAAAAACAAGATCAAAAACATCTTCTATGTCTAAAAAACCTATGCATGAGCCACGTGCTCAGGGCCCTATACCTAAAAAACAGATGATCAAAAGGGCTGAGGACTTAATTACCTTGATCAGGGGTTCCCAACCCCCCCCCCCCCGCTAACAGGCCTAGGCAAGGCAGTGATTATAAATCTTCAGATCAGGTTTCCATTTCTTCTGATCAGGAATTTTCTGTTCCACCCTATGAGGATTCTGATGCAGAAGAATCCATCCTATCTGCATCTCTTCCCGAGGATTACTCTTTTGGCGAAACCTTGCATACTTTAAGGGAACATTTTCACTGGGAGAGTCAGGATGTCTCTGAATCAAAAAAGAGGCTTAGGGATTTCCTTCTTCCTCAGCATAGGCCTTTGGCAATACCTCTTGTATTAGACATTGTTGTGTTTTCAGAATCAGGCATGTCTCCTGATTCCCTACCACCGGCTCCTAGTAAGCCAGACAGATATTACAGGGTTCCTGACTACCACAAATTTCTATTCAAAAGTCATGCTGCTGATCCTGACAGTATCTCACAGGGTCCCAAAGGTGAAAGTCCTCTACAGCCAAAAATCCTACCCCCCTCTGATAGAGACTCCAGGGCACTGGATAGATGGGGAAAGAAGGTTTATACGTCTGCAACCTTTGCAATTTTAAACTGCCAGTTTTATATGCTTAAATATCAACAACATGTTATGGGCTTATTGAAACAGAAAATTATGTTGATTTCTGATTGTGTGGAAAATAAAGAATTACAGGACTTATTGCATTCAGCAGAACAGGTTGGAAAGCATACTTTGCAATGTGGTTTTGATTCCTTGGAGGCCTCTTGCAGGGCCGCAGTTACTGGATCTGTGATTAGAAGGCATGCCTGGCTCAAGGAGCAAAATCTGCCTGATCATGTTAAAGCTAAATTGTTGGATGCCCCCTTGCAGCATGATACTCTGTCTGGTAATAAGGCAGAAGAGGTTTTAAAGAAAATGGAAGACTAAGCTAAATCTGTGCAAACTGTAAAAGATTTCTTACAAGTGCAGCCACCCAGGTTCAGTAGACACTGGCCTACTAAAAACTGGTCCTTTCCTGTGTCCAACAGAGCCACTCAAGGCAAATCCAGGTGCTCAGAAGGCTCTAGATATCAATCACAGGGTTCTTACAGGTCAAAGCAATAGGGTTCCTCCACCTCCAAATCTGGAGGAAACAAAGCACAACCCTACAGTAAGCAGTCTCAATGACTTCCCTCTACCTTCACCAAGCACTTATCTTTTGGTAGCCCCCTTGGTGGGGAAATTGGCACTTCATGCTCAAAATTGGCAGTTAATTACCCAGGACAAGTGGGTATTAAACATAGTATCCCAGGGGTACAGATTTCATTTCCATACTTTGCCAATTCCAAATGGTTGGCCAGATCTGCTACAGAATCAGTGGGCAGAGGCTCAGAAACAAGTTATGTCCCCCATGGATATGGGGGCTATTCAGCCAGTACCAGAAAAGGAAGAAGGACAAGGTTTTTAGTCAAGACTTTTCCTGGTACCCAGAAAAGACAGTGCCTGACATCCAATACTGCACTTATCGATTTTGAACACGTTCCTGGACATTCCAAAATTCAAAATGCTGACTTTACAACAGCTACTACCTATGCTGGGCAGGAACGCTTGGTTAGTGACTCTAGACTTAAGAGACATACCTGCATATCCCAATAAGGGAATCGTGCAGAAGATACCTCCGCTTCAAGGCAGGTTTTTTGCATTACCAATTCTCTGCACTGCCCTTTGGCTTATCTACTGCACCCAGGGTCTTTACAGAGTGCCTGACACCAGTAATTGCATTCTGCAGACAAAGAACCATACAAATTTATCCGTATCTGGACGACTGTCTCATTCAAGCAGAGGACAAAGACACTCTTCTTCAACATCTGGCATTTATAAAAAGGCTTCTAACATGCCTAGGGTACACAGTAAACGAAAAGAAATCCCAACTGGTACCCTCTCAAATTATATTCCTGGGTGCAAACTTGAATACAACTGCCCAGATGACTTACCTTACGCCAGACAAAGGCAACTGACAACATGCTTCAAACAAATGGCAACAAAATCCCAGTTATCTGCAAAACAAATTCTGCAGGCTTTGGGGTTCATGGCATCCTGCATTCTACTAATTTCATATGCGAGACTGCATATGAGGAAACTTCAATGGTACCTAAAGTTTATGGAGTCAACCTTGCCACAGTCAGGAAACAAACGATTCCTCTCATTCCCTGCCTACAACAGGAATTTCTTTGGTGGGCAGAAACATGTCACCAAAACAAGGGGCTGTCATTCACTCTACCCCCTGCCACCCAGGCCCTAACTACAGATGCATCAGACTGTGCTTGGGGGGGCCCACCCAGCAGGGAGATGCATTCAGGGCAAAGGGAGCCCAAAACAAATGCATCTGCATATCAACCAGAAAGAGATGCTAACTGTTCAGAATGCTCTGACAGCCTTCAAGGACTTACTTCATCCAGGAAAACAACTGATAAAGACAGACAACACCACAGTTATGTGGTACATAAACAAGAAGGGGGTACATATTCCTACCCCCTTTGCAGACTCGCCATGGCATTGTGGAACACAGCCTTGACTTACCAAATACATCTTCAAGCTCAATTCCTGCCAGGAAAACAAAATACTCTGGCAGACGACCTAAGCAGAAATCTTATGGACCCGCACGAGTGGAAACTGGATCCACAAATCTTCAGCATGTTAACACAGAAATGGGGGAGCCCAGACATAGATCTATTTACCTCTCCCCAAAATTATCAACTGAACAAATTCTGCACAAGGACTTATCATAGACAAGCATGGAAAGTGGATGCCCTATCCTTCAGTTGGAAAAACCTATAAGTCTATGCCTTTCCCCCTCTGCCTCTTCTCTCCAAGGTCTTACTAAAGGTCAGACAGGAAAAAACAAAAATTATCCTAGTTGCTCCGGACTGGCCTCGCCAGCACTAGTACCCAATTCTAAGGAATATGTCTCAACTCTCTGCTTGGTACTTGCCTCAAATACCTCATCTACTGTCTCAGCAGAACAATCAAATCTGGAATAGGGACTTCATTTGTCAGCAACCTGTGGGTCTTGGATCCGATATCGGATCCGAGCCAGCAACTTGTAGCATAGCTATGGATCCGAGCTCCTAGCTCCTCCCCTCACCTATAATCCCCTGCCAACCTCCTATGACCTCAGATCTAGTTTGTCGCGCTTGAGTGTGTAGCTAGATTTTAGAGCTCCTAGCGTTTTCTTAACAGATAAGTGAATTTCTTCATTTTTTTTATCAAACTTTGTAATTTGTGAGTGGTTAGGTTTCCTATCTAGTTTAATTTTTTTTTTCATTTTCACCCTCCCCTCGCTGGTCGTTAGCCTGGTGTTTGTGTAGTGTACTTTAGTTTTGGGTATGGCAGAGGCCCCAAAACCTATTTTCTCTAAATGCACCGAGTGTGGCCATAAGCTATCTCCGGCTGATGGCCACACTCGGTGTGTTCGGTGCCTTGGGGTTGAACACCTCTCTTCAGGATGTACCATTTGTGCAGCGTTCAACCCCAGGGCACTGAAAGAGCGGAGGTCGAAGCTTGTCGTGGCGGGTCTTTTGCCTCCGGATTCGGCTTCGGTCTCCGCTCCTCCCGTGGCACCTCCTCAGCCTGTGGTGGTAGCCACTCCTGCCCCCCTTCCCCCAGCCGGGATTCAAACTCCCACTAAAGCGCCGGAGGACAGGGAGGCCAGGAGGGAGAAATGGAGGGAGAAGCACCACAAGTGGTGGGCCGAGGCCTCCGCTTCAGCCCCCCCGGCTAAGCGGGCTTCTCCCTCCACGGCTTCCAGGTCTCCTCCTCCTCGGCTCCGATCTCCTTGCTTCTCCCCGGGACCCGAGGAGGAGGAGACCCAATCTCCGTCGAGGCCATCGAGGCGGCACTCCAGGCCTGCCTCGGTGGCCTCTTCGAGATCTACATACAGCCTGTCAGATGCAGACTTGGACCGGATGATGCGAAGGTTCATCCAGGCCCAGCTGCAGATGGGAGTGCTTTTGCCTCCCCCCCCCCCTTTCGGGGGGGAGCTCGACCCCTTTCTTTGCTCCGATTGCTCCTTCTCCGACCCGCTTCCTGGGTTTGGAGTGTTCGGAGCCGGGCAGCGTCGGAGCCGGGGGTGGGTCGGCGCCGACAGTACTGGGTACTTCGGATCCGACCCTGCCCTCAAGTCTGTCTGTTCCATTGTCGGATCCGACCTCTCGGAGCTGTGGGCTGAGCTTCGGATCCGAGGGTTTCAGTGTGCCTTCGGCTCCGTTCAGGTCGGAGCACACTGGTCCCTCGGATCCGATGGTCTCGGCGCCGGTTCCGATCCCTTCATCGGATCCGAGTGGGAGTCGGCTTTCAGAGCCCAGGGAGAGCGGCTCCCCCTCTGCCTTCGATGCAGTGGAGAGCGGCTCCCCCTCGGCCTTCGATGCAGTGAAGAGGGCTCTGTCGAGAGCATCCAGACCCCCGGCCCTTGCCTCGGCTCCACCCTGCACTCCCTCTCTGCTGGGTCAGGCTTCTATCACCCGGCCACTGGACAGCCTGCTTCGATGTCCCAGGTTGTTCCCTTGGAACAAGATATTGCTGGCGAGACTTCCTCGGACAGCCCCCCCGAGGAAGTGCCTCACAAGCAGAAGTGTAAGAGGAGGCACATGGACTCCCCCGAGTCCTTAACAGAGGACACGGACTTGGATGAAGGGGAAGGCTCCCCAAGGTCACCCCCGGAAGATGTCTCCTTTGGAGACATCATGGAAATGCTTAGGATCAGAGGTGGGTGGTCTGCCCCCAAGGCTTCCTCTGACGAGTCCGTGTTCCTGGAGGCATTCGAAGCAGGCCCGTCTACCTCTTGGGTGTCCCCTCCGGCCAACCCCCTGGTGGACCTTATTACCACCTGGGAGTGGAAGGAACCGGACACTGTGGAGCCAGTCCCTAAACGCCCGGACAGGATACTGAGCCCCCCTGCAGATCGGTCCCACTGGAGCAAGGGTCCCCCCGTAGATGCCGTGTTGACGGCGGCAGCCACATAGAGGGAACTAGCTCAGGTTAGCCCCTCGGTCCATCCACGAGCAAGGAGTCCCGCTCGATGGATCGCCTTAAAGTGCGTTTTTAGTTCAACGACCTTCTCGGTAAGGTCTCTGAACTATATGGCACATGTCATCAGGATGCAGCGTGATCTTATCAAAGAATACGTTGCTTCCCCCCCCCGAGTCCATGTCGGCGGAGGACAAGCAGTTGTACTCCACTCAAATGGCCACTCTAAGGTCTATCTCCAATACCTCTATGCGGCTTTTGTCCCACGCTACTGAGGGAGCCGCTAGAGCTAGCGAAGCGGGCCTAGTCATGAGACGTCAGGCCTAGCTCCGGCATTGTGACTTCGCGGAGCCCTTTAAGGCGTCCTTTGCGAACGCCCCTTTTGATGGTTCTGCCTTGTTTGGCAAGACCGTTCGCGAAACACTGGTCCAGAGCGAGAAGGACGGGAAGACATTGTCTGCCATCGGTGTCCGCTTCTCTGCTCCCCAGAGGTCCTTCTCGAAGAACCAAAAGGGACAGAAGACTATGTGGTTCCGGAAATTGCAACATTCCCAACCTGCTCTGGACAACCAGTCCTTCTGTGGCAGAGGAGGACAAGGAGGATGCCGCCCTAGGGGCAGAGGGGCCCCGAAGAACTTTGGGTCCAGAGAATCCTTCTCTGACTGGCCCACGCAGCAGCCCTGAAGGATTGCCCGACTGCTCTGCTCTGGAGGCAGTCGGGGGGCGTTTCTCGAGGCATCTGGCGGCATGGGAGTCCATCACATCAGACCGCTGGGTGCTTCGTATCATATCCAGAGGCTACAAAATTCCAGTGTATCATGTCCCCAAACTCAGGAGCCTCCCCGATGTTCCACCCGATCAGAGGGAGGCTGCAGCTGCAGAAATCCAGCAGCTGTTAGAAAAAAAGAGCCATCCAACCCGTCCCCCAAGACCAGCTCGTATTAGGGTTCTACTCCAGGTTCTTTCTGGTGCCAAAAAAGACGGGGGACTTGAGACCAATTCTAGATCTTTCCCTCTTGAACCTGTCTGTAACCAAGGAAAAATTCCGAATGGTCACTCTTCAATCCATTCTCCCCCTCTTACAGGAGAGCGATTGGATGTGCTCTATAGACCTCAAGGATGCGTACTACCACATTCTAATGGACAGACGATCCAGGAGGTTTCTCCGCTTCCGGCTGGGAGCCAGTCATTATCAGTCCAGGGTCCTTCCCTTTGGCCTCACCACAGCCCCCAGGGTGTTCACCAAAGTTTTAGCAGTGATACCGGCCCACCTGAGATTCCAGGGAATGCAGGTCTTTCTGTACCTGGACGACTGGCTTCTAACCGCCCCAACAAGGCATCTACTCTGCTCAGCCAGAGATTACTTTCTCTGCCTAGCCCCCCAGTTAGGCATCACAATCAATGCGGACAAATCTTCCCTTGCTCCGACACAAGTAATAGAGTTTATAGGGGCCAGATTAGATACCAGGGATCTACGAGTCTTCCTGACTTCGGAACGACTGCAGAATCTGAGATTGCATGTGCGGGCCATCCTACAATCAGAAGCTCCACCGGCGGAATTGGTCCTGAGGGCGCTGGGCTCCATGGCGGCTGCAATAACGCTTCTTCCATGTGCTCGCCTAAATATGAGGATACTGCAGTGGACCCTTCAAGTGCAATGGCCCTTCCAATCTCTTCCTCTCTGCCACCCTATCTCTATCAGCAAGGTTTGCAGGAGGGCCCTGTTATGGTGGCTCCAATCCCCGGACCTTCATATAGGCCGGCTCTTCTGCACTCCTCCCCCTCTCGCCACGGTGACCATGGACGCCTCTCGCCTCGGGTGGGGGGGGGGAGGCATTACACTGGCAGGACAGTCCAAGGCACGTGGAGTGACACAGAGACCTCCTTGCATATCAACGTTCTGGAGATGAGAGCTGTGCTGTTGGCGTTGCAGGCACTTCAGAATCTCCTCCCCGTAGGAACGATTGCAATTCAGTCAGACAACATGTCTGTTGTTTGGTACATCAACAAACAGGGGGGAACCAGATCCTACCCCTTATGCCAAGAAGCCATATGAGTGTGGGAATGGGCGATTTCCACCAACTGCTTTCTGATCGCAACGCACATTCCGGGGCGGGCCAACATTTTGGCGGACAAACTCAGCCGCACCATTCTTTCCCCTTATGAGTGGTCTCTCAACCCACTAGTAGCGAAGCAGATGTTCGCAAAATGGGGGCAACCCTGCTGCGATCTCTTTGCCTCTCCCTTAAATACGAAATGCAACAGCTTCTTCGCTCTGATTCCCCCACCAGGGAAAGCCCCGAGAGACGCTCTGGTGCATGTTTGGCCACCCGGTCTACTCTATGCCTACCCTCCTTTACCCCTTCATGCTAAAGCTCTTACAGAAAGCCTCACGGTTGGGGAGCAGAATGATCCTCATTGCCCCATTCTGGCCTCTGCAAACTTGGTTCCCTTACCTGTGGTCTCATCTAGTGAATCCTCCTCGGATTCTGGATCCCACTCTGGATCTAATCTCCCATCCATCGGAATTACAGACCCCGAATCTGGTCAACCTGAAGCTGACAGCTTGGTTGCTCCAGTTCCACTCTTAGGACTCCCGGCATCTCTTCACCAGTCAAAGCCATCCTGGTGGCAGCACACAAGCCTTCCACCACGAAAATATAAAACAGTAAATGAAGATGCTTTTCCGTCTGGGCGGACCATCATAATCTGGATCCCTTCACTGCCCCTCTACCATCCGTACTGGATTTTCTAACCGGACTCTTTCAGCAAGGAGCTAGTTGTTCGACAGTCAAGGTACAGTTGGCAGCCATCTCCCATTACCATGTGGGACATGAGACAGGTCCTTTGATGTCAGCTAAATTGTGCAAAACATTTCTCAAGGGCACCTTTCTACTCAGGCCCCCTATCAAAGAAGCCGTACCCCCTTGGGATCTTTCTCTAGTCCTTCAAGCCTTGACTGCTTCTCCCTTTGAACCAGCCGCATCGGTCGATCTCAAATATTTGTCCTGGAAAACAGCATTCCTGGTAGCCATCACTTCAGCCAAGAGAGTTTCGGAACTCCAAGCCCTTTCCCTAAAGCCTCCTTACTTGGTCTTCCATCCGGACTGAGTGTACCTCAGGACCAATCCCTCCTTTCTTCCCAAGGTGGCATCGGAAACCAATATCAATCAGACCATCAACTTACCGGTTTTCTTCCCTAAGTATCAAAATAAAGGAGAGTACAAGCTGCATTCATTAGATGTACACAGGCAGCTGCGTTTCTATATTCATAGGACAGCTGGTCACAGACAATCTGATCAGCTGTTTGTCTCCTTTGCTAAATTCAGTTTAGGTAAAGCTGTTTCAAAGGTCACCTTGTCACGTTGGATTTCTCAATGTATTCTTCTGGCCTACCAAGCTTCCGGGAGGCCCGCACCTGAGGGAGTCCGTGCACATTCCACTCGCTCCATCTCTACTTCTGCTGCCTTTAAATCTAGAGTGCCATTTGATGATATTTGTTCAGCAGCTACTTGGGCCTCATCTCATACTTTTATTAACCACTACAAACTGGACGTAATTTCTAGAGGGAGAGCATCCTTTGGCTCCGCAGTGCTCCGGAACATCCTTCCATGATGGCCGCCCAAGATTCAGGTAGCTGGGGACTCTGTCCCCTACAGGTTGCTGACAAATGAAGTCCCTACTCCAGATTAAGAAGTTATGTACTCACCATAACGTTCCATCTAAGTAGGTGGCTTCATTTGTCTGCAACCATTCCCCCCCCCTCCTTCCCCCTGGCCTTCAGAACTTGGTCCTGTTATATTGTTCTATCTATTATGCTTATTGGAACACCTTTTCAGGTATCCATAGAAAGGCAAACTTGATCTGAGGTCATAGGAGGTTGGCAGGGGATTATGGGTGAGGGGAGGAGCTAGGAGCTCGGATCCATAGCTATGCTACAAGTTGCCGGCTCGGATCCGATATCGGATCCAAGACCCACAGGTTGCAGACAAATGAAGCCACCTACTCAGATGGAACGTTATGGTGAGTACATAACTTCTTAATTCTGCACATTCAGCTCCAAACTCTGAACCTTGCAGTGTGGCTGATCATTTAATTATTCAAAAACACCTCTCAGTAAATCTGTGATGGCTGTCATTTTGGAAGCCAGAAGGCCTAGTACTAGAAAATCTTATGCTGATAAATGTAAGAGATTCTGTGCTTGGAACCAAGCACAAGGAACGGACACAGCAAAGCCTAATGTCCCTCAGATTTTACATTATTTGACTGAGGTGCTTGACAAGGGCCTATCTTTTTCTTCAATAAAAATCAATGCCTCAGCCACCTCGGCTCATTACAACACGGAGCCTCCCCTCTTTTCTCATCCACTGCTTAAACAGTATCTTAGAGGGGCCAAAAATTTAAGGCCTCCCAGAAGATCACCAACTCCTGCATGGGACCTCAGTTTTGTGCTGGAAAAACTCACCCTGCCTCCTTTTGAACCAGCAGCTACTACGGATATAAAATTTTTGTCTTGGAAAACAGATTTCCTCTTGGCAATCACTTCAGCAAGAAGGTTTTCAGAACTACAGGCTCTCATGGCTGTGGAGTCTTTTATTACATTTTACCCGGGCAGGGCGTCCCTCAGGACCAATCCTTCATTTATGCCTAAGGTGTTATCCAAACAATTCACCTGCCAACATTTTACCCAAATCCGCAGAACAAGGGAGAGCAGATTCTGCATTTCATTGGACGTACACAGACAACTAAGATTCTACTTAAACAGGACCAAACCTCTAAGAAAGTCTGAGCAACTACTGGTGGCATTTGCTGCAGGATCAGAGTGGAAGGCTATATCAAAGCAGACTATTTCTAAGTGGATAAGCCACTGCATTTGTTTCTGCTACTTGCACCATGGTAAACCTGTGCCCAAGTGGATCAGGTCACATTCCACCAGGGCTGCCTCTACCTCAGCAGCTTTTCTCAGAGGAGTTCCAACCAAGGACATTCTAGAAGCTGCTACTTGGAGCTCTGTTCATATCTTCACAAAGCATTATCATTTGCCTCTCTTCGCCAAATCCAGGGCAGGCTTTGCCACTGCAGTTCTGCAGGGCCTTATAGCCGCTCCAAATGCTATTTAGTTCCATCCTCCCATCCATAACTTTGGAATTCTACCCAAATGTAATGACTGCAACAGTGAAACACGAAGAACATAGTACAGTTGTGTACACTTACCATAAATGTAGATGTTCGAGTGTATTCACTGTTGCAGTCCGGGTTACCCACCCGCCATCCCCCTTTTCTATAACTTCTCTCTCCTTCACTATATTCTAAAGCCTTTGTGGTGTATTTACTTTTAGATGAAGGTAAAGTTTATGTTGCTAAAGGTGCATTTACATATATTTCTGTTTATTTATTTATTTAGTTATTTATTTATTTATTTATTTTTTTTGCTCCCCATTGGGGGGGGGGGGCACCTGACTATCTGGGGCAAGAAAAACTGAATAAAATGGCGTCTGCTGCATGTTTTATACCCCTGACGACCTGACATCATGGAAGAGGAGACCGCAACTGACGCAGGACCCAAGACTTTGTTATTCAGGCCGACTGAGAGCAACCTTCCAGCAGATTACCCAAATGTAATGACTGCAACAGTGAATACACTCGAACATCTACATTTATGGTAAGTGTACACAACTGTACTATATGCAGCAAGTTCATTAGATTTCGGTCATTAGATTGCTGTGTAGGCCAGGCATAAGTCTTCCCTAAGAAGTCTATACGATACAAAGTATAGTGACAGGGACTTTATGTGTAAGGCATATGCTGGAGCCCCTTGATCTTTGTTAGAAACCTCTGACGTCTGTTCAGTTACTGCAGGTGCTTTGTACGATACATGCAGAATGGGGCGTTCTACTCAATTTTGGGCAGGATTTATGCCAAGTATGGAGCTTATAATCTCTCTCTCTTAAGGTGATCCCTGTACTAATCAATTATACTATGTGGAAAGCCTTCCTTACTACAGTAGATGCATGGTGATGGAAGTTAAGGTTGCAGTCAACTTGAGATGGTCCCTTACCACTTTGTTTGTACTTAGGGTATTGTTATTGATTTGATAGTGTGAAGGGACTTTGTGCTGGTGGGAATGATGATGCATTTCTTTGCATTCAGTTTGAGATGGTAACCAATACATCGGTCTTTGATCTGCATGAAACCCTCCTGGAGTATACTGACATTATATGGGGATTCATTGGTTGCACATAGTTTGCAGGTGTCTGCAAACTTGGTCAGCCCCAACCCCTTAGTTTTGACCTGAACTTCTGAGAAGTGTATACCAAACAGTAGGGGGCCCAGGACTGGACCCCTGTGGCACCCTGTTTAACAGGTCTGCTGGTTGATGTGGAGTCACACACTTTGATAATGTGTGTGTGATTTGTGATCCAGTTGACAACCTATCTTACAACGAAGGGATTTACATTTAGTTTGCTAAGTTTATCGGTGATGCCTAAATGTGGGATTGTGTCAAAACGTTTGCCAAGTCAAGGTATGCTTTGTGCACAGATTTGCCCTTGGCAGTGACCCTGGTCACATTTTCAAAGAAGTCCACCAGATTTAATGGACAGGATCTTCCCTTGGAGCCGAATTAGATAGGATTCAGGGTTTGGAGGTCAACTATGTCTTTACTTAATGATACTTTCCATGGCCTTACAGATGAGGCTGATCAGGCTTATGCTTTTTAGTTCCCCAGGTCTGTTGCTAAGCCACCTTTATGGAGGGGAATAACTACTGCTGTTCTCCATTCCCCAGGAACAAAGCCTGTGGTTAGGCTATGATTGAAAACGATACTTAATGTTGATGCTGGTTCATGCTTTAGCCTGTTTAGAAGTCAGCCTGGGATGTCATCTGGTCCTGTAGAGGCTGTGTGTTTTGCCTTGGTCAAGGCTTTGAAGACCTACTCTTCAGATATATAGGGTGGGGGGAGATGGGGGAAACTTTGTGATAAGTTAGGAGGGGATAAGGGAGTGAAATTTTCGCCAAACCTATCCGCTAGCAGGTTTGCTATCTCTGGGGGGGGTCAGTATGTGTGATACTGTTGGTCACTAGTTCTGCACATGCTTGGGTCCTACCTTTTAAGCTACATGTGTAGCTGTAAATGGCCTTATGGTTATCCTTGGCTGTACTTGCTAAGTTTCAAAGGACCCTTTAGAGGATTTGACAAGTTGCCTTATTTGCCTTTTGAGGCTGAGGAGGGTGCTTTTCCATTGTTGGGGCCTTGCCTTTGTTTTCTTGGACAGACACTTCTTGCGTTTATTGTAAAGGTTGTTGATGCTGAATGTCCACCATGACAGCTTGTTTTTACTTGGAGCTCTAGCTTCGATTCTTTGTGGTACAGCCAAGTTTATACACTTATGCAAGTGATTGTACAGGGCTATAGTGTAAGCTTTGACGTAGTTACCACTTCCAGCTTGGGGGGTGGGGCTTGGAAAGCATTTATACCTTCGCCTAGGAGAGTATAGTTTGCCTTGGTAAAGTTTTCTCTTCTGATTTCCATTTTATTCCCTTGCCATTTATTTATTTATTTATTTGTGTATGCATTTATTTATTTAACATTTGGTGCCTATTTTCAGTGGAGGAAATGCTCCAGATGCATGTCTTTGGAATGTGGGAGAAAACCCACGCAAATGCATGGAGGGCATGCAGACTCCACACAAAAGGCACACCAGCCGAGAATTGAATCTTAGAACCTCTTGCTGTGAGGTGACAATGTTAACTGCTGCACCACTGCGCCGCCCATTTGCTTAAGTACCTATTGAGAGCCTGCTTGGAATGCCACATATTTTGCATACAGCTGCTTTGTTTGTATGGATTTTATTTACTCCATCAAATTGGCTGCTTGAGGAGTGAATGAGACTGAAATGTGGTAAAGGGTTAGGTTCACCAAAATTGTACAGTTTTATAAGAATTGCACATCAAATACATGCAGGTATGGTAAGTGTGAGTGTGAAAACTAATGTCAAAACATTCAGATATTCTGAAGGTTTATGCACTGGGAGATTGGGGTGTTAGTGCAAGTTTAGGCGAGTTAGGCTTAGAGTAGGTTTAAGTAAAAACTGATGTAGTGTATTACATCTGTGTTGGGGCAGTGTGTGGCTTGACCAGGGTTGCCAGACGTCCCTATTTAAGCAGGATTGCCCCAAGTTCAGCAGCCCAATCCCAAAACCCGCATTGTCTCTGAAAATCCTGTTTGAGGTTCATGAACCCACTGTTCCGCATTGAACAGAAGTGGCTCCACTTTGCAATTTTTGATTGGCTCATATACTGGTGTACAAGCCAATCAGAAACTGCAAAGCAGAGCCACTTCTATTCAATGTGGAACAGCTAGAAGTGGCTACAGTTTGCAATTTTTGATTGGCTCTTATACCAGTATACGAGCCAATCAAAAATTGCTAAGCGCAGCCACTTCTGCTCAAAGCGGAACAGGTTGTTCCGCATTGATTAGAAGTGGCTCCACTTTGCAGTTTTTGATAGAAGTGGCTCCGTGATAGACTTTTTTTTTTTTTTTTTTTTTTTTGTCGCTTGGCTGGCTGTCCCCTACCTGCCATTTCAGAAATCTAGCAAACCTGGTCTTGGCTGTCTTGATTACTGTTAGTCTTACAGAAAGGGTTTATCAAAGGTAAGGTGCATGGGCTGGGGTAGGAGCAGTTGCTTGGATGGGGTTAGCAGGTGTTAGTAAAATGGTGCTGGGTTGGAGTCCATTAATGAGTGGCGCATCTTTTCGGAGAGCTGTCCTTTTCAGGATTGTCTGCCTTATGTCCATCTTTCGGCACCTAAGAGTTTTTGGGCACTGCTTGTGATTCTTCCCAAGTGTTCCACCCTTTTTGTTGAGATAATGGTACATCTTCCCTTCTTCCTTTTTGTATGAAATAGTTCCATTACTTATGCTTTACATAAGACCTTACATAATTATACTTATAATCCTGCAAGAGCATTTTTGTATCTTCTTGTGAATGTAACTCACTGTTTAACTTCAGAGTACTATTTGCATGGAATTAGTAAATAACTGTCTTCAAATTTGAATGAATCCTTTTGTTGATATAATATTCTACTTTGATTACGATGTTACACTTTACTTTGACTGTAATGCTTTCTGCATTATATTAACAAGTTTATTTTGATCACTCATTCCAGAATGAAGAAGAAACTGGAAGCAGTGACACCAAAAAAACAAAATTGGAAGAAAAAAATGTGTCAAGTCATAAGACATCTAATAGTAAGGAGTAAGTATTTTTGGATAAACTACATTTCAGTGTACACCCTCATTACTTGACCTTTTGTTAAAATCCTTAGAAAGGAAGCTTAATAGAGTCCTGGAAAAAGTAATTAAGCCGCTTGTTCTTCCATCTTTTTTGGCATAGTGTAGTAAAATGGGCAGTTTCAAAGATTTGGTCCGGATACTTTTCATCAAGCTGTTTATGTGATGATGTGGGAGATTACCAGATCAGGCAAGTAAATACTTGTGGAATAGAGTAAATTCTCAGTTAACCAGAACTCTCTGGCAACCAGGAAAAAAAATCAAAGAAATACAGTACAATTTTCATGTGTTGCACTTTGCCCCCCCAGAAACTTACCTTACGTTTTTAGAGTTGTAGCATTTTAAAAAGGAAGATGGGAATACATTCCCTCTCTCCCCAACCCAAGAACAAGTCTCAAACCAAACAAATAGTATAGGGTACAGTATTAGGCCTATTTTAATAGTAACCATCAAGCAGCCAGAAACTACAGTTACCCAGCATCTACCCATCCCCATGGGTGCCGGTTAACTGAGAGCTCACTGTATTCAGATAATGGTTTATTTACTTTGAAGGACTCTGGTGCTGTAACCTTTGTTTTTTAAGTCCAAGATGTTGTATTTGATAAAATATTTTTGGGCATAACATACTTAATGTGCATGATGCACTTTCATAAATACATTGGCCGTCCCACAAGTTTCAGCATGTTTTAATTTACACACAGATCTAGTATAACATGTACTTAGCCAGTCAGTGTTTACTTGAGTTATATTTTGTTGTGTTCTGTAGTGATTGATATTTACTGTTTTATGCATTTTCACTTATGATGTTTTGAGTGAAATCACTGTTGCACTATTCTTAATGTATGAGTTTTTGTTCGCTGACATCTGGCTGCGATACCAAAACTTTACCTTCCTGAGAGGGAAACGTGTGATGTGTAACCTCGACTCGTATGTGTCCGGACATATAGACAGACATATGCTCAAATACCTCTGGCTATCTCACCACCAGCCTGAACCCAAGTTGTAGATCCATCGGACTTTTCTTTATTCACCTTTGATACCTTTGCTTCATGTTATCAAATTTCAGATAAATGCCCCATTGAGGAACCTTCCTTTTTCAAATATCTTGATTGTGTAGATCATTTTTACTAGATGTCAGCTAGGAGGGTTGAGTGCAGTAGGCAGATCGTACAAGGACCTGCACACACTGTGTCTTTTTTGTTTAGGCCCTGAACACTACTACAAAACCTACATCATCTGTCAGTTGTTTGTTCTTAAAACCCTTAAGTTGAGGCTTTTCTCCCTGAACACATTCTTTGAAACTCTGTGTCTAAAATGCCTGGCCCAAGCCAAAATGGTGGAATCACCTTCTGCCTAAGAAAAAACTGTAGATCCTGAGACAACTTGTAGCATTGCATCTCTGACTCAGACACACCTGCTGAGGTTACTGAATCTGCAGTCTATCAGATACCTCTCAGATACCTCTCATTTGTCAGCTACCGAGACCTCATCAGAGGCAGATATGTCTCCTGAGGCCTTGCAGGTGGTGGTCGCCTTGGGTGAACCACGTCTCATCTCAGAGAGCCTACACAGAGTACCGCAAATCCTCGTCATAGAAGAGGTCCCTGGTACTCTAATCGAAGTGCTTCAAGGCTAGGAACCTCTGAGACTAGTTCAGGCTGACATCATTTCTAGAAAGAAAAAGCAGAAAACTTGAGATGTGACCCTCCTGTACAACTTTCAGTGAAAAAGAATGGAGAGACGACTCCTGGGGCTTATTTAAGGAAGTTATGTCCATGTAACCCTCCTTCATTTGTGTCACAGCTGCCTGCAGTTCACACCACAAAGGCACACTCAAGATTCCTGTTCCTCTGATGAGGAACAAGATCTGGATTCTGATCACTTCCTGGATTATTCCTCACAGATGCATTCCCGTGAACATCTTTCCTCTGGTGAATGTGACGACTTCTTCCCTGACTTCCCTACTGAGGAGGCCACCTCTGGGGAAACCATCCAGAATATGATGAGACATTTTGAATGGCAATCTACCTTGCCAGCTGCAATCTGACCCTTTTTTCAAAAAGACTTCTGTGCCCCTTCCCTTCTGGAGAAATGGTAGTGACAGACAAATGGGTCCTGACTATTATCAAAGAAGACTATTCCATGTCATGGAAACACATCCCCTGTGTAAAGGTCTTGCTTGTCTGCTGCAGAACCAGCTTCCTATGCTCGACTCTGTCATTCAAGAATTATGAGATCAAGGCACCATTGGAGTGCCACCCTCCTTTGTAGGAAAAGGGCTCTATTTCAGAATCTTTCTGGTGCTTAAAAAGGAAGGGCAGTTGGGACTCGTTCTGGATCTTTCTTTACTGAACCGCTTTCTAAAAGTGCCCACTTTACTCTGTATAATCTTTTACCTTTCCTTCTTCCTCAAGTAGTTCTTGTATCACTAGACCTGAAGTATATCTACCTCCACCTCTCTATTTGACCTTCTTATAGGAAATGTCTCTGCTTTTTCTCTGGTTCATCACATTTGCAGTTTACTACTTTGCCTTTTGGTCTTTCTACGGCACCAAGGGTTTTTATTGTGTCTATTACCACCAGTAGTATTCTGTTGCAATCAGGGAATTCAGATTTTCCCTTACCTGAAGACCTACTGATTCAAGCTGTTTCCATAGACTCCCCTCGGTGCATCTCCTTTCCCTCTTATTGTTCACAGTCAACTTCAAAACATCCCATAGGTTGCAGGGGAAATGGTTCATCTCCTGTCCTGAAAGGAACACATCAACCTGAAAAAAAAAACAAGAACCCTTCTGCAAGCAATGCAAATAGTCTCCTATCTGTGGAAGCCAGGCTCTCTACTGGCGTACATCGACGACACAACTGGGCACAACTATGACAGATGCAAACATTCCCTCACAGGAGAATGTACTGGTGGATTCCCTAAGCAAGTCCTTGAAGGACCGTCATGAATGGACCCTGAATAACAAGTCTTCAAGACTATAAGGCATAGGTGAAGAATTCAACATGTAGACCTTTTTTGTTTCTCCAGAAAACCACCAGCTTACACTGTTCTGTACTAGGAGTGCTTTCCCAATGGCTTGGAAGACAGATGGCCCCGCCACTACTCCTAAGAACCTTTCTAAAACTTCAACAGGAAGCCACAAAACTCATACTGCCACCCCCCCCCCCTTTCTGGCTAAGACAGCAGTGGTTTCTTCTCCTTCTGCGCCCATCCAAGGGAGACTATTAGAAAATAACATTACAGCCAGACCAGGTTAGTCAGCAGCAAGGTCTGCTTCTCCATCCAAATCTAGCCTCTCTTTCTGAAGTAGTACAGATTCTACAGGAAGCCATAAAACCTACCACCAAACTGTCATATACAGGTAAGTGGAAATGATTTTCAATTTGGTGCTTCATCCACAGCCAGATCCCATTCTTACCAGATACTCCTGGTGTCCTCAAATATCTCTGCGAGTTATTAAACCCTGGTCTGGCCTACTCTTCCATTAATATGTCTGATTGCCTCTTGACCCTCCTACCATGTCCAGAACAGAGGTGAAACTTTTTTGAGGGGTGTTGTACACCATAAGCTGCCTAGGAAGCCTATTTCTTCTCCCTGGGATCTCGGCTTTGTGCTGGAAAAACTGACTTTTGCCCCTTTTAAGCCACCTGCTTCTGCCATGTTAAAATTCTGCACCTGGAAAACTATCCTTCTGGTGGCTCTTACTTCAGCCTGCAGAATGTCTGAACTTCAGGCTCTTATAGCTGCTCCACGCTTTCTCATTTTCCACAAGACAGGGCGACTCTGGGGGGGGGGGGGAATCAATCCTTCATTCTTGCCTAAGGTGAATGAGATACAACTCAACCTGACAATCTACATGCCTACCTTCCTTGGACAAGACAAAAACTTTCAGAAAAAAGATGACCAACTTTTTATCTCATTTATGGATTCCAAACTGAGCCATCCTGTCTCTTATCAAATTAGCATCTTGGAGATCTAAGCCTGTTTCTTTATTTCTGTTACACACAATATGGGAAATAATTGCCTTCCTGTCGAAGGGCACATTCCACTAGGGTGGTGTCTGCTTCTGTAGCATTCCATAAGGGTGTAGATGCCAGGTCCATCTTGGAGGAGGCTACCTGATCACTGTTGCAGTATTCCTTCTCTCACTTCTTCTTTGCTCCTATTTTTCTCTTTCCCTGTACTATAAGCTGTCACCTGTTAGACTGCTTTTGGGTGAATTTACTTACCTCTTTAAGCTATGCCTCTCCTAGCTGACCACTTTATTCTCTCAGAAGTCTTCAGGCTGCTGGCTTGGAGGGAGTCTAAGGTATTCATGAATACATCAGCCTGTACTGCGCTGGATGTTGCCTTCAGGAAGGTAAAGCTTTGGTACTCCAAATGGATGTAAGCGGATGAAAACCCATATGATAAAAATACTGCAACAGTGATTAGTAGGACATCTACTGTTATGTAAGTTCTTACACAACTGTAATGTCTTACGGATACTTGTATACAATTAAATTCTCATGCATTGATTTAACAGCTGTCATCTGTAAAAGAATTTGACCTGCGGACAGAAGGCACAGTTATTGCTAATTTCTCTTACATGGTGCTACTGAGTACATTCTTTCCCTGTAAAATAATACTCTTGTTTCCTAAGAATAGTAATTCTAATTCTTTTTACTAAGCGTTGGTCTCTGTTTCCATTAAGTAATTGGGTCTTTGGTTTTTCATGTTCTCTCAGCTCAGTCTCATTTCTTTTGTTATTCCTGTTATACTTTGTCTGCAACTACAATAAGTATATGTCTGTTTTTCCTGTTCTTTCCCAATTTGGTAGAAGCAATTCTTTGGTAAGGAGTACATTTCCCTCCACTCTTCTAATAGTCTTACCAAGATCAAACTTGTATTGAAGTTCCACGCAGCTCCAAAACATATATCCCCATATACCTTTCACCATCGTATCTCATCTCCAATACCCATCTGAATTTCCTTGATTATGTGGAATACCTTAGGATGTAGATATACCTCCCACTACTCTTCAGCTTCCAAATATCATCCTATCCTAGTATTGCCCTTTATGCTCTACTAATAATTTCTTTTGTGTTTGGTTTATTTGATCTGACTTCTACTGTATAATCATCTGTACTCTGTTTACCTTGACTTGAGGTGAGCAAACTTAGATTTCTCTAAGCTCCAGCGTTAACCCCCGGTAAATTAGTTGATCACACTCTTGGGATAAACCTTGGCTTTGCTTCCTCTCAATATTTTCTTGCTCCTCCCTTTAACAGTTGATCTGAAGTAGGAACTTCATTTGTCAGCAACTTTTGGGATACAGATCTGATCTCGGATCCGAACCGGCAACTTCTACCACAGCATAGATCCGAGCTCCTAGCTCCTCCCTTTACCCATAATCCCCTGCCAATCCTGACTGACCTCAGATCTAGTTTGCCACACTTCAAGCTACGAGCTGGATTTCGAGCTCCTGATAGTGGGATAACTTTTGTGAGAAAAACTTTGCATTTTTTCTTCCTTTTTCTTGTGTGAGTGTGTACGAGTGTTTAGGTATCCTATATTTGTCTTTTTTGTGTTTATTTTTCCTCCCTGCCCTCGCTGATTCGTAGTGTGCGTTTGTGGTGTGTGTAGGGGCCTAGTGAGTGTGTTTTCTGTAGACTATGTCGGAGGCCCCTAAAGCCATCTTTTCAAAATGCACCGAGTGTGGCCATAAGCTTTCACCGGCGGATGGCCACACCCGGTGGGTTAGGTGCCTTGGGGTTGAACACCTCTCTTCGGGATGCGCGATTTGCGCAGCGTTCAACCCCAGGGCACTTAAGGACCGGAGGTTGAAGCTGATTCTGGCAGGCCTTTTGCCCCCGGATTTGGCTCCGGCCTCCAGTACTCCTGTGGCCGCTACCCAGCCCTCGGTGGTAGCCACCCCTGTCTCCCTCCCTCCGGTCGGGACTCAACCTCCTGCTTCGGCTCCGGAGGAGAGGGAGGCCGGGAAAGCCAAACGGAAGGAGAAGCACCATAAGCGGCGGGCCGAGGACTCCTCGTCGGCCCCGCCCGCCAAACGGGCTTCTCCATCCAGAGCTTCTGCATCACCTCCTCCTCTGCTCCGGTCCCCTTGTTTCTCACCGGGACCCGGGGAGGAGGGGACCCGGTCCCCGTCGAGGTCATCGAGGCAACACTCTAGGTCTGCCTCGGTGGCCTTGAGGTCCACCTTTAGTATGTCAGATGCAGACATGGACCGGATGATGAGGAGGTTCATCCAGGCCCAGCTGCAGATGGGAGTGCTCTTGCCTCCCCCCCTCTGGGGGGGGGGGAGCTCGACCCCATTTTTTGCTCCAATCGCTCCTTCTCCGACCCGCTATCTGGGTTCGGAGCATTCAGAGCCGAGCCGCGTTGGATCCGGGGGTGGGTCGGAGCCGATAGTACTGGTTACTTCGGCTCCGACTGGTCCCTCGAGCTTGTCGGATCCGACCTCTCGGAGCCGTGGGTTGAGCTTCGGATCCGAGGGATTCTGTGTGACTTCGGCTCCGTCCTGGTCGGAGCACACGGGTCCTTCAGATCCGAGGGTCTCGGCCCCGATCCGTCCTCGCTCGGATCCGGTGGGAGTCGACTCTCTGATCCTATCGAGTGGCTCCCTCGGCTTCAAGGTGGTGGAGAGGGCACTGTTGAGTGCATCCGGCCTCCGGTCCTGGCCGCTCCCCTACACTCCCTCTCAGCTGGTCCAGGCTCCCATCACCCGGCCTTCGGGGCAGCCTGCTTCAGCGCCTCTGGGTGTTCCTTTGGAACGTGACATTGCTGGTGAGTCTTCCTCGGAGGTCCCTCACAAAGCTAAGTGTAAGAGGAGGCACGTGGACTCCCCCGAGTCCCTTACGGAAGATACGGACTTAGATGAAGGGGAAGGCTCCCCAAGGTCACCCCCCGAGGATGTCTCCTTTGGAGACATCATGGAAATGCTCAGGATTAGGGGAGAGTGGTCTGCCCCCAAGGCTTCCTCCGATGAGTCCATATTCCTAGAGGCGTTCGAAGCAGGGCCATCTACCTCTTGGGTGTCCCCTCCCCCCGACCCCCTGGTGGACCTTATTTCCACCAGGGCTTGGAAGGAGCCGGACACTGTAGAGCCAGTCCCCAAGTGCCCGGATAGAATCCTGAGTCCCCCTGCTGAAAGAACCCACTGGAGCAGAGGTCCCCCCGTGGATGCCATGTTGGTGGCGGCGGCCACTAGGAGAGTTGGCTCAGGATAGCTCCGCAGTCCACCCACCGAGTAAGGAGTCTCAAGCGATGGACCGCCTTGGGAAGCGGGTCTTTAGTTCAGCAACCTTCTCCATGAGGGCGCTGAACTATATGGCACATGTCATCCGGATGCAGCGAGATCTAATAAAAGAATACGTTGCATCCCCCCCAGAGTACTCTTCAGCTTCCAAATATCATCCTATCCTAGTATTGCCCTATATGCTCTACTAATAATTTCTTTTGTGTTTGGTTTATTTGATCTGACTTCTACTGTATAATCATCTGTACTCTGTTTACCTTGACTTGAGGTGAGCGAACTTAGATTTCTCTAAGCTCCAGCATTAACCCCCAGTAAATTAGTTGATCACACTCTTGGGATAAACCTTGGCTTTGCTTCCTCTCAATATTTTCTTGCTCCTCCCTTTAACAGTTTGTTCCCAATATTTTTGGTTCTCTCATTTTAGATCTCCATATGTCTTATACCCCTTCCCTTTCTCCTTTCTTATTCACATCAGTTTTCAGTGAGTGCCTTTTTGGGATAATTAATTACTTCCATTAGTTCACTTTTTGGACTGTCAAAACTTGTCTGAAGTTTTTCCTGGTATAAATTGGTGCATATTCTTACTCTTCATAACTTTCTTATACAGTCCAAACATTTAATAAAGTCCCATTTTGTTCTTCCATTTGTTGGTTAGGTAACGTTTTCTTCCATTTAGGATTATAATTTTCAATTTATGTTGTATGCACTAGTCTGAATGGAGTAGCTTTGAAGTCTGGGAGCCCTCAACCACCCCCTCCTCTTTGACCATTGTCTATTTTCCCTTTGTACTCATTCTTTTTTGCCTTCCCAGAAGAATTATTTCATTTCTTTTTTTATGCTTTTAGCATACTGATTTCTCGGGCTGATGAAAGTAAGCTTGTCCCCCAAATACAAAATCAGTGGTCCAACAAACATCATAAGTATCTGTATCTTGCTTTCTTCATAAATAATTTCTACCATTTTCTGATCTTGGTTGATATTTTCAAGGAAATTTCTTCTCATCTCACCCTGGCAGCTTGGTGTATATTTTGCAGCAAGCCATTTCCTAATTATGGTATGGTATAATGACCTCAAAGAAAAATATCTCTCTACCAGATCATGTGAGGGTGCATAAGAGAGACCTTTTAGCTTCATTTGTTTTGTAACCTGCAACTTCTTAATGAATGCATATCATGTTGAGCAATGGCCCTCAGTGCCATTCTGCATTGGTGATGCAAAGTATAATATTGTCCACAAATAATGCTGTCTTTTCCTTGGAGGTGCTGCATTTATATCCTGCTATATCAAGACATTTTTATTTCCCTAGCCAAATGTTCTAGGTAAAGTGCAGATAATGTTGGTGAGAGCAGGCATCCTTTTTTGTCCCGCATATCATTTCCACTGGATGGAGTAACTGTCCCCCATCTCCTCTAAATTTTTATTTAGGCCTTTATAGTCTCAAAAGTAGGGTTATTGTTTGGAAAGCTGAACACACACATTTCTCCAAGGAATCTTCAGCTGACCCTATCAAAGGCTTTTTCTTCACCAAGACTAAATACAATTAAAGTTTTCTTGCTGCAGATTGCGTCCTGCCCGAATCATCAGCAGTCCTAATTGTTATCTAATGTCTGTCTACATTCTATAAATCCACACTGATCTGAGTCTGTTATTCTCTGCAGTATCCCTGCTAATGTCTTTGATAATGTTGTAAGAACATTGATGTCATGATTTAAAATTGATAGGTCTAAAAGGTCAAGGGTCAGTTGGATCTTTTCCTTTTTGGGGGAGATATGACTAACAGAACTGTCTTCTGCCAGGGTGGGGGAATCTCTCCTCCCCGAAAACTATCATTGTACGTTTGTTTCCTGATTTTATATATTTTTTTTGTTTTTCTATTTTCTGTTGGTATGCCACCTGATCTGGAGTTTTCCCAATATTTTCAGCCGACAGCATCCCAGTTATTTCTTCTTTTGTATTCTAGCTATCAGTACCCTACATTTGTTTCTTTTTGGTAGCTTTAACCTTTTTGGGTATTCTCTCTAATAATTTATATACCTTTCAACCGCTATACCCTGCCAGTATAAACGTCTGTAATATGAGGTCTGCATTTTGATATTTGTCATAGATTCATTTCCAGCTGTCTAGTGTCTTTTGATTTCTTATCTTGTTTGCTGTCTTAACCTGTGTTCTAAAAGATTAATGGTCTTTGAATTATATTCAAAGAATGTGTATTTTATGACCTGTATCCTGTACTTATTTAAGTTATCCAGATAAGCTGTCTGTCTCTCAGCTGGTTGTCCCACTCACCCATTTTGCCACATCATTTCTTTTTTGCAGTATTTTAATGTTGGCTGATGCTGTTTATTTCCCTGGCTTTTAGCTATTTTTTTTATTTTTGTTTTGACATTTTTTTTATTTTTTGTTTTACATCCCTCACAGTCTTCTATTCTTTTTGTAATTAGTGGTCAGTTCTTCTAGTGTCTCCTGTAGTCTGACCAACCCAATCTTTAAAGATGTTTTTTCTTTTAGAAGATTTGTTAGGAAGTTCTGATGTAAATTCTCCTTACTCCTTTCCTCATTAAACAATAAAATCTGCAGTGGTGCATGGTCTGTGAATATTATAAGAAGTATCACTACAGACCACACCACCATGGTTAACTATTCTTTAGTTCTTTAGCGTTTATCCAACCCGACACACCTTTTTTTATATTTTCTGGAAAATGTGTATATTATTCTTTAGTTTCACTTGTGGTCACATCATCTGTCAGCCTAAATATGTTCATGTATTTTTTAGGTGTCTGCCCTCTCTAGAAAGCTCTACAGCTGTGGGTCTTCCTCATACATCCTCTTTACCTCAAACTACATTTGCAGTCCCCGTTTACTAACAACATTCCTTGATAAACTGAGACAGTGTCATTGAATGTGTTTTGTATAGTTTTAGATTTAGAGGGCATGTATGCATTTGCCAATGTGACCTGTATCCCTAACCATCTACCTGTCACTGTGACATCTGTTTTATTTATACCTATTTTTAAAAAATCTTTTTTTTTTCCTTATGAGCATAGTTCCTCTTCTTTTCCTCTTTTAGTCCTGCCCTGACTCCCTCCATACTTGCTGTCTTTGCAATATGCTTATGTTCCTTTTTGCTCGAGATTTTCATGTAACATCACTACTTGAGCCCCTTCTATAATATTTTTTAGATGCAAGCATTAAGTTTCCTGTTGAAATCTTTGAACTTCCACTTCTCTTAATTCCTAAATGTCAAGCCGGTTAGTCTAGCCAGTTCACAGTTTTCCAGGAGCACCCCCTGACAGCCATTTGGCTTGGGTTGTTATAAGCACCGCCCCCTTGACACTATTACTCCTCAGATCATAATATGAAGGAGCCTATTTTGAGCCTGTCTAGAATAATAGTCATTTTCACTGTTGCAGTAACCTTTTGGACTGTATGGTCGTATCCTGCCTAGGGTACAACTGACCAGCTTCACAAATTTCTAGCTTCTTCCAACTCTTTCACTCTGACTGCTGATTGAACAGCCCAGGGGAGGGAAAATGGCATTGAGTGAAAAAATATCAAGTACTTTCTTGCCACCACATGAGGAAGCAGCTTTGATGTTCAACAGAAGCGGCAATTGGCCTTGAAGCTTCATTTCTGGCAGGTAAGTTTCTTCCAGGAAGCCCTTCTACACAGAAATTGTAGACTTTTTAAGAAAAGTATTTATTTTATTTTGTGACTAAAACTGGTATTTCTCCTTTAAGAAACCCAGTATATTTTCACAATGCCAAAAGTTTTCTGTCCGGGACAGGATTTTTATTTATTTATTTATTTTTTTGTTAAGGGCTGATTTTGTGATTTAGGGTTATTTTTGGTGAAAGGATACTGTTTATGTGAGCATTTTGTTTTGTGAGAATTGAAGAGTCAGGGAAATGTTTTAAATGGGCAGAAAACTTTTAGGTTCATAGGTTCATAGGTTTATACTAGGCTATCTGCCCTAAGGCATTTATAAGCCTAGCCCAAATTTTTGTGGCTTACGCCACCCCTTATATGAAAAAATACTGTGCCCATTAGTTTGTTGTGCCTCTGTCCAGCAGTGAGACAGATGATTCCCGGGGTAAACCTACGATCTCCCATCCACAGGTCTAGATTTCTCTTGAACAGAGTCAGCGAGGTGCTCTGCCTCACATGGACCGGGATTTTATTCCACAGCATAGGGAGTCTCTGAGTGATAAATCTATCCCTCCAGCACGTCCTATTTATATCCGTGCTAAGGTTTAAGTCGCTTGCTCTAGTGGTTTTGGTGGATTTGGATTTTTTGAGGTGGAGCATGTCCATTAATTCCGGGTTGGACATGGCCTTGTATGTCAGGCACATGTCACCTCTGAGCAGACGGTATGCGACTGAGTAGAGCTGGAGTTTCTTCAATCTGGCAGCATATGACAGATTTTGGAGTCCCTTTATCCTTTTGGTGAGGAACTTTTGGGGTCTCTCCAATTGCTGCAGATGTCGGGTGAGATACATCCCGAATGGGGCATTGTACTCGATCATTGGTCTGATAAGTGAAGAGTACAGGGGAACAATGACCTCACTAGATCTGGATGTGAATCCCTTCATGATCAGGTGGGCAATGTAGAAGGTCTTTCTAACCACTTTAACAATGTGAGTGTCAAAAGAAAGGCCACTGTCAACCTGGGTCCCCAGGTCCCTGATAACCTCTTCTGTGCTTAGTGGATTGCCACCTATATGGTAGCTTGGGGTTACCTTGTTTTTCCCGAAGGGTATGACTATACATTTTTGGCGTTTAACTTCAGGCCATGGCTCTGGCACCAGCTATCTGTTTCCGTGAGTCCCTTCTGAAGGATATCCGTGTCCGATGCACTTTCCACTATGGCGCCCAGTTTGCAGTCGTCTGCAAACTTTGTCAGCCAAAGTCCTCCCATGCTGGCCTGTACTTCTGAGAAGTAGATGCCAAACAATAGGGGGCCAAGGACCGAGCCCTGTGGGACACCACTTGTGACCGGCTTGGAGTCTGACACAGCGCCAGCAACTCTAACCCTGTGGGTTCTGTCCTTAAGCCAGTTTGCAACCCATCTTGTGACATATGGGTTTACATTTAAGCTGGTAAGTTTTTCTACAATACCCGAGTGGGGTATTGTGTCGAAAGCCTTTGCAAGGTCAAGGTAGGCTGTATGGACTGCCTTTTCCTCATCAATGGCCTTGGTGACTGTTTCGAAGAAGTCGACCAAGTTCAAAAGGCATGATCTTCCCTTGACAAAGCCAAACTGGGTCGGGTCCAATGTCTGCAAGTCCCCTATATCTTTGTTTATGAGCTCCATTATGATCCTCTCCATAGCTTTGCAGACTAGACTTGTTAAGCTTATGGGGCGGTAATTACCAGGGTCCGTGGAGGCCGCCTTTGTGGAGTGGGACCACAGTTGCCGTCGCCACTCCTTGGGCACGTATCCTGTGGTAAGGCTGAGATTAAACAGCTGCCTTATGTGTGGGGTTAATTCCTCATTTAGCTCGTGTAGCACACAGCCGGGACACCATCCGGTCCCATTGATGCTGTGTTTTTAGCTTTAGAGAGAGCAGCTTTCACCTGCGCATTTGAGATGTCCGGGAGGCTACACTCGGCTGGGATAGTTATCTCTCCTTTAGGGGAGAGGGAGAAGTTTGCACTGAACCTGTCTGCCAGTATGTTGGCAATGTCTGTGGGTTCAGTGATTTTTGTATCATTTTGGACTAATTCTGAGCATATCTGGGAGTTTCCACCCAGGTTCCTAACATAGCTGAAAAAGGCCTTATGATTGTCCTTTGAATCCATGGCAATTTTTCTCTCAAAATTGGCCTTAGTTGATTTTATGAGTTGTCGTAATTTTTTACTAATAATGATCAAGGGTGACTTCCCTTTTATGGATTTTGTTCTATCATGTAATAGCTTTCTCCTCTTATTGTAAAGTTTGTTAATGGCTGGGGTCCACCAGACTGGACGTTTGCCCTTTGTGGAAAGAGTCTTGGTTTTATTTGGGATTGCCTGATCCATGCAGTCCTGGAGGTGTTCATAGAAGGCATTTGTAAGGGCTTCCGCAGCTTGGGTTGTGGTTTCCTCTGGCTCAGGGGCCTTGAAGGATACCACACCAGTCTTGAGTAGTGTGAAGTTTGCTTTAGAGAAGTTCTTCACTATGGTCTTTTTGTTTGGGGTGGGGCGGGATGTGGATTTCCAGTGAGATTAGTTTATGATCAGATCTCACCAATGAGGGATATACTTCCGTGTGGAGCATTTTGTCCCCATGTTTGTGACAATGAGATCTAGTATATTTTCTCCTCTCGTGGGAACAGTGACTAGCTGTTCCATGGCATTTGAATTTATGAACTCCAGGAACCGTTGGGCTAGAAAGTTAGGGCTTGAGTAATGTTCCCAGTCTATATTTGGGTAGTTGAAGTCACCCAATATGATGGTGTTTGGAGATACATTTATACCCTCCAGTGTCTTCAGGAAGGCTGTGTGGGGTTCCTGAGTTTGAGAGGGTGGCCTGTAGCATGCTACAATTTGTAGAGCAGTTTTGCCTATGGTTAGTTGCACCTGGATGGTTTCCGAGCTTAGATGCGTTGCCACCAACCTGGAGGTGTGGGTATCCTTTATGAATATGGATACATCCCCTCCTTTTGTGGTGTGGTCCGGGTTTTGGGGCCGGATCGCATGATATGAGGTAAAACCTAATAGTGCCGGGGTGCTCTCAGGAGCCTTGAACCAGGTTTCAGTTACAGCACAGACATCGATGTTCTCCATACTGAGAAGGGCCTCGAGTGCGTGCATTTTGAGATTTAGACTTCTGGCATTGAGCAGCATTACCCTCAGTTTCTTCCCATTTTTGTTTTTAGGGTGGTAGGTTTAGAATTTGAGCCTTGCCTAAAAAAGGCACTATGGGGTGGCAAGAGCCTTAGCCAATATCCGGAATCCCAGGGGTGACAGGTGCAAGCCGTCCCTTGCGAAGCAGCGTGGCTCGTCAAGCATGTCATCCCAGGCAGACAGACACTGGATCCCCTTTGAATGACACCAGACATTAAGCCAATTGTTAAAGCTGATCATCTTGTCTCTATATTGTGGCATCATTCTTGGTGAAGGAAGGATACTGCTCAGGGTTAGGGTCATACCTGCCTGGGCTACATAATCAGAGAGCTCCTCTGTCTCTTTTCATGTAGTCCAGGGAGGTACGTCTCAGGTCGTTCACACCAGCATGGACAATGACTGTGTCATATTTGTACTTGCCGTGGAGTGACCCGAGTGCTTGTGTTATGTGGCGGATTCTAGCGCCCGATAGGCAGCTTACTGTGACCCTCTCCTTGTTCAGCCTGGTGAGTGGGACGCCAGTGTGTCTGACTATGGAGTCACCTATGACAAGTATGTTTGATGTTGTATTTGGCCTTAAGGGCTGTGACTGCTTTGCACACAGCTTTTGTGGTTTATGTGTTGCTTGTGGGGTGTCTTGAGGTAGCAGTTGTTTGGGTGTCTGCTTTGGAGGCCTCTGCTGTTTAGGTAAATTTTACTCAGAGCCTCCGAGTATGTCTTTGTGTGTTTATGTGTTTGATTCAGTGGAGTGGTAGCATTATGTGAGGCTGGTTTTGTGGTGTGTGTAGTTGCCTTCTCCTCCTGTCTGGTCTTGCCAGTCCTGAGTTGAGAGAGCTCAGCCTCCAGTTTGGCTAAATAGCTGCATCTCTCGCAAGTATTTGTGTTATGTGGGAGGAGGAGAGGGTTGTCTGTGTACATGAGGCAGTTATAACATTGCTTCAAGATTCCCAGATTCACCAGCTGGACCGGAGAGGAGATTGACAACTGACCTTTGGACATGCTAGAATAATATTGGGAAATCCTTAATTGAAAACAAGGGCCAGTGGGAAGTGAGGGTGTAGTGCTTTTAATTTTTAGTGCTGACTTATATAATTGCTTTAGTGAGCAAGTGCCAGGTAACTTGAGTGCAATCTGTTACAAGTAACTAAATGCAAAAACGACAAACAGTAACTTTCTTTCAAGTGAAACAAGGAAATAAGTACAGTAAGCAATGCAGATATCACTAGTGATCCACAGAAGCGCTGAGAAGTTGCGTATTAGGTGGAATTAGCTTCCAGGGAAATAACAAGCAAACAAACAACAAGCATATAAACAAAGCTAGATTCAGCAGGCCTGGATCTAGTCTATGCTAGAGCAAACAAGGTGAACCAATTTCAGTAAGATACAGTTCAAATATTCAGGCACTATAAACCTTTAACCAGAAATTCCCAGCTCAGAAGGGCAGAGTCCAGCCTCTTCTCCCACAAGAGTGCAGACCACGAACCTTCTTAATGTAAATTAACTGGCCTGAAGCCCAAGTGCCTAAACCAGAACTAATACACTTGGACACTGGGCTCTCAATCAGCAGTTCCCAACTTAGAAGGATGAAAGCTACCTGTCCCGCCACCACAGTGCTTGCCACAAACCTTCCTATTGTAAAACAACTGGTCTGAAGCCCAAGTGCTTAATCCAAAAGACTTGAATGATAGCTACACTTTAATCAAGTTACAACCAAGCAGTAATAAATACCATTGAATACTTTAGAGAATGTCTGGATTAGTGCTCAAGTTACACAAACAAAGCTAGATCCAGCAGGCCCGAAAAAATGTATTGGTGCATCTTTATTGTCAATGAGCATTGTAAACAACGGCTTTATTTCTGACTGGGATTTTGTTTCCTAAATTTATAGGAAAAAAGGACTGTTTGGGGTAAGTGTGTGTTTGCAAACACTTCTGTGACAGCTTACCTTTTAACTGACTCATTCCCACACTGCTTGTAGGCTTTCAGCCCTTGTCCTCAGCTACAGGATGGATACTTACTCCTGTCAAAGGATCATAGGAAGCTACTATGCTATTGGCCCTAAGGCTCTTATAAGCCTAGCCAAGAGTTTAGACAAGTCCGCACCCAATGCCCCTGTCCAGCAGGGACACAGGAGGAATCCCAGTGGTGCATTTTCTGTTTCCCATCCAGTTATCCAGGTTGTGCTTAAAAATGGGTAAAGAAGTACTCTGCTTGACGTGGAAAGGGAGTCTATTCCACAGATGGGGGGAGTCTCCAGGGGACACATCTGTCCCGCCAACAAGTGCTGTTGATGTTACAGACCAGGTTGAGGCCACGTGTGTGTATTACTAGAATGTAGCTTGACTTGCAGATATGCAGCAGTCCCAACAAGGCGGGGGTCTGAGATCATCTTGTATGCCAGACAGAGGTCACCTCTGAGGAGTTTGTATGAAACTAGAGGGATAGGGCTTTTAGCCTGTGTGTGGTAGATTTCTGAGGCCCTGAATTCTCCTGATGAGGAACCTCTGTGGTCTCTCCAGCTGCTGCATGTGCTTTGTGAGGTACATGTCGAACGGGGTGTTGTACTCAATAGTGGGCCTTATAGGGGAAGAATATATGGATGTTATGACCTCTTTGTCCCTGGATGAGATACCCTTACTTACAAGGTGGGGTGTGTAGAAAGCTTTCCGTACAACAGAAGCAACATGGTGGTCAAAAGTCAGGTTAGTATCAACCTGGGTACCCAAATCCTTCATGACTGATTGCGTGCTTAGGACATTGTTGTTAATGTGATAATTTATGAGGATGTCACTCTCCACAAAGGGAATGATGATGCATTTTTTGGTATTCAGCTTGAGGCCATGTTTCTGGCACCAATCATTTGTTTGGGTTAGACCCTCTTGGAGGATGTCCACATCACTAAGGAAACTGATGGCAGCGCCCAGCTTGCAATCATCTGCAAACTTGATCAGTCATAGCCCACTGGTTTTGGCCTACACCTCAGAAAAGTATATCCCAAATAACAGAGACCCCAAGACCGAACACTGGTGTATGTCGTTCGTTACGGGTGTACTGCTTGAGGTGGCTTCCCCTATTGTGACTAGGTGGGTTCTACCAGTGAACCAGTTTGCTGCCCATCTGATAACATAGGGATTGATGCCTGGTTGAGAGAGTTTATCTATTATGCCTGAGGAAATGGTGTTGAAGGCTTTGGCCAGGTCAAGGTAGGAGGTGTGCACCATCTTCCCCTCGTCCATGGCTTTGGTGACTGTCTCAAAGAAGATGACTAGATTAACAGACATGACCTCCCCTTGACAAAGCCAAACTGTGTGGGATCAAGTGTTTGGAGGTTGTCAGTCTCCTTGTTAATAAGGTCATGATAATCCGTTCCATGGCCTTGCAGATCAGGCTTCTTAGGTTGATGGGTCTATAATTTCCCAGATCGGTGGGTGCTCCACCTTTGTGCAGTGGGATGACACTGGCTGTCCTCCACTTAGCTGGGATGAAGCAGGTACTCAGACTTTGGTTCAGTAGGGTGCCCTAATGGTGCTGCAAGTTCTTGCCTGAGTTCATGTAGGATGCAGCCTGGGATGTTATCAGGTTCCATGGAGGTTGTATTTTTTGCCTTTGATAGAGCAGTAATGACTTGTTCTCTAGATATAAGGGAAAGGGACCAGGTACTGGTGATGTCCTGATATAATGAAGGGGGGACAGAGAGGTGAAGTCTTTGCTGAATCTGTTGGCCAGCAAGTTTGGTATATGTATGGCATTTGTATATGTGGTGTCCTTGACCACAAGTTCTGAACAGATCTGGGTACTTCCTTTCAGATTGCGGACATGTGTGAGGGGAAGGCCTTATGATGGTCTCTAGTAGATGTGGCCAATTTGGACTCAGTTTGCTTTAGAGGATTTCACTACTGCTCTTATTTGTTTGTTCTGCTAAGGAGAGGTTGCTTCCAATTGGGCACCTGCTCCTTTTTGGTCCTGGACAGCAATTATTTCCTTTTGTTGTAGAGTATTATTGTAGATGTCCACCAGACTGGTTTACTCTTCCTTGCGGAGGATGATTTAGTCCTGTCTGGTATTCCTGATTCCATGCATCTATATAAGTGCTTGTATAGTGCTTTGGTGTAGTTTTGGATATTGGTGCCAGTTCCTAGAGAGGGGAAAGGGGGCTGTGAAGCTGTTAATACCATCCCTGAGGAGGCTGTAATCAGCTTTGGAGAAGTTTTTTGTTTGGCCCAAGCTAGAGGGAGGTCGGGAGAGATGGTGACTTCTAAAGTGACCGCATTATGGTCTGATCTTAACCAGGGAGACTGATATTGCAGGGATGCTGCAGTGGTTACTCATGTTGGTTAATACCAAGTTCAAGATATCACCTCTTGTGGGGTTATAGACTAACTGTTCTAAAGCATTTGCATTGACAAAATTTAGAAATCTCTTGGCATTTGTGTTCTGGCATGAGTAGTTCTTCACGTTTGTTTGGGTAGTTAGTCACTCAGGATCAGTGTAAAGGGTTGAATCTTGATAGGTTCGAAGAGGTCTGAATAGGCAGATTGGGAATCTTGAGTCAGATTTGGGGGCTGGTAGCTAGTTATGATTTGTATAGGGGGTTTTGTCAGTGGTCGACTGCACCGTCTCCTGTGCGTCATACTGTTTGACCAGCTTGGAGGTGTATATGTCTGTAGTATATAATGAAACTCGACTTCCTTTGACTTTACTGCCCAAAGTTTGGGTTCTGAATGTATGATACAATGAGTAACCAGGTAAGGGTGGGGTACTGTCTGTAGCTTTGAACCAGGTTTCTGTGACTGTGTAGATGTCAGCATTTTCCAGGGTTAAGAATGCAATGAGTTCAGTTTCATGTTTAGACTCCTAGCATTTAGCGGCATGATCTCTAATTTGCATTTTGTTGAAATTTTTATGTTTGTAGTTTTACCTCCATCACTTTTCCTAAAAAAGGCACTATGGGGGGGGGTAGCCTTTGCCTGAAGCTGAAGTGAGACAGATGCAGGCCATCTCTGGCAAAGCATCGAGGTCTGTCAATCATATCTTCCCAGGCTGTCGGGTACTACACCCCCCTGGAATGACACCAGAAACTTAAGCCAAATGTTAGTCACTTTCTGTTTGTATTGCATCATTCTGGGCGACAGTAGAATGCAGCTTAAGGCTAGAGATATACCTGCCTGGGACACGTACAGGGTAGAGGTCATAAAATACATGTTCTGTGAATGTAATTCAAAGACCATTAAACTCAGTGTCTCTCTCTGTATAGTCCAGGGAGGTACATCTCATGTCATTCACGCCAGCATGGACTTTGACAGAGCCACAACAGTACCTGTTGCTGAGAGACTTGAGTGCGTATGTGATATGGCAGATTTTGGCCCCTGACAGACAACTAACCGTGACGTTCTCCTTATCCAGCCTGGTGAGAGCACATCTGTGTGTTGTCTCACAAGAGAGCCTCCTATGACTAATATGTTGGGTTTATGGTTAAGCCTTAGTGGCTGTGAGGTACAGGTGTGTGGACTATGCATGGTATGTGGTGTGGAGGGCTGTGGAGATCGCATATGGTTTTGCTTTGGAGGTCTCCTTTGAGTATATTTTTGTTGAGGACCTCTGCATTTGTGGGTGTGTTTTGTGTAGGTGTGGGTGGTAGTTGAGGTGCAGTGATTGTGTTGACAGCCTTCTCAGTGCCAGATATACTGGCTTGTGAGGAAGAGAGCATAGACTCTCTATGTTCTTAATGTAATTGCATCTCTCGCAAGTTGTGTTCCTAGATGGTGGTGGTAGATGGCTGTGTGTGTACATGAGGCAGTTGCTACACTGTCTCGGGATGCCCATATCAGCCAGACTGGCAGGAGAAACTGTAGGATATTGTCCATCCATGAGGGTGAAGGGAGAGCTAAGGGGCAGGCCTAAAGCCCAAGTGCTTAAACCAAAACCAAGAGGACTTAGAATAACACTTACAGTTTTAGCGGGCTATAAACGAGCAGTAATAAATGCAACAGAAAAGATGCAGTTGAACACTTTAGAGAACAAGCAACATTTCTGTATCTGCATGTATATATTTGCTGACCTCTGGATGAATTTTGCTTTCTGATCTTTGCTGAATTTTTTTATTTCTGTTCTAAGGCATTTGGCACAGCACTTTAGCATGAACTGGTTCCACATAGGGGGGACTTTTGCAGCTGTCTGGGGCAGCAGGGAGTTTGTAGTGAACTCATTCCAGGGTGGAAACACTGGTCAAATATCTGATTGCCTTAGGGTGTGGCTTTGGAAGAGTATTTTATCTTGCTGGTATAAAATATTACCTTTGTGTGAATTTCTGCTTATCTTGCTAGAAGCTCCATTGTGCCTGACTGAGAATGTTTCTTAAACAATCTGGAAATACAGAGCTGGCATAAGTATATTTTTTGCTCTTTAACTGTTCAGTGTTTAACAGTACTGTACTGTTTTATCTATTTATTTATTGCATTTGTTTACCGGGAAAGTCCACTGGGCCTTGGAGAGACAATTTTCAGTGGAGGCCCAGGGAGAAAAGCTCCACATACAAATTATACAGAACATACATTTTCAGTTACATTAATGTTTAGAAAGCTATACCGTAAATTATTGACTGGATTATTGACTTTTCTGCGTCTGCATTTGTTTGCTGATCTCTGACTGAATTTTGTTTTGCTTTCCTACCCTCTTGCCCAACTGCTGTTGTGTTCTTAAAGTTGGTGACTTTTGCAGTTGCCCACCCTAACTGTATATTTGATCTGGGATAGTCCTCCCAGGCTCATCTCATTACCTCATTTTACCTAATACAGAGATCATTTGGAAACGCCAAACCCCCCCTTAGTTCCTTAACCTTGAATTATCTTCTGTGCCTCCTCTTTCCTTTTCCACTTGACTAAAAAAAAAACACTTTATTCAGCTGTTTACTGTATTTGTGTTTCCTCCTCCTACTCTATTACTTCATCTTGCTTTTTCTGCTACTCAGTCAAGCAAATAAAAACAGTGCAGTACTGTTAAGCAGATAAATAAAAACAGTGCAGTACTGTTAAGAAATACAAACAGTTAAAGTGCAAAAAATATACGTATGTCAGGTCTGTATTTCCAGATTGTGTCTGACAGTGTTTCTTAAACAATGAGCAGAAATTCACTCGAAAGTAAAATTTTTCTTCTGGTTCTGTTCCTGCTGTACCTAAAAAGAAACAACAATGCAATGAATGGCCCTTGCCCATCAAAACTGGCTCACCCAGTGCCTTAGCCATTGGTGCGTGAACTTGCAGTGGCCATCCATTTTTCCTAAGACTACTTACTTTCTCTTCCAGGTTCCTCTTGTGTAGTCTTTTCAGTCACCATGGATCAGGAGTCGGCCACTTCCTCTAAGGCTGTTAATGTCCATTATGGGCATGGATGAACCATTTTCTTTCAAGGAAAGAATGTGACTTCAGGTGATGCTTCTTGTGGTAACTGGGGAGAGAGACCTCTTGGGGGGGGGGGGTGCTGAACTTGCCATCTCCTAGTCTGACTTCAGTCTAAAGAAAAAAAGGTACGAGATTGTTCATCTGAAGACATTGTGTCTGCAGAAAATGTGATTTTCTTATCTTAGCCAGGCAGTCATTACAGGCTGTTAATATTAGAGCTTAGAAATTGTTACTTGAAGACAGTGTCACTAAGGAAATTCCAGAGAAAAATGTCAGAAGATTCTTTACCAAGTCCATACTCCAATTTAATCGAAACTTGCTTTCTGCCTCCTTTGCAGGAATTTTCTTTCTCTTAGACTATTTCCATGATGAATGAGGTATTTTTTGGAAACAGGTAGGTAGATATTCTCCTGAATTGAGAAGATATGTTACAAGTGGATATACCTTATTCTGCACCCATCTCTCCCATTTTGCCAGTCTTGGAGGATGTTTAATGCTTCCTGTAATATTCCTGACTCTCAACAGTCAGTCCCCAAAAAGGTGGGTAGACTGTTTAAAGTAACTCAAACTTACAAATTTTTGTTTTCTCATCTTAAATCCGATCCAGCTGCAAAATCTACTGCTTTGCCAGCTGGCAGCTGATTATCTGTTAGTACCATCCTCTTCCCAGTGTACAGAAAAGGTAAGGTGTTGAACAGATTTGGTGAGAGAATTTTCTCTTCAGTATAGCTTACCGAATTTTGAACTTTCAGTCACATATTTGTTTTGTGCAGACAGTTTGAGAGAATACTCCACTTCACTTACTTCAGAGGATAGCTCCTTTCTGAATTCAGTTTCTAACATTTCCCCAAGTATCTAAACATGCTTTGAAGAGTGTACATTATTGTGCAGGTACTATCTTGGGCGGGCCACTACTACAGTTTGGAAGAGATATGCCTTTGTACATAAGCAGAAGTTTGCCAATGAAGTAAAGTCTCTAATTTCGAATTCTGCTTATATAAAGAAGTTTTGTTTGGCCCTTTTGCCAGTCATCTCCTCAAAACATTTGATGAGAGTGGAGTTAAATTTGGTGAGTTTGACTTTCCAAGCCCCCATTTACACGTCTCACAAATCTTGTCTTCCTTTTAAGAAGCAAAATAAGCAATTCCTGCTAACGCAAGGGGGAACAGGGTTTAAAAAAGCAATGGCAGGAGGAGAGCAGCAAGGAACACATATCCTTTCCAAAAAAGAGATTGTCTAATACTTCAGAATGACTGTACTAGGATTCTATCACCCATGCCCTTCCCTCCAGCCCCATCTCAAAATCTGTCCCAGAATGTCTCTCTTATCTTGCCTTTGGCAACAAGTTAAGACTTTCTGGGTGCTAAGAGTGGCTCAGGAGGGTGCAGTTTGCCATGGGGTAAAGTTACCTCTTTTCATGGGAATTCTTCCCCATCCTCCAAACCAAGCATTTTTCCCCTTAGGCTCTTCACTTACTCAGCCTAGGAGTCCCAGAACCTAGTGCCTTTGGATCAAAGGTGCAGAGGCTTCTATTACACAATGTTTCTGGCACCAGAGAAGGAGCTTGCTTGGAGACCAGTTTCTGGATCTTTCCTTTCTTAGTCTGTATGTAAAGGTGACAAAGTTCAAAATGCTGACCGTTCCATTACTGTTAAGCTTGTATCTCCCCTTAGTGTTAAGGTAACATTAGAGCTAAAAGATGCTTTTTGCATTCCCATAGCCACAGGCTTCAAGAAATTTCTGATCTCTGTGCCTGGGTCATATTATCTGTTCTCTGCATTACCCTTTGGGTTGTCTACAGCTCCAAGGGCGTTTACAAAGTGTCTAGTTCCAGTAATAAATAGCTCATTGCAGACTGAATGGCATTTACATATTTCTTTGTTTAGATGACATGCTTATTTTTGCTGAATCTTTTCTCAGACTTGCAGTGGTTAACATGGGATCCAGTGTTGTCCATTTTTGTCTCGTTCACTGGTTGGGTCTCTGATCCAACCTCTGATCCAGTCTTGGCACCTTTGAATGCGTGGCTTTCGGGCTCTAACTCGTCCCCTACCCACTATCCCCTGCCATGCCATCCACCTTGATTACCTCAGATCTTGTTTCCCACCTACGAAAGAACATTGTTTCTCAGGGGTTTTGATATCATGGCATTTGTGGTCAGTAAGTACCAGTACATGCAGTCTTCCCTACCCTTTACATGGTACATTTTAGAGATAGTTAAGTTAGTTTAGGTAGTTTAGGTAGTCATATGTATTTAGTATGTGTTTTTTTCAGTGTAGTTGTGTATCTGAGTTAGTGGCGGGCCCTTGGGCCTTGTGTGTGCAGTGTTTTCATATATTTAACACTTAATTAAATTTAGATAGTTGAGCTTTAGTGCTAATTAATAATTAGTGTAGTTATCGTGGAGCTTTAGTGCTAATTAATAATTAGTGTAGTTATCGCGGTGGTTTTTTTTTTTTTTTTTGTTTAGTGTCCTTAATATTATGTTTATTCTTATAGTGTGAATTATCTTACTGGCTTCTAGAGTCATGAATATGGCAGATAAAAGCTTCAACAAATGTGAAATATGCGGGCATGAGATCCTTCCCCAAGAGCCACATCTTTGGAGCTTGTGTTTGGGTTCCAGCCACCTGGACATTGGATGTGACATATGTAAAGCATTTGGGGGTAAAGCCTTGCAAAGCCACCAGGACAAGCTGATTTTTAAAGGTTTACTTCCCCCCCTCGGTCTTAAGAGTCCTCCTCCCTTGTCAAGTAAGCATAAAAGCAGAGGGAGAGCGATAAGGACAAGGAACAAAAAACGAATAAGGAAAATGCAATAAAGAAGCCTAGAAAAAGTTCGCCTGACCCATCCAGTTTCTCAGATCCGAAGCCTCCTTGAATCCATACTCCCTTTCCAGCTCCAAGGTTCTCACTGGAGCTTGTGAGCCCTCGACTCAATTTGCGGATTTTGCACCAATCCAGGCATTCAAGACCTTCGTCGAAATCAGTCAGGTCATTGAGTACCTTCACAGAGGCTCAGGTAGATAGGATAATGAGGAGATTCTTAAGGCAGCAAATTCAGTAGGGGATAATTCTGATGTAGTCCCCTCAGACGGACCTAAAACTTATGTCACGGGCCTCTCCTTCAGATTTTCCGTTGCTGACCCCAAGCTCAGATCCACCGACTCTGGATCTGACTACACCCTGAGAAACTCATTTGGCTCTGACTGCCCCTCAGTATTTGATGCCTTCAGCTCCTCTTTCTCTCTCTGATTGAGATGAGACTTGGAGCTGAAACTTCAAAGTCTGGACTCTTGGATAGATCTGAATCCAACAAGCTGGATCCAGCTTTCCCTTTCAGGGCTTCAGTTATTGATAGTTCGGCTCCATGATCGACTACAGGGTCAGGCCAGGTTGGGTTGGAGAGGCTGTCTCAATTTCTACTTTGTGGAAGGGCATCCTGGATCTGATTTTGAGCTTGGCTATACTCCTTTTGTTCTTTTACCCAGGAACAGTTGGTTCCCAAGGCCATCGGAGAGCTTCTTGAGTTGAGCTTCCAATCCGATTCTGAGCCTATCACTGAATCCACACAGCAATTTCGTCTCTGGGAAGAGGATTTGCAAATGGAAGCAAGTTGATTCCTCTCAGGAGACTGTCACAGAAGATATAGACTTTGAGGGGGATGGCTTCCCGAAGTTTCCTTTCGAAGATGCCACCTTATTTTAGATCCTGGAGATACTAAAGCAGAAAGGAGGTGGACCCACCGCCGTACCTTCCCAGGAGTCCATGTTCTGGAAGCCTTTGGAACTGCTTCATCTACCACTTGGGTGGTCCCCTCTTCTATACCTTTGCCGGATATTATTACACAGAAGGCATGGAAGGAACTGGATACTACAGAACCGCTTCCAAAAAGACCCAACAAAATCTTTTTGGCAGCTGTGAACAGAGCATATTTGGACAAAGGAACTCCTGTAAAAGAAAGAAATGTCAGAAGAGAGTTCATCTGCCCATCCACTTAATAGAGAGGTCATTGAATAGATTCAGTAAATGGATATTTGCTTCAGTGACATTTTCGATAAGCTTGCTGAACTGCCTCACTGATGTAATTCCTGTCCAGAGGGATTTGACGAAAGAGATCTCAAATTCCCTCTCGTGTGTTTTGCCAACCGACATCAAGAAAAAAGTGAAGTCCCAACTGTCTACCCTGAAGTCAACCTCCAGCATCTCCGTGGATCTGATTTCAAATGCAGCCGATGGCAAGATGAGAGCAGCAGGCACTGGTGTTACCATACATCGCCATGCCTGGATGCACTTGTGTGATTTTGCAGAAGGCTTCAAAGCATCCCTCATCAATACCCCATATGATGGTACCACTTTGGATGGAAAATACAGGACACACTAAAGAGGAGCGAACAAAATATATATAAAACCTTGTCTGCTGTTGGCATCTGCTGCTTAGCCCTTAAAGGTCCTCCTCAAGGAATCAGAAGGGGGACATGCAAATGTGGTTTCAAAAATTGCAGAGATTTCACCAGTCACTCCTCCAGAGAAACCCTCCAGAGGCAGGGGAGGGAGCTCCTTTAATGGTCATCGTCCTCCAGGCAAAGGTGGTCCATAACACCAAGGATTTTGTGGTCCCTTCTCTGAGAAATCCTTCCAGAGTTCCTGAAGGCTTGCCAGACCGCCGCAGTCTGGAGGTAGTTGGGGATAGTTGGGGAGTGCATTTCCTCAAACCTGAAAACCTGGCAAGCTATCACTTCAGATTCATAGGTGTTGGTGATAGTAACCAGTGAATACAGAATTCCTTTCATTTCTCCTCCCAAACACAGGAAAAGCATTCTGCAAGCTCCGCCCCACCAATGGGAATCCAAAGCGCCAGATATCAGAACACTGCTACAAAAACGAGTCATCCAGCAGGTCCCACCAGACCAGAGAATATCCAGGGTCTACTCAAGATTCTTTATTACCATAGAGAATGGGGACCTGAGGCCAATTCTGGACCGCAGTCAGTTAAATCAGTTTGTGAGAAAGACCAAGTTCCAGATGGTTATAGTTCAGTCTATCGTTCCTCTGTTGGAGAAAGATGTTTGGATGTGCCCATTTGACCTACAGGACACTTATTGTCACAGAAAAATAGGCAAGCATTCAAGAAGGATTCTCTGTTTCAGGCTGGGAGACCATCATTACCAGTTCAGGGCTCTGCTGTTTGGTCTCACCACAGGCCTCAGGGTGTTCACCCGATGCATGGCAGTAGTCACAGCTTTCCTTGTGCTGAAAGGGTTCAAGGTATTCCAATACTTGGATGATTGCCTCTTCATTGCACCGACCATGAATCTATTTGAGAGGAGGAGCGATTAATTGTTTGGGGTTCACTGTGAACATTTCAAAGAGCCATCTCACCCCAGTGCAATCATTAGACTTCATTGTATGCCACCTGAATACCAACATTCACAGAGTTTTTCTACCAAAAACAAGAGCATTATCTTTCCACTGTCTAGCCTTACAGATCCTATCTTGTTCAAAGCCTCCAGCAAGAATGATCTTACAGCTCCCAGCTTTGATGGCATCCACTATAAAGCTAGTTCCCCTGACCTGCTTCCATATGGGGGTACTTCACTGGACCTTTACTTCAGTGGTCACAGGGTCACCAGTCATTGAGAGCCCCCATCAGCATTACCCCGATTTGCAAGACACACATCTGATGGTGGCTATGCACACAGCACTTCCTGCAAGGATGTCCATTTTCCCCTCCTCTCCCTATAGCAGTAGTTACCATGGACGCTTTTCTTTTAGGGTTGGGGGGTTGGCATTATGAAAGGAAGACACTCCAAGGCACTGCCGTCCCTTGGAGGCCGTCTCGCATCATTGTGTTGGAAATGAGCGGTCCTAAATGTGCTCACACTTTTCAAGACTCTCTTCCAACAGGTGTGATTGCTGTTCAGACAGACATGTCTGTAGTCTGGTACCTCAGCAAGCAGGGTGGGATCATATCATACCTTCTTTTCCTGGAAGCCATGAGGGTTTAGGAATGAGCAATTGCCTCATCGATTTCTAATAGCAACACACATAATATGAAGTTCCATTGTCTTGACTGACAGATTGAGCAAGCACATACTTCCTCCTCATGAGTGATCCCTCAAACAGGAAGTAGCAGATGAGATTTTCATTTTGTGGGTCCCAACCATGCGGTGATCTGTTTGTGTCTCATCTGAATTGCAAGGGAAGAAGGTAATTTGCCCTACTACCTCCAAAGGGGGGCAGTCACCAAGGGGTGCTGTAGTCTACAACTAGTTCACCAGTCCCCTTTATGCTTTTCTTACCCTCTCCTGTAAAGTTCATTCAGAAAGCTCTACAATGCAAAGCAAAAGTAATCCTCATTGCTCCCTTTGGCCTCTGGAGATATGTTTCCATTCCCTGAAGTTTCATCTACTTCATCCTTCTTGGACTGTTCCTGAATGGCCAGATCCCATTTCTCATCCAGCTGGGAATCCTCTGCTGGATCTTCAGTCCTCAGTCTAACTACATGGTTCCTCCAGTTTTGACAGTGGTTAGAGATTCCATTTATTCAAATCAAGTGGTCCCTATTTTGACAGCATCATAAAGGAAAGTTGCTAGGAAGTTGTATTGTTTTAAGTGGAAAAGATTTTCGGTCTGGGCTCAACAAAGTCATTGATCCCTTTTCTGCTCCAGTTGCTAACATTTTTTTTTTAATCGGAACTTTTTCAAAAAGGCTCCAGTTTTTCAACTATTAAAGTGCTGTTGGCTGCTATCTATTGCTTGCTTTCATGTTGGACAAGAAAATCATTCTGTAGCATTTCTTAAGGTAGCCAAAGCCTTTCTTAGAGGCAATTGTTTCCTTAGCCCAACAGTTAGGGCAGGCATTTTCCAAACGTCCATTTGATTCAGCAGCTACTGCTGATTTAAAGTTTCTACCCTGGAAAACCTTGTTTTTGATAGCAGTCAGGTCTGCAAAAAGGATTTTGGAGCTACACACCCTTTCTTCAAAACTTCCTTATATAGTGTTTCATAAGGATAGAGTTTTCCTTGAGACTAAACCCTTCCTTCATTCTAAGGTGGCATCCAAGTCCATCATCAATCCATTGACCTCCCAATTCTCTTTCCAAAGTATTTCAATAAAGGTGAGTAAATCCTGTATTTGTTAGATGTTGCATGGGCAGTTGAGATTTTATCTACACAGAACAAGTGAAATCAGAAAATCTGATATTTGGCATTTTCTGAAATGAGGCTTTGTCGAAGAGTATCCAAAGTAACGCTGTCATATTAATTAACAGATTGCATATCATATGTCTGTCTACAGTTGGGTATTCCTTTGCTTAAAAATGTCATGCTTATTCTGCGATATCAATTTCTAGATCTTTTGTGTTTTAGAAGAGGTTACCAATTGATGAAATTTGTGCAGCAGCTACTTGTTTAACACATCATACTTTTGTATCTTACCATAAATTGGATGTACAGTCCAGATCTCCTACATCCTTTGACTCTGCAGTGCAAAGGAGAATATCCTTCCATGAGGCCACTCGGGTCTTTTAGCAGCTGGGAAATTTACAGCAACCAGTGAATGAGACGAAAATGGATATTGGATATGAACGTTATGTACTTACAGCATTGATAGATCTGTGTTGTCCACTTTTCGTCTAGTTCACTGTCCCACCCTCCTTTCTTCCACCAATTGCTGGTTGTCCTGGAATTTTTCTTCTTTTGCTTGGCATATCTGGCAACCATTAACCTGTTGAATTGATTGGTTTATGGCCCTTTCTTTTATTATGTTTTTTGAATGAATGTGGTAAGGTAGAAGGCAAACTCTATCTGAGGTAATCTGGGTGGATGACAGAGGATTATTGGTAAGGGAGAAGTCACAGGCCCAGATCCATGCATTTAAAGGCACCAAGACTGGATCCGAAACCCAACTAGTGAGCTAGTTGAAAAGTGGACAACACAGATCTGTCATTATGGAAAGTACATAACTTTCATTTTCATCTTTGCTTACCAATCTGGAATTCCAAATGTACAAAAATCATCATTGTGTTTCTGGGCTACCTTATAAGATGGTTTCTTGTTGAAATGTTGGCACTTGTAACACCAAGTTGCCAACACATCAAAATTAAAGACAAAGTATATAAGAATGAATATCAAGCTTTGTTCATCTTTAAACTTTTTTTTTTGTGCAAGGGGGCAAGCCCTCTGCACTCCCCCACGTCCCCCACACCCCCTGAACTTGTATTTACCAACTCTGAGGTCACCATACCTCGGAGAAAAGGGTTCCGAGAAAGGTTTTTTTTTTCAGTCAGTCTCCATATTCTGGTACTTATTGAAGTGGGTCTTGACATTTCTTAAGGTTACCCTTATAGATGTTCTCTGCCAAAGGCTTTTCTTACACAGGAGAAGGTGGATTTTTATTTGGAAACTTTTCTGATGATCTCCAGTCATTCTCAGACTCCTACAAGAGAATATCTTAGGATTTTAGGATTCATGACATTTATGATTTTCATTATTCCATTCGCCAGATCACATATGAAAAGAAATCAGTGGTTTGTTACTGAAAAAAAGTGGACTCCACATCTTCATCCTCTTAAATTTCAGATTCTAATGTTGGGCTTTATAAAACAAACCAGAAAATAAACTGCATTGACAGACAGCAGATGGCTCTAAATCCAGGTCTTCCCTTTTCCTCACAGATCCCCAGTCAGATTGTAACTACAGATGTCTCAGATTTTGCTTGGGTGACCAGTTTCTATGTGGGTAAACGTACAGAGCCTGTGGAATTCCTCAGACAGACCAAGATCCATGCAATAAAATCTCATCACCTATGGTCACCTGGACCTTTTCAGGTGTTGTAGACAACACCACAGTGTTGTGATACATAGGTAAGGAAGTTGCAAAGTCCTATCTGCTGTGCAGGCTGGCTGTGGCGGTAGCTCAACACCATTTTACAATCCTCCAAGCAACTTACTTTCCGTTAGAGCAAAATACAGTGGCAAACAAGCTAAGGAAGATCAGGTCAGACATTCACAAATGGAACTTGAATTAGGAGGTCTTCCAGGAAATGATCCAGTTGTGGGGCACATCTCAGTTAGATCTGTTTGCCTTTTTTCAAAACAGACAATTGAAGAAATTTTGCTCCAGGGCTTCTTGCAAACAAGCCTGGAAAACTTTTTTTTCTTTTCCATGTTCAGGAATGTTACCTTTTACCTTTCCACTGATATCCAGGGTAATTCTGAAGTTTGAGAAGAACTCCCCAAAGATAATTGTGGTTGACCCCCTTTTGGCCCAGACAACACTGGTTCTCCCTTCTATGGAATTGGTCAAGGGCAATTACCACAAGCTTCCTCACAGACTAGACCAACTCACACAAGACAGGTGGAGTTTCATAAAGCCTAATATCAAATATCTTCAATTCTGATTTTTTTTAAGGCATCTGTTTCCTGAGTATGTACAACAGGTTTCAACAGAGGCAAGAAAACCTGCTACTAGGCAATTGTATATTAGCAAGTGGAAAGGATTTTCTAGTTGTTGCCTAACCATTATCTAGGGTCCTGTCCAGGGATTATGTACCTGTGGTGCTTAAATATGGGTGAGTTACTATCTTCTGACCTGTCTTATTCCTCTATCAAAGTATATCTTGCAGCCATTTCTGCATGATTGTCCATGGATCCCCCACTTTTTCTGTTTTTAATGAAACCGTTTCTGAATGGAGTTTTATACCTTAGACCTCCCTGTAAATAGGTTGCACCTTTTTGGGGTCTTAACATTGTTCTGGAAAAGTTACATATCCATTTGAACCTGCTGTTCAGGCAGACTTTGAGGCTCTTTACATAGAAAGCTATTGTTTTCAATGCTCCAACATCTACAAGAAGAGTATCTTGAGTTGCAAGCTCTGATGTTGAATGAACTCTTTCTTGTCTTCCATTGATGTAAGGTCACATGAAGAGCAAATCCCTCATTCATATCCATAGTTGTTTCAGAGTTTACTTTGAATCAAGCCACCAGTCTACTAGTAGTCTACCTGGCTTTGCAGAACAAGGGAGAAAGGATTCTACTTGATGTTCATAGACAGCTTAGGTTCTTTTAGAAAAGCAGATAAGCTATTTGATTCTCAAGTTGGGACAAAAGGACTGCATGTCAAAACAAACTGTTTTCAGATGGTTGTCCTTACCTGTTGCCTTTTATTCCCACTGTAGTAAACCAGATGTTCTTCATGTTTCACTGTTGCAGTCATCACATTGGGTTATCCTGCCAGGGGTAGCCCTCAGTCGGCCCGAATACCAGAGGCTTAGTATTTCTGTGTCTGTTGCTGTTGCTCCAGGACTGACGTCAGGTCGTCAGTGGTATAAAAACAGGCAGCTGACGACATTGCATCAGTCTTTCTTGCCGAGGAGCCTGAAGTAATAGCAGTTAGCACGAGTGCCGGTCGGCCACTACCTGAGTTTTCATTTCCAAAATTGAAGTTGAAGTCTTCTAAAGCTAAATAGCCCATTGGGGATCCTTTTTTCTTGCTCTAACCAATGTCAGAAAAAGTTAACAATTGTCTCGCCTTTGGAAAGCAAATACCACACCGAGATTTCCATTCTTACTGCATCACCTGTTTAGGCCGAGATCATGACGTCCTTCGCTGTCGGTTTTGTGCTTTGTTAAATGCCAGAACTATACGTCATTGGGCCCTTATCATAGCTAAATACTTTCGCTCCCGATATCCGTATTCCTAAATGGCTTTGGTAAGCCATCCGACTACCGATCATCTGAAAAAACGTAAGGATAAAGACAGAGACAGACCGCACAGGTCCAAAACTGCCGACGACTCTTCCGTTAAGCTAGTTGCCAGTTCACAGGTACTTAGTGAGGTGCTTTCGCAGCCCCCTGATGCCCGCTTCTATGGTTTCACAGGCCACTACCGAGACCCGTTCGGCGTCCGGTATGCCGTGAGATGACTCTTTGACTACGGAACCTGCGAATGTCTCTACCATGGATGGGTCCGGAGCCGCTGTGCAGGCACCGGTTTCTGAGGAAGTTCTTTGCAATACCAATATTCGACACAAACTGACTACTACTTTCACGTCTTCAGTTCTTTCTAAAACTACCGAGTTTCTAAGGCCCAGAGTATGAACTACGCCTAAAAAAAAAAGACGATCCAGCCTCAAGTGCCTGCTTCCATGCCTCAATCTTGGATGCTTAAAATGGCGGAAGACCTTATCGTGCTGATTAGGGGAAGCCAGCCTACCCCTGCTAAAAGGAAAAGAGAATTGTCCCCCAGCAGCTTTATCTGACCAAGAGTCTGACAACTCTTAGGTTTCTGATTATGAAGACACATGCCCTTATCTGCTTATGAGGATTCAGATGCAGAGGAGTCCATTCCTTCTGCCTCTCCTCCAGAGGATTTTTCTTTTAGTGAAACCCTGCATACCTTGAGATAGCATTTCCATTGGGAATGCCAGGATTATCCTCAGTCCAAAAAGAGAGACAGGGAATGTTTAGATTTACCACAGCACAAGACCCTTAACTATTCCAGCTGTTCTGGATGTTGTGGATGATGTTTTTATGGAATCCAGTCTAACTCCTGATACTCTACTTCCTGCTCCCAGGAAACTTGACAGCTACTACAGAGTCCCTGACTCTCTCAAATTTCTTTTCAAAAATCCTACTGCCGACCCAGAGGTCATCTCCCAAGGACCTAAAGGAATAAAAGCAACCACAGCTAAGAATCCCTCCCCCTCTCACAGGGATTCCCAAGCTTTAGACAGATGGGGTAAAAAGTGTATACCTCTGCAACACTTGCCATTAAAGCATTAAGTTGTTAGTGCCACATGCTGAAATACCAGCAACATACTATGGAACTTATTAAACAAAAATTATCTACCTTCTCTGACTGTGCAGAAAATAAAGAATTACAGAAGCTTATGCATTCTGCAAGCCAAGTTAATAAGCATACCCTGCAATGTGGGTTTGACGCCCTAGAAGCATCCTGCAGAGCAGCAGTCACAGGTTCTGTACTTAGAAGGCATGCTTGGCTTAAGGAACAGACCATGTCAACTCAAAATTATTGGACGCACCACTGAACAAAGACAATCTGTTTCACACCAAAGCAGAAGAGGTTTTAAAAAAGATGGAAGAAAAAGCTAAGTCTGCGCAGACAGTTAAAGACTTTTTGCAAGTCCAGCCTCCAAGATTCAGTAGGCATTGCTCCTCAAAACATTGGTCCTTTCCAGACCGCTCAAGGCTGCCTCAGACTAGACCTAGGGGTAGCAGACCCCCCCCCCCCCAGACAGCACTTTCAGGGTATGCAGAGATCTAAGCAATGGAGTGCCTCCACTTCTAAAACAGGGAGTGCTAAGCCACCCCCTTATGGAAAGAATTCACAATGACTTCTCAACTCCACCTCTCACCTCTGCCCAATTACTTGTGACCCTAGGAGGAAAACTTGCCTCCCATGCAAAAAACTGGGCCTCCATCAACAATGATCGGGTCCACAACATAGTGTCCCAGGGGTACAAATTTTATTTCTACACGCTGCCAGCCCCAAAAGGGCTCCCAGATCTTCCTCCAAACCAGTGGGCAGAAGCACAAAACCAAGTTCATTCCCTGCTCTCCATGGGGGCAGTTCAGCCTGTTCCTGCAGAACATATAGGCCAAGGTTTCTATTCCAGACTTTTCCTGGTACCCAGAAAAGAGGGCACATGGTGCCCAATCTTAGATCTATCCATTCTAAACACCTTCCTGGTTTTGACAAAATCCAAAATGCTCACCCTACAGCAGCTTCTCCCTATGCTGTCCAAAGATGTCTGGTTAGCCACGCTAGACCTAAAAGAGGCCTATCTGCACATCTCAGTCGGAGACTCTTGCAGGAAATATCTACGTTTCAGGGCAGGATCTATGCATTATCAGTTCTCTGCACTTCCCTTTGGCTTATCCACTGCTCCCAGAGATTTGACAAAATGCCTGGATCCTGCCATTGCTTTTTGCAGACAAAGAAATATTCAAATTTACCCCTACTTGGACATCTGCCTGATTCAGGCAGACAGGACAAGCTGTTGCAGCATCTGACATTTGTAAAGGATCTGCTAACCTCACTGGGGTACACTGTAAACAAAAATAAATCCAAACTAGTCCCCTAGTCAAAAATTTGTATTCCTGGGAGCAAGCCTGGCCACAGCATCCCAGATGGCATTCCTTACTCCAGAAAAACAAGCCTACCTGACAGGCTACTTCTCTCAACTGGCCACCAGAACCCAGTTATCCACAAGGAAAATTCTGCAAGCTCTAGGGTTCATGGCCTCCTGCATTCTACTAATTCCATATGCCAGACTACATATGAGGAAACTTCAGTGGTACTTAAAAAGCCTTTGGTGTCATCATTCTCAGGACCTGGAAATATTATACCTGTGATACCTTGTCTAAGGAAAGACTTCCATTGGTGGGCAGCAGCATGCAACCACAGCAAGGGACTTCCCTTTTCACAACCCCACGCCGCCCAGAGCCTAACCACAGATGCATCAGACTATGCCTTGGGTGCACACCTGGATGTCAGATGCATTCTGGGCCACTGGTGCCCAAATCAAATTCATCTGCACATCAACCAAAAAGAGATGTTAGCTGTTCAGCACACTGACAGCTTTCAGATCCTTACTCTCTCCAGGGCCTCTACTAATCAAAACTGACAACACCACAGTGATATGGTACATCAACAAGCAGGGGGGAACCCACTCTGCAGGCTAGCCATGACCCTTTGGAACACAGCCTCAGCCATGCATATTCACCTGCTAGCACAATTCTTGCCAGGCAACCAAAACTCTCTGGCAGACAACTTAAGCAGAAATCTCCTAGACCCACACGAGTGGCAATTAAACCACAACACCTTCAGCCTTGTGATCCAGAAATGGGGTACCCCGAAGGTGGATCTATTTGCCTCCCTCAACAACCATCAGTTCAGCAAATTCTGCACCAGGGAACCTCACAGCAAGTCCTGGAAAGTGGATGCCCTATTCTTTCAATGGGTAAACCTCTCAATCTATGCATTTCCCCCTCTACCTCCTCTTACAAGAGTATTACTCAAAGTAAGGGAGGAAAGACCAAGGGCAATCCTGATTGCCCCAGACTGGCCATGCCAACACTGGTACCCACTACTGCGCAGTCTTGTCACCGTTGCCTCCATGGCACCTCCCTCAGATTCCAACTCTCCTGACTCAGCACGAGGGAGAGTTCTTGCATCCACAATTGCAGACCCTGAACCTGGCAGCCTGGCTTATTCCTTGACTTCTTCTCCAGTGGCCAGCCTAAACAAGCAGGTCCTGGTCGTTATACGTGAAGCCAGATGACCCAGCACTAGAAATTCCTATGCTGACAAGTGGAAAAGGTATTGTTCTTGGATCCAGACTAAAGGAGCTGACCGAGCACAGTCCTCCTTACCTCTCATACTGGAATACCTAGCAGACCTACTCCACAGGGACCTATCCTTCTCTTCCATTAAAATCTATGCCTCTGCCATCTCTGCATATTACAGCACTGAGCCACCTCTCTTCACGCCCTTTCATCAGGCAGTTCCGTAGAGGGGCTAACTTGAGGCCACCAAGAAGAGCCCCTACCCTTGCTTGGGACTTTAAGTTTGTGTTGGAAAAGTTCACGCTACCCCTCCTTGAGCCTGCAGCTTCAGCGGAATTAAAATTCCTCTCTCAGAAAACAGCTTTGCTTCTGGCCATCACTTCAGCTAGAAGAGTGTCTGAGCTACAAGCACTTATGGCTGTGGAACCCTTTATCATTTTTATGCTGATAGGGTCTCCCTCAGGACTAACCCAACTTTCATGCCTAAAGTGGTGCCCATTGTGGCTCTCAACCAATCGATTCATTTGCCCACCTTTTTGCCTAAACCTCAAAATAAGGTGGAAAGGATCCTGCACTCTTTAGATGTGCACAGAGAGCTCAGATTCTACCTGGATAGGACTAAGCCCTTTAGGAAATCTGACTAGTTACTAGTCAGCTTTGCACCAGGGGCAGAGGGCAAGGCCATATCAAAATAAACCATTTCCAAATGGATAGCACACTGTTATCGATTTCTGTTACAAACACCACATAAAACCACCCACACAGGGGGTCAGAACACATTCCACTAGGGCAACTTCAACCTCTGCAGCCTTTCTCAGAGGGGTCCCTACCAAGGACATCCTGGAAGCTGCAACATGGAGTTCTGTTCATACCTTCACCAAGCCTTACCACCTGCCTATCTTTTCCAAATCCAGGGCAGGCTTTGCAACTGCAGCCCTGCAGGGCATACTACCAAGCCCCATCTCTTTTTGACTGCCTCCACCCGTTCTTCAACTTTGGGAATCAACCCGTGTGTGATGACTGCAACAGTGAAACATGAAGAACATAGTACAGTTGTGTACACTTACCATAAATGTAGATGTTCGAGTGTATTCACTGAAGCAGTCCTGGTTTCCCACCCTCCACCCCCCTTGTCTCTCTCTCTCTCTCTTCTCTGTGTGGAAGATTTTCAGTCCATATATTTCTAGTTAATCACTGTATATTAATCAGATCAGACAATAGTAGTAGAAGTAGCGAACGTAAACTCGTCTTAAGTCAAAACAAAACAAAAAGTAATAATAGAAAATATATAATTGTACAGCATTACTAAGTATTCAAAAGTAATCCAAGCAAGGCAGACAGTCTGTTTCCAGTCGAAAATCCTTTAAGTACACAGACGAGCGATCCAGGTAAAACAAAACTAGAGTAATAATTTCCTCACAAGCTTTCTAAATGTATATATATGTACTTTTTTATCAGGCATGGGAGTGGTTTATTGTGCTGTAAAACAGTGTTATTGGTACACGTTAAATTCACATCCCTTCCCCTATCAGTGTGACATTCGAGCTGGTCCTGCCCTACTTAGCAGCTGTCATAATAATATATAACCCTCATGTACTTTAAATAAAATTTATAATGATGTGGTACCTCTTATTTAACCAAATTATTAAGCAGATTATTAAGCCTGTGATTTTATCTAAGACAATATACTACATGGCTGGAAATATATCAACTTTAGTTCATTTGGCAATCAAAAATATATATAAATATATGCATATACATTTTGCATGTAAAAATTAATTTCTATTTTCATAACCTATTGTTAACAAAGATCGCTTTCGTCCTTCTAGACTTCAGGTCTGTGTACAAGAACCCTAAAAACCTATATAATTGTATAATTAGTTAGTGTTGTTGCACATCATTTTGAATAAAGTGGAAAAAAGAACCAGAAAAAAATGAAAATAAGAAAAAATGTATGTATGATGGAAACAAAATATACACTTAAATTTCAACGGATTTAAAATGGTATTTAAAACCAATTTGTAGAATTAAATACAATACAATTAGTCATGTAAACAATATTTTCTAAGTTCCAGTGCACGTTTAATTGAACAGTAGTAGTTTAGTCCAGGCTTTCTAAAAGAGTTCAGCTTTAATTGCCACGAGTTCATGTTTCTCCAGAATATTCGGATGTCTCCTTCAAGATCACCCATGTCTATGCGATCCAAGAACTGGAACTTAAAACCTGTGTGTCTTTTATGAAGAGAAAGGTGTTTGGCTAGTGCATTATTTTTACATCCAGACCGGATTTCTGACAGATGACATGAAATCCTCCGCTTGAGTTTATTTACAGTCTTGCCCACATAGAATGCATCACATTCATTGCTGTAAATTACTTTTTAGTGTTAGTCACCCCCTGCACTGGTTTTAATGATCTTCTTTAAATAAGGGCAATAAAAACTATCACCTTGCTGTATAAATATACAAAATGTACAATTAGTTTCACATCTTTTAGTGCTTTCTCACATGGTCTAGGCTTAAATTCAATAAAACGTCTAATGTTCCTGGCCTTCCTATAAACAAATGATGGGGCTTCACCTAAGATGTTAATCAGAAAAGGGTTTCCTGTGACTGTCCCAGTTTCCTTCAGTAATATTTTTGATACTGTGATAATCCAAAATGTATGTCAGGATGCAGCTATTTTTGCATTTGTTATTCTCTGTGGAATTACTTAACATTTTTCTACTGGGAAGGTTGAGTGAAGGTGCTTCAGTCCTTTTCAGTTCTGTAGTGGGTTCCAGGATGTTTTTTTAACATCTGACTTTCATAGACTCTCACTAGAAAATCATTCTCTTAAGTTGTTCAGGTTTCTCAAAAATGGCTCCATCTCTGTGGTAATGCGAGCTAATCTATAGCCTTGGGACTTCACTACATTATACTTGTTTTTTGTAGGATGAAGACTTTTACTGTGGAGTAATAAGTTAACCCTCATTGGTTTTCTGAATAGATCAGTGGTGACTTTATTGGTGTCCTTGGAAATCTGCATATCTAAGAAAGTGGACTAAACTACTACTGTTCAATTAAAAGTGCACTGGAACTTAGAAAATTGCCACATTGTTTACATGACTAATTGTTTTTTATTTTATTCTACAAATTGGTTTTAAATACCATTTAAATCAGTTGAAATTTAAGTGTATATTTTTTCCATCATCATACATACATTTTTTCTTAGTTTTATTTTTTTCTGGTTCTTTTTTCCACTTTATTCAAAATGATGTGTAATAACAATACTAATTAATTATACAATTATGTAGGTTTTTAGAGTTCTTGTACACAGACCTGAAGAAGTCTAGAAGGACGAAAGCGATATTTGTTAACAATAGGTTATGAAAATAGAAATTGATTTTTACATGCAATATGTATATATATATATATTTTTTTTGATTGCCAAATGAACTAAGGTTGATATATTTCCAGCCATGTAGTATATTGTCTTGGATAAAATCACAGACTTAATAATCTACTTAATAATTTGGTTAAATAAGAGGTACCACATCATTATAAATTTTATTTAAAGTACATAAGGGTTATATATTATTATGACAGCTACTAAGTAGGGCAGGACCAGCTCGAATGTCACACTGATAGGGGAAGGGATGTGAATTTAACGTGTACCAATAACACTTAGTTTTACAGCACAATAAACCACTCCCATGCCTGATAAAAAGTGTATGTATAGATATATATATATATATATATATATATATATATATATATATATATATATATATATATATTTAGAAAGCTTGTGAGGAAATTATTACTCTGTTTTTGTTTTACTTGGATCGCTTGTCTGTGTACTTAGTAAAGGATTTTTGACTGGAAACAAACTGCCTGCCTTGCTTGGATTACTTTTGAATACTTAGTAATGCTGTACAATTATATATTTTCTGTTATTAATTTTTGTTTTGTTTTGACTTGAGATGAGTTTACGTTCACTACTTCTAATACTATTGTCTGATCTGATTAATATACAGTGATTAGCTAGAAATATATGGACTGAAAATCTTCCAGACAGAGAAGTTTCTTACACTGTTTGGTTTTTGGACCCACTACACTTTAGTGGGTTGTTTTGAGACTTTGGGGATACCACAGAGATTTTTTTTTCTCTCTCCCTCACTCTTTACAGGGCTGTTGGTATTTACTTTCTACTGGTGGTGTTAGTCCACCATAACCTAGCTCCCTATTTGGGGGCTCCTGACATTTAGGGCAAGAAAAACATCTAATGGCGGCTGCCTGTTTTTATACCCAACCTGACGTCAGTCCTGGAGCGACAGCAACTGACGCAAAAATATTAAACCTCTGGTATTCAGGCCGACTGAGGGCTACCCCTGGCTGGATAACCCAAGTGTGACGACTGCAACAAGTGAATACACTCAAACATCTACATTTATGGTAAGTGTACACAACTGTCCTTTCTAGGCAATATAAAGGCGCATTCTGCTAGAGCTATGTTGTCTTTAGTGGCATAATGGAAAGGAATGGAATCTAGAAGTATTTTAGAGGCAGTTATATGGTCGTCTATACAAACCTTTACAAGCCGTTACAAGTTGGATTATTTTTTCTTGATCCAGGACAGGCTTCGCTAGGACCATTCTCCAGGGACTCCTAGATCACTCTTCCTCTTCCCAGGTTGGATAAGCATTGGTAATCAACCCATATAGCCTAAAAGTTACTGCAGCAGTGAGAATGATAAACCTAGTACTGTTGTATAAGTTGCACTTACCCATAACAGTAGATGTTTGAATTCCTTACCGCTGCATTAGCCATAGCCACCCACCATCCCCATACTTCTGTATAATTATTTCTTGTGATGTCAAGTTATTTGTTACGTGCAGAGGTTCTGGATGAGTACACACCTTTACATTTGGCCAAGAAAGTCATTAAGAAAGCTTCATTGCCGATTTCCCTCTATAAGACTGCTCAATCAGCAGCCAGATTGATGATGTGGGTGGGAGCCAGAGTTTTTTTTTTTTGAATATGGCTAGTTGTGTCCTTGGGAGGCCGTAACCCATGTGGCCTAAAGGCGATTGCAACAATGTAGAATTTGAACATCTGTTGTAGTCAAGTGCATCTTGCACAACTGTACTTTTCATGGGTAGGTACTAGGCTGTCTGCCTTGGGGCCTATACAAGCCCAGCCAAAAAGGTACCCTGGCTTTTGCCACCCAAGAAAATTATTTTCCTGTGCCAGTGTCGAGCAGAGCCACAGAGGTGATCCCCGGGGTGAATTTCCTATTTCCCATCCAGTCATCAAGATTTTTCTTGGAGTGCTAATGAGGAGCTTTGCTTGATATAGTTAGTTTATTCCAGAGTATGGGAAGTCTCTGGGACAGGAATCTATCCCTCCAGCATGTTCTGTTTATTGTGGTGACAAGGTTTAGGTCCTTAGAGCGTGTAGCTCGGAGGGATTGGGATTTCTTTAAGTGGAGCATGTCCAACAGCTCTGGGTTTGACATAGCTTTGTAAGGCAGAGATCGCCTCTGAGTAGGCGATATGCGATGGAGTAAAGCTGGAGTTTTTTGAGACTGTCTGCGTAGGGCATCTGTTTGAGGTCGGTAATCCTCTTTGTGAGGTATTTCTGCAGCCTTTCCAGTTGTAGATGTCTTGTGAGGTACATACCAAAAGGGGCATTGTACTCTATAATGGGTCTAATGAGTGAGTAGAGGGGAACAATGACACCTTTTTTTCTGGATGAGAAACCTTTTGTGATGAGGTGAGCCACGTAGAAGGATTTACTGACTACTGTGGTGATATGATTATCAAAGGAGAGACTACTGTCCTCCTGTGTCCCAAGGTCTCTTATCACACTTTCGGTGTTAAGTATACTACCGCCTATGTTGTAGTTCATGGGTACAGAGGTTTTACCAAATGGGATGACTGTGCACTTTTTGGCATTGAGCTTGAGGCCATGGCTTTGACACCAGGCATCTGTCTCAGTGAGGCCCTTTTGTAGGTTGTCCACATGGTTAGGAGTTTCGATTATGGCTCCTAGTTTGCAGTCATCTGCGAACTTCATTAGCCAAAGACCTTCTGTGTTGGCCTGTACTTCAGAGAAGTAGATACCAAACAGGAGAGGTCCCAGGACTGAACCCTGTGGTACTCCACTTGTCACTGGTCTGAAGTTGGATTTGGAGTCCACTACTTTCATAGTGTGGGTTCTGTCAGTGAGCCGTTTGGCAACCCATCTTGTGACATAGGGATTTATACCTAGTTTAGTGAGTTTATCTGTAATTCCAGAGTTGGGGATGGTGTTGAAAGCCTTGGCAAGATCTAGATAGGCTGTGTGAACCACCTTACCCCTTGTCTACGGCTTTGGTGACTGCTTCAAAGAAGTCTGTCAGGTTTAGGAGACATGATCTGCCTTTTACAAACCCGAACTGGGTGGAGTCCAGAGTTTGGAGATTACCAATGTCTTTGTTTATAAGTTGCATGATGATACGTTCCATGGCCTTGCAGACCAGGCTCGTCAGGCTAATGGGGCAGTAGTTCCCGGGGTCCGTGGTGGCTCCCCCTTTTGCAGTGGGATAACCGTCGCTGTGCGCCATTCAGTGGGCACAAAGCCTGAGGTGAGGCTGTGATTGAACATGGTACGTAGGTGGGGTGCCAGTTCGTTCTCTAGTTTGTGTAGAACACAGCATGGGATGTTGTCTGGTCCCATGGATGCTGTGTTCTTGGCTTTGGAGAGTGTGGTTTTTACCTGTGCAGCTGTGATTACAAGAACTTTGCATTCTTCCGGTGTAGAGATTGGCTCTTTAGGGGGTGAGATGGGGATAAAGTTAGCACTGAACCTATCTGCCAAGATGTTGGCAATATCAGTTGGGTCTGTATATTTAGTGCCATTGTGCTGTAACTCAGAGCAGATCTGAGTGTTGCCGTTGAAATTCTTGACTTAGCTATAGAATGCTTTGTGATTGTCTTTAGAATCAGTGGTGATTTTGTTTTCGTAACTAGTTTTGGAGGATTTTATCAGGGATCGCAGTTTCTTACTGAGGTTGACCAGGGAGCTCCTCCACTTATGGGATTTTACTCTCTTTTGCAACAGTTTCTTCCTTCTGTTCTACAGTTTATTTATGGCAGGGGACCACCAGATTGGCTTCCTTTTTTTGGAGGATAGCGTCTTGGTTCTGTTTGGGATAGCATGATCCATGCACTCAAGTTAGTGCTTATAAAGTGCAATTGTATAGGATTCAGTAGTCGTAACTGTATTTATCCATCTGCATGGGTGTCATGAAGTTCACCACTTCTGTCTTAAGAAGCATGAAGTTGGCTTTGGAGAAATTTTTTTACCATGGTTTCCTTAATGGGGGGGGGGGGGGGCTGGATATGGATATCTTGGGTAATTAGCTTATGGTTGGATCGGACCAATAAGACGTTGAATTTAGGTGTGGAACACTGGTCACTCATGTTGGTAATGACTAGATCTAGGATATTGTTGCCCCTGGTGGGGGTGTGGATAAGTTGATCCAGGGCATTGGAGTTGATGAATTTCAGAAAGCGTTGAGCGAAGGAATTTGGTACATGAGTAGTTTTCCCAGTTAATGGGGGGTTGAAATCGCCCATTATTAGGGTGTTTGGTTGAACCCTAATATTTTCCAGTACATCAAGAAAAGAGGAGTGGGAATCCTGGGGCATGGTGGGTGATCTGTAGCAAGCTACAATTTGGATTGCAGTTTTGCCCAGAGTTAGTTGAACTTGGATAACCTTGGCTGCATTATGCTGAGCAACTAGCCTGTGGGTGTGTGGATATCCTTAATGAATATGGACACACCTCCGCCTTTGGTGTTCCGGTCCAGGTTACATGGCCAAAATGTGTGGTATGAGTTATAGCCTGGTAGTGCAGGGGTGCTCTCTGGAGCCTTGAACCAGGTCTCAGTCACTGCATAAATATCGATGTTCTTCATTTTAAGGAGTGCCTCGAGTGAGTGCATTTTGAGATTTAGACTTCTAGCATTGAGTAGCATCACCCTCAGTTTTTGCTTGCCTGTTCCTGTTACAGTGGTGAATTTGTCATTTGAACCTTGCCTAAAAAAGGCACTATAGGGGCGGCAAGAACCTTAGCCAGTATCCGTAATCCCAGATGTGACAGGTGCAGGCCATCTCTGGCAAAGCATCATGGTCTGTCGACCATGTCATCCCAGGCAGACAGATACTGGATCCTTTTAGAATGGCACCAGAAGCTTAGCCAATTGTTGAAGTCAATCATTTTGTCCTTGTACTGCGGCATCATTTTGGCTGATGGCAGAATGCTACTCAGGGCTAGGGTCATACCTGCCTAGGCTACAAGATCGGAGAGCTCTTCCATGTTTCTTTTCATGTAGTCCAGGGAGGAACGTCTCAGGTCGTTCACACGAACATGGACAGTGACAGAGTCATATTTGTAGTTGTGGAGTGACCTGAGTGCGTGGGTTATGTGGCGGATTCTGGCACCTGACAGGCAGCTTGACAGTAACCTTCTCCTTGTTTAGCCTGGTGAGTGGGACATCAGTGTGCCTGACTATAGAGTCACCTATGACTAGTGTGTTGGGTACGTTGTTTTGCCTTATTGCCTGTGGTTGAGTGGCACACTGAGTCTGCGGGCTGTGTGTCATTTGGGTTGTGTTGGGGGATGGAGGTTGCTTGTGTTTCTGCTTTGGAGGTCTCTGTTGCTTAGACAGATTATTGAGAGCCTCCGCAAATGTTTTTGTGTTACTATGTGTGGATTTTGGTGGTGTAGATTTAGTGAGACTATGTGATGAGTGTGGTGTGGTGCAAGTGTTTACCTTCTCCTCTTGACTGTCAAGTTCAGTCTTGATTGGAGAGAGCTTTACTTCCAGTTTGGCTAGATAAGTGCATCTCTCACAGGTTGTAGTGTTGGGTGGAAGGAGGAGAGGGTTGTCCATGTACATGAGGCAATTTATATTTTGCCCCAAGATGCCCAGATTCATCAGATAGACAGGAGAGAACACTGGGAGCTGACCCTTGTACATGCCTGAATAAAAAACTATTTTCCTCTAGATAAGTGAGGAAAGTGAGTACAAGAGCTAATTTTCTCTAAGCAAGTGAGGAAAGTAAGTACCAAAACTGTTTTCCTCTAGGTAATGAGGAAGGTTGAGTGCTGTAGTAATTAGGTTATTTAGTGCTTACAAGTTCTGAACAAGTGCTGATCACGAATAAGCAAATTGAAGAATCTGTATCTGGACTAAACTAGTTACAGGAAAGGGGGGAAACAAGTGCAAACGCAGGCTTTTAAATCAGAAAGATGAGAGAGATGGAAAAACTGCCCAAATGGCCAATAACTACAATTTCTGGGCCAGAACCACTCCTTATGTGGCAGATAGGTTACTTAGTGCTTACCACTCCCACTGATAAGCTAGAAGGCTTCCCTCCAATACAGAAAGCTTGGGGGGGGGGGGCTCAGAAGCTTACATACAGTCCTGGATACAGCAAATCTGAATCTGGACTACACTAGTTACAGGAAAGGTGTATATATATATATATATATATATATATATATATATATATATATATATATATATATACATATACACATACACATACAGAAAAGTAGCTAAAACAGCAGTAAAAATTCAAATACAGTGCAAGCTAGCACACTTGAGTATGTAGTAATGTTAGACCAAACTGTTTAAAAAATGCAGTTAAATTAAAAATGACTAAAAACAAGTGTAGAAGGAGTCTATTAGGTAGAATGAGGTAAAGAGATGGGACTGGGGGGAGTGTCTCTGATCAAATCTACTGTGGGGGCGGGCAACTGCAAAATCCTCCAAAACAAACTGGAATAGGGAGGGTGGGTATGGGAAAATGGAACACCTTCAGCAGAGATCTAAAAAACTGTGCAGTGAAGCAAAAATAACAGTGCACAACTCTGAAGTCAGCCTGCAATGATATAAAATTAGTCAAACAATTACCAGTACACAACTCTGAAGTGCCAGAAAAATATACTCAGCTCTGTATATCTCCAGATAGTTTGAAGAGCACTATGTCAGGACATAGGAAGGCTCCAGCAATGATGTGCAGTCAGATAAGAGGCATAAATGTGACTGAAAGAGGCACATATCATATAAAGACAAACATTCCAAGTGCTCATTTTGTGTATGTCCTCAACACAACTTTAGGGAATGTTCTGTATGTAGGTATTGCCCCTAAAATTATAAGGAGTCTCGTTAGCCTCTCTCAGTATTTGTCTAGAAAACCAGAGTCTGTAAGTGCAAACATTAGATAGGATGGCTTCTGAATATTCTCAATCAGACGACCCTAAGGAGCTGCATAAAAAGCTTAAAAAGTTGAAGCCATCAGAAGCTTCAGTTGGCTAGTCAGATGCAGACAATTCTGCTGCGGTGCTTGAGCCTTCAGACCCCCTGGTTTCAATTGCTGTTTTCACTGTTGCACCTCATTCGCTGGCCAGCAGGGTGCAGCATGTAGGCACATCTGTCATGACCAAGCAGAAGGCCAGCAAAGCCATGAATAGAGAATCTCGGCTGATCATTTTTGAGGGAGTTTAGGGCATACTATAGATCCTCATCTAAGAGGAAGTTGCTGGTTCCTTTGCAGAGGTACATTATGGGTCTGAGAAACAGCAAAAAGTCTCTCTGCCCTTCTGCTACTACTAGGAACCTTCAAAGTGTGATAGAATTTTCCTCGAGGACCTTTTAAGGGACTTGGGCTATTGAAGTTGCTTTCTTTCTCCTTCTGCTATGCTTCCTCTCACAGGAGGGTCGGAGATGCTTATGAAGATGCTGAATCTGAAGTGGAATCTTTTGCTTATTTCTTCCAGATCATACTCTAGTGGCTTTTGAGTGTGAGAATGAGGATACCTTTTCCCTAATTCTCCTTATATGACCCCTCTGTTGAAGAGAGAATTTTAAAAATGATGCATTTTCAATTGGAAGGTAAGCAAGTATGTGATGGGCAGAACATGTGCCATGACTTATGTATAGGCGTTTCCATCTGCAGGTAACCCTCTTACTTGAAGTCTTGCAAGATACCTTTCCTCGGCCCATTTATCCGCCCCCCCCCCCCCCCCCCCCGAATTTCTGCCTCCAGAATCTGAAAAAATAGGCAAGCTTTTTTATTAGATTCCGGACACGAGTTCCCAAATAAAAATCCTTCCTCGGATCCACCTACAGTTTTGGTAAGGTCTGACAAATTATCTAAACTTTTGAAATCTCCTGTTGCTTTGCCTAATGGTAAGGACAGCAGAGGTATGGACAAGCAGAGAAAGAAGGCTTGCATCTTTTACACTTTCTGAGCTATTAACTACCAAACTAATGTGATTAGTTATTTTTTTTATCTATTTTGGGTAATGTAAACAGTTAATGTCGGATCTGCCCGAGTCGGTCATTAAATGTTCTGTGTTTCTTCTAAGTTTTGGCACTCTAGTAGCTATATGTTCATTTAAATGCAGTTATGTGGTAGATGATGCATCTTCTAGAGCTGCTGCTACTGTGTCTGTACTAAGGAGTTGGTATTCTCCTAACAATGTCAAGACTAGGTTGTTGGATGCACCTTTGGACAAGAACATTTTCTTTGGCTCAGCAGCTGCTGAAATTTTTAAATTTTTGTAAGCAGATTTATTTCTATCCTGTCTTCTAAAATTCCAAAGAAACTGTCTATTCAAGGCTTAACCTTTTGTTTCCGTAAAGACCAGTAATCACAAGAAAAAGTGAAAACGTTCTCTCAAAATTAAATATCAAGAGAAGTCCAAATCTGATTTCAAAGGTCCAGAATGTCAAGCTGGCTGATTTTTCAAAAAAATGACGAGTGGCATGTACCTCTCTTCTTTGCACGATCCACCATGGCTAATCCCATCTTACTTTTTTAAAGAATCTTATCAGTGTGGAACATCAAGAAAGGCTGCTGACTTCTCCCTCCAAACCCATCTGGGAATTCCTCAAGTGTCCCCATACTGAGAACAGCTGGTTGTGCCTGTACTGCATGAATTGTTTCATCAGGGAACCACAGAATTAGATGTTCATCATTAGATCACTTTTACAGTAACCTAAGCTGTATGGGGACATATCCTTTTAATATAACCTTCCACACATACTAACCACCGTACATCTCAAGGAGAGCAGTATAAAGTCAGTGATTAGGGCGCCAAACCTTCAGAAATTTCTTGCTCTCAGTATCCTCTTACCTGTGTGCTTAGGCTAGCACTTCTGATCTGCGTATTGAAGTACCCCATTGGGGACTTCCTTCCATTTTATCTGTCAGAATTTGTTGGTAGGACTAGTGTTTTGATAGCTGTCAGTAAACAGTTTTACTTCAAAACTTAATTTTTTAGTCAGAGTATAAAAATGAGTTACCAAGGTTTAGCTACCCACTTGTCAGGCAATTTTCAGTAGAGGTATGGACAAGGGTCCCTGCTCCTGTCTTCCCCCATTGATCCGTAAGAAAAGAAAAAGTAGTATGGGGAACTTTGGTGTTGACACCAACTTCCGCTTCTCCTTGGCTATTGATGAATACCTCTGCTGTGGCAATGCAGGTAATCAGTTTATCTCCATCCTTTTAGTAATGCACCTTGGGAAGCCACTAAGCACTAGGGGACAGGCATGTGTCCTCTGATGCTACTACACTGTCCTCGTTGGACAAGACAGAACCACTCCTTTTATATAACCATCTTATTAAACCACAACTAAAGCAGTGACATTTGTGCACATTAATTTAAAAGAAACCATAGTAACATTATCCATGTAGAACACGCATTTCATTTTTAGCAGCTATTCAGTCTGACATGGGTCTATATCACATCAGCGAACGCTAAAAATAGCGAACTTCAAAGTCCGAAAGTTGAAAAATGCGAAGGAACAGATCAGCTAATTGTTTCCCAGTATACACTCAAAATTAAGTGGGGGGCTGTGCTTCCCCACATACCCCCAACTTAAATATACCAACTCCGCGAACACAGCACAGTGGAGAAAACAGCAAAGCCCGGAGAACAGCCCAGCAATTTTTTTCCCTTGAAAAAATTTGCTGATCCGTTCCTTTGCTGTTTTCAGCTTTCGGACTTTGAAGTTCGGTATATCAGCGTTTGCTATTTTTAGCGTTCGCTGATGTGATATAGACCCGTCTGACATTACTTAAAGTATTCACTTCCTTCCTTCTCATTAAACTTTACTCCTCCTGAACATTATTTTATATGTATTATTTCCACAGATTCCATTTGTATCCTTTGTAATTTGCTCCTTTTCTTTTGGTAATCCCACTTCCAGGTCTTTTATCTTGTTTACAATATTCAGTAGTTTATTATACTTGGTTCAGATTTTGAATTGTGCTTTTGGCAGCCAGGAGTATTAAGGCTTTATTATGTCTAGATAATTCAAAGCTTATGGTCCAGATCAAAATAATTGTTTCCCTAGTTAAAACAACATGCTCCCCCAATGTTTCTGACAAAACACACTGTAGGGATTTTTTTTTAATCTGCCAACTCTTTACATTTCTGTAACACATTCTCCCAATTACTGCTCTGTTTCTTGTCAGTTCTCCAGCATTTGCTATCTAGCAGAGGAAAATTTATATAAAGTTTGCCTGGGGTATAAAACGTCTGTGCAGATCCCAACAAATCAAAAATCCTAAACTTTATGGTCTTTTGTTGCATACGTGGGAGCTGTACAGATATTTTTCCATTATTGCTTGGTAAGCTGCCTTCCTACTCTCTTCCCAATATTTTCTAAGCTCATCTGATTGATGTCCCACTAATTATCCTTTTTTAGCAGCTGCTTCTATTCTAGATTCAACTAAAAGTATGCCATAGCTGTTTTTTCACTTAGCCCTCCCTTATCTCTTACTCGTCTGTGTTCTGTCATCAGTCCCTGGTATGAAGGCAGTCCAGACTTCTGCTTGGCCTCATCCCACTCCACTAACTCTCTTCCTATTTATTTTCTCCTAATACCTTGGTTCCTTTGCTAATTTTTTCCAGTAAATTCCAGCTTCTCCTTGCCAATTTCTATACTCTCTTGCAGTCGTTACTGTTAAAATCTCGCTTCTCCATTCCTGTATTGGCTTAGTTTTTTTGAATACTTTCTGCTCCTTTATGAATGTAATGATTTTCAATACTTAGCTAAGGTCACTGGGATGAAGATTTATTTGGATTTTACCCCTCTACACCAGCCAGCTTTCCAAAACTTTCAGTGCTATCCATTAGTTCCAACTGCTTCAAAAGGCATTTGGAGTGCAGAAAGCTTCAGAGCTTTTTTGCCACTAAAGTGTGCACTTCTTTGGCATGACTTATGATTCTGTCCTTTGGCTAGCGATTCTTTTAAGAGCTGGGCATGTAAGTTCCCATTGGGAAAAGCCTTCCTTTTTTAATTATGCTATGAGGAAAACGTATGTCTTTTCAGTCAGAAAGTATTACATTTGCTAAGAAACTTGGTAATTTAAACTGGCTTTGTATTTTTAAGGGGGTTGCCATGTTGGTGATTTGTGTAAATGTTTTATTTAAAGTTTAAAGGAAAAGTTTATATTTAGACTAAAAACTTATTAAAATTTGTTAGTTTTGTATGACTGGTTCAAGATATTTTGCTTGTAGGGGACTTTCAGTGGTTTATTTTCCTCAGAGCCACTTGTTTTGTACCATTCTCATTACTAACTCCTTTATGCTTCAGTAGCCACACTTCAGGTCTCTTTCTTGGATTGGTAATTGAGCAGCCTTTGGTCTTAGTTGGCTGCACCTTTCCCAGCACGCAAAACTAAAAAAAAAAAAATCTTGTGAAGGAGACATTAACGGTCAGTCCAACTTCTTTTTTGTGCCCCAGTCCTCTTGGTGTACCCTTCCAAACCACCAAAGACCAGGAGACAGCTACATCCTCTGTGGCAGTAGTGATGCCCTTAGCATGTAAGAGAGGAGCCACTGTCGATGTCAGGGTAGGGGGCAGGTATAGGGTCTTGACTTGTCTGATATGGGACAGGGAAGCTGGATTCAGGGCTTAGGCTTTGTTTGAGTGTGTACTTAACGAGAAGAACTTCTAGTCTTTTGTTTCTGTTTCCAATGTTGCGTCTTTCGGCTTTTCCCGGTTAGTGGTCGCCACAGTGGAACTCCGGTCCGCTAATGATTGGCAGTAGATTTTTACATGCCGAGTTGTCAGCCCTGATACACAACCTTCAATGAAGGTACGCCCATTCACGCAAGTCTCCACACAGAAGACGCTGTAGCTGAGAATCGAACAGGACACTGTCTTACTGTGAGGCAACAACGCTACCGCAGTGTCATTGTTTCTGTTTCCAATGAAAGGGCAAATTTACTGGGATTTGCCAAGGGACTTAATACTGCTTTTTCCTTGCCTTCATAATCTTATGTCAGGAAAATGAAGAGAGTGCCTTCTCATTATAACATGATTTTTTTTTTAGTCAGAACAGCAGTCGTTGTAGGGGGAGGGATTTACTTGATGAGTTTCTTCTCAGTCTGAGCATACTGGTTTTGAGGAAAATGGGGATCTGATGTAATTTTCATTTTTTTCTCAATGTATGGGGTTCTGATCCAACCCTCTGATCTGACTCTGCCATCTTCTGTAGATTCTAGGATCTGACTCAAGCTCCTTCCTTACCCATAATGCCCCTGACCATTGCAGTACCTCAGATCTCATTTGCCACTTCTGGTTTGGATGGGATTGCGGTCTCTCGTGCTAGGGGGTGTTGGTGAGTATTCCCTTTACTTTTTATCTATAACTTATTTGAACTGTAAATGTTATATTGTCCTATCTTGCCTTGATTCTTGCCGGTTCGGAACCAAGTATTGGTTCCGACTCAACATGATGTTCTTCATGTTTCACTGTTGCAGTCATTACATTTGGGTTATCTGCTTGCAGGTAGCTCTCAGTCAGCCTGATTAACAAAGTCTTGGGTCCCACGTCGGTTGCTGTCTCTTCTTCTGTGACGTCAGGTCATCAGGGGTATAAAACATGCAGCCAATGTCATTACATCAGTCTTTCTTGTCGTACGGTGCCCAAAGCAGAAACAGTTCACAAGTGCCGGTCGGCCGACTCCTGAAATTTTCGTTTGAGTTTCAGCACCGAAGTCTTCAACTAAAAGCTAAGTGCCCCGTTGGGGAAACCTTTTCTTGCTCTAAACCAATGTCAGTAAAAGTAAATAATTGCATTTCTTGTGGAAAGCAAATACCTCAAAAGATTTTAATTCGTACTGTATTCCTTGCCTAGGCCCTGACCACGGCGTACGTTGCTGTCAGTTTTGTGCCTTATTTAAACCACGAACTATCCATCGTCGGCATATTTGCACTTCTAAATTTTTTTGGTGCTCTGTTCAATTATCCTGATATGTCTTCGGTAATCCATCCGACATTCCGAAAAAAACGCAAAGATAAAGACAGAGACAGGCCGCCCAGTTCGCTGGTAGTCAGGCACTTTCGCAGCTCTTGATACCTGCTACTTCAGATTCGCAGGCCTCTACTGAGACCCATTCGGAGTCAGGTATGCCGCGAGATGCTTCAACTGTGGAACCTGCAGATGTCTCTACCTTGGATGGGTCCGGAGCCACTGTGCAGGCACCGGCTTCTGAGGGTGTATTCAGGCGTACTGACTTGCATATTAAACTGGCGCCATCTTCTTCTTCAAGGCCTAAAACTCAAACCATGCCTAGAAAACTGACGCCCGGACCGCATGGTCAGGCCTCTATGCCTAAAGAACAAATGATAAGATTGACTGAGGACCTTATTACTTTAATCAGGGGAAGCCAACCTTCCCCCTCTAAGAGACCCAGGACTGAGTTTGCTTATGATACTTCTGACCAGGATTCTGAAGTTTCCTCTGATGACCAGGATTTACCCTTTTCTGCCTATGAGGATTTCTGATGCTGAGGACTCTCTTCCCTCTGCTTCCCCCCCAGAGGATTTCTCTTGGTGAAACCTTGTATACTCTCAGGGAGATTTTTCGTTGGGAAACTCAGGATTTCTCTGATTCTAAAAGGAGGCTTAGGGATTTCTTACTCCTGCCCCAGCACAGGCCTGTAGCTATACCTCCTGTACTGGACATTGTTGATGATGCCTTTTCGGAATCTAGCATGGCCCCTGACTCTACCTCCTGCTTCCAGAAAACCATATAGATATTACAGGGTTCCTGACTCTCACAAGTTCCTTTTCAAATATCCTACTGTGGATCCTGAAACCATTTCACAGGGACCCAAGGGCATTAAAGCTACTACTGCCAAAAATCCTACCCCCTCTGATAAGAGACTCCAGGGCACTGGATAGATGGGGTAAGAAAGTATACACTTCTGCAACTTTGGGCATTAGGGCCTTGAATTGCTGCATATTATTGGATTGCTTAAACAGAAAATTGTTGATTCCTGATTGTGCTGAAAATAAGGATTTACAGGATTTTATGCATTCTGCTGAACAAGTTGGTAAACCTACATTGCAATGTGGTTTTGATTCACTAGAGGCATCTTGCAGGGCTGCGGTAACTGGGTCTGTACTTAGAAGGCATGCTTGGCTTAAGGAGCAGTCCTTGCCAGGGCATGTTAAAGCGAAATTACTGGATGCTCCCTTAAATCACGGCCACCTATTCGGCAACAAGACAGTAGACGTTCTTAAAAAGATGGAGGAAAAAGCTAAATCTATGCAAACTGTTAAAGACTTTTTACAAGTACAACCTCCAAGATTTAGTAGGCATTGGCCTTCTAAGAATTGGTCCTTTCCTGCCTCTTCCAGACCTTCTCAGTCCAAACCCAGATCCAGCAGAGCACCCAGGCTTCTGTCTCAATGACTTCTTTTTTAAAACTTCCAAGCACTTCTCAACTAAATGCCCCTTTGGGGGAAACTGGGGACTCATTACCCAGGACAAGTGGGTTTTAACTATAGTGTCCCAAGGATACAGATTTCACTTCCACACTTCACCAACTCCAAGCGGTTGGCCAGATCTACCTCCAAAGCAGTGGACAGAGGCCCAAAAGCAAGTACTCTCTCAAGCATAGGGACTATTCAGTTGGTACCAGAAGAGAAAAAGGAACAAGGTTTCTACTCGAGATTTTTCCTGGTACCCAGAAAATAATTCATGGCGTCCTATGCTGGACCTGCCAAAATTCAAGATGCTGACTCTTCACCAGTTGCTTCCAATGCTAAGCAAAGATGCCTGGTTGGCAACACTAAATTTCAAGGAAGCATAACTGCACATCTCAATCAGGGAATCTTGCAGAAGATACCAACGCTTCAAAGCAGGCTACATGCAGTATCAGTTCTCTGCACTGCCCTTTGGCTTATCTACTGCGCCAAGGGTATTCACAAAGTACCTAGCTCCAGTCACTGCATTTGGCAGGCAAAGAAATATTCAAATATACCAATACCTGGATGATTGTCTAATTCAGGCAGAAAACCAGGACATACTGTTGAATCATCTGGCTTTTGTACAGAGTGTGTTAACTTGTCTGGGGTACACCATAAATGAAAAGAAATCACACCTGGTACCCTGTCAACAAATTATATTCCTGGGAGCAAGCTGGAATACAACTTTCCAGATGGTTTTCCTCACGCCAGATAAACAAATTCACTTGACAACCTACTTCAAACAAGGGGTCACAGAAACCCTGCTATCTGCAAGGCAAATACTACAAGCCTTGGGGTTCATGGCCTCCTGCATTGTTCTAATTCCATATGCAAGACTGCATTTGAGGAAACTACAATGGTATCTAATAAGCCTGTGGTGTCAACATTTTCAGGATCTAGAAGCAATGATTCCCATCATTCCTTGTCTACACCTAGAGTTCCTTTGGTGGGCAGAAGCCTGCCACCAAAACAAGGGACTACCATTCACACTACCCTCTGCCGCCCAAACACTTACAACAGATGCATCAGACTATGCATGGGGGGGCGCACCTGGCAGGGAAGTGCATTCAGGGCAAATGGAATCCAATTTAAGTGCACCTCCACATCAATCATAAAGAAATGTTAGCTGTACAGAATGCTCTGACCGCCTTCAATGACCACATTCTTCCAGGACAGTTAATAGTAAAGACGGACAACACCACTGTTATGTGGTACATAAACAAGCAGGGGGGTACACATTCTTACCCCCTCTGCAGACTAGCCATGGCATTGTGGAACACAGCCTTGAGCTACCAAGTACATCTACAAGCTCAATTTCTGCCAGGAAAACTAAATACACTGGCAGATGGACTAAGCAGAACCCTCATGGACCCACACGAGTGGAAACTGGAACCAAGGATTTTCAACATGTTGACAAGCAAATGGGGGAGCCCAGATATAGACCTGTTTGCTTCCCCCTAGAACTATCAATTGGAAAATTTTTGTACAAGGACTCCCCACAGACAAGCTTGGAAAGTGGATGCTCTGTCCTTCAGCTGGAAAAACCTATCAGTTTATGCCTTTCCTCCTCTGCCTCTGCTCTCCAAAGTACTATTAAAGATCAAACAAGAAAAATCAAGGATGTTTTTGATTGCACCAGCTTGGTCACACCAACACTGGTACTCCCTCCTGCGCATTGTGTCACTGTTGGCCCCATGGCACATGCCTCAGACTCCTACCCTGCTGTCTCAGCAGGAGAACCAGATTCTGCACCCTCAGCTTCAAACACTGAACCTAGCAGCCTGGCTAATTACCTAAGCTCTCCTTTACCATCCCTCAGTAAACCAGTGATGGATGTCATTTTAGAGACAAGGAGGCCTAGTACTAGAAAATCTTATGCTGAAAAATGGAAAAGATTATGTGCCTGGAACCAATCTCAAGGGATGATCACAGCAGTGCCCAATTTACCTCGGATGTTACAATACTTAACTGAGATGCATCACAATGGCCTGTCTTTTTCCTCAGTAAAAATTCACGCTGAAGCCATTTCAGTTCATTATAACACAGAACCTCCCCTCTTCTCTCTTCCTCTGCTCAAGCAGTTCCTCAGAGTGGCCAAAATTTTAAGTCACCCAGTAGAGCTCCAACTCCAGCCTGGGACCTTAACTTTGAATTGGAGAAGCTCACCCTTCCTCCTTTCGAGCCAGCTGCTACTGCAGATTTAAAATCCCTTTCTTGGAAAATAGCTTCCCTTTTAGCCATCACTTCAGCAAGAGGGGTATCTGAATTACAGGCCCTTATGGCAGTGGAGCCTTTCATCATCTTTCATGTGGACAGGGTGTCCCTCAGGACCAATCCCTCTCTCATGCCAAAGGTGGTATCCAGTGTGGCCTTTAATCAGTCCATTCATTTGCCTACCTTCTTTCCTAATACACAGAACAAAGGGGAACGAATACTGCACTCCTTAGATGTGCACAGACAACTTAGATTCTACTTTGACAGGTGTAAACCTCAAAGGAAATCTGAAAACTGCTGGTGGCATTTGCTGCAGGGACAGAGGGGAAGGCTATTTCAAAGCGAACCATCGCCAAATGGATAGGCCAACTGCATTCACTTCTGCTATAAGCACCATGGAAACCTATCCCACAGGGGATCAGATCCCACTCAACCAGAGCTGCATCTACCTCTACAGCCTTTCTCAGAGGTGTACCTACCAGAGACATCTTAGAAGCTGCTACCTGGAGTTATGTACATACTTTCACCAAGCATTACCATTTGCCAGATGTCCTTCAAGGCTGCATCTGCAGTCCTTACAAATGGGTTGTCCTGTCGTCAGGCAGCCCTTCGGTCGGCCGGATTCCAAAGTCTGGGTCTGGCCTCGGCTGGTGTCGCACTTCACCCGACGTCATAGCTGCAGTTATTCGGGTATAAAGGCATCAGCCGACGCCATTTTCCTCAGTCTTTCTTGCCGCGTGGCGCCCAAAGCAGAAGCTGTTCGCAAGTGCCGGTCGGTCAGATCCAGAGATTACTACTACCGAATACTACTTCGAAGACTTCTAAAAAGCTAAGTACCCCGTTGGGGACTCTTTCTTGCCTCAGCCGATGTCAGAGAAAGGGAATAACTGTTTATCTTGTGGGAAACAAATGCCTCATAAAGATTTCCACTCCTACTGTATACATTGCTTAGGCCCAGACCACGACGTAGCAGCTTGTCTAGCCTGCGCTTCTTTTAACCGACGGACGCTTAGACGTCGGTCGGAGTTTGCTGAACAAATTTTCGGCTCTGATTTTGCCTACATTATGCCGTCGGATCCTCCGACAACGCAAATTTCCAAAAAACGAAAAGAAAAGGACCGACACTCGCGGTCCGCGGACTCGGCCGAAACCACGATTAAGCAAACCGCTAGTGTCTCGGTTTCGGCCGAAACCGAGCAAGCGGTTCTTTCTCCAGCCGAAACCATGCCTTCTACCGAGGCCTCCTCTAACCTGGTAGAATCTGCTTCTGAAATCCAGCCTTCTGTTGCGGTTTCTCAGGAATTATCAGACACAATTCCCCTGGATATTTCAACCCCTGCACGTGGAGCTGCTAGGCCTCCTGCAGCCATGTCTATTAAGGCCTTTGCCAGGGCTAAAGCAGCCAAAGCTTCAAAATCTGTGCCTGCCAAACCCGCCTCACACAGGCCCAGCACTAGCTCTCATATGCTATCTTTGGCTGAGGATTTAATTTCTTTAATTCGTGGAAACCAGCCTCATCCAGACAGGTCCTCTCTCCCACCTCCAGAAAAGAGACCTAGAGCAGAGCCCCCTGAACCAGTATCCACTGATGGTTCCTCTGATGAATCAGAACATACAGACCTTCCTGAGGCTTCTTATTCTCCTTACGAAGACTCTGATGCTGAAGAGTCCATTCCTTCAGCCTCTCCACCTGAGGAATTTTCCTTTGGGGAAACCTTGCATGCTATGAGGGAACAATTTCAGTGGCAGGGCCAAAATTTCTCAGACTCCAGAAAAAGGCTTAGAACCTTTCTACATTTGCCACAACATAGGCCTTTAGCTATACCTCCAGTTCTTTCTGTTGTAGATGATGCATTTAATGATGCTTGCACTGCCCCTGATTCATTACCTCCGGCTCCTGCTAAGCCCGATAGGTTCTACAGGGTCCCGGACACTCATCACCATTTATACAAGGCTCCTTTTGCAGATCCAGAGACCATCGCCCAGGGCCCTAAAGCTGTAGCTGCTACTTCTACTAAAAACCCCCTCCCCTCTGAAAGGGAATCCAGGTCCTTAGAGAGATGGGGTAAAAAAGTCTACACTTCTGCTACCTTGTCAGCTAGGGCTTTGAACTGCCAATTTCATATGATTCAATATCAAGAGTTTATGCTTGACCAGTTAACTAAAAAGCTTTCCTCTGAATAATCTTTATATAAAAAATATGTTCAGGAAATGGTACGTAACATACAGCAGGTTAGTAACCATTCTTTAAAATGTGGCTATGATGCACTGGAGGCTTCCTTTAGATCAGCCATGACTGGCACAGTTATCAGGAGACATGCATGGTTGAAAGAACAGGCATTACCAGACCATGTCAAATCAAAGCTTTTGGATGCACCCATGGACAAGGTCAATTTATTTGGTTCCCCTGCTCAGCAGGTGCTAAAAAAGATGGAAGAGAAGGCGAAATCTGTACAAACGGTGAAAGATTTCTTACAGGTTCAACCTCCAAGGTTTAGCAGGAACTGGCCATCCAAGAATTGGTCCTTTCCGGACTCCTCTAAGGCTCAGAGAGGCAGGAATAGGCGTTCAAGAGGCAGAAACCAATCCAGGGGTGCCTACAGGGGACGCCAATGGCAAGGTAACAACCAGCGAGGCACGGACACAGCCACCACCACTACAACAACTCAATCACAGTGACTTGACAGTGGCACCGCCTACCAGGGAACAACTAGAAGCACCCTTAGGTGGAAAACTAACCTTATTCTCAAAAAACTGGCATTGCATCACAAGGGAAAAATGGATTTTGCAAAATGTAGACCAAGGTTACAGGTTCCATTTCCATACTCTACCAGGGAAGAGAGGAATGCCAAACCTACCATTTACTCAAAGGACAGAAGCTCTAAAACAAATATCTCAGCTATTAAGAATGAGAGCTGTGGAAAAGGTACCATCTATGGAGCAAGGAAAGGGATTTTACTCCAGACTCTTCCTGGTACCAAGAAAAGAAAACAAATGGAGACCCATTCTAGACCTGTCCATTTTAAACACATTCCTTATTGTTCCAAAATTCAAAATGCTGACCCTACAGCAGCTTCTTCCCATGCTGGGCAAGGAGTCTTGGCTGGTAACTCTAGATCTCAAGGAGGCATACCTGCACGTCCCCATAAGACCAATTTGCAGAAGATACCTCAGATTTCTTGCAGGATCAGAGCATTATCAATTTTCAGCATTGCCCTTTGGCTTATCTACTGCGCCCAGAGTGTTCACGAAATGCCTGGCATCAGTAATTGCTCATTACAGACTTCAGGGAATCCAAATTTATCCCTACCTGGACGACTGCCTGATACAAGCGGACAACAAAAGCAAGCTAGCAGAAGACTTACAAAGAGTCATTTACCTGCTGCAAGCCTTGGGATATACAGTCAATATAAAAAAGTCAAGGCTGATTCCATCCCAAAGAATAACCTTTCTGGGTGCAGAGCTGGACACATCAAAACAAATGGCATTCCTAACTGCAGAAAAGAAAGAGCAACTACCTCTCTACTTCTTGGCATTAACAAAGCAGAACCACCTAACTGCAAGAAAAGTGCTGCAAGCTCTAGGCTTCATGGCATCCTGCATAATTCTGGTCCCTCATGCCAGACTGCATATGAGAAAGCTTCAGTGGTACCTAAGGAATTTGTGGTCCCAACACAAGCACAGCCTAGAAACCAAAATCCCAATAATCCCATGCCTGAAACAAGAGTTCCTATGGTGGGCTCAGGCCTGTCAATCAAACACAGGATTGCCCTTCTGCAACAGCCAACCAAGCCAAACCATCACGACAGATGCCTCAGACCTCGGTTGGGGGGCACACATGCAGGGCAAGTGCATACAAGGCTTATGGACTCAAGACCAGCTGCGCCTACACATAAATCTAAAGGAAATGCTGGCAGTAAAATTGGCAATCCAGGCATTCAGACCATTTCTCCAAGAAGGTCAGTTGATGATAAGGACAGACAACACCACAGTTATGTGGTACATCAACAAACAGGGAGGCACCCATTCATATCCTCTATGCCGGCTGGCACTGGATCTATGGGATGTGGCCCTGAGCTACAACATTCAGTTACAAGCAATTTTTGTACCGGGAAAAGAAAACATTCTAGCAGACATATTAAGCAGAACAACCACAGATGCCCACGAATGGATGCTTCATCCGGGCATCTTCAAAGCCATCACAAGGGAATGGGGATTACCACAAATAGACTTGTTTGCATCCCCATTCAATCACCAGCTAAAGAAATTCTGCACAAGGGCGTACCACCCACTTGCTTGGAAGGTGGACTCCCTATCTTTCAGTTGGAAAAACCTGACAGCATACGCATTTCCACCACTTCCTTTGATGCACAAGGTGTTTCTGAAGATCAAAGAGGACCGTCCAAGGATCATTCTGATAGCTCCAGACTGGCCAAGACAACATTGGTACCCATTGCTGAGGAGCATGTCTCGGGAACAAATATGGACACTACCCTGATCCCATTACTGTTAACACAGAACAACTACAACATCCTGCATCCAAACCTGAAAACTCTGCAGCTAACTGCCTGGAACATTACATAACAGCAATTAACCCAAATTTATCCCAAATGGTTAAAGACATAATCCTGGAGGCTCGCAGACCTTCAACAAGAAAGAATTATGCAGCAAAATGGAAAAGATATCTCATTTGGAGTACTGCAAAGGGAGACGATGTGACTCTGGTAAACATGGCCAACATCCTGGAGTACTTGGCAGAGCTCTTCCACACAGGCCTGTCCTATTCTTCCATCAAGATACATGCATCAGCTATTTCAGCACAATACAGCTTGGATCCTCCTGTCTTCTCTCATCCCCTGCTCAGACAGTTTCTGAGAGGAATTAAAAATGTAAAACCTCCCGGGAAACAACCATTGCCAGCATGGGACTTGAACTTTGTGCTAGAAAAATTGACACTTCCTCCTTTCGAGCCAGCAGCAACAGCAGAATTACAATACTTATCCTGGAAGACTGCTTTCCTGCTGGCAATAACTTCAGCAAGAAGGGTCTCTGAACTACAGGCATTAATGGCAGTGCAACCCTTCCTGATCTTCCATCAAGATAGTGTCCATGAGAACAAATCCTACATTTATGCCTAAGGTGGTATCCAGAGTGTCATTAAATCAGGCTATCCACCTACCTACATTCTTCCCAAACCCACAGAACAGGGGAGAAAGACTTTTGCATACCTTGGATGTACACAGATAGTTACGCTGCTACCTGGACAGGACTAAGTCCAATAGAAAAACTGACCAGCTTCTGGTAGCATATGCCACAGGAAAGGAAGGAAAACCAATTTCAAAACAGACAATCTCCAAATGGATAGGAAATTGCATTAGATTTTGTTACTCCTACCATGGAAAGAAAACTCCAGAGAACATCAGGCCTCACTCCACAAGGGCTACAGCCACTACCACAGCTTTCTTCACGAGTGGCTACCAAGGACATTATAGAGGCTGCTACTTGGACCTCCGTGCATACATTTGCCAAGCATTACAATTTACCTTTATACTCTAGATCCCGAGCAGGTTTTGCCACTGCTGTTTTGCAAGGGATCCTAGCTACACCGTAATCTCTACTCTTTCCTCCTCCCCTTGTTTAGCTATGGTATTCTACCCATTTGTAAGGACTGCAGATGCATCCTTGAAGGACATAGTACAGTTTTGTACCTACCATAAATGTAGATGTCCGATAGGAATGCATCTGCAGTCAGGATTACACCCACCTTCCCTCTGAGGTACTCCTAGGGTATTTGCCAGCCTTCAGCTAGCTTGGGGGGGATCTATTATGGTGTATTTGTTTGTATATATGTACATACATGCTTATTTTTTGTTTGCTCTCTACTATTTGGAATCATTGGCATTTATCCAAATTTAGCCTTCCAAGAGGGCACCTGGCATCTGGGGCAAGAAACACTGAGGAAAATGGCATCGGCTGATGCCTTTATACCCGAATAACTGCAGCTATGACGTCGGGTGAAGTGCGACACCAGCCGAGGCCAGACCCAGACTTTGGAATCCGGCCGACCGAAGGGCTGCCTGACGACAGGACAACCCATTTGTAAGGACTGCAGATGCATTCCTATCGGACATCTACATTTATGGTAGGTACAAAACTGTACTTTTTCTCTAAATCCAGAGCTGGCTTTACCACTGCAGTTTTGCAGGGCCTTATAGCTGGTCCTAATGCTATCTAAATTCCTCCTCCCATCCTTAGCTTTGGGAATCTACCCAAATGTAATGACTGCAACAGTGAAACACGAAGAACATAGTACAGTTGTGCACATTTACTATAAATGTAGATGTTAGTGTATTCACTGTTGCAGTCCTGGTTACCCTCCCTCCAGCCCCCTGACTTTGTTTGGCTATACCTCTTCTCCCCTTTCCAATGCTTAAAAGCTTTTTGGTGTATTTGCTTTTTTGTTTGAGGTATAACCTTGTATATTTATAGCTTTAATTACTTCCCATTAGGGGTGCACCTGACATCTGGGGCAAGAAAAACTGATGTAATGACGTTGGCTGCATGTTTTATACAGCTGATGACCTGACGTCACAGAAGAAGAGACCGCAACCGACGCAGGACCCAAGACTTTGTTAATCAGGCCGACTGACGGTTACCTGCAAGCAGATAACCCAAATGTAATGACTGCAACAGTGAATACACTCTAAAATCTGCATTTATGGTAAGTGTACACAACTGTACTTTACTAAACCTCGAAAGCTTCCACTGGCTTGAGGCTATACCCTATCCCATCATACTTAGGGAAGATAACCCAGTTCTCGTTTGCCGCTAAACTAGATTGGGTGCTTCTCACTAGGCTCAGGCTAAGTGAAATACTTTTTGAATGTTATTCGGTTGTTTCTAACTAATTTTTTTAAATATTGTTTTTGTCAATTGACAGTAGTTTTAGGTCTCAGCTTGTGGTGAATACCCAAGTTTTTTTGCTTGTGTTTTGTTGTGGCTGGCTGTCACTTTCGTTAGGTCTACAACTCCCTATCCTGTTATTTAAAACTTGATTTTACCCTTAATGAACCAGTTTAATTTAGAGGGTTTGTCTTTCTTTCTTTCTTTCTTTCCGTCTTTAGCCCATTTAAATTAGAGGGCACCTTTTTTCTTCTAATTCCATCCCTTTCTAAGAGGTTGTTATTTAAGTTAGAGACGTCTCCTCTGGCTAGAAGAGATCATCATTTTAGTTAGAGACCTCTCCTCTAGCCCCTTTTCTCTCCCCTGCGTGACGTGTTTAAAAAAAAAGTAGCAGATATATATATTTACCTTTTTATAGTGTGGTGTGTTTAATAGTTTGATAGTTGTTTTTTTGCTAGCTTTGTTATCACTATCATTAACCTAGTTTCCTGTACAGTGTTTGTTTTTTTCACTATGTGTAAGGAAGGAAAAGAATTGAAGCAGTCAGGCTTCAAAAAATGTGAGTCCTGTTCTCAGAAAATGTCTCTAACCAACCGGCACACTAGTTGTGTCTACTGTTTAGGTGCAGTACACCTTCAAGGCTTATGTTCCATTTGTCATGGATTCAGTTCTAGGGTGCTGCAGGAACGTAAAAATAAAACTTATGATCAGGGGATTGCTTCCATTTGCTGAGGCGCTAGAAGGGAAACAGACTTCTTCCAAATCATCTCAATCCCCAAAGTCTTACAAATCAACAAAAATAGCTTCTTCTTTGGTTCCTGCTTCTTTGCCAGCTAAAAAGCTTTCTAAGGATATGACTTTGGACCCGAAGGCTTTCGGGCCTGAAAAGACTAGTTCAGTTCCACTAGTTTTGTCGGAACCGACTAGGAGCCATATACGGATCCAGTCTCCTCAGTTCTTAAGTCACCCATTTTACAATCAGTGACTGGTAGTGTAAAATCTTCTACCCCGCCCTCTCGATCCTCCAGGAGTCTGTCTGATGTCGACGTGGAGTGGGTGGTCGAGGTTGCTTCGGACTCCGGCTCTGGCCAAGATCCTTTCGAGTCCAGCCCAAAAGGAATTGGAACAGACTTCTGTTACTCCCCCTTCTATTCTTCCTCCGACCAGAGTGATTTTGGAGCCAGAGTACTTGAATGTGTATGTGGTGGAACCATCCGGTCCGAGACTCACCCCAGGGTTTTTGGCCCCAAGTTCTGCTCTGACCTCTTCAGTACCATCTTCTGTCGAGGGGTCTGGGAGCTGACGTGCCCCCGCCGGGTCCTGGGAGCGGAGTTGAATCGGACCCTCGTCTGATCTGAATCTACCCCTCGAGGCATCGGCACGGGTGAGTTCGGCACCTACATAGGCCTTGGAGCCTACCTCCTTCGTGCAAGAGGAGTTTCCTGGCTCTTCGGAGCCGGAGGCTCCCTCGGGCCCTGTTTGTGGTGCCTTTGAGGTGATGAGGAGTGTGCTGTCACCCCTGACAGCTCCGCTCTTAGATCCAAGCACTCTTCCCCCAAAAGTGTCTGTGTCTGCCTCTCTACCATCCCCCCCAGGTGTAGAGAACTGATGCCCCAAGATGCCCCATTGGGTGAGTTCCTCTCTTACGAATCCTCCCCAGAGGACCCATCCGGAGAGCTCCCTCGGAAGAGAACATGTAAGAGGAAACATCTAGACTCTCCTGGGGAGTCTGTTACTTCAGATATGGACTTAGATGATTCAGAAGGGTACCCACGGTTACCCTGTGAGGATGTTGTTTCCTCAGACATCCTAGAGATCCTGAAGCACAGAGGTGGCTGGAAGACCCTTTCTCCTTCTGAAGATGAGTCCGTATACCTGGAGGCATTTCGTTCTCGACCCTCCACCTCTTGGGTGTCTCCGCCCTTCGAACAGCTCCTCAACGTTATTAGTTGAAAGGCATGCTGCTCTCCAGAATCCGTGGATCCTGATGTTCATCGTGCATACAGCTGCAGTCATAACAGATGGGTTCTCCTGCCGTCAGGCGGGTCCTCGGTCGGCCGAATTCCAAAGTCTTGGTCCGGCGTCGGTCGTCGTCGCCTTCTTTCCCTGACGTCAGTGCGACAGGGGTATATAAGACACAGCTGACGCCATTTTCTTCAGTCTTTTTTGCCAAGCGGTGCCCGAAGCAGAAGCAGTTTGCAAGTGCCGGTCGGCCAGCTCCTGAAATTACGAAAATTTGGAAACCGAAGTCTTCTTTAAAGCTAAGTACCCCGTTGGGGAAACTTTTCTTGCCTCAGACCGATGTCAGACAAAGTTAACAATTGTATTTCTTGTGGGAAGCAAATACCACATAAGGATTTCCATTCCCTCTGTATACCTTGTTTAGGCCCAGACCACGACGTCTCGGGCTGTCGCTTTGTGCTACTTTCAATAAACGCACTATTAAGTGTCGGGCGGAGTTCGCCCAGCACTTTTTTGGTAAAGCTTTTGATTATAAAATGTCGTCTGAGACTCCGACTACCGTTTTGTCCAAAAAACGCAAGGACAAAAGACCGACATGCAAGGTCCGCGGTCTCCACCGACACCACGCCAAAACCGGCTACACGTGGTCCGGTTCTCAGCGAAGCGCCTACGCAGCCCCTGACTACCGACGACATTTTTCTGGCGGTGTCTTCTGTAACCAAGACCGCAGGTACCACGGCCCATACCTTGACTACAGCTACCGAAGCCACTGTGAGTGTTGAGCCTCTTAATGTGGACAGGTCCACTTCCACCCATGGTGTCTTCAGACCCTCATCTTCCTTTTCCATAAAGGCCTTTACTAAGTCCAAATCAGCCATGCATCCCAAGAGGCCTGTTGCACAGGACCCATCTCCAGGTCCCATGCCTAAAAAGCAGATGCTCAAAATGGCTGAGGATTTAATTACTCTTATCAGGGGTTCCCAACCCCTCCGGACAAGAGACCCAGAGTGGAGGAAGGTTCTCCCTCTTCTGACCAGGGCTCCATTATTTCAGAACATTCTGATGAAGAGGAACACTCATACTCTCCTTTTGAAGATTCTGATGCAGAGCAGTCCATTCCTTCTGTATCTCCCCCAGAGGATTTTTCTTTCGGGGAAACTTTGCATACCTTGAGGGAACACTTCCATTGGGAAGGCCAAGATTTTTCAGATTCCAAGAAAAGACTTAGGGAATTTCTTTTGCTACCTCAGCACAGACCTCTGGCGATACCTCCTGTCTTGGACATACTTGATGATGTTTACTCGGAGGCTTGCCTTAATCCGGATTCCCTGCCTCCTGCCCCAGTCAAGCCTGATAGGTACTACAGAGATCCTAACTCACACCAATTTCTTTACAAAAGCCATAATGCTGACTCCGAAACCATTTCTCAAGGCCCCAAGGGAATATGAAGGCCTCTACTGGTAAGAATCCATTACCTTCCGAAAGAGAATCTAGATCCTTAGAAAGGTGGGGGAAAAAGGTATATACCTCGGCCACCCTAGCCATGAGGGTCTTAAATTGTCAGTTCCATATGCTTAAATATCAGCAGTTTCTGTTATCACAATTAAGGAATAAAATGTCACAACCTGAACAACCAGATTTGAAGGAGTTGCAGGATATGATGCATAGTGCAGAACAAGTGGGTAAACACACCTTACAATGTGGCTGTGATGCTCTAGAGGCCTCAAGTAGAGCTGCTGTTACAGGATCAGTCATTTGTAGACATGCCTGGCTTAGGGAACAAACCTTGCCTGATCATGTTAAAGCTAAACTACTAGATGCTCCTTTACAAAAGGATGTATTATTTGGTACTAATGCTGAGGAGATACTACGGAAAATGGAAGAGAAAGCTAAATCTATGCAAACTGTCAAAGCTTTTCTACAGGTACAACCACCACGTTTTAGCAGAAATTGGCCTTCAAAAAACTGGTCCTTTCCAGCCACGGACAAGCCCCAAAGAGGTAGATACAGGCGCACAAGGGGCAGAGGACAATCTCAAGGATCATATAGAGGCAGACAATGGCAAACTCCAGCACCAAGAGGTGGTGAAGACCGTGCACAACAATACAGGAAGCAAACCCAATGACTTTCCCCTTTGCATGCCAAGCAAGTCTCAGCTGGCAGCACCCTTGGGAGGAAAGCTGGCATTATTTTCAAAAAATTGGCATATTATCACAACAGACAAATGGATCCTGGACATTATAAACAGAGGTTACAGATTTCATTTTCACACTCTTCCAAAAATGAGAGGCATGCCGAACCTGCCACACAAAGGGCAGAGGCTCAAATACAAATTTCAAAGCTCATGGACATGAAAGCTATTCAAGAGGTACCTACTCACGAACAAGGTCAAGGTTTTCATTCCAGACTATTCCTGGTACCAAGGAAGGGAACCGATTGGAGACCCATTTTGGACTTATCCATCCTAAATACATTTCTACTCGTACCAAAATTCAAGATGCCCACCTTACAGCAGCTTCTTCCCATGCTGGGCAAGGAGTCTTGGCTGGTAACATTGGACCTCAAGGAGGCATACCTGCATGTCCCAATCAGACAAAACTGCAGAAGATACCTCAGATTTCTTGCAGGTTCAATCCACTATCAATTCTCTGCATTGCCCTTTGGCTTATCTACTGCGCCCAGAGTATTCACGAAATGCCTGGCATCAGTAATTGCCTACTGCAGACTTCAAGGGATACAAATTTACCCTTATTTGGACGATTGCCTGATCCAAGCGGACAGCAAACACATACTTCTGGAACATCTGGCTTATGTAACACGGTTATTGAATTCTCTGGGATACACAGTCAACAAAGAGAAATCCAGGCTAACACCATCTCAGAAAATAATTTTCCTGGGTGCCAACTTGGACACAAACACCCAGATGGCCTATCTTGCGCCAGAAAAACAGGGGCAACTAACTCAGTACTTCAAAATACTAGCAAATTGTACCAGGCTAACTGCAAGGAAAATCCTGCAGGCTCTGGGCTTCATGGCATCTTGCATTCTTCTAATCCCATGTGCAAAGTTGCATATGAGGAAACTTCAATGGTACCTAAAAAACCTATGGTCTCAACACAGCCACAGTTTGGAAACAATAATTCCACTAATCCCATGTTTGCAAAAGGAATTTCTATGGTGGGCCCAAGCATGCCAAACAAACACAGGTCTACCATTCTGCAAGCCTCAAGCAAATCAAGTCATCACAACAGACACTTCAGACTACGCCTGGGGGGCACACATGACAGACAGGTGCATTCAGGGCAAATGGTCCCAAAAGGAAAAGCACCTTCACATCAATCAAAAGGAAATGCTAGCAGTGATAAATGCAATTACAGCTTCTCCTGCATCCAGGGCAATTACTGATAAGAACAGACAACACCACAGTAATGTGGTACATAAACAAGGAGGAACACATTCATACCCCTTGTGCAGGCTGGCCATGTCACTTTGGAACTTGGCTCTGGAATGGCAAATCGAACTTCAAGCACTGTACCTGCCAGGTTTGGAAAACACGCTGGCAGACAATCTAAGCAGAAATATGACAGACCCGCACGAATGGAAATTGCATCCTCAAGTGTTTACAAAGATGATCCAAGCGTGGGGAAGACCAGACATAGATCTCTTTACCTCCCACAGGAATCATCAATTGACAAAATTCTGCTCAAGGACATTCCATCCAAAGGCCTGGAGAGTGGACGCCCTTTCTTTCAGTTGGGCAGCACGGACAGTTTACGCCTTCCCACCTTGCCTCTTCTGTCCAAGGTGCTCTTGAAAGCAAGAGCAGACAGACCGAAGATGATACTGATCGCTCCAGACTGGCCAAGACAACACTGGTACCCACTCCTGAGGAGCCTAACACATTCTCCTCCCTGGACCCTACCTCTAATGCCTCTTCTACTGACTCAGCACAGCTACAAAACTCTTCACAGTCAGCTGAAAACACTCAATCTGGCTGCATGGAAAATTCCTTAACACCACAACAGACCCTACTCTCCAAGGAGGTGCAGGATGTCATTTTGGAGGCCAGAAGGCCATCTACTAGAAAGGCTTACTCCGCAAAATGGAAACGGTTTTGCGCTTGGAATGAGAAAAAAGGCCATTATCCTAGAAAACTGAATTTACCTCAGATATTACAGTATCTAGCTGAGCTGTTGAACAGTGGACTTTCATTTTCCTCCATCAAAATCCATGCCTCAGCCATTTCTGCAGAATACAACACTGATCCATCATTATTCTCCCACCCACTCTTAAGACAGTTCCTCAGAGGGGCTAAGAATATAAGACCTCCAAGGAAACAACCAATACCAGCCTGGGATCATAATTACATTCTAGAAAAATTAACATTGCCTCCCTTTGAACCAGCTGCCTCAACAGATTTGCAATATTTGTCCTGGAAAACAGCTTTCCTTTTGGCCATTACCTCAGCTCGTAGGGTTTCGGAACTACAAGCCCTCATGGCTGTGCAGCCCTTTCTCATCTTCGATCAGGACAGGGTTTCCCTACGAACCAACCCGTCATTTATGCCTAAGGTAGTATCCAGGGTAGCTTTAAATCAGGCCATACACTTACCTACCTTTTACCCCAATCCTCAAAACAAAGGGGAAAGGCTGCTACATTCCTTAGACATCCATAGACAGCTACGTTACTATTTGGACAGAACAAAGCCTTTCAGGAAATCAGAACAACTGTTTGTGTCCTATGCTGTAGGAGCTCAAGGGAAGCCAATTTCCAAACAGACTATTTCAAAATGGATAGGCCACTGCATACGGTTTTGTTACTCCTTTCATGGTAAATCTGTACCTGCAGGTATCAGATCCCACTCCACAAGGGCCACAGCTACCTCTGCAGCCTTCCTCAGAGGAGTCCCTACCAAAGATATTTTGGAGGCAGCCACTTGGAGTTCTGTGCATACCTTCACTAAACACTACCACCTACCTTTATACTCCAAAACTAGAGCAGGCTTTGCCACTGCTGTGTTGCAGGGCATTCTGGCTCCTCCCAGTTCCACCTAGTGCCTACCACCCTGTGTGTAGCTTTGGGATTCTACCCATCTGTTATGACTGCAGCTGTATGCACGATGAACATAGTACAGTTTTGTACCTACCATAAATGTAGATGTTCGAGTGCTAATACAGCTGCAGTCCAGGTTTCCCTCCCTCCTTCCCCTCTGGGTACAGACCTAGTGGCTAACTCCTCATCTCACAACTTGATTGGGTTATCCTTCTATGGTGTATTTGCTTGCAACTACTGGTTTTTGATTATATTGCAATGCACGATTATATACTATATATATTTTTATATATTTTGCCTTCCTTCTGGGGGCACCTGACATCTGGGGCAAGAAAGACTGAAGAAAATGGCGTCGGCTGTGTCTTGTATACCCCTGTCGCACTGACGTCAGGAAAGAAGGCGACGACGACTGACGCCGGACCTAGACTTTGGAATTCGGCCGACCGAGGACCCGCCTGACGGCAGGAGAACCCATCTGTTATGACTGCAGCTGTATTAGCACTCGAACATCTACATTTATGGTAGGTACAAAACTGTACTTTCTGAGGGGGCCCAGCAAATTTATAACTGCACCGTCGGACAAAGACTTAACCAAAGGTGTCCCAGTAGATGCTATGGTGGTGGCAATGGCCACCAAAAAGGAGTTAGCTGAGACTTCATCTGTCCATCTGCCGAATAAGGAATCTGAAATGATGGACAGGTATGGGAAGCGTACGTTCTCATCAGCGGCTTCTACACTCAGATCGCTGAATTATTTGACCCATTTTACCAGATTTCAGTGGGATCTCCTAAAGGAGCTAGGTGATACCCTCCAAGGTTCCACAGCTGGAGGGGTTCCAGACAAGGTGACCGCCCAGCTTGCTACCTTAAATTCAGTACTCAAGCCCTTTATGTGTCTCATTTTTTATGCAGCTGATGGTGTGAGTAGTGCAGCTGGTACAGGAAACGCTCTGTGGAGGCATTCCTGTATGCGCCTTTGTGAGTTTACTGAGCCCTTTGAGTCTTCCTTCACCAACGCCCCTTTGACGGTTCTTCCTTGTTCAGGTCAAAAGTTAGAGACTGACCAGGTGCGAACATGAAGGCTAAACTCTGTCTGCCGTGGGAGTACATTTTTCCCTCCCTACCAGGCCTTATCCCAAAGGCCAGAAGGGCAGGAAAATGTGGTTCCGTAAATCTCAAAGAGCTTCGCCAGATGCACGTGATGAATCTTACCCCAGAGGCAGAGGGGGAAATAATGGGAGATGCCGACCTTGCAGCAAAGGGGGTCCGCAAAATCAGGGTGACGGAGATGCGTTCTCTGGCAGACCCTTCCAGCACTCCTGAAAGGAGGCCTGCCTGTCCACCTCTGTAGGCAGTCGGGAGTAGGCTATCACTGTACCCAAAAGCCTGACTAGACATCACTCAAGACAAATGGGTGACGTCAGTAATATCCAGGGGATACAACGTACCCTTCTCCACCCCCCCCCCCACAAAAAAACAAGATCAGTCGCAGACATTCCACCCTGTCAAAGGGATCAAGCAACCCTAGAGGTACAAAGGTTGATAAGAAAAAGAGCAATCCAAGAAGTCCCTGCAGACCAAATCAGATCCAGAACTTACAAAAAAACATGGGACTGGAGACCCATCTTGGATCTCAGCAGGCTGAACAATTCCATAAAAAAAAAATCAAAGTTCTGGATGATGACACTGCAATCTATAACTCCCCTTTATGGGGAAAGACAATTGGATGTGCTCAGTCGATCTTCAGGATGCGTACTACCATATAAAAATGGACAGGCGATCCAGGAGACATCTACGCTTCCAGCTGGGAGCCCGTTATTACCAGTTCCGAGCTCTGCCCTTTGGTCTCACTACAGCCCTCAGAGTGTTTATCCTAATGCATGGCAGTAGTCGCTGCTCACCTGAGGCACCTAGGATTCTAGGTGTTTCCATACTTAGTTGACTGGTTCCTAACCGCCACCACCAAGCATCTACTACCCAAGGCAAGAGGCACCACCGTTCATCTTTGCCCGGAACTGGGCATTACCATAAATTTTGAAAAATCTGCCTTGTTGCCATCACAGCATATTACGTTCATAGGAGCAGACTTAAACACGGAAGACATGGTAGCAAAACTGCCTCACAACAGGGTACAGACACCGCACCATTAAGTGTCCATCTTGCTGTCAAAAAAGAAAGTACAGGCATGGTTTGTTCTAAAGGTCTTGGGCATTATGGCAGCTGCTATAACATTAGTACCTCTGGCACGTCTACATATGAGAGTCCTACAGTGGCTACTTTTCGCTCACTGGTCCATGCAGGAGTTACCCATATCCCACAAGATCTTCATTAGAGTCCTGCAAGAATGACCTACGTTGGTGCCTTCAATCCACTCGGATAACTCTAGGCAAGATGTTCACTCTCCCTCAACCAGTAGCCACAGTGATCACGGACGCTTCCCAGATAGGATGGGGGGTGGGCATTATCTGGGAAAGACTGTCCAAGGAACTTGGCAGGAAAACGAGTACCACTTGCACCTCAATGTCTTAGAGATGAGAGCAGTGCTTCTGGCATTGCAGGCATTCTAGAACTTTCTTCCACCAGGTACGATTGCAATACAGACAGACAATATGTCGGTAGTGTGGTATATCAACAAACAAGGCGGAACCAGATCCTAGCCCCTGTGTCGAGAAGCTCAGAGAGTATTGCAGTGGGCAGTCTCTTCTCGACGTTTTCTGATTGCAGTGCATATTCCAGGAAAATCTAACGTGATAGCAGACAAATTGAGCAGAGCGATTCTAATGCCTCACGAGTGGTCCCTAAAACAGGAAATTGCGAACCAGATTTTTTGCAAGTGAGGCCAGCCTTGCTGCGACCTGTTAGCCATGTCCATGAACACCAAATGCAGATGCTACCTTGCCCTAATCCCCCTGCCCGGGGAGTCGTCAAGGGATGCACTCGTTCACGATTGGCCCACGGTTCTCCTTTATACCTTCACCTCGTTTCCTCTAATCCCCAAAGTTCTACAGAAAGCCAAATCATTGAGTTGCAGTTTAGTACTCATCACTGTATACTGGCCTCGTCAGATCTAGTTTCCTTTCCTCTGGCCCCATCTCTGAAAAGAGCCGTGGATTCTGTACCCCAGTACCAGATCTTCTGACTCATCAGCAGGAACACTCCATCCCTCTATCCAAACCCTCAAACTGACAGCTTGGCTGCTCCACTTCCAATCTTAGCCAGGCTTCCAGACATACCCCTTGCAGTGAGACACATTCTAATTTTAGCTCATAAGACAACAGGTAGAAAGCTTTATGCTAGCAAATGGAAAAGATTTTCTTGTTGGGCTTCTAAGAATCACATAGACCCCTTCACAGCCCCCATAAGAATTTTAGATTTCTTAGCAGAAATTTTTAATTTGGGCGCAGCAGCAGCTACCATACAAGTGCAATTAGCCGCCATATCTAACTACCACATAGTAGACATGGGATAAAAATAATGTCTCGCAGATTATGCAAAGCTTTCCTTTTTACTAAGGTCTCTAATAAGGGAACCACCTCCTCCTTGGGACCTCAGTTTGGTACTGTCTACTCTGATTCTTCCACTATACAAACCAGCTTCCTCTTGCCAACTAAAATTTCTAACCTGGAAAACAGCCTTTCTTGTAGTCATTACTTCAGCTAGGAGGGTTTCGGAACTTCAAGCTCTGTCTATCACCTTCCCTATTTAGTTTTTCACAAAGACAGTCTCTCTCTCTCGGAACAAATCCTTTATTCCTTCCCAAAGTATGTTCTGAAACCAACTTGAATCAGTCCATTGACTTGCCCGTTTTCTTTCCAAACTATGGCAACAAGGCAGAATATTCGCTACACCAATTGGATGTCCACAGGCAGTTACACTTCTACTTGCATAGAACAAAGGAATTTAGAAAATTTGATCAGTTGTTTCCTTCTCAGATAACAGAAAAGGTGCACCAATATCAAAAGTTACTTTGTCAAAATGGCTTACTGACACTATTACCCACACATATAATTCTCAACATAAACAACTGCCAATAAAGGTTAGAGGCCACTCGACAAGAGCTTTGTCAACTTTGACTGCCTTTCAGGCCAGATTTCCTATGGGCTCAATCTGTGCTGCAGCCACATGGGTCAACCTCTTACCTTTATCACGCATTACAAAGTAGACTTGGCCTCCTGGAACAGGGCTTCCTTTGGTTCCATTGTTTTAAAGAGTTTATTCCCCTGAGTCACCCAAGAAAGAAGGTAATAGGGACGCTGTCCCAACCAGCAAGAATGAAGGCGAGATAGGACAACATAACATTAAGAAGTTATGTACTCACCATAGCGTTCCATGTTTGTTGTCCATAATCTTGCCTTCATTCTTGCATTCCAACCGCTCATGGAAGATCGAGAGGAAATTTTATTGGTTGTGAATTGTGTTCTCTGCTTCCCTTCTTGCCTCTTGAGACATAGGCAAATAACTGTTACCATTAGGATTTTTGTATATGGTTTCAAATGTGTTACTATTTTGCAAGCAAGATCTGGGTTATCTTCCCTAAGCATGATATAGGGTATAGCCTCGAGCCAGTGGAAGCTCTCGAGCTTTAGTAATAGGCCGAGTCGAACCGATGCTCGGTTCCAAACCCAACCAGCAAGAATGAAGGTGAGATTATGGACAACAAACATGGAACGTTATGGTGAGTACCCAACTTAACTTCTTATTAATCTCTCTTGCCCTTTATAGCAGTTCTTTTGGTATTCTTGATCTACCATAGCTGGTAGTTTTCCCATTCTGTCATTCTTCTTTTTTTCCCTCAGGTTTACCATTGTTTGTATTTCTGTTTTCTAAAAAAACTTTTTTATATAGTACACTTTGTTTCTTTTAGCGAGTGACATTAGTCCTTAGATTGTGTTAACTTTATTTATTGCTGCTGTTTGCTAATTTGTTCCAGTATGGCCAAGTCCAAGCCAACTGGATTCAAAAAGTGCGCTTCCTGTGGGCATAAGATTCCCAACTCTGGAGGCGTGTTTATTGTATGGAACCAGCACATCTGGACACTTCTTGTTCTATATGTGCAACTTTTAATGTTAGAGCTCCTAGTGACAGGCGAAATAAGTTGATTTTGAAAGGCCTTATTCAGGCCTTAGCATCTTCTGCTAGTACTTGTTCATCAGGGACTCAAACCCGCCTCTCAAAAGTGTAAGGAGCCTGGGGAGCATTTTAGATGCTGTCCTGTCCAGTCTCCTCACTCAGCGCCTCTTTTGGACCTTTCTAAAAAGTGGCTAAGGCCTCAGATCTGCCTCCACCCTCAGTCTCATCTCCAAACTCCCAGGTTTTCTCTGGAGCTGATATCACCAAGGTTAAGGTCCCCATTTTTACAAGAGCCACCAAAAAAAGGTATATAGACCACCTTTCACCATATCTTCCATTAGACCATCCTGAAGTCTCTCTCAAGTGGAGGTGCATAAGACGAGAAAGTTCCTCAGGACACAGATCCAGAAAGGGGGTCTTGCCATCTCCGTCTCCCTTTGGATCCAAGAGCTTAAAGCCTTCTTTTCAATCTGGCACTGGATTGTGTGCTTTGAGTGCATCGGTTCTGAGCAGTCTTTCCTTGGTTTTTCCTGGTCCTTCTGCTTTCAAAGTGGTGGAGAGGTTTTTCTCTCATCCGAGAGTACATCGGCTCCATCCCTTGCTCCCTCTAAGGATCCTGTGCCTGAGTCTGCTCATTCTGCCCCTCAGGGACAGCATGTCCAAATAAGTTTCCATCCAGTTCCCACCCGCGAGCTCCCCACCTCTTCTGATAACTCACCAAAGTGTCTCACTGAGGAGGTCCCTCGGAAGAGGGCATGCAAGAGGGAGGGACTTAAATTCTAAGGAGTCTCTTATAGAAGACACCAATTTTGATGAAGGGGAAAGGTCCCCCAGATCTCCACCCGAGGATGTCTCCATCGTCAATATTTTAGAAATCCTTCACAAGAAAGGTGGTTGGTCTTCCCAAACCCATTTCCATGAGGAGATGGTGTTTTTGGAAGCCTTTGGCCCTTCTGCATCTTAGTTAATCCCCTCTTCCCTGAAGATGAGCTTGTGCACCTGGTCTCTTGTAGGACATGGAAGAAGCCAGACTCCATGGAGCCAGTTCTCAAACACCCTGATAAAATTTTGAACGCACCCGCTGGTAGACTGTACTGGACTAAAGGGGTTGCTGTAGATGCCATGGTTGTTGCAGCAGCCACCAAAAAGGAGCTAATAGAGCTCCTCTGTCTACCCCCCAATAGAGAGTCTAGGGTGTTGGGCCAGGTTTAGGAAGAGTGTGTATGCGTGAGCAACATATTGGCCTGCGTTCACTTAACTACCTGGCACATTTTACCAGATTACAGAGTGACTTGATAAAATAATTAAATTCTGCCCCATGGTCCATGTCTGCAGAGGAACAGAAATCTTTTTCCTCATGACCGGCCAGCGTACAGTCCATTACAAATACGTCCATGAGGTTAATCTTGTATACAACTGAAGGTACCTAGAGGGCTACCAGTTCAGGCATAGCCATAAGGAGACATGCCTGGATGCAGTTTGTGTGATTTTGCAGAACTTTTCAAGGCATCATTCACTAATGTTCCTTTTGTTGGATCTTCCCTGTTTGGGCCCATCGTGAAAGAGACTCTTTCCTTTAATGAACAGGATGTAAAGACCTTGTCTGCCATTGGAATCCACTTTTCTACCCTGCAGAGACCTTTTCTCTAGGAATCAATGCGATGGGAAGAAGAGGTGGTTCTGGAAGTCTCAAGGTCCTTTTCAGGAATCCTGCAGACAGTTTTCCTTCAGATGTTGGGGGGGGGGGGGTAGCCCACATGACAGAAGTGGTCTTCAGAATCAAGAATCTCAAAATTCTGTCTTGGACAGGTCCTTTCATTGCTCCTGAAAAGTTACCCAGCTGTCCCTCTCTCGGCAGTCGTGGGGCGCTTATCCTTGCACCTAGATGCCTGGATAGCAATCACAAAAGGTTTTTGGGTGCACAGGATCATATCCAGAGGATACTTCATTCTCTTTTCTTGACCATCCCTAAAGAAAAGTGTCTCCCCAATGTTTCACCCAGTCATAGGGAGCTCACAGCTACAGAAACTGAAAAGCTGCTAAACAAAAGAGCCGTTCAACAGGTCCCACAAGACCAAAGAGAATCTTGAATTTATTCAATGTTCTTTTTAGTCCCAAAGAAAACAGGGGACCCAAGACGTTTATTGGATCTCTGTTATCTATATCAGTTTGTAAAGAATTCCAAATTCCGGATAGTCATGGTATAGTCCATTATGCCTTTCCTACAGCAAAACGACTGGATGTGCTTAATAAATCTTCGAGATGCATACTTTCACATCAAAATGAACAGGCGCTCTCCAAGGTATTTGTGCTTCCGGCTGGGAGCCAGTCATCCTCAGTTCAGAGCCTTTCGATTTCACCACAGCCCCCAGGGTGTCCAGCAAATGCATGGCAGTGGTAGCCGCTCACCTCAGGATGCTTGGATGATTCCACGTGTTTCCTTACTTAAATGACTGACTCCTCACCACACTGACCAGGAAGCCAGAGACCGTTTGCTCAAGCTATCTCACTCACTGGGAATCCCTATTAGTATGGACAAATCACAGCTTCGACCAGTCCAATTATTGGAGTTCATAGGGACTCAGTTAGACACTCAGTTCTTCAGCTGTTCAGCCTCTAAACAGAGTTCTTACATTGCAGATGCATGTCAGTCAAAATTTTTCTCTTCTTCCTCCTCCAGGAAAACTGGTCTTCAAAGCTCTAGGGTCAATGGCTGCTGCAGTTTAATTTCCACTGCTCACCTCCACATGAGAATTTTCCAGTGGACCCTAGTAGTGCAGTGGTCCATTTGTCAACACTCTAACACATCCAGTAAAACTGTACCAGGCTTGCAGAAAGTCTCTTTGGTGGATTCAATCCAAGGAGGTCAGTCAAGGGCATCCATTTATCTTTCCTCTCCTGAATGCCACATTGACTACGGACACCTCCCAGTTTGAGTGGGGGCATTACTTGGGACGGACTGTTCAAGGCATTTGGTCCCCATAGGAGGCCAGTTTCCATATCAGTGCCCTAGAGATGAGAGTGGTGCTTCTAGCACTGCAGGCATTTCAGAGCTTCCTTCCTCTAGGGATTGTTGCAGTTCAAATGGACATGTCAGTAGTCTTGTACATCAACAAATAGGGGGATCCAAATCCTATCCACTTTGTTGAGAAGCAGTGAGAGTATGGCAGTGGGCACTTTCATCCAGTTGCTTTCTTGTAATGCACATAATGGGGAAATCCAACAGTATAGCAGACAGGCTAGCCAAGACCATCTTCATGCTTCATGAGTGGTGTCTCACTCTGTGGCAAACATGATCATCCACAGATGGGGTCAACTCTGCTGCAGCCTGTTTGTAGCTCCCCTCAACAACAAATGCAGCAGGTTCTTTGCCCTTATCTCGCCTCTGGGACAGTCACCAAGAGATGCTGTAGTCTATGCTTGGCCCTCCAGTCTCCTTTATGCTTATCCCCCTACCATTTGTCCAAAAATTGCTTCAGAAAGCATTTCAGTTGAAGTGCACAGTAGTCTTCATTGCTCCTTTTTGGCCTTGACAGATATAGTTTCCCTTCCTTTGGTGTCACCTAGTACATCCTCCTTGGATGCTGGATCCTAGTCTAGGCCTCCTATCTCACCCCTCAGGGGAGGTTCACCCGACCATTGTAGGCCTCAAGTTGGTGACTTGGTTTCTTCATTTCCAGTGATGGCTAGACATTCCAGGCTTTCCTCCCCAGTTCAAAAATACTAATCTCATCTCATAAACCTTCAACTAGAAAGGTTTGCAAAAGTAAATGGAAAAGATTTCCTTTTGGGCTCAACAGAGAAAGTTGGATCCTTTTTACCGCCTTAGTTCTTACTGTTCTTGATTTCCTTGCCTCTATTTTTCAAGAGGGGACAAGTTTTTCCACTATTAAAGTTCAGTTAGCCATCTCCAACTATCACGTCAGAGAGAATGCTTTTTATTTGCTGTCATGTAAACTATGTAAGGCTTTCCTAAATGGTACCTTTTTACTCATAACTCCTGTAAATGACCCTACTCCACCTTAGGGCCTCCCTGTGGTTTTGCAGTCTTTAGTACACTATCCTTTTGAACCATCCGCTAAAGTAGATCTAAGGTTCATAGGTGTTTAGTAGGCTAATGACCACAAGGGTGTTTTTAAGTCTAGCCATGCATCCCAAATCTCTGACAAGTTCTGCTACCCTTGATAAGTGCAAGCATGGGTCTGGGAGATTAACTATTTACAGGATGTTCATCGTGTTTCACTGTTGCAGTCATTACTCTTGGGTTATCCTGCTGGCAGGCTACCCGCAGTCGGCCTGAATTCCAAAGTTCTTGTCCTGCGTCGGTTGCTGTTGCCTCTTCCCTGACGTCAGTGCGCCAGGGGTATAAAAGATGCAACCAACTCCATTTTCTTCAGTCTTTCTTGCCACGCGGTGCCCGAAGCAGAAGCAGTTCGCAAGTGCCGGTCGGCCGACTCCTGAGATTTTCGTGTTCGAATTTCAGATCCAAAGTCTTCATTTAAAGCTAAGTACCCCGTTGGGGAAACTTTTTTCTTGCTCCAGACCGATGTCAGAAAAAGTTAATAATTGTATTTCTTGTGGGAAGCAAATACCTCATAAGGACTTCCATTCTTATTGTATTCCTTGCCTAGGCTCTGATCACGACATTGCTAACTGCAGGTTTTGTGCTAGATTTAACCAACGCACTATTAAGCATCGGTACGATTTTGCATTTCATTGCTTTGGCCGAAGATTTAATTACACAATGTCATCAGATAGCCATCCGGCTATCGCAATTCACAAGAAACGCAAGGAAAAGGACAGACATCCGAGGTCCAAAACTGACGAGGCTTCTTCTAAGCCAGTCGCCGGTTCTCAGTGAGGCGCTTTCGCAGCCCCTGATGCCCGCTACCTCAGAGCTGCAGGCCACTTCCGACTCCCACGTGGAGCAGACTAGGCCTCTGGAAACTCAAGTTATTGGACACTTGGAAAATATTCCCTCAGATGGGTCCGGAGCTGCTGAGCAGGCATCGGCTTCTGAGGGTGTTTTCAGGCCTACACAGTTGTATATAAAACAGACTACAGCTTCAAAGACTAAAGCACCACTAAAGACAAAGAAACAAGTGCAGTAAGCCCATGGACAGGCCTCCATGCCTAAAACACAGATGCTCAAAATGGCCGAAGACCTAATTACTTTGATCAGGAGTTCCCATCCCCCTCCTGATAAGAGGCCTAGGCAAGAGACAGAATATGAATCTTCAGATCAGGTTTCCATTTCCTCTGACTCCTGTTCTGAACAGGAATACTCTCTCCCTCCTTATGAGGATTCCGATGCTGAAGAATCTATCCCTTCAGCCTCCCCTCCTGAGGATTATTCTTTTGGGGAAACCCTGCATGCCATGAGGGAGCACTTCCACTGGGAGAGCCAAGACTACTCAGAATCTAAGAAAAGGCTCAGAGACTTTCTTTTACTACCTCAGCACAGGCCTCTTGCTATCTCTCCTGTTTTAGACATTGTAGATGATGTATTTTCAGAGTCCGGCCTGTCTCCTGACTCTTTACCCCCCCTGCACCTGTTAAGCTAGACAGATACTACAGGGTTCCAGATTCACATAAGTTTCTTCATAAAAACCCTGCTGCTGACCCAGAAACTATTTCTCAGGGTCCCAAAGGGGTCAAGGCTTCCACTGCAAAAAACCCTATCCCCTCTGATAGGGATTCAAGGGCACTGGACAGATGGGGGAAAAAGGTTTACACTTCTGCTACCTTGGCTGTGAGGGCTTTAAATTGTCAATTTCATATGCTTAAATATCAGCAATACTTAATGTCACTGCTTAAACAGAAAATGTTAAATTCTGAATGTGCAGAAAACAAGGAAATGCAGGATTTATTGCATGCAACTGAACAAGTGGGAAAGCATACTTTGCAATGTGGTTTTGATTCTCTGGAGGCCTCTTGCAGGGCCGCTGTTACAGTTTCTGTCATTAGGCGGCATGCTTGGTTAAAGGAACAGAATCTGCCTGATCATGTTAAAGCAAAATTATAAGATGCTCTATTACAGCATGATACTTTGGTGTTAATGCAGAAGAGGTGTTGAAGAAAATGGAGGACAAAGTGAAATCTATGCAGACAGTTAAGGATTTCTTACAGGTGCAGCCACCCAGATTTAGCAGGAACTGGCCTACAAAGAATTTGTCCTTTCCAGTGTCAGACAGGCCACAAAGAGGCAGATACGGACGCCCCAGAGGCAGATCCCAGCCCCAAGGCTCATACAGGCCTAAACAATGGGGTGTTTCTACCTCCAAAAGCGGAGAAGACAAATCACAACCATACAGGAAACAGTCCCAAAGACTTTCCTCTGACAACACCAACACTTGTCTTTTGGCAGCCCCCTTAGGGGGAAAACTAGCACTTTTTTCACAAAATTGGCACAAGATCACCCAGGACAAATGGGTCTTGAACATAGTGTCTCAGGGCTACAGGTTCCACTTTCACACCCTGCCAAGGGCAAAAGGTATGCCAGACCTGCCACACAATCAATGGGCAGAGGCACAAAAGCAAGTTTCATCCCTCATGGACATGAGGGCTATTCAGCGAGTACCACAGCAAGAGCAGGGACAAGGATTTTACTCTAGACTTTTCTTGGTAACCAGAAAGGACAAAGCCTGGAGACCAATACTGGACCTGTCTATTCTAAACGCATTTCTGGACGTTCCAAAATTCAAAATGTTGACTCTGCAGCAGCTTCTGCCCATGCTGGGCAAGAAGGCTTGGCTTGTAACTTTGGACCTAAAAGAGGCAAACCTGCATGTCCCAATCAGACAATCTTGCAGAAGATACTTCAGATTCATAGCTGGCTCAATGCACTACCAATTCTCTGCACTGCCCTTTGGCTTATCTACTGTGCCCAGGGTATTCACAAAATGCCTGGCACCAGTAATTGCATTTTGCAGACAGAGGAATTCAAATGTATCCTTACTTGGATGACTGCCTTATTCAAGCAGAGAACAAGGACATTCTACTAAAGCATCTGGCGTTTGTAAAAATATTACTAATTTGCCTAGGCTACACAGTAAATGAAAAGAAATCAAAACTAGTACCCTCTCAAGAGATAATATTCCTGGGTGTAAGCTTAAATACAACTGCCCAGATGGCTTATCTCATGCCAGACAAACAAAGACAACTGACTTCTTACTTCAAAATGTTGGCAACAAAGACCCAGTTATCTGCAAGAAAAATTCTGCAGGCTTTGGGCTTCATGGCATCCTGCATTCTGCTAATTCCATATGCCAGACTGCATATGAGGAAATTACAATGGTATCTAAAAAGTGTTTGGACTCAACATTGCCACAGCCTTGAAACATTAATTACCCTCATTCCCTGCCTGCAACAGGAGTTTCGATGGTGGGCACAGGCCTGTCACCACAACAAGGGACCGCCATTCACTTTACCCACAGCCAGGCAAACACTAACTACGGATGCATCAGATTATGCCTAGGGGCCCACATGGCAGGAAAATGTATTCAGGACACATGGCCCGCAAGCCAGATGCATCTTCATATCAATCAAAAAGAGATGCTAGCTGTTCAGAATTCCCTGAGAGCTTTCAAGGATCTACTTCATCCAGGACAACTACTGATAAAGACGGACAATACTACAGTCATGTGGTACATAAACAAGCAGGGATGCACACATTCCTACCCCCTCTGCTGACAAGCCATGACTTTGTGGGTCACAGCATTGACTTATCAAGTTCACCTGCAAGCACAGTTCCTGCCAGGAAAGATAAATACTCTGGCAGACGAACTAAGCAGAAACCTCATGGATCCCCACGAGTGGAAACTGGATCCACAAGTCTTCAGCATAACAAGGAAATGGGGATGCCCAGACACAGATCTGTTTGCCTCCCCTCACAACTGCCAACTACAGAGATTCTGCACAAGGACTTATCACAAGCAAGCATGGAAAGTGGATGTCTTATCCTTCAGCTGGAAAAACCTAACAGTATATGCCTTTCCTCCACTGCCTCTCCTCCCCAAGGTACTCCTAAAGGTCAGACGAGAAACCAAAAATTATACTGATTGCCCCAGACTGGCCACGCCAGCACTGGTACCCAATCCTAAAGAACTTGTCTCAAGGTCCAGCCTGGACATTGCCTCAAATTTCTCACTTACTGACCCAACAAAACAATCAGATCCTGCACAGCCAACTCAGGACCTTAAATTTGGCAACATGGCGGATAATGTAGCCATTCAGAACACTCCTCTCTCCAAAGCTGTGATGGATGTTATTTTGGAGGCCAGGTGGCCCAGTACCAGAAAATCTTATGCAGAAAAATGGAAGAGATTCTGTGCTTGGAACCAGGCACAAGAAATTGACACGTTTGTACCAGATATTCCTCAGATTCTACAATACTTAACTGAGATGCTGGACAAAGGCCTATCCTTTTCATCAATTAAGATCCATGCCTCTGCCATTTCGGCCCATTACAATACAGAACCACCTATCTTTTCTCATCCTTTAATAAGGCAGTACCTCAGAGGGGCCAGAAACATAAGACCTCAAAGAAGAGCACCAATACCTGCATGGAACCTCAATTATGTCTTGGAAAAACTCACACTGCCTCCTTTTGAGCCAGCCTCAACAGCTGATATAAAATTCTTATCCTGGAAAACAGCACTGCTCCTAGCAATAACCTCTGCAAGACGAGTCTCGGAGTTACTGGCACTCATGGCTGTGGAACCTTTTTATCATTTTCCATCCAGATAGGGTCTCTGAGGACAAACCCGACATTTATGCCTAAGGTGGTGTCCAGTGTGGCCCTTAACCAAACCATTCACTTGCCTACCTTTTATCTTAACCCACAGAACAAGGGTGAGAGACTTCTGCATTCTTTGGACATACACAGACAGCTGCACTTCTACTTGGACAGAACTAAAGCTTTCAGAAAGACTGACCAACGTTTAGTGGCATATGCTGCAGGATCACAAGGAAAGACTATCTCAAAACAGACCATTTCAAAATGGATAGGCCATTGCATTCGTTTCTGCTACTCCCAACATGGCAAATCAGTGCCTAAGGGCATTAGGCCACATTCAACCTGAGCAGCAGCCACTTCAGCAGCCTTCCTCAGAGGAGTTCCAACCAAAGACATCTTAGAGGCTGCAACTTGGAGTTCAGTGCACACTTTTACAAAGCACTACCACTTACCTCTCTACTCTAAATCCAGAGCTGGCTTTGCCACTGCAATTCTGCAGGGCCTCATAGCCCCTCCTAATCCTATTTAGCCCCAGCCACCCATCCTCAGCTTTGGGATTCAACCCAAGAGTAATGACTGCAACAGTGAAACACGAACATAGTACAGTTGTGTACCTACCATAAATGTAGATGTTCGAGTGTATTCACTGTTGCAGTCCAGGTTACCCTCCCACCATCCCCCTTTCTTTTGCTGGGTCTTATCTTTAATTCTCTATTCTATACAACCTACGTGGTGTATTTGCTTGTAGATGAAGGAAATGTTTACTTTAGTGCATGCATGTTTATTGGCATAATTTTTTTTAGCCTACCCTTTTGGGGGCACCTGACATCTGGGGCAAGAAAAACTGAAGAAAATGGCATCGGCTGCATCTTTTATACCCCTGGTGCACTGACGTCAGGGAAGAGGCGACAGCAACCGACGCCGGACCAGGACTTTGGAATTCAGGCTGACTGCGGGTCGCCTGCCAGCAGGATAACCCAAGAGTAATGACTGCAACAGTGAATACACTTGAACATCTACATTTATGGTAGGTACACAACTCTACTTTACCTGTGTCCATTAGAGACATAGGTGCCAAACCAGGGATGAGTTTCTGGATGTCCTTCAAGGATGCATCTGCAGTCCTAACAAATGGGTTGTCCTGTCGTCAGGCAGCCCTTCGGTCGGCCGGATTCCAAAGTCTGGGTCTGGCCTCGGCTGGTGTCGCACTTCACCCGACGTCATCTCTGCTTGTCTTCGGGTATAAAGGCATCAGCCGACGCCATTTTCCTCAGTCTTTCTTGCCGCGTGGCGCCCGAAGCAGAAGCTGTTCGCAAGTGCCGGTCGGTCAGATCCAGAGATTACTACTACCAAATACTACTTCGAAGACTTCTAAAAGCTAAGTACCCGTTGGGACTCTTTCTTGCCTCAGCCGATGTCAGAAAAAGTGAATAACTGTTTAACTTGTGGGAAACAAATACCTCATAAAGATTTCCACTCTTACTGCTTACCTTGTTTAGGCCCAGACCACGACGTAGCAGCCTGTTTAGCCTGTGCTTCTTTCAACCGACGAACGCTTAGGCGTCGGTCGGAGTTTGCTGAACAGTTTTAGTTAGGGAGGAAATCTGCTTCACATGGATGGGGAGTCTGTTCTATAGACAGGGTAGTCTCTGGGATGCATGCCTTTCTCTCCAGCAGGTCCTGTTTATATCACAGGCAAGGTTTAAGTCTTTATAATGAGTAATTCTGGTGCTGTTTGTTTTGTGGATATACCAGTTGTCCAAGTTGCACTTGAATTAAGTTAGGGAGGAAATCTGCTTCACATGGATGGGGAGTCTGTTCCATAGACAGGGTAGTCTCTGGGATGCATGCCTTTCTCTCCAGCAGGTCCTGTTTATATCACAGGCAAGGTTTAAGTCTTTATAATGAGTAATTCTGGTGCTGTTTGTTTTGTGGATATACAAGAGGTCCATCAGAGTGGGGTCTGACAATGCCCTGTATTCCAAGCATAGATCTCTCCTCAAAAGTCTGTAGGAGACTGAATACAGGGATAGGGCCTTGAGACGGTCTGCATAGGATATCTCAAGTTTCTTTCCTGGAAGACCATCTTTCTGGTAGCTGTAACTTCTGCAAGACAAGTATCTGAATGCCAAGCTCCTTCTTCCAAACACGGTTTGCTTTTCCTCAAAGTCAGAGTTACTTTACACACAAATGCTTCATTTTAACCCAAAAGTTGCCTCTTAACACCAAGTTTAACTTCATACCCTTAAGAAAATTCATGCTAATGCAAAACTTGTTGTTCTATCAACTTTCTAAGTTTTTAGGAGGAATATTTAAAAATTGTCCCTATTCTTTGGGCCTTTGTCCCACTTTTTTATGACTTTGTCCAGATTTCTTACTCTCCGAGGTTAAGAGGTATGATCATTAGGCCCAGACAATATCGCAGGATGCCTTCTAAATAGCACAAAACATGAATCCATAGCATGAACACGAATTTTAGTAGGGACACGCATTTAATCAGGGATATATTGTAAGTAAAATCCGGGAGTTTTCCAGTTATTCAAATCTGGAAAGAATTTTAAAGGAGCCATTTCAATTTGTTTTCAGGAAAGAACATAATATTAAAGAGATTTTGGAAAGTGATAAGCTCAGGGATAGATTGAATAATAAGAACCATAGGAAAATGGGGACATACAAACGTGGGCCTTGTTCCCAATGTCCATATATAATTAAAAGAGAAGGTATTTATCTGACAGCAAAGGGATAGATACATTGAGGCTACTTGTTTCACTAATTATGATAGTATGGGGTTGTCATATGTAGCAGTATGTAAAAGATGTGATGCCTTCTATGTAGGGAAGACTACATGTAAATTAAAGAAAAGAATCTATGAACGTTTGTATAGCATTCAAACCGAAGAAGTTAAAAATGCACTTTTCAAACATACAGTGGATTTGTTCACAGGGTGCATTCACTTTTTTGTACTTTTGGGGGGGGGGGGGGAGCATAGAAGACCAGAATAGTTTAGAGAGGTATATTGGCAACCAGTATTCGAGGCCAATAAAATACCAAGGTTAAATGAATCTATTTCCTTGGCCCCAGTTTTAAAACGTAGGGCAGCAAGGTTATAGGACATAGAAAATTAGAAAGTTTTAATAAAATATTTTTGATTTAAATCTATAAGGGTTATTTTCATGCATTATTTTTTTCACTTAAACATTTTTTTTTCCTCTGTTCTGTATATGACCACATATTTCAGCATATTTTCATATTTTCAGTATTTAAAATGCAATTGGGTTGTTTCGCCATAAGATGGCAGGGTTACACTGTTATATTTAGTTTGGCTTTTAGAATTGATAAAAGCATTTTTTTGTGGCGCTCAGTTCGGTCTCCTTATTTTGTATTTAAAGGTTGGATATTTACTTAAGCTATATTTTCCACTGCTTCCGAGTGCCTTATTGTGATTTTGTTTCCTGAGCATTCATCTTCTGTTGTGGCTTTGATCCTAGAGACACTAACCCTTCTCTGGAACATAGGCTCTCCATTCACAATGAAGCCACTTTCTTCCCTAACCCATTAAAGGTGTAACTTGGACAGTTGGATGGGACACAGAAAATTCATCCATGGTTTGGCACCTATGTCTGTAATGGACACAGCGTGTAAATAGTACATCCCCCAGGTCCCTGCTTGTAAATGTTTCTTCTACCAAGCACCTGGTTGCACTTAATAAAGCGTACCCTTGAAAAGAGGTTTGGGGTGCATGGCTTGCGTTAAAAAGGCCCTTGTAGTCATTAGCGTTTAGGCCCTACGTTATGCGAGGAGCGTACATGTGACATACGGCGTCTCTTAAAGCAAACTAAGGCTTTGGTATACTGGATGTTATGTGGTCCCATCTCGCCTACATTCAGTACTGATGGGTTCGGAGCTGAGAATTGGCTCCGACTCGGCCGATTATTTTCTAGCACGAAGTCTCTAATTGGCTGGGCTAACTGGTATCCCAGGATGCTCCTCGCCCCAACCCCCAGATCTCGTTTGCTGCTCATTGAGTTAGGACGTGGTCTCGAGCTTGGCTGTGGCCAAGTACACTTTTACTAAACTTTCTAAAGTTTTGTACTTCTATGTTAGATTAAAAGCTGTTCTCATAGCTATATTGTGTTTTGTATGTGTTTGAGCCTGTTCGGTTAGTTTTTTTTGGAGAGTGTGTGGGGTTTCCCTTGTGCTTGGCGGGCTAGGCCCGTTTAATTTAGAGGGACCTAGTCCTCTCCTTCGCCTTCGTTCTTTAGTGTGTTTCGTTGGTTCCTTCCTAGGCAACGTTTAAATTAGAGTTCCAGTGGTGTTTCCCGCCTTCTTCCTGTTTGTTGTTGAGTGTTTGGATATTGTTGGACATGCCGAAAAAGCAAAAGGAGCATAAACCCTCCAGGTTTAAAAAATGCTCTGTGTGCCTATAAAATGTCGATCACAGATGGGCATGCCATCTGTGTTTATTGCCTTGGTGCGATTCATTTACAAGAAACATGCAGTGTCTGCCATTCCTTCAGCTCTAGGGTGCTGCAGGAAAGGAAAAACAAACTGATTTTGAAGGGCCTAGTCAAGCCTGCTTATGAAGAGGCCTCTAGAGTCTGCTTCTTCTACTGGCCAGTCTAAATCTACCAGAACTAAGAAAAGATCTCCGGCTCCATCTAGTTCTTCGGAGCCCCCGGAGAAGATTTCGAAAATAGTTACAACCTCCTCGGCTCCGTTGGCTTCGGAGCCGCAGGACAAGAGCTCTGGTTTGGATACTGCCTCCTCTGCTCCATTGTCCTCTGGGCTGCAGGAGATATCTGTGGTACTGGAGTCGACCTCTGCTCCGATCATTTTGGAGCCAATTCGGAGCCGGTCACCTAGTGTTTGACAGGAGTCCATAGGTAGGAAATCCTCATCTCCTTCAGTTTCCTCCAAATCCTCTAGGTTGTCTGATTTGGATGTGGATAGGGTGGTCCAGAGGCTCCTTCAGTCGCCGGTGTTAGCCAAATTGTTTTCAGCTCTGACCCAGTAGGCCCCGGAGCCTACCCCCTTGTCGGTACCGACGATTCCTCCTCCGAGCACCTCTGTGTCGTCAGAACCGGAGTGTTCGGTGCAGAGTGATGTCCTTGCGCCGGCTCCAATACCCCTGGCGGGTTTATCGGTGCCGTCATCTGCTCCAACCATTTCAGTTCCATCATCTGGTTTCGGCACTCGGGTTTCCTCGGTCGGGCCTGAGGGGGATGCATCGGGACTTCTGTCTGCCCCGAGTCTCCCTCTCGGCGCTTCAGCTAGGGGGACCCCGACTCCGGTTGTAGTCTCGGAGACGGGTCAGTCCTCGGATTCGGGGGGGGCCCGCCTCCGAGGCCATGAGCGCACTGGCCAGGTCGTCAGTGACATCGCTTGGATCGGTCACTCCGTCCCCATACACCCCGGCTAGAGCCTCTGACGCTCCTCTATCTGTGGACAGCGGAGCTTGAAGGCCTGAGGACACCCCCATGAGTGGTCCCCAACTTTCTGAGGGCCCCTCAGAGTCTGTGCCTGAGGAGCCTCCCAGGAAGAAGTTGTGCAAGAGGAAGCACATAGACTCCCAAGACGAGTCCATCACCTCGGATACCGACCTCGAAGATGCAGAGGGGTCCCCTAAGTCATCCTCTGATGATGTCTCTTTCTCCGACATCCTGGAGTTATTGAGGCAGAGAGGCAACTGGACCTCCAAGCCCCCCCTCTGAGGAGGAGTCTGTATTCCTCACGGCGTTCTGAGCTCAACCTTTCGCCTCCTGGATGTCTCCACCCTTCGATGAACTCTTAGACCTGATTTGTCGAAGGGTGTGGGAGCACCCTGATTCCATGGAACCGGTGCCCAGTCGTCCAAATAAGTTCCTGTCTGCTCCCCCAGGGAAAGAGTTCTTGACAAAAGGGGTCCCTGTAGATGCCATGGTGGTGACGTCAGCCACTCAGCAGGAAGTTGCAGAGGCTTCTTCCTCCGTCCATCCTCCTAACAAGGAGTCCAGGGGTATGGATCGCTATGGGAAGCGTACCTTGTCTGCAGCGACCTTTACACTGCGGTCACTGAATTACCTTTGTCACTTTACTCTGCTCCAGAGAGATCTCCTCAAAGGGTTGGGAGATACCTTGATGGGTAACATGCCTGAGGTGGTAGCGCAGACTGTTAACGCCCAGTTGTCTATCCTTGGTTCCATTGCCAACTCGTCCATGAGGCTCATATCTTATGCAGCCGAAGGGGCGAGTAGGGCAGCTAGTTCAGGTTTGGCTCTTAGGAGACGAGCCTGGATGCGCCTATGTCACTTCGCGGAGGCCTTCAAGTCTTCCTTCACTGACTCCCCCTTCGATGGGTCCTCTCTTTTCAGACCCAAAGTGAAAGAGACTCTCACCAGATGTGAGCAGGAGGGTAAGACTTTATCTGCCGTAGGGGCCCATTTTTCTCTTCCCTCTAGGCCTTATCCCAAGGCTCAGAGAGGAGGGAAGATGTGGTTCAAGAAGTCACAAAAGTCTTTCCCAGCCACTCATGGTGACCCCCCCCCCCTCCAGAGGCAGAGGAGGGGGGAATTATTCTGGAAGACGCCATCCTAGGGGCAGAGGAGGCCCCCGGAATTTGGGAGACCGCAACTCCTTTCGCAGATCTTCCTATCAGCATCCCTGAGGGATCGCCCGACTGTGCTATTCCGGAGCCAGTCGGGGGCCGTTTTTCGAGGCATCCTCAAGCCTGGGAGAGCATCACTCAGGATCGATGGGTGCTTCGAATAATTACCGGAGGTTACACCATTCCCTTTGCTTCATCCCCTCCCCCAATCAAAGAAATCCCGGACGTTCCACCCAGTCAAAGGGATCAAGCAGCACTAGAGATATCAAGCTGCTAAGAAAAGGAGTCATCCATCCGGTCCCCTCAGACCAGATCGGATCAGGAACTTACTCAAGACGCTCTTTGGTGCCGAAAAAAACAGGGGACCTGAGACCCATTCTGAATCTCAGCCGATTGAATCACTACGTCCTGAAGTCCAAATTCCAAATGGTCATTCTTCAATCCATCTTCCCATTGCTGGGAGAGGGAGTATGGATGTGCTCCATCGACCTCAAGGATGCCTATTACCACATCAAGATAAACAAGGCATCCAGGAATCATTTACGCTTCCGGCTGGGAGCCAGTCATTTCCAGTTTCAAGCCCTGCTCTTTGGTCTCACCACAGCCCTCAGGGTGTTTACCAAGTGCTTGGCAGTGGTGACAGCTCACCTGAGACGTCTAGGATTCCAGGTGTTTCCTTACCTGGACGATTGGCTCCTTACTGCCCCCACCAGGCATCTCCTCATTCAAGCCAGGGAGGCTACCATAACCCTTTGCCAAAGGCTAGGAATTACATTAAACTGGGAAAAATCTGCCTTGCTGCCCTCACAGCGTGTTGTATTTATAGGCGCAGAGCTAGACTCTGTTCAAATGAGGGCCTTTCTACCTCTAGAAAGAATAACAGTGTTGCAATCTCAGGTCCAAGCTTTGTTGCCCCGCAAGAAGGTTCAAGCCAGGTTAGTTCTTCAGCTATTGGGATCCATGGCGGCGACCATCATGCTAGTACCCTTAGCCAGGCTACACATGCGGATCCTCCAGTGGCTCCTTTCAGTCCAGTGGTCCTTTCAAAAATGACCTCTTTCTCGTCCAATTCTCCTCACAGAACAATGCAGATAGGATCTCCGAGGGTGGGTATGTTCTTCCAACCTGGACAAGGGGAGGAATCTAGTTCCCTTGTCTTCTGCTGCCACAGTGACCACGGACGCTTCCCAGATAGGGTGGGTGGGGGGGGGCAGGCATTATCTGGGCAGAACAGTCCAAGGCACGTGGCAGGATCACGAGGTACACTTACACATCAATGTCCTAGAGATGAGAGCAGTGCTGTTAGCGTTGCAAGCACTCCAGAGCTCTCTTCCCCGGGGAACGATTGCTATTCACTCGGACAGCATGTCAGTTGTGTGGTACCTGAACAAGCAAGGTGGAACCAAGACTTACCCCCTTTGCAGAGAAGCCATGAGAGTGTGGAATTGGGCAGTGTCTTCCCAACGGTTTCTAGTGGCAACGCACATTCCGGTAAAATCCAACGTGATAGCAGACAGGCTAAGCAGAGCTATTCTGATGCCCTACGAGTGGTCTCTGAACAACCGAGTTGCGACTCGCATCTTCAGCAGGTGGGGTCAGCCTTGCTGCAATCTCTTTGCCAGTCCTCTCAGTGCCAAATGCAGCAACTACTTCACCCTGATTCCCCCCACAGGGGGAGTCACCCAGGGACGCTCTAGTCCACGGTTGGCCTCCCGGTCTGCTCTGTGCCTTTCCTCCATTTCTTCTGTTACCAAGAGTGATTCAGAAAGCCATTTACTTGGGAAGCAAGATGATTCTAATTGCTCCACACTGGCCCCGCCAAGTCTGGTTCCCCTTCCTTCGGCGGTTCACAGTGGACGGTCCTTGGACTCTGGATCCAGTGCCAGACCTATTGACTCACATGTCGGGACAGTTCCACCCCTCCCTACAGTCCCTCAGGTTGACAGCCTGGCTGCTGCACTTCCATCAATAGTTAGACTACATTCCCTTTCACCTGAGGTGGTGCATATCCTATCGTCATCTCACAAGTCCTCCATCAGAAGAGTTTACTCTAGCAAATGGAAGAGATTTTCCATCTGAGCTCAGGCCCAAGGCCTGGACCCTTTCACAGCCCCTATATCGGCGGTCTTAGACTTTTTAGCTATGCTCTTCCGACAAGGCTCCGCTCCCTCAACCATTAAGGTGCACCTGGCGGCCATTTCTAACTTCCATGTATCCTATGAGCCCGCTCTTATGGGCCGTAAACTTTGCAAGGCCTTTTTGAATGGAGCCTGGTTACTTCGCCCTCCTGTGTCAGAACCCGTTATGCCATGGGATTTAAATCTGGTATTGCAAGCCATCACTTCTCCGCCCTTTGAGCCGGCTGCCACTTGCGAACTAAAATTCTTATCTTGGAAGACGGGGTTCTTGGTGGCCATCACTTCGGCTAGAAGAGTATCAGAACTTCAAGCATTGTCCATTAAGCCCCCTATTTGATCTTCCTTAAGGACAGGGTATCCTTGAGACTTAATCCGTCCTTCCTCCCTAGGGTGTCTTCCACGTTTAACCTCCACCAGTCCATTGAGTTACCTGTGTTTTTTTCCCAACTTCTCCAACAAAGCAGAGTTCAAATTTCATCAGTTGGCTGTACATAGACAACTAAGATTCTATTTACACAGGACGAAACATGTAAGAAAATCGGATCAATTGTTTGTGTCCTTCTCGGAGAATAGAACGGGTAGCACTGTTTCCAAGTGCACAATTTCTAAGTGGAGTAAGGATTGCATTTCCTTTATTTACTCATCAGCAGGCAGAAATTTACCTTTCCCAGTTAAGGCTCATTCCACCAGGGCAGTCTCGACTTCAGTAGCGTATCATGCCAGGCTTTCCTTGGACGACATTTGTGCAGCGGCCACCTGGGCTTCTCATCACACCTTTATCTCTCATTACAAGCTGGATGTGGCATCTAGAGGCCGGGCTTCCTTTGGTTCCACGGTTCTCAGGAGTATTTTCCTATGAGCCTCCCAGGTTAGAGGTGCTAGGGACGCTGTCCCATCAGTAATGAATGTAGGCGAGATAGGACCACATAACATCAGTTAGTTATGTACTCACTATAACGATCAATGTATGTGGTCCATCTCGCCTACATTCTTACGTACCCTCCCACCTGCCCCCTGGCTGAAGGATTTGGAGGAAAATTGCTCTGAGACCCTTCAAAATTGGTTTTATTCCTTTTTCCTGGTGGGGGATATTCCTCTTAGTGAGGTTTGTGTATGTGGAGTGATTGCGATGTATGCAAACAAGATCTGGGGGTTGGGGCGAGGTGCATCCTGGGATACCAGTTAGCCCAGCCAATTAGAGACTTTGTGCTAGAAAATAATCGGCCGAGTCGGAGCCGATTCTCGGCTCCGAACCCATCAGTAATGAATGTAGGCGAGATGGACCACATACATCGATTGTTATGGTGAGTACATAACTAACTGTTTTCCCTCCCCCTCAATCCCCTTTTCTGATAAACAACTGAAACAGCAGTGAGCCAGTTGTCAGGATTTTAAAATCAAAGGAAAGAAGGTGCAAAAATAAAAGAAATGCCTACAAAATTCAAGGAGTGTCCTCCCAGTCACCATGACTTGTCCACCTATTCAGTCTCCCCTTTCTTCCCACTTTGGCATTCTGTGCCAGAGACTTTATCTTCCTTTTTGGCATCTGATAGTCACAGTCGGCCTCCGAGTGTATTCCATTGGGAGTTCTTTTGGCAGTGGCAGTCCCTTCCCTCTCGCCCAGGGAACCAGATTTCTCTCTTCTATTCTGCACAACATGTATAAAGAAGTCATAGAACCAGTGCCTTTTCAGTGTGGGCAAAGGTTATTATTTAAGGGTATTTCTAGTTTTCAGACCAGAAGGCTCCTGAAGGCCAGTGCTGGATCTTTCTTTTCTAAACCTTTCTGTCAAGATTCCCATGTTCAAGATGTTATTATTTCAGTGTCTTGTACGTCTGATTCCTTGCTAGAGTTCATGGTAAAGCTTGGATCTAAATGATGCCTATCATTGCATTATCTGTTGCCAAGCATTTCTTAAGGTTTGATATGTATAGCTTCCATTAAGTTTTGTATTTTACTCTTTGGACTCCTCACTGGAACAAGTGTAGTCACAAAATGCCTAGTTGCAGTCATTGTATATTACAGACTTTAAGGCATTATAATTTTTCCAAGTGTGGATGGTTCTTATCTTTGCAGATGCTGTTTCCAGATTTCAGGAGTCTCTACCAGCTCTTCAGGAGCAACTTCTTAGTCTGGGTTTACAAATGAATTTGCAGAAGTAAGTTCTCATCCCATCTCTCAGAATGATTTTCCTGAGATGTTTGCTGGACTCTTGTCACTTTCAGTAAAGTAGGTATGTTTCAATACTTAGTCCTGCATTTCTCCAGCCAAAAACAAAGCATCTGCAAGGGAATTTCTCAGGATTTTTAGGGTACATGGCATTGATGATACTCATGCTGCCCTTTGCCAGAGTACACATGAGGAAAATACAGTGGTACCTTAGGTCAGTCTGGCAGTTCTGTGATTTGTATAGCGGGAGGATGTGTGGTGGGGTAGACCAGTAAGCTTGCAATCCAGGTCCCTGTTAGTCATCAGAGACACTTAAGATCTGGTGTGTAGAGCAGCTTCAAAAGGGGTAACAATGCAAGTTCTGTGGAATGCAATACACTCAAATGCACATGAATGTCAAGATGATGTCGGCTGCTGTCAGTGCCCTGAAGGCTTTGAATTTCTCTGGTCCCTAGGACCTCTGCAAGACCGCACCAGAATTATGTGGTACACATAGTGTGTGTTGTGTGTGTGTCTACCAGATCCTTCCCTCTTCACAAACGTCTCCGGCAGAGGATATGAGAAAATGCTGATGTGCTTAGAGACTTTAACCTCCTCCTCCTGGAGGAATAAAGCAACCAACTTGATTTTATTAAAGCAACCTGCTTAGTTTTGAAAACAAAAGATGTTAAGTTGTCAATCTCGCCTTCATTCTTGCTGGATGGGTTCGGAGCCGATCCTCGGCTCCGACTCGGCACTAGCTTTAGCTCGAGAACTCCTTTTACCAGCTCGAGGCAACCCTATATCCCATGATGCAAGGCGGAACTACCTCAGATCTCGTTTGCCGCTTAGCGAAAGAGGTCTCCTTTGCCAGCTGAGGTAAGTTTTTCTTGTTAAATAAGAAAAAAAAGTTAGTTAGGGGTTTAATTTCCCTTCAGTGTTAGGTTAGCCTGTATTTAGTACAGCCCACCCTATTCCCTTCCTTTTTTAAACTTTTAAAATAGTTTTTTCAGTGAAAGTTTTAGTCAGGCCTAGTTCCCCAAGTTTTTCCCTTCCTGTGTGTCTGTGTAGGGATTAAGTTGTGTGTTTGTGGGGACTGTTTGTGTACTTCCTTTTTAGGATGTCTAGGGAAGGCAAGGTCTCAGGCTTCAAGAAGTGTGACCAGTGCTGTCAGAAAATGTCCCTGACAGACGGTCACACTTCTTGTGTGTATTGCCTGGGGCCTTTGCACCTGCAGGACTCCTGTGCGTTGTGTCATGCCTTTAGCCAGCGAGTCCTGCAGGAAAGGAGGAACAAACTGATCCTCCGAGGTTTGTTGAAACCTGAAGGTTCTCCTCCTAAGCAAGGGGCAGGAAAACCTCTTAAGCCACCGAAGGCTCAGGCTACAGTGTCCAAGCCTCCTCCGGTGGCTCCGCCCGTCGAGCCGATATCGCCCGGCTGGAGCCGATGCTTCTTCTGCCAGAGTAGTGGGTTCGGTGCCGGCCGGCCCCGATCCCCTGACTACTGTTGCCTTGCCGGCTCCGGCTGGAGCCGACACTTTATCCAGCATCGGAGCCGAGAGATCCTCGGCTCCATCTGGGGTTCAAGGGACTTCGGCTCCGATGGCTCCGGCCCATAAGAGATCCCGGTCCCCTTCGATACTAAGTATTCACTCGGCCCGGGTCTCCTCTTTGTCGGAGCGGAGCCATCGGAGCCGATCTTCGAGATCTTCCAGGCTGTCTGACCACGATTTGGAGAGGGTGGTAAGCAGGCTGTTGAAGTCTCAGGCACTGGCCCAAATGCTCCATAGCCCGTCTCAACAGACTTCGCTACAGCCCCAATTCTTGAGATTCCTCCTCCGACTCCACACCAGAGTTCGGAGCCGGAGCTTCTTGGGACAGCGACTGTTTCGATGCCGGAGCCGATACATCCTTCGGCTCCGTCATCCTCGGCTCCGATCTCCTCCTTGAGACTTTCCTTGGAGGGATCCGGTCGTCGGGTTTCCACTGTCGGCTCCGAGGGGGCTAGTGGCATCGGACCCTTGTCCGACCCCGCTCTCCCTCTCGGAGCTTCGGCTTTGGTAAGCTCGGCGCCGACATCGGCCTCGGAGCCTTCTCTCTCCTTGGAGCCGACCATTCCTGTTTCTTCGGAGCGGGTGTGTTCAGGTCTCCCGGGGAGAGGAGCCTTTGAGGTGATGAGGAGTGTCCTGGCCTCTGAGCCTGGTCAACGGTCTATCCCTCTAGCTCCTCCCTCATCAGTGCCTGCAGATGCCTCTTGCCAGCCTCTTGCTCTCAGGCCCAGGGATCCATCGCCCCAGGTTTCCCCACTGGGAATTTCCTCCTCTTCCGAGGTTTCTCCTGACCCTGCAGGGGAACCCCCTCGGAAGAGGACGTGTAAGAGGAAACACACAGACTCCCCTGAGTCTACTACATCTGATACCGACTTAGATGAGTCGGAGGGTTCCCCACGGTCCCCCTCATTTTCAGACATCCTTGAGCTCCTCAAACAGAGGGGGAATTGGTCCTCCATTGACCCCTCCGAGGATGAGTCGGTATACCTGGAGGCTTTTGGATCCCGACCCTCCACCTCCTGGGTGTCTCCGCCTTTCGACCCACTCATGCAGGTAGTGGCTCGGAAGGCGTGGGCGGCTCCAGATTCTGTGGAACCTGTCCCCAGGAGACCATCCAAATTCATCACGGCCCCTTCGGACAAACAGTTCCTGTCCAAAGGTGTCTCTGTGGATGCTATGGTGGTGGCGGCCACTAAGAAGGAACTGGCGGATCCTTCAGTACCTGTCCATCCTCCTAATAAGGATTCTAGGACCATGGACAGGTATGGAAAGCGGATGTTTTCTTCAGCGACCTTTGCAATGCGTTCGCTGAACTACCTTTGTCACTTCACCAGGCTTCAACGAGATATTCTCAAGGAACTGGGAGAAGTAGTCCAGGATCCTTCAGCTGCTGGGGCTCAGGAAAAGATTGCCTCTCAGCTAGCTATCCTGAATTCGATATCTAACTCCTCCATGCGGCTCATATCTTATGCAGCCGATGGAACGAGCAGGGCCGCAGGCACAGGTGTTGCTCTTAGACGCCAAGCCTGGATGCGGCTGTGTAATTTTGGACCCCTTTAAGGCCCTTCACCAACACCCTTTGACGGTTCGGCTTTGTTCGGACCTCAGGTGAAGGATACTTTGACCAGATGTGAACAAGACGGTAAAACTCTTTCTGCCGTTGGAGTCCAGTTTTCCACTCCTTCTAGACCATATCCCAAGGGTCAGAAGGGGGGGAAGATGTGGTTCCGTAAAGCCCAAGGAGCTACACCGGACACACGTGGTCAGTTTACCCCTAGAGGCAGAGGGGGTAACAATAATAGACGCCGCCCTAGAGGCAGGGGGGGTCCTCAGAACCAGGGCAACAGGGAGCCTCTTCCTGAGAAGCCCTTTCAGCATCCCTGAGGAAGGCAAGATTCCGGATGGTCACGCTGCAATCCATTCTGCCCTTTCTGGGCAAGGACAACTGGATGTGCTCGATAGACCTTCAGGATGCGTACTATCACATAAAGATTCACAGACGCTCCAGAAGGTTTCTCCGCTTTCGGCTGGGAGCCAGTCATTACCAATTCAGAGCACTGCCCTTTGGCCTCACTTCAGCCCCCAGAGTGTTCACCAAATGCATGGCGGTGGTCACAGCTCACCTGAGACGTCGAGGATTCCAAGTGTTTCCTTATTTGGACGACTGGCTCCTCTCCGCCACCTCCAGGGATCAGCTTCTTCGGTCCAGAGACTACACCTTACAGCTTTGCAAAAGTCTAGGAATTTCGGTGAATTTCGAAAAATCCTCTCTGCTGCCTTGCCAATCTATCACCTTTATAGGCGCAGAGTTAGACACCGTCAAAATGTTAGCCAGACTAACAAATCAAAGGATTCTGGACATCCAGAAATTTGTTCAGCTTCTGTTACAAAGCAACAAGGTCAAAGCCAGGTTTGTCTTGAAGGTTCTAGGCCTAATGGCTGCAGCCATTGTTCTTCTTCCACTAGCTCGCTTCCACATGCGTCTCCTGCAGTGGATGTTGTTCACGCAGTGGTCGTACCACGATCTGCCCATGAGACACGAGATCTTAGTGACACAGTCTTGCAGGGCTCATCTACGATGGTGGGTATCTTCCCCTCTTCTTCAGCAGGGCCGACCATTTATTCCCCCTCCTCCAGTTGCCACAGTCACCACGGATGCCTCTCTGATCGGGTGGGGGGGGGCATTATCAGGGCAGGATGGTCCACGGGGCGTGGCAACCCATAGAATACCACCTGCACATAAATGTCCTGGAGATGAGAGCAGTGCTTTTAACGTTGCAAGCCCTCGACTACTTTCTTCCCACAGGGACTATTGCAGTACAGACGGACAACATGTCCGTGGTCTGGTACATCAACAAACAGGGCGGAACCAGGTCCTATCCCTTATGTCGAGAAGCTCTCAGACTTTGGCAATGGGCGATCTCTTCTCAGCGGTTTCTGATAGCAACGCACATCCCCGGCAGGTCCAACCTATTGGCGGACAGGCTAAGCAGATCTATTCTGATGCCTCACGAGTGGTCTCTCAATCAGTCTGTAGTGGATCAGATTTTTCTGAAGTGGGGCACCCTTGTTGCGATCTTTTCGCTACCCCTCAAAACAGCAAGTGCCCAGATTACTTCACACTATTTCCTCTTCCAGGCCAGCCCTTGAGAGACTCTCTAACCCAGGATTGGCCTCGGGACTTCTTTATGCTTTTCCTCCCTTTCCATTGATTCCACAAGTCATTCAGAAAGCCACCTTTTTGAGAGCCAAATTGATCCTCATTGCTCCATATTGGCCTCGACAAATTTGGTTTCCGTCTCTACATCATCACCTTCTGGTGCAGCCCTGGCATCTGGACCCAGTTCCGGATCTTTTGATCCACCAGTCGGGTCAGCAGCACCGAGCCATTCATTCTCTCAACCTCACTGCTTGGTTGCTCCACTTCCTTCCCTAGCCAGGCTACCAATGATTTCTGACTCAGAGACATTTTAGTGTCTTCTTTAAAGTCGTCCACTAGAACTGTTTATGCTAGCAAGTGGCGACGTTTTTCTATTTGGGCAAACGCCAGAAATATTGATCCTTTCACCGCTCCTATACATTCTGTTTTAGATTTCCTGGCGGAGGTTTTTCATTCGGGATCGTCATCATCTACAGTCAAAGTACAAATGGCTGCTATTTCCAAATTTCATGTTGGCTTGCAGGACAATAACATCATGTCTCATAAGTTATGCAAAGCCTTTTTGAGAGGAGTTTTTCTCCTAAAACCGCCTGTGAAACATCCTCCTCCGCAATGGGATCTGAACTTAATGTTAGCATCCCTAATTCTACCTCCTTTCGAACCGTCTGCTACGTGTTCTTTAAAGTTGTTGACATGGAAAACTATATTTTTGCTGGCTGTTACCTCTGCAAGAAGAGTTTCTGACATTCAGGCCCTCTGTATTCGTTCACCTTATCTGGTGTTTCATAAGGATAGGGTTTCGCTCAGAACTAACCCTTCCTTTCTTCCCAAGGTTGTATCTCAAGCCAATATTAACCAATCTATTGATCTACCAGTTTTCTTTCCTAACTATTCTGACAGAGCTGAACAGAAGCTACATTTTTGGATGTTCACCGTCAGCTCAGGTACTACTTACATAGGACTAAACAAGTTAGAAAATCAGACCAATTGTTTGTCTCCTATGCAGGAAACAGGTTGGGTCTTCCAGTATCTAAAGTGACCTTATCTAGATGGTTGACTTCCACCATTTCCTATGTGTACTCTCTAAGGGGCAAACAACTATCTTCTAAGCCAAAAGCACATTCGACCAGGAGTCTATCCACTTCTGTAGCCTTTCAGGATAGACTTCCCATTGACACTATTTGTGCAGCAGCTACTTGGGCCACGCCTCATACCTTTGTGTCTCATTACAAGTTGGATTTGGCCTCCAGAGATAGGGCCAGTTTTGGTTCCACTGTTCTCAAGAGTCTGTTCCATTGAGCCACCCGGGATACAGGTGCTAGGGACGCGGTCCCATCCAGCAAGAATGAACGCGAGATTGACAACTTAACATTTAGAAGTTATGTACCTACCATAACGTTCCATGTTAGTTGTCTTCTCGCCTTCTTTCTTAGCCCCTCCCTCCTTCCCCCTGGCCTGGACAGATCTTGGAGAGTTCCTATTAGATTGCTTCCTCTGGAGCATTGTTATGAGGACTTCTTTTAGGAATCATGGTTCCTAATTATATTAGGATAAGTCTTTAGCAGGGTTAGTTAGCTACCAAACGAGATCTGAGGTAGTTCCGCCTTGCATCATGGGATATAGGGTTGCCTCGAGCTGGTAAAAGGAGTTCTCGAGCTAAAGCTAGTGCGTGGAGCCGAGGATCGGCTCCGAACCCATCCAGCAAGAAAGAAGGCGAGAGAAGACAACTAACATGGAACGTTATGGTAGGTACATAACTTCTAATTTTTATTCAGTGGGTGGATAAGCATTATTGTTCATTAGTCTACAGAACAAGGGTGCTTATCCATTGTTTTTTTTTTTTCTGAACCAAGTTGGTCGCTTCATTTTTCCAGGAGGAGGTTTAAGTTTCTTTAGGCACATCAAATAGCGATCAACATTTTATCTTATCCTCTACCAGAGTTATGTTTTAGTCTGGGACTTCAGCCTCTTTGGAGTACAGGTGGAATACTGCAGACTGATGAGTTAGTGGATCTTTGGATCTGTTTTCAGACTGGCTATGGTAGCATGGGCAGCAGCAACTCATCTCAGTCTGACTCTTCAGACTTCATACATTCTGTTTGAGCAGAACCTTATTGCAGACAAGCATAGCATGAGCCGGATAGATCCCAAACGTGGAAACTTTATCCTAGGATCTTCAAAGAATTGATTACTCTGACTGTGGGGAACACCTCAAGTAGATCTGTTTGCCGTCTCTCAGAATAGATCCCTAAAGAAATTGTGATTCCTTGCAGCCAGATATGGAAGACACTGTCATTCCCACTGATAACGTTCCTGTAAACATTTCCACCCTTTCCACTGATTTCCTGAACTGTTCTAAAGATTTAAAAGGTCTCTACAGATAATTGTGGTGGTTTGCTGCCTTCTGGTCAAGGCATCAGTGGTTCTCTTTTTTTTTTAATTATTACCAAGGACAATTACCCCAACATTTCCCGCACAAAGACTTTACTCACACTTGACTGGAGGAGTTTGATAAACTCCAGTTTGGAAAATCTTCAACTAACTGCCTGGATAATAACATTTTAATATCTTTTTTCTGAGGATATGTAACAGGTATAAAGAAGGAGAGAAGACCTGCTACTAGGAAATCATGTATGTGCAGGTAAAAAAAAAAAAGGTTTTCTTGTTGGTGCTACTTAAACAAGACCTCCTTCAGGCTCTTCTGACTCTGGTTCTTGAATATTTGTATGAGCTACTGCCCTGTGGTCTGTTCTGTTTTTTTCAAGATACATTTGGCAGCCAGTTCTGCTTGCCTGCCTGTAGATCTCCCACTTTATAATAGTAGTATTAAGCAGTTTTGAAAAGGGGTCTTGCATACCAGCCCACTTAGGAAACAGGTGGCTGCTCCTTGGGATCTCAGTTTTCTGCTTGGAAAGTTTACTTTTTCTCCATTAGAAGCAGTTCACCAAAGTTCTTAACATGGAAGCATGTGTTAAGTATTGCATCATCTGTAAGGAGAATATTAAGTTACAAGTACTTAGGGTGATTCAGCCTTGACTCATTTTTCACGAGGACATAGTTTCTTTTAGTCCTCGGTCCCTGCAGAACCGATCCTCCTTCAATTTGGGGATTGAGGGATGGGCGCTTTGGTCTATGTACGCACTGATCCTGCTTGAGGCTCCACCCGTGTGTGCAGGTTTGTCGGAGCGGGGTGTGACCCCGGTTCCGAGTTTGTCGTCCTTGGTTCCAGGCAACCATCCCTACTCTTCCCTCATCAGACCCATTATTGAGTACAATGCACCAATTGGAATGTACCTGGCTAGACATTTCCAGCAGCTGGAGAGACCACAGAGGTACCTAACCAAGAGGATTACTGGCCTCAAACAGTTGCCCTATGTAGCACGATTGAAAAAGCTAAGACTGCTCTCTGTTGCATACCGCTTTCTCAGAGGCAATCTCTGTCTAACGTACAGAGCCACGTCCAACCCAGAATTGTTGAACATGCTCCATCTTAGCAAAACCAAATCTACTCGAGCTACACACTCTAGGGATATAAACCTCAACACAACAATGAATAGAAAATGCTGGAGGGATAGATTCCCTTCGCAGAGACTTCCCTTACTATGGAACAGGGTCCTGATTTACATAAGACAGAGCCCCTCACTATCACTCTTCAAGAGGAACCTTGATGACTGGATGGGTAACAGAGTTCACACCGGGGATCACACCAACAGCACTACTAGATAGGGGCCAAGGGTACTAGCTGCTAGTACAAGGGTCTAGGGAACTACTAAAGGGGTGGTGAATACTGCACAACGTGACTGGGCTAATATATGCCTTCGGGCAGATAGCCCAGTACCAACCTATGAACCTATCCCTCTTCGGGCGGGCTTGCATTCTGCGTGATGGAGAGGGCTCTTGCTGCTGGGAGAATTTCTGTGGTGTCAGATCCACACCTTCCTTCGCCCATGCTTCAGCTGTCACAGACCACCCCGGGACCCCAGGCGGAGAAACAGGACACCCTGGTTCAGAGAACCTGTTCTTCCGAGTCCTATTCAGAAAATCCCACTGATGAGCCTCCTCGGAAGAAGATGTGTAAGAGGAGACACATGGACTCTCCCGAGGAGTCCTTGACAGAAGACACGGACTACGATGATGGTGAAGGGTCCCCTCGGTCACCTCCTGATCATGTCTCCTTCGGAGACATCCTGGAAATGCTGAAACAGAGAGGTGATTGGAAGTCCAGCAACCCTTCATCCAAGGAGTCAGTGTTCCTGCAGGCTTTTCTCGCCTGGCTTTCTGCCTCTTGGGTGACCCCGTCTGCCGACGAACTTGGCCAGCTCGTCGTGCAGTGAGCATGGAAGAGCCTTGATTCCATTGAGGCTATTCCTCGGAGACCAGACAACCCCCCCCCCCCCCCCCGAGGACAGCCTACATTGGTACAAAGGGTTACCAGTTGATGCTTTGGTGGTGCCTGTGGCCACACAGAAGGACTTGGCTGAAGAGAGTCCCACTGTTGATCCACCCAACAGGGAGTCCTGGGTGGTGGACAGACTAGGGAAGCGAGCTTTTACTTGAGAGACTGTACAATCCCTGAACTATTTGGCACTTTTTACAAAGCTCCAGAGGGACTTGATCACTGAACTATCTGGAACGCTCGCAGGACAGTTGTCTGATGAGGTCAGGGACAAAGTGGCTTTGCAGCTTGCAACTCTGGAATCTATACCCTACTCGTCCATGAGGTTGATCTCACATATGACCAAAGGGGTGGCTAGAGCAGCGGGTTCGGCATTGTCATGAGGGGCCATGCCTGGATGCACATTTGTGACTTTGCGGACTCCTTCAAGTCTTCCTTTTTGAATGTTCCCATTGTAGCATCATCCCTTTTTGGCCCTAAAATAAAGGACATATTAGCCAGGTGTGAACAAGACGGAAAGACCCTGTCTGCCATTAGCCTACGATCCTCCAATCCTCAACATACATTTTCTAGGAGTCAGAAGAGTGGAGAATTGTGGCACAAAAAATCTGAGTCCTTTTTCTTGCCGCTCATGGCGATGATGCCCCCAGGGGCAGAGGGGGTAACAATTCTGAAAGACGCCCCTACAGAGGCAAAGGGGGTCCCCGTAATCAGGGCTTCAGGAATTCCTTCTCTGGACAAGTCTTATCAGCGCTCCTGAGGAGCTGCCCGGTTGCTTTCCTCTGGAAGCACTCGGGGGGGGGGGGGGTGTCTCGGTTTCTCTCTGCAACAAACTGCCTGGCTCTTTATAACCAACAATCATTGGGTGCAGAGAATCATCACCAGAGAGGTTACTTCATTCCCCTTTCTTCTCAAATAAAACTTTCAGGGAAAGCCCCCAACATTCCACTCTGGCAGGCGGAAGCAACAGCTTCAAAGATAGTAAAGCTGTTAGTGAAGCGAGTCATCCAACCAGACCAATGCGGATCCGGATTCTACTCTCGATTCTTTTTGGTGCCAAAAAAGATGGGGGACTGTAGACCCATTCTGGATCTCAGCAGTTTAAACAAGTTTTGTCACCCAAACCAAATTCCGGATGGTCACGGTTCAGTCCATTCTTCCCTTTTTGGGAAGACAAGATTGGATGTGCTCGCTAGATCTCCGGGATGCGTATTACCATATCAAAATGGCAAATGTTCCAAGAGTCTACTTTGCTTCTGGCAAGGGGTCAGTCACTACCAATTTCGTGCCCTAACGTTTGGTCTATCTACAGCCCCCAGTGTGTTCACGAAATGCATAGCAGTGGTCACAGCTCACTTGAGACTGCAAGGATTCCGTGTGTTTCCATATTTGGACAACTGGCTCCTCACCGCCCCCACCAAGCGTCTTCTGGTAACAGCATTGTATCATACTCTTTCTCTAGCAAGAGTATTAGGAATCGTAATACATTGGGAGAAGTCAAAGCTCACTCCTACACAACAGAGAGTTAATCGGAGCAGTTTTCAACACCCAATCCTGTCTAGTATCACTACCAGATTACAGACTACAGCATCACAGGCTCCAGATCCGATTGATACTCTGCCAAACAACAATCTCAGCCAGAGAAGTACTTTAGGCCTTGGGTTCAATGGCAGCTTCATTACCAGTTGTACCTCTAGCGAAGCTACACATGTGGATCCTGCAGTGGCCCCTTCTTTGCCAATGGTTCCCCAACCATCTCCTTCTCTTTTACCAGATTCTTGCAAGGAGGACCTTCTTTGCTGGATGAGGCCAGATGTAGCGCTTTGGAGTCACCCTTTCCAGTCTCCTCTGCCCACAGCCATCGTGACCACGGATGCTTCCCTGATTGAGTGGGGGGGGGCATTTTCAGTGAAAGACGGTCCAATGCACATGGTCTTCCTCAGAGGCCCACCTGCATATCAGGGTTCTGGAACTAAGAGCAGTGTTGTTAGTGTTGCAGACTTTTCATCCGGCTCTCACTTTTGGGACAATTGCAATTCAGTCAGACAATATGTCAGTGGTCTCTTACATCAACAAGCAAGGAGTAACCAAGACCTACCCTCTGTGTCGAGAGGCCATGAGAATCTGGCAATTGGCGATGGCTTCCAACCGCTTTCTGATAGCAACGCACATCCCAGGGAGTTCTAATGTAATTGCGGACAGGCTGAGCAGATGCTTTCTCCTGCCTCACGAGTGGTCCCTCAACCCCGAGGTGGTGACTGGTATTTTCAGCCACTGGGGCCAGCCTTGCTACGATGTGTTTGCTTCTCCTTCAAATAAGTGCAGCAGCTATTCTGGACCCCCTTCAAGATCTAATAACTCATCCCCAAGGGCTGACCCCCCCCCCCCCAGATCTGTCCACTGTCAAGTTGACAGCTTGGTTTCTCCACTTCCATTAGTTGCCAGGCAAGCTAATCTCTCCTCTCCGCTTAGACACATCAGCCTGGCCTCTCATAAACTGTCCACCAGAAAACTATATTTGGAAAAATGGAAAAGGTTCTCCATTTGGTCTAAAGACAACAGGCTAGACCCTTATTTGGCTCCAGCTTTTGCGGTACTCCAATATTTGACTAATTTCTTTGATAGTGGAGCCTGTGCCTCTACAGTATGAGTACATCTAGTGGCGATTTTGAATTTCCACAATGATATAGATGGCTCCCCCCTTATGTCTTTACGTTTATGCAAAACCTTCCTTAAAGGAATTTTTCATATCAGGCCACCTATCAGACAACCTTTAGAACCCTGAAACCTTACTCTAGTCCTTCAGTCCTTGAGACAAAAACCTTTTGAATCAGCTGCAAAATGTGACATAACGTTTTGTCTTGGAAATGTTTATTCTTGGTGACCATTATATCTGCCAGAAGAATCTCAGAATTGCAGGCCTTGTGTATAAAGCAGCCCTATTTAGTTTTCCATAAAGACAGAGTATTACTTCGGACAAATCCATCCTTTTTTCCCCAAAGTTATTTCTTATTTTTCTATTAACCAGACCATTGACCTTTTGGTCTTTCCAAATTTTTCTAGTAGAGGAGAGTATTGCCTTCACACCCTAGATGTGCACAGGCAATTGAGTTTTTATCTAGACAGGACTAAGCCTTTTTCGTAAGTCTAAACAGTTTTTCATCTCTGTTTCTCGGCCTAGAATGGGAGAAGCCCTTTCCAAAGTCACATTGTCAAAATGGCTAAGAGAATGCATACGTTTCGTCTATTCTGTGAACAACAGGCCTATGCCAAAGGTTAAAGCTCTTTCTACCTGGTCTATGGCAACATCTATAGCATTCCATTCCAGGGCTTCTATGGACGACATCTGCGCAGCAGCTACTTGGGCTAAGTGTCATACCTTTATTAATCATCCCAAATTTATTTATTTATTTATTTATTGCATTTGTTTACCGTGATAAGTCCACTGGGTCTAAAAGAGCCCATTTTCAGTGGAGACCCAGGGAGAAAAGCTCCAACGAGATACAGAAAAAATATAAACATTAATTAGTACAGAAACAGTGTTACAGATAGTAAATATAGTAACATATACAGAATATATACATAAAAGCAGGAATCTAGTTTGTTTGATTACAGCAATATATACAGAAAATATACATTAAAGCAGAATTTAATGAATTCAATCAGATTGGTATAAACAGAGATCAGTATTATTGTACCAGAATCAACAAGTGAAGATAAAAATAAATATGGAGAAAATATCATCAGTCACTAGTAGCAAAAGACATAGGAGTTTAGTAATCATATAAGGAGAGTGAAGAGGCTAGGTTATAGAACAGGAACATAGCCAGGAAGATTTGATCTCCAGAGGGAGAGCTTTCTTCGGCTCAGTGGTACTCAGGAATGTTCTTCCATAAGGGCCACCCAGGTTCCTCAAGGTAGCTTGGGATTCTCTCCCATACGTGATGAAGGGAAAGAAGATTAACAACATCAGATAAAGAAGTTATGCCTTACCATAACGTTCCATCTGTGTTGATCTTCTTTCATTCATCACTTCCCACCCTCCTACCCCCTCCAAAGGCTCCTGGGGGATGCTTTGGGTCTATGTAGTGCCTTAGGGTATCTGCGCAGAAGTGACCTCTGATTTACTTACTTTTTCTAGTAAACTCGATCTGAGGTAACAGGGAGAAGGGCATTCTGGGTAGACACTTAGCTGAAGAGTTCTTTTGGCTAGTGCGAGCTTGCTACAAGGCCGACTTGGTTCCGAGGGCTCAGAACCGAACTCATACGTGATGAATGACAGAAGATCAACAACACAGTTGGAATGTTATGGTAAGGCAATAACTTCTTTTTCTCCCGGGGCTCTTGGAGTCTTGGTTATTGGGTTCTCTTTGATGACTGGATGGGAGTGTTTTTACATTTTTGTATATAGTTGTTTACTTTGTTTTCTAACATACGTTTCCAGGGCTTTCATCTCCTTCCTAAGTAAAAAATGCTCTGAAGCTTTTTGGGCTACAGTAGTCTTTTTATGGAGCTCCAGGCAGTTGGAGCACATAAAGGGCACCCAAAGCTCTTGGAAGCTGGTAGGTGCAAGGATAGGACCCAAGTAACTTAGGCTACTGCAATGGTGATCTATTAAAACATATGCTGTTATGGTATGGTTTACTTATACTTTCTACATAGTGGTGGTGGTTGTTGAGGACCTGCATCCAAAATCCTACTCTCTCTGCACTTATTTCTCAATCCCCCAGCTGTTTCATAATCATCCCCTCCAATCTTGATTTTATAAACTTCTGCTTGTGTTATGTATATTTAGGGAGAAACGTTCTTGTTGACATCAGTGGAGGGAAGTGTCCGTCATTCATTTGTGAATCTGCTCTGAAGAGCTCTATTCCCAGAGAAAGGAATGTGCTTCAGGGTACTCATTTTCTGTGGTGTACCAGGAAACGAAAATATAAAGTTATGCATTTTTCTTCACCTGTATCACTTAGGGTAGGAAAGGAGGATTGGAAGGGGTTTGCTAAAGGTGAAAGTCTTTTAGTCTTTGTTCTGAGACTTCCCTTCATTTAAAAAGGAAGATATTTTCCCCTCTCTTATCAGATTCTGATTCTCATTCTCATTTTGAGTTATAGGAATTAGACTTTTACTCTGTTTCTCAGTTTTCTGCTCCAGGGGATGGGGAATCTGACTCTTAAGGAAAGTTTTTCTTCCGATTCCCAACCCGAAGAGTTGTTTTTTTTTATACTATTGCCAGAATAAAGGAGTAATTTTTTTAGGAACAGAGCCTGAGCCCCAACAAAGATGATACGACTTGGGATACAGGCAGATTTTCCACAACTTGCAGCTTTTACTCCTTTTTTGCCAGACTTAGAGGATGCCTTCCTTGCAAACAGTTGTTTGCCTGACAGTCAGCCATCTGCACCTAGAAAGATAAATTATGTGAGGGTCCCTAGACTCACAAATTTCTTTTTTTCAAATCTTAGATCAGACCTTGCAGTGATCTCTCTGACAAAACCGTCTTCTGCCAAATGCCTTTATAGCAACTAACCCTGTTCCTTCCAACAAAGATTGGAATGCTTTTGGTATGTTTGGGTAGAAGGTTTATATATTTCCACCTTATCCTTCAGAATACTGAGTTTGACAGGCTGATATGTCTAAGTTTCTGCTGACTTCCATTGACAATGTGAGAATGTTAATTGCTTCCCTCCCTTCAGTACGTCTCAGGTAACCAAACACGATTTATAATGTTTGTGTAACATTACTAATGCTGTTTCTGGAGCAGCTGTCACTGGGTCACTGATGAGATTTGCTTGCAGAGTTCTCAGAATTTACCAGAGGAAGTCATAGTTGAGCTCCTGGATAAAGAGGTATTTGGCCTTTCCTCTCTTGAGGTCCTTAAATGTCTTGATGAAAGAGGAAAGTAAGTACGAGGGTTACCCAGATTTTCAACCCTCCATACCAAGATGCAATAGAAACTCTCCTTCCATTTTAAGATGTTCTTTGTGTTTCACTGTTGCAGTCGTGGCATTTGAGTTATCCATGCCAGGGTAGCCCTCGGCCGGCCCGAATACCAGAGCCTTAGTATGCTTGTCTCAATGCCCAGCTTGGACTTTACCTCAAATTCCTCACTTATTGACCCAACAAGACAGTCAAATACTGCACAGCCAATTCAGGACCTTAAACCTGGCAGCATGGCTGATAATGTAGCCAGTCAAGGTACACCTTTCTCTAAACCAGTGACGGATGTTATTTTGGAGGCCAGGAGGCCTAGCACCAGAAAATCTTATGCAGAAAAATGGAAGAGATTCTGTGCTTGGATCTAGGCAAACTGTTTTGACACGATTGTTCCAAATATTCCTCAGATTTTGCATTACTTAACTGAAATGCTTGATAAAGGTCTTTCTTTTTCATCAATTAAAATTCATGCCTCTGCCATTTCAGCTCATTACAATACGGAACCTCCAATTTTTTCTCATCCATTACTAAGGCAGTACCTCAGAGGGGCCAAAAACATAACACTCCCAAGGAGAGCACCAATACCTGCATGGGACCTCAACTATTTCTTGGAAAAACTCACACTGCCTCCGTTTGAACCAGCCTCTGCAGCTGATGTTAAATTCCTATCCTGGGAAACAGCTCTGCTCCTAGCAATAACCTCTAATAGACGAGTCTCAGAGTTACAGGCACTCATGGCTGTGGAACCTTTTATCATTTTCCATCCTGACAGGGTTTCTCTGCGCACAAACCCTACATTTATGCCTAAGGTAGTGTCCAGTGTGGCCCTTAATCAAACCATTCATTTGCCTACTTTTTATCCAAACCCACAGAATAAGGGTGAGAGAATTCTGCATTCTTTGGACATTCACAGGCAGCTACGCTTCTATTTGGACAGAACCAAAGCTTTCAGAAAGGCCGAACAACTTCTAGTGGCATATGCTGCAGGATCACAAGGAAAGCCTATCTCAAAGCAGACTATATCAAAGTGTCTAGGTCACTGCATTCGTTTCTGCTATTCACAGCATAGCAAATCAGTGCCTAAAGGCATCAGGCCGCATTCCACCAGAGCAGCAGCCACTTCAGCAGCCTTCATCAGAGGAGTACCAACCAAAGACATCTTAGAGGCTGCAACTTTGAGTTCAGTGCATACTTTTGCAAAGCACTATCATTTACCTTTCTACTCTAAATCCAGGGCAGGATTTGCCACTGCAGTTCTGCAGGGCCTGATGGCCTCTCCTAATCCTACTTAGCACCAGCCTCCCAACCTTGGCTTTGGGATTCAACCCAATTGTAATGACTGCAACAGTGAAACACGATGAACATAGTACAGTTGTGTACCTGCCATAAATGTAGATGTTCGAGTGTATTCACTGTTGCAGTCCAGGTTACCCTCCCACCATCCCCCTTTTCCTTTGCTGGGACTTATCTGTACTTCTCTATTCTATACAACCTATGTGGTGTATTTGCTTATAGATGAAGGAAAAGTTATTTTTTGTGCATGCATGCTTATTGGCATAATTTAGTCTACCATTTTAGGGGCACCTGACATCTGGGGCAAGAAAAACTGAAGAAAATGGCGTCGGCTGCATCTTTTATACCCCTGGTGCACTGACGTCAGAGAAGAGGCGACAGCAACCGATGCCAGACATAGACTTTGAAATTCAGGCAGACTGCGGGTAGCCTACCAGCAGGATAACCCAATTGTAATGGCTGCAACAGTGAATACACTTGAACATCTACATTTATGGTAGGTACACAACTGTACTGTCTAAACCTACCGACGACGCTTCCGTTAAGCAAGTCAGTTCTCCGGTCCTCAGTGAGGCCCTTTAGCAGCCCCTGATGCCTGCTTCTCTGCAATCACAGGCCACTACTGAGACCCTTTCGGAGTCCGGTATGCCGCAAAACTCTTCTTCGACTATGGATCCTACGGTCGTCTCTACCTTGGATGGGTCCAAAGCCGCTGAGCAGGCACCGGCTTCCGAAGAAGTCCTTTGCACTACTGATTCTCGACACAAACGTCTTTCACGACTACTGTTCTTTTGAAAACGACCAAGTTTCTTAGGCCAAGGGTACGAACCACACCCAAGAAACCGATGACCAGATCTCAGGCACCTGCTTCCTTGCCTCAGTCTCAAATGTTTAAAATGGAGGAAGATCTTATCATGCTGATCGGGGAAGCCAAGCTACCCCCTCCAAAAGGAAAAGAGATCTGTCCCCTGTAGTTTTGTCTGAACAAGAGTCGGATGACTCTGATGCTTCTGAATATGAAGACCTGCAACCCCTCTCTACTTATGAGGATGCTGATGCAGAGGAATCCATCCCTTAAGCCTCTCCCTCCAGAGGATTTTTCCTTTGGGGAAATCCTGCATACCTTAAGGGAGCATTTCCAATGGGAGAGTCAAGACTACCCTCAGTCTAAAAAGAGACTAGGAATTCCTAGATCATCCACAGCACAGACCCTTGACCCATTCCCCCCAGTCCTGGATGTTGTGGAGGATGTTTTCCTAGAATCAATCTTGACTCTTGACAGCCCTACCTCCTGCACCCAGAAAACCAGACGGGTACTATAGACTCCCTGACTCTCACAAATTTCTTTTTAAAAATCCTACTGCTGACCCTGAGGTGATTTCTCAAGGGCCTAAAGGGATTAAAGCAACCTCTGCTAAGAATCCCACCCCCTCCGATAGGGATTCCTGAGCACTAGACAGATGGGGTAAAAAAGTGTACACCTCAGCTACTCTTGCTATCAGGGCATTAAATTCAGTTCCGTATGCTAAAATATCAGTAACATACCCTGGAACTCCTCAAACAAAAAATGTCTTCCTTTCCTGCTTGGGCAGAATCTAAAGAATTGCAAGAGTTATTGCATTCTACAAGTCAAGTAACTAAACACACCTTGCACTGTGGTTTTGACACCCTAGCAGCTTCTTGCAGGGCAGCAGTCACTGGATCTGTCATTAGAAGGCATGCATGGCTTAAGGAACAGCCCCTGCCAGACCATGCAAAATCTAAATTGCTGGATGCCCCTTTGCACAAAGACAACTAATTTGGCACTAAGGCAGAAGAGGTCTTAAAAAAAAGTCTATGCAAACAATTAAGGATTTCTTACAGGTCCAGGCACCCAAGTTCAGCAGGCATTGTCCCACCAAACATGGGTCCTTTCCTGCCCCCACCAAGCCAGTCCAGCCTAGGCCCTGGAGAACCAGACCCCCCAGACAGCAGCCACAGGGAATGCAGAGATCTAAGCAGTGGACTTCCTCCACTTCAAAACCAGGGAGTTCTAAGCCACCCCCTTATGGTAAGAACTCACAATGACTCACCTCCCCCACCCCCTCCCTCTGCCCAACTTCACTTACCCCTAGGAGGAAAACTCTCCTTTCACGCAAGCACCTGGGCCACCATTACCAACGACCACTGGGTTCTGAACATAGTGTCTCAAGGATACAAATTTTCCTTCCACACCCTTCCCAACCCCAAAAGGGTTCCCAGACCTACCTCCAAACCAGTGGGCAGAGGCTCAAAAGCAAATCCTTTCCCTGCTTTCTATGAGGGCACTAGAGCACGTTCCTGCAGAACAGATAGTCCAAGGTTTGTACTCCAGACTTTTTCTGGTGCCCAGAAAAGAGGGCACCTGGTGCCCCATCCTCGATCTATCCATTCTAAACCCCTTTCTAATGATCCCAAAATTCAAAATGCTCACCCTCCAGCAGGTGCTACCCATGCTCTCCAAGGGCACTTGGCTAGCCACCCTAGATCTAAAAGAGGCCTACCTCCACATTCTTATCAGGGAATCGTGCAGGAAATATCTCCATTTCAGAGCAGGAGCTCAACACTTTCAGTTCTCTGTGCTTCCCTTTGGCTTATCTACTGCTCCCAGAGTTTTCAGAAAATGTCTGGCTCCGGCCATTGCATTTTGCAGACAAAAGAATATCCAGATTTACTCATACTTAGATGACTGCCTTATTCAGGCAGACAGCCAGGAAAAGCTGCTCAGGCACCTGGCCTATGTAAAGACCCTACTAACCTCCCTAGGGTACACAATCAACGAAAAGGGATCCAAACAGATGCCCACCCAAAGGATTATCTTCCTAGGAGCAAGCCTGGACAACACCATCCCAGATGGCATTCCTTACTCCAGAAAAACAAATTTTCCTGACAGCCTACTTCTCTCAACTAGCCACCAGGCCCCAGGTTATCTACAAGGAAGATCTGCAAGCTCTGAGCTTCATAGCATCTTGCATACTACTCATTCCATATGCCAGACTGCATATGAGGAAACTTCAATGGTACCTAAAAAGCCTTTGGTGCCAACACTCTCAAGACCTGGAAACTCTTATACCTGTAGTTCCTTGCCTCAAAAAAGATTTTCTTTGGTGGGTAACAGCATGCTCCCACAACAAGGGACTGCCTTTCTCACCACCCCTTGCCGCCTAGACCTTCACCACAGATGCATCAGACTATGCTTGGGGTGCACACCTGGACGGCAGGTGCATACAGAGCCAATGGAGCCCACAGCAAATCCCTCTGCACATCAACCAAAAAGAGATGATGGCTGTCCAGCACACCTTGATAGCTTTCAGACCCCTTCTCTCCCCAGGGGCTCTCCTGATCAAAACAGACAACACCATTGTGATGTGGTACATCAACAAATTGGGAGGGACTCACTTCTACCCTCTATGCAGGCTCACTATGACCCTTTGGCACTCAGCCTCAGCCATGCAACTACACCTGTTAGCACAATTCCTGCCAGGCTTTCTAAACTCTGGCAGACAACTTAAGCAGAAACCTTCTGGACCCATGCGAGTGGCAGCTAGACCAAGGAACCGTCACCCTAATAACTCAGAAATGGAGCACTCCGAAGGTCGACCTGTTTGCCTCCCACACCAACCATCAGCTCAGCAAATTCTGCAGCAAGGAGCATCACTGGATGGCTTGGAATGTGGATGCCATGTCCTTCCCCTGGGTCGGTCTATCAGTCTGTGCCTTTCCTCCACTAGCTCTCATCCCCTGGGTACTGCTCAAAATAAAGGAAGAAAACCCAAGGGCAGTTCTTATACCTCCACACTGGCCTCACTAGCACTGGTACCCTTTGCTGTACAGCCTGTCCCCACTGCCACCATGGCATCTTCCTCAGATTCCATACCTCCTGACCCAGAGGGAAGGGGAATTCATGCATCCCCAATTGCAGACACTCAGTGTGGCAGCTTGGCTTATTCACTAACACTGGATCAATCTGCCAACCTCAGTAAACAGGTTCTAGATGTTATCCATGAGGCCAGATGCCCTAGCTCTAGAAAGTCTTATGCTGACAAATGGAAAAGGTTCTGCACCTGGATCCAGGCTAAGGGAGACAATATGGCACAGCCATCCCTCCCTCTCTTCCTGGATTACTTAGCTGACCTACTGCACAGTGGTCTCTCTTTCTCCTCTATAAAATTTCATGCCTCTGAAATTTCTGCTCATTTTCCCACAGTGTGGCCCTTTTTCTCACACTCTTTGATCAAACATTTCCCAAGAGGGGCTAGCAACTTGAGGCCACCCAAAAGGGCACCAACCCCAGGTTGAGACCTTAACTTTGTATTAGAAAAGCTAATCCTACCTTGTTTCGAACCAACTTCTTCTGCAGAGCTAAAATTTCTCTCCTGGATGACAGCATTCCTTCTGGCCATCACTTCCGAGCTGCAAGGACTCATGGCTGTGGAACCTTTCAACATCTTCCATGCTGACAGGCTATCCCTCAGAACTTAACCCATCCTTCATGCCCAAGGTGGTGTCCAGTGTGGCTCTCAGCCAATCCATTCATTTGCCCACCTTTTTTTCCTAATTCCCCAGAACAAGAGGGAAAGGATTCTTCACTCTCTAGATGTGCACAGACAGCTCAGATTCTATCCGGACAGGACTAAATCCTTCAGAAAGTCTGATCAATTGATGGTTAGCTTTGCTACATGGGCAGAAGGCAAAACCATCCCCAAACAAACCATTTCCAGATGGATAGCAAACTGCATCCATTTCTGCTACAAACAACATGGAAAGCCTCCCCCCAAGGGGGTCAGGACTCAATCCACCAGAGCAGCCTCCATCTCTGCAGCTTTCCTCAGGGGAGTCCCCACCAGGGACATCCTGGAGGCTGCCACCTGGATATCTGTTCACACTTTTACCAAACATTGCCACCTGCCTCTCTTCTCCATATCCAGGGCAGGGTTTGCCTCTGCAGTCTTGCAGGGCATCCTAGCCAGCCGCTAGTTTCTTTGACTGCCTCCACCCATTTACTCAGCTTTGGGAATCAACCCAAATGTGATGACTGCAACAGTTTAACACGAAGAGCATAGTACAGTTGTGTACACTTACCATAAATGTAGCTGTTAGTGTATTCACTGTTGCAGTCCTTGTTTCCCTCCCTCCATCCTCCTCCTCTTGTCTTACAAAGGGACATATTGGTATTTGCTTTTTACTGGTGGGTTTCTTCCACCAGAACCTGGCTCCTACTTTGGGGCTCCTGACAGGTTATGGCAAGAAAAACTGATGTAATGGCGTCAGCTGGCTTACCTTATACTACTGACGACCTGACGTCAGTCCTGAAGCGACGGCAACTAACGCAAAAATACTAAACTTCTGGTATTCGGGCTGGCCGAGGGCTACCCTGGCAGGGATACCCCAAATGTGATGACTGTAACAGTGAATACACACTAACATCTACATTTATAGTAAGTGTACACAACTGTACTTTCCTTTTATTGGAAGTAGAATAAACGACCACAGCAATGCACAGATTGTTTCAGAAAACAAGGAAAATGTATAAAAAAAAAAAGGGCAGATTAAGTATGCCACTTCGTGTTTCCCTTCTCCCCAACTTGGCATTCTAATAAAGTTTTCCCAAAGTCTAAGTCTTCATTTCCTTCTGTGGCATCAGATAACTTCAAATACAAAATCTCTCTTAAGGAGTCATTGAACGTGTGCCCTCTGATGAAATAAGGAAAGGTTTTATTAAGGAACCTTTCTGGTGCCAAAGAAAAAAGGAACCTTGAGACATGCTGCTGAGCTGTCATTTCTAAACCTTCAAATCATAATTCCAAAATTCAAAATGCTGTCTACAGTCTGTTGCGTCTTATTCCACTTGTCAGTTTTCTAGTCGCTCTGGATTTAAATGGCTCTCATCACATTCCAGTTCTCAGATGCTTTTTCCATTTTCTGGTTTACATTTTCAGTTCTCCACTTTACCTTTTGGATTGTCAGCATTTCCAGGAGTATTAAAAAAAACTCAGTCAGGGATTTTAAGTAAACATAGTGGCATTATTCCACAAACAGTCAAGATACACCAGGCAAACACTCTGCTTAGAACAAAAATTAAATCAAAGTACATAAATTAAGCAGAGTAACTCAATGGCTGTGTTCAAAGTCAAGCAAAATTTATTAATAAACGTGCTTTCACAGTTCCACAGATTACCTCATCAGACATTAAAGCTCACATCTTGAACTACCATTTATATGCCATCAGCAGCAGTTAATGAATCAACACTTAAAGAACACATTTAAAACCATCAAGCAAAACTATTTTAAACATAGCACTATTAAAAAAACAATAAAAGCTATGTACACTGAAATACAGATCTAAATAGCATTGGGTATGCATGCTTGTTCTAAGCAATAAATTATGTCTATAACAAGTTTTCCTGTGGACTCCAGTATTTATACCCTTCACTATATCTCTCGTAATGCTTGCATCTAAATAATTGATTTCATAAGAAAAATCCATAGTAAACCTGAAAAAGCTGTGCTGCTATTAATATAATCATAAAATGTGTTTAACTTGTCCTGATTGTCCCCATAATAAAAATAAATCCTCAACAAACCAGTGTAATATGATTTGTTTATGAAAAGGATCTCCCAATCATATATTTAATAACATGTTTAAAGGTCAGAGGATGAGAGCTTCCAGGTTATGTGCAGATGATGATAAATTTGAGGAAGAGATGGTTTATTTATCAAAACAGTTTGTAGATAGAGGTTATCAACCACATAAAGTAAATGCTACTTTAACACAGGTAAAAGAGTTACAAAGAACACAAGCTAGACCCTGTTTTTTGGAACATGGTGTGACAAACACTAGACAATATGTTAAAATAATTTAGTGAGAATGCCAGTATATTATTTTAGCAATGTTAAACAGGTTTTAAACATGTATCAAAGATTTTGGCCAGTTCTAACTGTGGATGATGAAATAAAAGATGTGAAGTTGTTCAATCTCGCCTTCATTCTTACTGATGGATTCGGAGCCGATCCTCTGCTCCGAGTTGGCCAAATTACAAAGCTCGAGGTCTCTAACAGCTCGAGGCCGAAACCCTATCCCACAGTGCACCTCTACCTTCCCCAGATCTAGTTTGCCGCTGCAACAGATCATGCGTTTTTCTACAGCTCAGGCCGTTGTTACAGATAAGTGTGTTCTTTTTTTGTAGTTTTGGACAGTTTTCGCGCGAAGAAAAAAGTATTTGTGTATTTAACTAAGGATAGGCTATCATTCATTAAGGTTTTCTTTTTGTGCTAGTTTTTTGCGCTAGTTGAAAGCAAAAAGTTGACAGAACTTGTTTCTTTTTGACGATTAGGCCCTGTTGGTGCCTTGTTACTTCTCCCTATCCCGTTTAGCCGAAGTTAGGCTTTCTTTAGTTTTTTTTATAATTCTGTAGCCGGTTAGGCTTGGTTTTGTTTGCAAAAGCTAGTCTGTTTAGCCGAGTGGCTTTTTTGAGTTATTGTTAACTTGGCCAGTCAGGCTTACTTCCTTCACCAGGCTTTCTTCAACTGAGATATATCCTGATTAATATTATTGCTGACAAGAGATGATATTGCTTTTTCTTTGGGGTTGCTACTAGGTGTTATTTGGCATAATGTCTGAAAAGGCTAAATCGGGGTTTAAAAAGTGCCCTAAATGCAACCAGAAGATGTCTATCACAGATGGTCAATACCACCTGTGTTTACTGTTTGGGAGAGGTACATCTCCAGGAAGTTTGTTCCATTTGCCATGGGTTCAGTGCCAGGGTCTTGGCAGAAAGGAAGAGGAAGCTGGTTGAGCATGGACTTATCAAGTCTGCCTTTCAGTCAGACTTGCATACTGCTTCTCCAGGGAAACCAAAACCTTTGTCAAAACCATCAATGTTCATCGTGTTTCACTGTTGCAGTCATTACACTTGGGTTATCCTGCTGGCAGGCTACCCGCAGTCTGCCTGAATTCCAAAGTCTTGGTCCGGAGTTGGTTGCTGTCGCCTCTTCCCTGACGTCAGTGCACCATGGGTATAAAAGATGCAGCCGACACCATTTTCTTAAGTCTTTCTTGCCGCGCGGTGCCCGAAGCAAAAGCAGTTGGCAAGTGCCGGTCGGCCGACTCCTGAGATTTTCGAAATTGAATTTCAGATCTGACGTCTTCTATAAAGCTAAGCACCCCATTGGGGAAACTTTTTTTTCTTGCTCCAGACCAATGTCAGAAAAAGTTAACAATTGTATTTCTTGTGTGAAGCAAATACCTCATAAGGAATTTCATTCTTACTGTATTCCTTGCCTAGGCCCTGACCACGACATTGCTAATTGTCGGTTTTGTGCTAGATTTAACCAACGCACTATTAAGCGTCGGTACGATTTTGCTTTTCATTACTTTGGCCAAAGGTTTAACTACATAATGCCGTCGGAACAGCCGACGACCGGAGTTCATAAAAAGCGCAAGGAAAAAGAAAAGGACAGGCATCCGAGGTCCAGAACCGACGAAGCCTCTTCTAGGCCAGTCACCGGTTTTCAGTGAGGCGCTTTCGCAGCCCCTGACACCCGCTACCTCAGAGCCACAGGCCGCCTCTGATTCCCACGTGGAGACAGCTAGGCCTCTGGAAACTCAAGGTATTGGGCCTTCGGAAACTAATCCCTCAGATTGGTTCGGAACCGCCGAGCAGGCATCGGCTTTTGAGGGTGTTTTCAGACCTACACAGCTTTATATCAAGCCAACTTCAGCATCAAAGACAAAAACTAAAACAGTTTTAAAGACAAGGAAACAAGTACAGCATTCTCCAGGACAGACTTCCATGCCTAAGAAACAGATGCTCAAAATGGCCGAAGACCTAATTACTTTGATCAGGAGTCCCCCCCCCCCCCCGATAAGAGGCCTAGGCAAGACACTGAATATGATTCCTCTGATCGGGTTTCCATTTCCTCTGACTCCTCTTCGGAACAGGGATACTCTATTCCTCCCTATGAGGATTCTGATGCTGAAGAATCTAGTCCTTCAGCTTCTCCTCCTGAGGATTACTCATTTGGGGAAACCCTGCATACCTTGAGGGAGCATTTCCACTGGGAGAGCCAGGATTATTCAGATTCTAAGAAAAGGCTCAGAGACTTTCTTTTACTACCTCAGCACAGACCTCTTGCTGTTCCTCCTGTTCTAGACATTGTAGATGATGTATTTTCAGAGTCCGGCCTGTCTCCCGACTCTCTACCTCCTGCACCTGTTAAGCCAGACAGATACTACAGGGTTCCAGATTCTCATAAATTTCTATATAAAAACCCTGCTGCTGACCCAGAAACTATTTCTCAGGGTCCCAAAGGGGTCAAGGCTGCTACTGCAAAAAACCCTGTCCCCTCGGATAGAGATTCTAGGGCACTGGACAGATGGGGGGAAAAAAGTTTACACTTCTGCTACCTTGGCTGTAAGGGCTTTACATTGTCAGTTTCATATGCTTAAACATCAGCAATACTTAATGTCTCTGTTAAAACAGAAAATGTTGACAAATTCTGAATGCTCTGAGAACAAGGAATTGCAGGATTTGTTGCATGCAGCTGAACAAGTGGGAAAACATACTTTGCAATGTGGTTATGATTCACTGGAGGCCTCTTGCAGGGCCGTTGTAACAGGTTCTGTCATTAGAAGGCATGCTTGGTTAAAGGAACAGACTCTGCCTGATCATGTTAAAGCAAAATTATTGGATGCTCCATTACAGCATGATACTTTGTTTGGTGTTAAGGTAGAAGAGGTGTTGAAGAAAATGGAGGATAAAGCTAAATCTATGCAGACAGTGAATGATTTCTTACAGGTACATCCACCCAGATTTAGCAGGAACTGGCCTTCTAAGAATTGGTCCTTTCCCGTGTCAGACAGGCCACAAAGAGGCAGATACAGACGCCCTAGAGGCAGGCAGCATCCACAGGGCTCATACAGGCCCAAACAATGGGGTGCTTCTACTTCCAAAAGCAGAGAAGACAAATCACAGCCATTTAGGAAACCGTCCCAATGACTTCCCTCTGCCAGTGCCAAGCATTTGTCTTTTGGCAGCACCCTTAGGGGGAAAGCTAGCACTTTTTCACCACAACAAGGGACAGCCATTCACTTTACCCACAGCCAGGCAAACACTAACAACAGATGCATTAGATTATGCCGGGGGGCCCCACATGGCAGGAAAATGTATTTAGGGCACATGGCCCCCAAGCCAAAGGCATCTACACATCAATCAAAAAGATGCTAGTTGCATAAAATGCCCTGACAGCCTTCAAGGACCTACTTCATCCAGGACAGCTGCTGATAAAGACGGACAACAACACAGTCATGTGGTACATAAACAAGCAGGGGGGGGGGCACATTCCTACCCCCCTCTGCAGACAAGCCATGATTTTGTGGAACACGGCATTGACCTACCAAGTATACCTGCAAGCACAATTCCTGCCAGGAAAAACAAATGCTCTGGCAGACGAACTAAGCAGAAACCTCATGGACCCTCACAAGTGGAAACTAGATCCACAAATCTTCAGCATGATAACAAGGAAATGGGGATGCCCAGACATAGATCTTTTTGCCTCCCCTCACAACTGCCAACATCAGAGATTCTGCACAAGAACTTATCACAAACAAGCATGGAAAGTGGATGCTTTGTCATTCAGCTGGAACAACCTTACACTATATGCCTTTCCTCCACTGCCTCTCCTCCCCAAGGTACTCCTAAACTTCAGACAAGAGAAGCCACAAATGATACTGATTGCCCCGGATTGGCCACGCCATCACTGGTACCCAATCCTAAGGAGCTTGTCCCAAGGCCCAGCCTGGACATTGCATCAAATTCCTCATTTACTGACCCAACAAAACAATCAGATCCTGCACAGCCAACTCAGAACTCTAAATCTAGCTGCATGGCGGATACTGTAACCATCCAGAATACACCTCTCTCTAAAGCGGTTATGGATGTTATTTTGGAGGCCAGGAGGCCCAGCACCAGAAAATCTTATGCAGAAAAATGGAAGAGATTCTGTGCTTGGAACCAGGCACAAGGAATTGACACCCTTGTTCCAAATATTCCTGAGATTTTACAATATCTAACTGAAATGCTGGACAAAGGCCTATCCTTCTCATTAATTAAGATCCATGCCTCTGCCATTTCAGCTCATTACAATACAGACCCACCTATTTTTTCACATCCATTGCTTAGGCAGATGTTCATCGTGTTACACTGCTGCAGTCATCACACTTGGGGATATCCTGCCGTCAGGTGGTCCTGCAGTCGGCAAGAGTTCCAAAGTCTTGGTTCGGCGTCGGTTGCTGTTGCTTCTTCCCTGACGTCAGTGCGCCAGGGGTATATAAGATGCATCTGACGCCATTTTCTTCAGTCTTTCTTGCCCCGCAGTGCCCGAAGCGGAAGCAGTTCGCCAGTGCCGGTCGGCCGACTCCTGAGATTTTCGAAGTCTAATTTCAGATCCGAAGTCTTCAATAAAAGCTAAGTACCCCGTTGGGGAAACTTTTTATCTTGCCTCAGATTGATGTCAGAAAAAGTTAATAATTGTATTTCTTGTGGGAAGCAAATACCTCATAAGGACTTCCACTCTTACTGTATTCCATGCCTAGGCCCTGATCACGACGTCACTAGTTGTCGGTTTTGTGCTAGATTTAACAAACGCACTATAAAAAGACGTTTTGATTTTGCTTTACACTACTTTGGACGAAGGTTCAATTATATTATGCCGTCGAATCAACCGACGACCTCAATACCGAGAAAACGCAAAGACAAGGATAAAGACAGGCATCAGAGGTCCAAAACAGACGACGAAACCTCTTCTAGGCCAGTCGCTGGTTCTCAGTGAGGTGCTTTCGCAGCCCCTGACACCTGCTACCTTAGAGCCACAGGACGCTTCCGACTCCCACGTGGAGACAGCTAGGCCTCTGGAAACTCAAGGTACTATGGAAACTAATCCCTCAGCTGGGTCCGGACCCGCTGAGCAGGTATCTGCTTCTGAGGGTGTTTTCAAACCTTCACAACTTACCATTAAAACAGCAGCCAAGACAAAGAACAAGTACAGCATTCTTCTGGACAGTCCATGCCTAAGAAACAGATGCTTAAAATGGCCGAAGTCCTCATTACCCTAATCAGGGGTTCCCATCCCCCTCCTGAGAAAAGGCCTAGGCAGGATACAGACTGACTCCTCTGATCAGGTTTCCATTTCCTCTGATTCCTCTTCAGACCAGGGATACTTTCTACCTCCCTATGAGGACTCTGATGCTGAATAATCTATCCCTTCAGCCTCTCCTCCTGAGGATTATTCTTTTGGGGAAACTTTACATAAGGGAGCATTTCCATTGGGAAAGTCAGGATTACTCAGAATCCAAGAAAAGGCTCCGGGATTTCCTCTTATTGCCTCAGCACAGGCCCCTGGCTATTCCGCCTGTGCTAGATATTGTGGATGATGTGTTCTCTGAATCCAGCCTATCTCCTGACTCTTTGCCCCCTGCCCCAGCCAAGCCAGATAGATATTATAGAGTCCCTGACTCTCACAAGTTTCTTTACAAAAACCCTTCTGCTGATCCAGAAACTATTTCCCAGGGTCCAAAAGGGGTTAAGGCTTCCATTGCAAAAAATCCAGTACCCTCTGACAGAGATTCCAGAGCTTTGGATAGATGGGGTAAGAAAGTATACACGTCTGCAACTTTAGCAGTAAGAGATTTAAAATTGCCAGTTTCACATGCTTAAGTACCAACAATATTTAATGGCCCAGTTAAAACAGAAAATGCTTGCAAGCTCAGAAGCTCCTGATTGTAAAGAAATGCAGGATTTATTGCATGCAGTTGAACAGGTGGGAAAACATACTCTGCAATGTGGTTTTGATTCTTTAGAGGCCTCTTGTAGAGCCGTAGTTACAGGTTCTGTTATTTGAAGACATGTTTGGTTAAAAGAACAGAGTTTACCTGATCATGTTAAGGCAAAATTATTGGATGCTCCTTTACAGCATGATACATTGTTTGGTGTTAAGGCAGAAGAGGTGTTAAAGAAAATGGAGGATAAAGCTAAATCTATGCAAACAGTCAAGGATTTCTTAAAGGTACAGCCACCTCGCTTTAGCAGAAATTGGCCAACAAAGAATTGGTCCTTTCCAGTGTCAGACAGGCCACAGAGGGACAGATACAGACGCCCAAGAGGCAGATCTCAATCCCAAGGCTCAGACAACGACAGTGGGGTACTTCAACCCCAAAAAGAGGTTAGGACAAGTCTCAACCTTACAGGAAACAGTCACAATGACTTTCCTCTTCGTACGCCAAGCACGACCCTTTTGGAAGCCCCCTTAAGGGGAAAACTAGCATTTTTTTCTCAAAACTGTCAAACTATCACCCAAGACAAATGGGTTCTGAATATTGTGTCTCAAGGTTACAGATTCCACTTTCATACTTTACCAAGGCTAAAAGGAATGCCAGACCTGCCACAAAATCAATGGGCAGAGGCACGAAAACAAATTTCAGCCCTCATGGACATGAGAGCTATTCAAAAAGTACCACAACAGGAACAAGGACAAGGATTTTACTCAAGGCTCTTCCTGGTCCCCAGAAAGGACAAGGCCTGGAGGCCCATACTAGACCTTTCAGTTCTGAATACTTACCTGGATATTCCGAAATTCATAATGTTGACATTACAGCAGCTTCTACCCATGCTGGGCAAGAAGGCTTGACTTGTTACTCTGGACCTCAAAGAGGCATACCTGCATGTCCTTATCAGACAAAATTGCAGAAGATACCTCAGATGATTCAAAGCTGGTACAATGCACTACCAATTCTCTGCACTGCCCTTTGGCTTATCTACTGCGCCCCGGGTCTTCACAAAGTGCCTGGCACCAGTAATTGCATTTTGCAGACAAAAAGGAATTCAAATATACAGATACCTGGACAACTGCCTTATTCAAGCAGAGACAAACGACATTCTTCTACAGCATCTGGCGTTTGTAAAAAGGTTGCTAATTTCTCTAGGGTACACAGTAAACGAAAAGAAGTCAAAACTAGTGCCCTCGCAACAAATTATATTCCTGGGTGCCAGCTTAAATACAACGACCCAGATGGCTTACCTCACGCCAGACAAACAAGTTCACCTAACTCAATATTTTCAATTACTGGCAAAAATGTCCCATCTCCCTGCGAGAAAAATTCTGCAGGCCCTGGGATTCATGGCATTCTGCAGACTACTAATACCATATGTCAGACTGCATATGAGGAAATTACAATGGTACCTAAAAAGTGTTTGGACTCAACACTCTCACAGTTTAGAAGCAGTAATACCAATGATTCCCTGCCTACAACAGGACTTTCGATGGGCACAGGTATGTCACCTAAACTAGGGTCAGCATTTTACCCAACCCACAACCAGGCAAACTCTAACAACAGATGCTTTGGTTTACGACTGGGGAGCATACATGGCAGGAAAATGTATTCAGGGCAAGTGGACCACAGACCAGATTCATCTTCACATCAATCAAAAAGAGATGTTGGCTGTTCAAAATGCCCTAACAGCTTTCAAGGAACTTCTACATCCAGGACAACTATTACTCAAGACAGACAACACTACAGTAATGTGGTACATAAACAAGCAAGGGGGCACGCATTCTTATCCCCTATGCAGGCAAGCCATGACCTTGTGGAACACGGCTCTAACGTACCAAGTTCAACTGCAAGCACAATTCCTGCCAGGAAAGAAAAATACTCTGGCAGACGATCTAAGCAGAAATATCATAGACCCTCATGAATGGAAATTGAATCCGCAAATCTTCAGCATGGTAACGCTAAAATGGGGATGCCCAGACATAGATCTTTTTGCCTCCCCACTGAATTGCCGACTACAAAAATTCTGCACAAGGACTTATCACAAACAAGCATGGAAAGTGGATGCTCTTCTGTTCAACTGGAAAACCTAAAAGTTTATGCCTTCCTACCACTGCCTCTCCTTTCAAAGGTACTCCTAAAAGCCAGACAAGAAAAAACACAAATGATCCTGATTGCTCCAGACTGGCCACGCTAGCACTGGTACCCTACCTTAACGAACTTGGCTCAGGGCCCACCATGGATTTTGCCTCAAATTCCACACCTTCGGACTCAACAAAACAATCCAATCCTGCACAATCAGCTCAAAACCCTAAACCTGGCTGCATGGCAGATACATTAGCCAAACAGGCAACACCTCTCTAAAGCTGTTATGGATGTCATTTTGGAGGCCAGGAGGCCTAGCACCAGGAAAGCTTATTCAGAAAAATGGAAGAGATTCTGCGCCTGGAACCAGGCTCAAAGCCTTGACCCTCTTGTTCCAACCATTCCTCAGATTTTACAATACTTAACTGAGATGCTGGACAGAGGCCTATCCTTCTCATCAATTAAGATCCACGCCTCTGCCATTTCAGCACATTACAGCACGGATCCTCCTTTATTCTCTCATCCCTTGCTAAAGCAGTACCTCAGAGGGGCTAAAAACATAAGACCGCCCCGGAGAGTACCAACACCAACTTGAGACCTCAATTTCATTTTGGAAAAACTGACCCTACCACCTTTTGAGTCAGCCAATACAGCCGATCTAAAATTTTTATCATGGAAAACAGCTCTGCTTCTGGCAGTAACTTCAGCACGAAGAGTCTGAGTTACATGCATTAATGGCAGTAGAACCTTTCATAATTTTTCATCAGGGCAGGGTATCTTTAAGGACAAACTCTACCTTTATGCCAAAGGTGGTATCTAGTGTGGCTCTTAACCAAACCATCCATTTGCCAACCTTTTATCCAAACCCCCAGAATAAAGGGGAGAAACTTCTGCATTCTTTGGACATACACAGGCAGCTACGCTTCTACTTGGACAAAACAAAAGCTTTCAGGAAAACTGAGAAACTGTTTGTGGCATATGCTGCAGGATCACAGGGCAAGGCTATCTCAAAGCAGACTATATCCAAATGGATAGGACACTGTATTCGGTACTGCTACACACAGCATGGAAAATCAGTCCCAAATAACATTAGACCACATTCGACCAAGGCAACAGCCACTTCAACAGCCTGTCTCAGAGGAGTACCTACCAAGGAAATTTTGGGGACTGCAACTTGGAGTTCAGTGCACACCTTTATCAAGCATTACCACTTGCCTCTTTACTCTAAATCCTGAGCAGGATTTGCCACTGCAGTTCAGCAGGGCCTCATAGCCAATCCTAACTCTTTATAGACCAGCCACCCAACCTTAGCTTTGAGATTCTACCCAAGTGTGATGACTGCAGCAGTGTAACACGATGAACATAGTACAGTTTTGTACCTACCATAAATGTAGATGTTTGAGTGTTCACACTGCTGCAGTCCAGGTTACCCTCCCTCCATCCCCTCTGAAATAGCTGGACTTATCTACACCTTTCTATCCTATACAACCTTTGGGGTGTATTTGCTGGTAACTGAAGGTATTGTTTTTATCTTATATGTATATTTTTGATTAGCAATATGTATTGCCTACCTACTTGGGGGCACCTGACATCTGGGGCAAGAAAAACTGAAGAAAATGGCATCGGATGCATCTTTTATACCCCTGGCGCACTAATGTCAGGGAAGAAGCGACAGCAACCGACGCCGGACCAAGACTTTGGAACTCTGGCCGACTGCGGGGACCACCTGACGGCAGGATAACCCCAAGTGTGATGACTGCAGCAGTGTGAACACTCGAACATCTACATTTATGGTAGGTGCAAAACTGTACTTTCCTCAGAGGGGCCGAAAACATAAGACCTCCAAGGAGAGCACCAATACCTGCATGGGACCTCAATTTTGTCTTGGAAAAACTCACACTGCCTCCTTTTGAGCCAGCCAATACAGCTGAGATAAAATTCTTATGGAAAACAGCTCTGCTCCTAGCAATAACTTCAGCAAGAAGAGTCTCAGAGATACAGGCACTAATGGCTGTGGAACCTTTTATTATCTTCCATCCGGACAGGGTTTCTCTAAGGACAAACCCAACATTTATGCCTAAGGTAGTGTCCAGTGTGGCTCTTAACCAAACCATTCATTTGCCTACTTTTTACCCAAACCCGCAGAATAAAGGGTTGAGACTTCTGCATTCTTTGGACATATACAGACAGCTACGCTTCTACTTGGACAAAACTAAAGCTTTCAGAAAGACTGAGCAACTCGTAGTGGCATATGCTGCAGGATCACAAGGAAAGGCTGTCTCGAAGCAGACTATTTCAAAATGGATAGGGCACTGCATTTGTTTTTGCTATTCACAACATGGCAAATCAGTGCCTAAGGGCATTAGACCACATTCTACCAGGGCAGCAGCCTTCCTCAGAGGAGTACCAACCAAGGATATTTTGGAAGCTGCAACTTGGACTTCAGTGCGCACTTTTACTAAGCACTACCACTTGCCGCTTTACTCTAAATCCAGAGCAGGCTTTGCCACTGCAGTTTTGCAGGGCCTTATAGCCACTCCTAATTCTATTTAGACCCAGCCGCCCAACCTCAGCTTTGGGATTCAACCCACGTGTAATGACTGCAACAGTGAAACACGAACATAGTACAGTTGTGTACCTACCATAAATGTAGATGTTCAAGTGTATTCACTGTTGCAGTCCAGGTTACCCACCCACCATCCCTCTTTCTTTGCTGGGACTTATCTGTACTTCTCTATCCTATACAACCTATGTGATGCATTTGCTTGTAGATGAAGGTATTGTTTATTTTAGTGCATGCTTTTATAAGCAATGTTTTTTAGCCTACCCTTTTGGGGGCACCTGACATCTGGGGCAAGAAAAACTGAAGAAAATGGCGTCGGCTGCATCTTTTATACCCTTGGCACACTGACGTCAGGGAAGAGGCGACAGCAACCAACGCCGGACCAAGACTTTGGAATTCAGGCCGACTGCGGGTAGCCTGCCAGCAGGATAACCCAAGTGTAATGACTGCAACAGTGAATACACTCAAACATCTACATTTATGGTAGGTACACAACTGTACTTTTTCTGCAAGTTCGGATCCGAAAAGCTCTTCGGCTCCAAAGGTTTCGAAAAAGGTGCCTGCCTTGGTTCCACAGTCCTTGGAACCGTCAGTACAAGTAGTTGGTCTGAGCCGGTCCTCAGTTTTGGAACCGGTCTCTCCAATTTTAAGATTTCCAATTCTGGGTTCACCGGCTGCTCCTTTAGTTTCCAGACTGACTGATTCGGACATGGATCGTGTGTTACAGAGACTTTTACAGAATTTAGCGCTGGCTAAAATTCTGTCTGCTTCAACCCAGGCAGCTGTGGAGGTGACAGCATCAGCTCCTTTGGTTTCTTCTCCTCCTCTGACTCGAATTGAGTCATTGGAGCCGGAGGAGCCGTTCAGTCATTTGTGGAACCGTCTGTACCGGCACTCACTGAGGACCTATTGGTACCGACAACCCTGTTGTCTTCTGCTCCGGCAGTGGACTCTGTGAGCCAACACACACCTGTCGGCTCGAGGGAGGTAAGTCGAACCAATGCGTCAGTTCCGACTCTTCCTGGGGCCTTTGCGCGGATGAGCTCGGCTCCCACCTCGGGCTTGGAGCCTGTGGTCTTGGTGCGGGAGGAGTCATTGGTGTCTTCGGACCTGGTTGCTTGCTCGCACCAGAGCCGTGAGGCCTTAGATGCCATGAGGAGGGCTTTGTCCCCCTGGACAGCCACAACCTCTGAAATGGCGACCTCCTCCCAGAAAGCGCCGGAATCTTCTCGGTCACTGCAGACCCACCATAAGCGTAAGGACCCGGAGCCTCAGGAAACCCCATTGGGGAAACCCTGCTCTTCCGAGACCTCCCCAGAAGTTCCCACTGAGGAGATCCCTCGGAAGAGGTTATGTAAGAGGAGACATTTAGATTCCCCACAGGAATCCATCACATCTGACACCGATTTGGAGGAATCAGAAGGGTCCCCTAAGTCTCCCTCTGATGACATCTCCTTTGCGTATATCCTAGAGATCCTTAAGCAGAGGGGTGACTGGCAGCCCCTTAACCCTGCTGAGGATGAATCGATGCACCTGAAGGCTTTTGGATCTCTACCTTCCACCTCTTGGGTTTCTCTGCCCTTCGATGAGTTGATGGACCTTTTTATCTCTAAAGGCATGGGAGGCATCCGATACTATGGAGCCCGTTCCTAGGAAGCCCAACAAATGCATCTCAGCGCCTCATGACAAATCTTTTTTATCCAAACCAATAGCTGTTGATGCCATGATGGGTGCAGCAGCCACTAAGAAAGAGATGTCGGAGACCTCTACGTCTGTCCATCCTCCTAATAGGGAATCTAGGATTATGGACAGATACGGCAAGCGCATGTTCAGTTCTACGACCTTCGCTCTTCAGTCCTTGAACTATCTAACCCTTTTCACAAGGCTTCAAAGATCTCTCTTGAAAGAGCTAGGAGATATTCTCCAGGGTGCAGTAGCTGATACAGTTGCAGACAAAGTGACATCTCAGCTTGCTACCCTCAGTTCTATCGTTCACTCTTCCATGCACCTCTTATCTTAAGCAGCTGATGGGACGAGTAGGGCAGTGGGTACTTGAATAGCTCTTCGGAGACATTCCTGGATGCGCTTATGTTCCTTTGTGGAACCTTTCAAGTCGTCCTTTGTGAATGCCCCATTTGATGCTTCTTCCCTTTTTGGACCAAATGTTAGAGAGATTCTCACCAGATGTGAGCAAGACGGAAAGACTCTTATCTGCCGTAGGAGTCCGTTTTTCCACCCCTACTAGACCTTACCCTAAAGGTCAATGGGGAGGGAAAATGTGGATGTTCTTCGTGTTTCACTATTGCAGTCATCACATTTGGGTTATCTGCTTGCAGTAGCCCTCAGTCGGCCTGATTAACAAATTCTTGGGTCCTCCATCAGTTGCTGTCTCTTCTTCCGTGACGTCAGGTCGTCAGGGGTATAAAACATGCAGCCGATCCATTACATCAGTGTTTCTTGCCGTGCAGTGCCCGAAGCAGAAGCAGTTTGCAAGTGCCGGTCGGCCAACTCCTGAAATTTTCATTTTCAAGAAAATTGTTGATTTCCCGATTGTGCTGAAAATAAGGATTTACAGGATTTAATGCATTCTGCTGAACAAGTTGGATAACATACTTTGCAATGTAGTTTTGCTTCACTAGATGCATCTTGCAGGGCTGCTGTCACTGGGTCTGTACTTAGAAGGCATGCCTGGCTTAAGGAGCAATCCTTGCCAGATCATGTTAAAGCTAAATTATTGGATGCGCCCTTAAATCAGGACTGCCTATTTGGCAATAAGGCAGAAGTAGTTCTTAAAAAGATGCAGGAAAAAGCTAAATCTATGCAAACTGTTAAAGATTTCTTACAAGTACAACCTCCAAGGTTTAGTAGGCATTGGCCTTCTAAGAATTGGTCCTTTCCTGCCTCTTCCAGGCCTTGTCGGTCCAAACCCAGATCCAGCAGAACTCCTAGGCTTCGGTCCCAGGGTATGCACAGGACTAAGCAGTGGGTGGCCTCCACTTCCATACCCGGGAGTAAAATCCCCCCCATGGTAAACTGTCTCAATGACTTATTTTTAAAACTTCCAAGCACTTCTCAACTGACTGCCCCTTTGGGGGGAAAGATTGCTCTACATGCAAAAAACTGGGAACTCATTACCTAGAACAAATGGGTTTTAAATATAGTATCCAAAGGATACAGATTTCACTTCCACACGTTACCACCACCAAGCGGGTGGCCAGATCTTCCCCAAAGTCAGTGGGCAGAGGCCCATAAGCAAGTACTTTCTCTCTTAAGCGTGGGGGCTATTCAGTTGGTACCAGAAGAGGAAAAGGGACAAGGTTTCTACTCAAGACTTTTCCTGGTACCCAGAAAAGACAATTTATGGTGTCCTATCCTGGACCTGTCTACTCTAAACTCCTTTTTGGTTATTCCAAAATTCAAGATGCTGACTCTTCACCAGTTGCTCCCTATGCTAGGCAAAGATGTCTGGTTGGTAACACTAGATTTAAAGGAAGCATACCTGCACATCCCAATCAGGGAATCTTGCAGAAGATGCCTATGCTTCAAAGCAGGCTACACGCATTATCAGATGTTCATCGTGCATACAGCTGCAGTCACAACAGATGGGTTCTTCTGCCGTCAGCCGGGTCCTCGGTCGGCCGAATTCCAAAGTCTAGGTCCGGCGTCGGTTGTCGTCGCTTCTTCCCTGACGTTAGTGCGACAGGGGTATAAAAGAACCAGCCGACGCCATCTTCTTCAGTCTTTCTTGCCGCGCAGTGCCCGAAGCAGAAGCAGTTCGCAAGTGCCGGTCGGCCAGCTCCTGAAATTACGAAAATTTTGCAACTGAAGTCTTCTTGAAGGAAACTTTTCTTGCCTCAGACCGATGTCAGACAAAGTTAATAATTGTATTTCATGTGGGAAGCAAATACCGCATAAGGATTTTCATTCCCTCTGCATTCTTTGCTTAGGCCCAGATGACGTCTCGGTCTGTCGTTTTTGTGCTACTTTCAACAAACGCACCATTAAGCGTTGGGCGGAGTTCGCCAAGCACTATTTTGGCAAAAAATTTAACTACATTATGTCGTCGGATACTCCGACTCCAGTTTTGTCTAAAAAACACAAAGATAAGGACCGACACACGAGGTCCGCAGCCTCTACCGACACCCCGCCAAAGCCGACTACAGGTGGTCCGGTTTTCAGCGAGGCGCCTACGCAGCCCCTGCCTACCGACTACACTTCATTGGCGGTGTCTACTGTGCCCGAGGTCGCAGGCTCCTCGGCCCACACCCCGACTACAGATATCGAAGCCACTCTTGGTGATGAAACTCAAAATGTAGACAGGTCTGCCTCCTCTCAAGGTGTCTTCAGACCTTCATCTTCTTTTTCCATCAAGGCTTTCACTAAGTCTAAAGCAGCCATGCATTCTAAGAGACCAGCTACACAGGGCCCTTCTCCAGGTCCCATGCCTTTAAAACAGATGCTTAAAATGGCTTAGGATTTAATTACTCTTATCAGGGGTTCTCAACCCCCCCCCCCCCCGGACAAAAGGCCCAGAGTGGAGGAAGAATCCCCCTCCTCAGACCAGGCCTCCATTATTTCAGAGCACTCTGATGAACAGGAACATTCTTACTCCCCTTTTGAAGATTCTGATGCAGAGGAGTCCATTCCCTCTGTCTCCCCCCCCCCCCAGAGGATTACTCATTTGGGGAAACCTTGCATACCTTGAGGGAACACTTCCACTGGGAAGGCCAAGAGTACTCAGACTCCAAGAAAAGGCTTAGGGATTTTCTCTTGCTACCTCAGCACAGGCCTCTGGCTATACCTCCTGTCTTAGACATACTAGATGATGTGTATTCGGAGGCCTGCCTTAACCCAGACTCTTTACCTCCAGCCCCAGTCAAGCCTGACAGGTACTACCGGGTTCCTGACTCACACCAATTTTTATACAAAAGCCATGCGGCTGACACAGAAACTATATCACAGGGCCCCAAAGGGATTAAGGCCTCCACTGCTAAAAATCCATTACCTTCCGAGAGAGATTCCAGATCTTTAGAAAGGTGGGGAAAAAGGTATACACCTCAGCCACCTTAACCATGAGGGCATTAAACTGCCAGTTCCATATGTTAAAGTACCAACAGATGTTCTTCATCTCACATTGCTGCAGTCCTTACTTATGGGTAGTCCGCTCTCCTCGGTCGGCCCGAATACCAAAGTATTAGGCTGACGTCGGTCATGGGCGCACAGCCCTGACATCAGGGCGTCAGGGTATAAAAGCGCATGACCGACGTCATATCCTCAGTCTTTTTTGCCGCATGGTCTGATGCAGAAGCAGCGTTGCAAGTGCCGTTCGGCTTTCTGAAATTTTTCGGAGTTTCAGACATACCAAGTTGGGCTAAGTACCGCTGGGAGCATTTTTGTTTTTCTTGCCTCAGTTATTTACGGATGTCAGAAAAAGTGAATAATTGTATTTCTTGTGGGAAGCAGATACCGCATAGGGATTACCACTCGCTTTGTATCCCTTGCTTGGGACCGAGCACGGCGTAGTTGGGTGTCGGTTTTGTGCTAGGTTTAATAAGCACTATTAAGAGAAGGCTAGATTGCGCTAGGTTAGTCTTTGGCAAACGGTGTAATTATAATATGCCGTCGGATCCTCCGGCCGCTTCCTAAGAAGCGTAAAGACAAATCTGTAAAGCCTAGGCAGGATGATTCGTCCATTTCGGACGCCGGTCCTTTAGAGACTGCAGTGGAACAGGTGGATCCGGCTGAAGTTTCTGTTGAGTCTCAGGGGGAAACCTTGATTTTACAGGATGTGGCCTCACAGGAGTCAGGTCAGGCAGAAGGGGCCTCTCAGGTTACTATTCTCCCTTCTTTGCCTAAGGGGGTTAGGCCTTCTGCTACTGTTTCTAGGGCTCCTTCTAAGGGCAGGTCTGTTTTGCCTTCTTCTGGAGTTAGTTCTGGTTCTTCAGGGTCTGTACCTAAGAAGCATATGCTTAAAATGGCAGAAGATTTGATTACTTTAATTAGAGGTTCCATGCCCCCTCCTGATAAGAGGCCCAGGGTAGAGCCAGAGTTGGAAATTTTGGAGCAGGCCTCAGATGATTCTGAGTCTTCTGCTGAAGATATTCAAGATTTTCCTCCTTATTCGGATTCCGATGCAGAGGATTCTACTCCTTCTGCTTCCTCCAGAGGATTTTTCATTTTCAGAAACCTTACACTCTATGAGGGAACATTTTAAGTGGGAAGGACAGGATTACTCAGATTCCAGAAAGAGGCTTAGAGAGTTCTTGTTTTTACCACAGCACAGACCCTTGGCTATTCCTCCTGTTCTGGATGTTGTTCAGGATGTTTTTTCGGAGGCTTCATTTAATCCAGATTCTATGCCTCCTGCACCAGTTAAACCGGACAGGTATTATAGGGTACCTGAGGCTCATAAATACCTATATAAGAGTCCTAGGGCGGACCCAGAAACTGTTAGTCAGGGGCCTAAGGGTGTTAGGGCTGCTGTTGTGAAGAATCCGGTTCCTCTAGATAAGGAAGCTAGAGCTTTGGACAGATGGGGTAAGAAGGTGTACACTTCTTCTACTTTAGCAATGAGGGCTTTAAATTGCCAGTTTCATATGTTGAAATATCAGAATTTCCTCCTTTCTCAGCTAAAATTTAAAGTGGATGCTTTGGCAGAGGGCATAGAGTGTAAAGAATTGCAAGATTTGGTGCATGTTTCTGAACAGGTGGGGAAACATTCTTTGCAGTGTGGCTTTGATGCTTTGCAGGCTTCTTCTAGAGTGGCTGCCACTGGTTCAGTTCTTCGTAGGCATGCCTGGCTTAAGGATCAGAATTTATCTGAGCATGTTAAGTCTAGAATTCTGGATGCCCCTTTACAGTCCGAAGTTTTGTTTGGTCCTCCTGTGGAGTCTGTTTTGAAGAAAATGGAGGACAAGCTTAAGTCTATGCAGACTGTTAAAGATTTTTTGCAGGTTCAACCTCCTAAGTTTAATAGAAATTGGCCTGCTAAGGGGTGGACGTACCCTTCTTCTGATTCCCAGTCTAGGGGTAGATCTAGGCGTGGTAGGGGCAGAGCTCAGAGTACCTTTAGGCCTAGAACATGGAGTTCGCCTGCTCAATCTGCTGGTGAGGGTAGGGGCCAGTCCTTTCGTAAACAGTCCCAATGACCTGCATTTTCAGCTGCCAGATTCTTCTTGCCTGGCAGCTCCTTTGGGAGGAAAGCTAGCTCTCTTCAAGCAAAATTGGTTTTTAATCACCCAAGACAAATGGGTGTTGGACATTATAAACAAAGGTTACAAGTTTTATTTCCATACATTGCCTCCTTTCAAGGGTATGCCAGACATTCCTCCTCGGCAAAGGATGGAGGCTCACAAACAGATTTCATTACTACTTCACATGGGAGCCATACAGCCAGTACCTCCTTCAGAAGTGGGTCTAGGGTTTTATTCCCGCCTGTTTCTAGTACCAAAGAAAGGGAACATGTGGAGACCGATTTTGGATTTATCTCTCCTCAACACTTATTTGGACATTCCAAAGTTCAAAATGTTGACATTACAACAGCTTTTGCCTCTGCTGGGAAAAGATCACTGGATGGTAACTCTGGATCTAAAAGAGGCTTATCTTCATGTTCCTATCAGGCCCAGTTGCAGGAAGTACCTGCGTTTTGAGCTGGAAATTTACATTATCAGTTCTCTGCATTCCCCTTGGGCTTATCTACGGCCCCAAGAGTGTTCACAAAGGTTTTGGCTCCAGTGATAGCCTTTTTCAGGATGGAAGGAATACAAATTTATCCTTATTTGGACGATTGCCTGATTATTGCACAAGACAAGGACGAGCTTCTTCAGCATCTACAGTATGTGATGGTAGTGTTAAGATGCCTAGGGTATTCTGTGAACGAAACAAAGTCCAGTCTAGTACCCTCTCAGGACATGTGCTTTCTGGGTGTGAGACTGAATACAGCTTCCCAGATGGCCTTTTTGACCCCGGACAAACAGAAAAGTCTTTCACTTTATTTCCATCAAATGTCTTTACAGTCCAGGCTGACTGCAATGACAGTCCTTCAAGCCTTGGGGTTCATGGCATCTTGTATTCTGGTGCTTCCCAATGCCAAATTGCATATGAGGAAGCTTCAATGGTATCTCAAAAATCTATGGACACAACACTGCCAGGATCTAGACACTGTCATTCAGATAATACCTTGCATTCAGAAGGAATTTTTGTGGTGGGCTCAGGAATGTCACCTAAACAAGGGACTCTCTGTGACCCGACCAAAGCCGAGTCAGATTCTAACGACGGATGCCTCGGACAAGGCTTGGGGAGCACACCTCAATGGAAAATGGGTGCAAGACATGTGGCCTGCCAGACTTCATCATTTGCATATCAACTTGAAGGAGATGTTAGCAGTACAATTTGCATTGATGGCTTTCAAGGATTTACTTCACCCAGGGCAGGTGTTGATTCTAACAGACAACACAACTGTCATGTGGTACATCAACAAGCAAGGGGGAACTCATTCGTACCCTCTTTGCAGACAAGCGATGATTTTGTGGGAGACAGCTCTCAGTTACAACCTCAATCTTCAGGCAAGATTTCTACCAGGAGCACAGAACTCCTTAGCAGATGTATTGAGCAGACAAATAGTGGATCCTCACGAGTGGAAATTGGATCCTCAGGTATTTCAAAAGTTGACAGTGTCATGGGGAACTCCAGACATAGATCTGTTCGCTTCTCCACTAAATTACCAGTTGCCAAAGTTTTGCACAAAAGGTTTCATCCCACAGCTTGGAAGGTGGACGCTCTGTCATTCAGTTGGAACAATCTTCATGTATATGCCTTTCCACCTCTACCTCTTCTGCCCAAGGTTCTCTTGAAGACCAGACAAGACAAGCCATCCATGATCCTGATAGCACCGGATTGGCCTCGACAACACTGGTACCCACTACTGAGGAGTTTGGTCCGAGAGCCTCCATGGCCTCTGCCTTTGATTCCACACCTTTTGTCTCAGGAGGGCAATCACTTTCTCAATGTCAGAATTCAGTCTCTGCATCTAACAGCCTGGCATATTCTGTTTTAGATTCTGGAGGTTCTCAGCTTCCACAACAAGTTTTGAATGTTATTTTGGAGGCCAGGAGGCCTAGTACAAGGAAAGTTTATGCTGATAAATGGAGGAGATTTTTTATTTGGAGCAAAGGGAAGGACTTTGATGTTTCCAAGCCTAATTTGAGTGCTTCCTTACAATATCTTACTGAATTATTAGACAAAGGTTTGTCTTTCTCCTCCATAAAGGTTCATGCTGCAGCCATTTCGGCTAATTATGACTGTGACCCTCCTTTATTCTCTCATCCTTTGTTTAAGCAGTTTCTCAGAGGGGCAAAGAACATAAGACCCCACGAGAGCTCCTACTCCTGCTTGGGATCTCAATTTTGTGTTGGAAAAGCTTACTCTACAACCTTTTGAGCCTGCAGCTACTGCCGAGTTAAAGTATTTGTCATGGAAAACTGCTTTTTTGTTGGCCATTACTTCTGCGAGAAGGGTTTCTGAATTACAGGCCCTTATGGCAGTGGAGCCTTTCTTGATTTTTCATAAGGATAGGGTATCTTTGCGTACTAATCCTTCCTTTATGCCTAAAGTGGTTTCTAGTGTGGCCTTAAACCAAACTATTCATTTGCCTACTTTTTATGCAAATCCTCAAAATAAAGGGGAGAAGATTTTGCATACTTTGGATATTCACAGGCAGTTGCGTTATTGTTTGAGCAGAACCAAGGAGTTCAGACAGTCTCAGCAGTTGTTTGTTTCTTTTGCTTTGGGTTCACAGGGTAGACCTGTTTCAAAACAAACTATTTCTAAATGGATTGGGTTTTGTATTTCTTTTTGTTATTCCCATCATGGGAAAGAGATTCCGACTGGAATCAGACCTCATTCCACTAGAGCTACTGCAACTTCTACTGCCTTTCTAAGGGGGGTAGCTACAAAGGATATTTTGGAAGCAGCCACTTGGAGTTCAGTGCATACTTTTTCTAAACATTACCACCTTCCTCTTTATTCTAAGTCTAGGGCTGGATTTGCCACTGCAATATTACAGGGCATTTTAGCAGCCCCTAATGCTTTATGATTTTTCCAACCTCCCTTTCCCGTTGCTTTGGGATTCTACCCATAAGTAAGGACTGCAGCAATGTGAGATGAAGAACATAGTACAGTTTTGTACCTACCATAAATGTAGATGTTCGAAGATCCACATTGCTGCAGTCCAATTTTCCCTCCCTCCTTCCCCTCTGTAGCTTAGCATGGTTATATGGTTTGGGTGATGCCTGTAGTTGGGCATATTTTTTGGGAAGGTACTCTGTTTTTTGGCTGTGGCCTTTCTTTTAGGGCCTTCTGACATCTGGGGCAAGAAAAGACTGAGGATATGACGTCGGTCATGCGCTTTTATACCCTGAAGCTCTGATGTCAGGGCTGTGCGCCCATGACCGACGTCAGCCTAATACTTCGGTATTCGGGCCGACCGAGGACAGCGGACTACCCATAAGTAAGGACTGCAGCAATGTGGATCTTCGAACATCTGCATTTATGGTAGGTACAAAACTGTACTTTTCTGTTATCACAGTTGAGAAGCAAAATGTCACAACCTGAACAACCAGACTTGGAGTTGCAGGATTTCATGCATAGTGCAGAACAAGTGGGTAAACATACCTTGCAATGTGGTTTTGATGCCCTAGAGGCTTCATGTAGAGCTGCTGTTACAGGATCTGTCATACGTAGACATGCCTGGCTCAAGGAGCAAACCTTACCAGATCATGTCAAAGTTAAATTACTAGATGCCCCTCTACAAAAGGGGTGTATTATTTGGTGTTAAAGCTGAGGAGGTATTAAAGAAAATGGAGGAAAAGGCTAAATCAATGCAAACAGTGAAAGATTTTCTACAGGTACAACCTCCACATTTCAGTAGAAATTGGCCTTCCAAAAATTGGTCCTTAGCCACGGACAGACCCCAAAGAGGTAGATACAGGCGCCCGAGGGGCAGAGGGCAATCTCAAGGATCATTTAGAGGCAGACAATGGCACGCTCCTACACAAAGAGGTGGTGAGGATAGTTCACAGCCATTCAGAAAGCAAATCCAATGACTTTCCCCTTTGCATGCCAAGCAAGGCTGAAATGGCAGCACCCTTAGGCAGAAAACTGGCATTATTTTCGAAAAATTGGCATATTGTCACAAAAGACAAATGGATCCTGGACATTATAAACAGAGGCTACAGATTCCATTTTCACACCCTTCCAAAAATGAGAGGCATGCCAAACCTGCCACACAATCAAAGGGCAGAGGCACAAAGACAAATTTCAGATCTCATGGACATGAAAGCTATTCAAGAGGTACCTACTCAAGAACAAGGTCAAGGTTTTTATTCCAGACTATTCCTGGTACCAAGGAAGGGAAAAGATTGGAGACCTATTTTGGACCTATCCATCCTAAACATTCTTACTCGTACCAAAATTCAAGATGCCCACATTACAGCAGCTTCTTCCCATGCTGGGCAAGGAGTCTTGGCTGGTAACATTGGACCTCAAGGAGGCATACCTGCATGTCCCAATCAGACAAAATTGCAGAAGATACCTCAGATTTCTTGCAGATTCAACCCATTATCAATTCTCTGCATTGCCCTTTGGCTTATCTACTGCGCCCAGAGTATTCACGAAATGCCTGGCATCAGTAATTGCCTACTGCAGACTTCAAGGGATACAAATATACCCATACTTGGACGATTGCCTGATCCAAGCGGACAGCAAGCACATACTTCTGAAACATCTGGCTTTTGTAATAATGTTGTTGAATTCTCTGGGATACACAGTCAACAAAAAATAATTTTGCTGGGTGCCAACTTGGACACAAACACCCAAATGGCCTACCTCACGCCAGAGAAACAGGGGCAACTAACTCAATACTTCAGAAAACTAGCAAATTTCACCAGGCTGACTGCAAGGAAAATCCTGCAGGCTCTGGGATTCATGGCATCTTGCATACTACTAATCCCATGTGCAAAGCTGCATATGAGGAAACTTCAATGGTACCTGAAAAACCTATGGTCTCAACACAGCCACAGTTTGGAAACAATAATACCACTAATTCCATGCCTTCAAAACGAATTTCTGTGGTGGGCTCAAGCATGCCAAACAAACACAGGTCTCCCATTCTGCAAGCCTCAAGCAAATCAAGTCACCACAACAGACGCCTCGGACTATGCCTGGGGGGCGCACATGACAGATCGGTGCATTCAGGGCAAATGGTCCCAAAAAGAAAAGCACCTTCACATCAATCAAAAGGAAATGCTAGCAGTGATAAATGCTATTATAGCTTTCAAAGACCTTCTACATCCAGGTCAACTATTGATAAGGACAGACAGCACCACAGTAATGTGGTACATAAACAAACAGGGAGGAACCCATTCATATCCCCTATGCAGGCTGGCCATGTCACTTTGGAACATGGCTCTGGAATTACAAATCGAACTTCAAGCACAGTATTTGCCAGGCAAAGAAAACACGCTGGCAGACAACCTAAGCAGAAATATGACAGACCCATACGAATGGAAGTTGCATCCTCAAGTTTTTAGAGAGATAATTCAAGCATGGGGAAGGCCAGACATAGATCTCTTTGCCTCACACAAAAATCACCAATTGACAAAATTCTGCTCAAGGACTTTTCATCCACAGGCCTGGAGAGTGGACGCTCTCTCTTTCAGTTGGGCAACAATGACAGTTTATGCCTTCCACCTCTTCCTCTGCTGCCCAAAGTTCTATTAAAAACCAGAGCAGACAGACCAAAGATGATTCTCATTGCTCCAGACTGGCCAAGACAACACTGGTACCCACTCTTGAGGAGCCTGACGCATTCCCCACCATGGACCTTACCTCTAATGCCTCTTCTTCTGACTCAGCGCAGCTTCAAAACTCTTCACAGTCAGCTGAAAACACTCAATCTGGCCGCATGGAAGATTCCTTAACTTCACAACAAACCCTACTCTCCAAGGAAGTACAGGAAGTCATTTTGGAAGCCAGAAGGCCGTCTACTAGAAAAGCTTACTCCGCAAAATGGAAACGGTTTTGTGCCTGGAATGAGAAAAAGGGCCAGAATCCTGGAAAACTGAATTTACCTCAAATATTACAGTATCTAGCTGAGCTGCTAAGCAGTGGACTTTCTTTCTCCTCCATCAAAATCCATGCCTCAGCCATTTCTGCAGAATACAACACTGATCCACCTTTATTCTCTCACCCCCTCTTAAGACAGTTCCTCAGAGGGGCTAAGAATATAAAACCCCAAGGAAACAACCAATACCTGCTTGGGACCTCAATTTCATTCTAGAAAAGCTGACCTTGCCTCCTTTTGAGCCAGCTGCTTCAACAGATTTGCAATATTTGTCCTGGAAAACAGCTTTCCTCCTGGCTATCACCTCAGCTCGCAGGGTATCGGAATTACAAGCCCTCATGGCTGTGCAGCCTTTCATCATTTTCCATCAGGACAGAGTTTCCTTACGAACCAACCCGTCCTTTATGCCAAAGGTGGTATCCAGGGTAGCTTTGAATCAGGCTATCCACTTACCTACATTTTACCCTAATCCTTAAAACAAAGGGGAGAGACTACTACATTCATTGGACATCCACAGACAGCTGCGCTATTATTTGGACGGAACAAAGCCTTTCAGAAAATCAGACCAACTCTGTGTCCTATGCTATAGGAGCTCAAGGGAAGCCAATTTCCAAGCAGACCATCTCAAAATGGATAGCCCACTGCATATGCTTTTGCTACTCTCTTCATGGTAAAACTGTACCTGCAGGCATCAGATCTCACTCCACAAGGGCCACAGCTACCTCTGCAGCTTTCCTCAGAGGAGTGCCTACCAAAGATATTTTGGAAGCAGCCACATGGAGTTCTGTGCATACCTTCTCCAAGCACTACCACCTACCATTATACTCCAAAACTAGAGCAGGCTTTGCCACTGCAGTCTTGCAGGGCATCCTGGCTCCTCCTAGTTCCACCTAGTGCTTACCACCCCTTTTTAGCTTTGGGATTCTACCCATCTGTTATGACTGCAGCTGTATGCACGATGAACATAGTACAGTTTTGTACCTACCATAAATGTAGATGTTCGAGTGCTAATACAGCTGCAGTCCAGGTGTCCCTCCCTCCTTCCCCTCTTGGGACAGGCCTATTGGCTAACACCTCCTCTTACAACCTGATTGGGGTATTCTTTTATGGTGTATTTGCTTGCAACTACTGTATTTTGATTATATTGCATTGCATTACTACATAAATTTATGTATTGCTTTCCTTCTGGGGGCACCTGACATCTGGGGCAAGAAAAACTGAAGAAGATGGCGTCGGCTGGTTCTTTTATACCCCTGTCGCACTGACGTCAGGGAAGAAGCGACAACAACCGACGCCGGACCTAGACTTTGGAATTCGGCCGACCGAGGACCCGCCTGACGGCAGAAGAACCCATCTGTTATGACTGCAGCTGTATTAGCACTCGAACATCTACATTTATGGTAGGTACAAAACTGTACTTTCTCTGCACTGCCCTTTGGCTTATCTACTGCGACCATGGTATTCACAAAGTGCCTAGCTCTAGTCATTGCATTTTGCAGGCAAAGAAATATTCAGATATACCCATACCTGGACGATTGTCTAATTTAGGCAGAAAGCCAGGACATACTTGTGAATCATCTGGCATTTGTATAAAGGGGGCTAACTTGTACCATAAACGAAAAGAAATCACACCTGGTACCCTGTCAGCAAATTATATTCCTGGGAACAAGCTTGAATACAACTTCCCAGATGGCTTTCCCCACGCCAGAGAAACAAATTAATTTGACAGCCTACTTCAAACTAGTGGCCAACCCTGCTATCTGCAAGGCAAATACTGCATGCCTTGGTTTTCATGGCCTCTTGCATTCTTATAATTCCATATGCAAGACTGCATGTGAGGAAACTACAATGGTATCTAAAAAGCCTATGGTGTCAACATTCACAGGATCTAGGAGCAATGATTCCCATCATACCTTGCTTGCGCCTAGAGTTCCTTTGGTGGGCAGAGGCCTTGCGCCAAAGCAAGGGACTACCATTCAATTTACCCTTGCCGCCCAAACCCTAACAGCAGATGCATCAGACTATGCACGTAGGGCTCACCTGGCAGGGAAGTGCATTCAGGGCAAATGGAGCCCAAGTCAAATGCACCTGCATATCAATCAAAAAGAAATGTTAGCTGTACAGAATGCTCTGACAGCCTTCAAGAACCACATTCTTCCAGGACAATTATTGGTAAAGACAGACAAACACCACTGTTATGTGGTACATAAGCAAGCAGGGGGGAACCAACTCATATCCCCTCTGCAGACTAGCCATGGTTTTGTGGAACACAGCCTTGAGCTACCAAGTGCACCTACAAGCTCAATTCCTGCCAGGCAAGCGAAATTCACTGGCAGACGACCTAAGCAGAAATCTCATGGACCCACACGAGTGGAAGCTGGAACCAAAGATATTCAACATTTTGAGAAACAAATGGGGGATCCCAGAGATAGACCTGTTTGCCTCCCCTCAGAACTACCAATTGGACAAATTCTGCACAAGGACTCCCCACAGACAAGCTTGGAAAGTGAATGCCCTGTCATTCACCTGGGAAAGCTTCACAGTTTATGCCTTTCCCTCTCTGACTCTCCTCTCCAAAGTTCTGCTAAAGATCAAACAGGACAAACCAAGGACAATACTGATTGCACCTGACTGGCCACGCCAGCACTGGCAACCCCCTCTTGCGAGGTATGTCACTGCTGGAACCATGGCACCTGCCTCAGACCCCTTCCCTGCTGTTCCACCAGGAGGGCCACATTCTACACCCCCAGCTCCAAACCCTGAACCTTGCAGCCTGGCTAATTACCTGAGCTCTCCAATAGCCTCCCCTCAGTCAGCAGGTGCTAGATGTCATTCTGGAGGCAAGGAGGCCTAGTAATAGAAAATCCTATGCTGACAAGTGGAAAAGGTACTGTTCCTGGTGCCAGGTTCAGGGGATGGGCACAACAGTGCCTAGCTTTACCGCATGTTCTTCAATACTTGAGATGCTCCACAAGGGCCTTTCCTTCTCATCAGTTAAAATTCATGCCTCAGCCATCTCAGCACATTATAATACTGAGCCAACCCTCTTCTCTCACCCCCTGCTGAAATAATTCCTCAGAGGGGCTAAAAATTTAAGACCACCCAGGAGAGCCCCTACTCCAGCCTGGGACCTTAACTTTGTATTGGAAAGGCTCACTGTACCTCCTTTTGAGCCAGCTGCAACAGCAGAGTTGCAATTCCTTTCTTGGAAAACAGCCTTCCTTCTAGCCATCATGTCAGCAAGAAGAGTGTTTGAATTATAGGCCCTCATGGCAGTGGAGCCCTTCATCATCTTCCATGCTGACAGGCTGTCCCTCAGGACCAATCCTTCCTTTATGCCCAAGGTGGTATCCAGTGTGGCCCTTAATCAGTCCATTCATTTGCAACCTTCTTTCCTAATCCACAGAACAAAGGAGACCGAATATTGCTCTCTTTGGATGCGCACAGACAACTTAGAATTTATTTGGACAGGACTAAGCCTCTCAGAAAAACTGAATAGCTGCTTGTTGCCTTTACTGCAGGGGCAGAGGGGAAGGCCATTTCAAAGCAAACCATTTCTAAGTGGATAGGCCCATTGCATTCGTTTCTGCTATAAGCACCATGGAAAACCTACCCCACAGGGGATAAGATCACATTCCACCAGGGCTGCATCTACTTCTACAGCCTTTCTCAGAGGTGTCCCTACCAGGGACATCCTAGAAGCTGCTACCTGGAGCTCTGTACATACCTTCACCAAGCATTACCACTTGCCTATTTTTTTCTAAATCCAGAGCTGGTTTTGCTACTGCAGTCTTGCAGGGCTTAATAGCTGGTCCTAATGTTCTCTAACTGCCTCCTCCCTTCCTTAGCTTTGGGAATCTACCCAAATGTAATGACTGCAACAGTGAAACACGAAGAACATAGTACAGTTGTGTACAATTGCAATAAATCTAGATGTTTGAGTGTATTCACTGTTGCAGTCCTGGTTACCCTCCCTCCAGCCCCCTGACTTCTCTTGGCTATACCTTTCTTCCTGTTTAAGGTATTTCAGCTTACTGGTGTATTTGCTTTTTGTTGGAGGTGTAACCTTATATATATATATATATATATATATATATATATATATATATATATATATAACTGCTTCCGTTATGGGGGCACCTGACATCTGGGGCAAGAAAAAATGATGTAATGGCGTCTGCTGCATGCTTTGTACCCCTGACGTCATGGAAGAAGAGAACATCTGACGCAGTAGCCAAGACTTTGATATTCAGGCTGGCTGAGGCCTACCTACAGGCAGATTACCCAAATGTAATGACTGCAACAGTGAATACACTCAACATCTACATGTATGGTAAGTGTACACAACTGTACTGTCTTCTGCTGTTAAAGTTCAGTTGGCTGCCATCTCTCATTTTGATGTGGGCAAGAATTCTGCCTCTTTAGTCTCTTACAGACTGTATAAAGCCTTTATCAAAGGCACCTTTTTGTTACGCTCCCCTGGTCAAATATCCTTTTCCCCCATGGGACCTTACTATGGTTCTTCAGGCTTTGGTCGTTCCGCCTTTCGAGCCTGCCGCAACTGCAGATTTGAAATTTTTATCTTGGGAAAACAGCTTTTCTGGTGGCTATTACCTCTGCAAAAAGGGTTTCAGAATTACAGGCCTTGTCCATCAAAATTCCTTACATGATTTCTCACTAAGATAGAGTTTCCCTTCAAACCAATCCATACTTTCTTCCTAAGGTGGCATCACCAGTCAATATCAGTCAGACCATCAGTTTGCCTGTTTTTTTTTCCTAATTTTACTAACAAGATGGAATACGAACTCCACATGTTGGATGTTCATAGACAGTTACAATTCTATTTACACAGGACAAAACATTTCTGTAAATCTGATCAATTGTTTGTATCCTTCTATAAACCCTTTTTGGGGAAACCTATCTCCAAGATCACTATAGCTAGATGGATTTCTTCATGTATCCTGCAGGTCTATAAGGACATAGGCATGTCTCCTCCAGGTCAGGTGAAAGTTCATTTCACTAGGTCCATGGCTACGTCTGCGGCCTTTTGGTCTAGAGTGTCTTTGGATGATATTTGTTCTGCAGCTACTTGGTCCTAATCTCATACATTTATTTCTCATTACAAATTGGATTTGACTTCCAGAAGGAGAGCATCCGTTGTTTCCACGGTGCTCTGGAATATCCTTTCATGAAGGCCTCCCAGGAGTTTAGTAGCTGGGGACTCTGTCCCACAGGTGGAGGACCAAATGAAGTAAACTACTTCAGATAAAGAAGTTATGTACTCACCATAACGTTCCATCTGAGTAGTTTTACTTCATTTGTCTTCAACCGTCCCTTCCTCCTTCCCCTGGACCTTGGCGTTTGATCAGCCTACGGGCTGTAGTATATAGGTCAAAAGAAAAATTTTTCAGGTCAAGTTATCAGTATAAGGTTCAGCAAACTCTATCTGGGGATGGAAAGCAGTGGAGGTGTATTATGGGTAAGGGGAGGGGTTTGGAGCTCGGAGCTGATGCTAGTAAAAGTTGCCGGCTCGGATCCATAACCCACAGGTTGAAGACAAATGAAGTACAGCTACTCAGATGGAATGTTATGGTGAGTACATAACTTACTTTTGTGATTCAACTGTGCTTAGGAATATCCTTCCTTATAGTCCACCCAGGATTGTAGGTACCTGGGGACTCTGTCCCAACATTTGAGGATAGAGTGAAAATTGACAACATCAGGTAAAGAAGTTCTATACTCACCATAATGTTCCATTCTATCTGTGTTGTCCATTTTCATTCTTACTCAAATTCCCACCCACCAGCCCCCGGCCATTCTGTTCACAAATATTTGGTTGAATGCATTCTTAGAGGGACATTACTGTCCCTTTACATTGAGCTCCAGATATAGTTTCTTCCTTTGTGGAGCACTTGCTGTTTTACGTCACCTAGAAGTATGCATGTTAAATATTTCCTTTCCTTTCTGGTAAATTCAGCAAACAAGATCTGAGGTAGCTTAGGCTGGTGCATTATGGGTAAGGGACAGGCTTGAGAGCTTTTTGGTTACCATGAGCTTAAAGTAACAGCTGGGTCGAATCCGAATCCAACAGTTGAAGAATGAAAATGGGAAACCCAGATGAAATGTTATGGTGAGTACATAATTTATTTTTAGGGAGTAGTGTGGTGATGTGATGTTAACCAGTACATGGTTCTTTGAGGGAAAAAAAAAATCTTCCGTTAGAGTTATATAGATACAAGACCGATATAAGGCATTTCACAGGATAAGAACAGTAAAAGGTAGCAGTGTTTCTATTAAAGACAAATCGGCTTCTAAAGAATTAATATATTTGAGATGTTTGAAATAGCCAAAATTCAGTTTAATAAATCTGTAATTGTTACGTTTGTTCTTTAGACTGCCAAAGCAAAGTTTAATCAAACTTAAATAGTTTATGATTATGATGTTGCCATCGTATTTTGAAGATAATTTTGATATTTTTGCTGTAGATTTTAATGTTCAGTTATGTTAAATGGGATTGTAATATCAATTCTATAGGGATAATAGGAGATAAAAGTAATGTCTTTCAGCTTTATGATCAAATGTTGTCAGGAACATGGATATATATAAATGGCTTAAGCTATGACAAGAAGTTTTAAAATCCTACATGTATGGACTAAATCAGTTAATATTGATGACCATTTAATTATTCCATACTTGTTAGGTTCGTATCATGATGGTATTATATACAAGTATGATACAGAGGTGGATGAATTAAATGAAAAAAGAATATATGTGTGCGTATTATAAACTTGATTATTCCAAAATTTGTGAACAACTTATCAAGTGGAACTGGGAAAAAGTAATTGCTATGGAACGCTATTAAGGAAAATGTGTCCCTGATAGTTATCCCAATGATAAAAAAATGTAAATCACTGTGATGGAACAGGGTGTTATATAAAGCTAACAGAATATTTAAATTTTTGTGGAACAAGTATAGGAAGCAGTGTAATATTAAAAATAGACTATCATAAGAAAGCCACAAGTAATTTTAGAAGACTTTATATAATAAACAGGAGAAATTATGAAAAGATGTTGGAATATTATGCAGTTGATAATAAGAAATATTTTTAAACCTCGACAGCAGGTTAAATGTCAGAGTAGAAGTTATAGAATTAAAATAAATTAGAAACTATTTACTGATAGGGTTTTAGCTATGTTTGTTTAAATGGTTATTAGTGACCCACTTGATAGGAATAATTTGGATGATTTTGAGTTTGATTTTCAGGCAGATTGTCCAAATTATTTAATAATATTGAGAAAGTGTTTGATAAAATTAAATCTAACATGACAGTTGGACCGGATGACTTAAATGGTTACTTTTTAAAATCTGTTGCTAAGAGTATACTCCCTTGTCTTCGGCATCTTTTTCAGAAATCACTGGAGTTTGGATTTGTTCCAAGTTTATGGAGGGAAGATGTGGTTGTGCCTAAACCCAAAAGTGATGCAACAATGATTGAAAATTATAGACCAATTAGTTTAACAGGTGTGCTTTGTAAAGGTTTTATGAAGGTGATATCAGAATATTTAATTAAATCATTAAATGAGAGAGGTTATTCACAGCATAGTTTCTTTCAGGGCTGATCTTGATTAATAAATTTGCTTTTATCAACCACTAATAGAATGTTTGGATATGGGTAGGCCAGTTGATGTGATTTACTTTGAGATGGCGAGGGCTTTTGATATTATACCACATTATATAATAATTATGTTGTTACTGGAAAATGGTGGTATTAACCATTATGTGGTAAATTGGATTAAGAATTGGTTAAGTGGTAGATTATGTAGAAAAAAAATGGTTAAGTGGTAGATCATGTAGAAAAAAATAGTGATACTTTATATATGATTAAAAAAAAAGTAGTTGTGTCTTTCGGCTTTTCCTGTTTAGGGGTCAAATAGAGTGATACTTTATATATGATTAAAACATTGCTGATATTTCTCAGCGCACAGTATTGGGCGTTATTCTCACTGGAAGTTTTTTGGCAAGCTTTTCAAGTAGTGATGAGGTACAGTTATGTAAATATGCTGATGATTCAAAGGTTGCAACAGTGGTTGATGGTATAAATGTATTTATTTGTTCATTTTGTCATGTTTTGACTGCGTTAGTCCGACTGGGCAGAGAGGCCACTTTCCAGCAGAGACCCGGGGAGAAAAGCTCCAGCAATGTTAGTTAAAATTGTTACCACAGTTGCATTATATGACCTAGACAAATACGTTCCAGTTAATTACAGTCTGGTATGCAGAAAAAACATACATTACAAACAGAAACAGATGTGATATATAACCTTTGATGGAAAACTTTAATTGTTAGCACTCGGTAAATATTTTGAAATGGGTTTTAGTATCTCATAAAGGAGAATGAGTAAAAAGAAGTGACGAGTAAAGCAGAAGTTGAGTAAATTACATAGTTTTTAGTGTGAATTTAGTGACAAGGTGGAGAAGGTAGAGAGTTAGTAGAAACTGCTTTGGTCGGGTGGAGGATGGGAAGAGTGTTTTTTGTTGGGTCGTGGCATGTGCAGGTCCTAGCTTTAAGCAGGAGAGTTTTAAGGATCTTTGAAACAGTACTAGGTATAGTTCTTAGGGACAGGGGGCAGTTTGTTCCATGAATTAGCAACAGAGTAACTGTAGAGCTGTTTGCCTGTTTTTTTGGGTTTGTGAGTTTCCAAGAGATGTTGATCTGAGCTTTAGAGAGTACATTTAGGAGTGTAGGAAGTGAAAAGAGGAGAGAGATGAGCAAGAGGTAGGTTTGTAGAGGATGGAGTGATTGAGGTGCAGTTGTGGGGGGGGGGGGTTGGTGGAATTATAGCCACTGAAGTTTTTTTTTTTAAAGATAGGCAGTGATGAGAGCGATGGGGTATGTTTGCTGCAAGTCTAGCAGTCTTGTTATATATGTGTTCAAGCTTGGTCATAAGATTGTTTTTTAGGTTTGTTAGGATGGGGTGGCAACCAGAAACTGCAGTTATCCAGCATCTACCAATCCCCATGGGTGCCGGTTAACTGAGAGTTTACTGTAGATGGTTTTCGTGTTTCACTGTTGCAGTCATCACACTTGGGTTATCTGCCTGCAGGTAGCCCTCAGTCGGCCCGAATACCAGAGACTAAGTATTTCTGCGTTGGTTGCTGTCGCTTCAGGACTGATGTCAGGGGTATAAAAACAGGCAGCCAACGCCATTACACCAGTCTTTCTTGCCAAGAAGCCCGAAGCAGAAGCAACTCGTACGAGTGCCAGTCGGCCACTAGCTGAGTTTTCGTTTCCAAAATTGAATCATCCTGAAGTCTTCTAAAACTAAGTACCCTATTGGGGATCCTTTTTATTTGCTCTGATGTCAGAAAAAGTTAATTGTCTCGCCTGTGGAAAGCAAATACCATACCGAGGTTTCTATTTTTACTGTGTCACCTGTTTAGGCCCAGACCACGACGTACCGCGCTGTCGGTTTTGTGCTTTGTTAAATGCCCAAACTGTTCGTCATCGGGCCCGCATTGTAGCTAAATACTTTAGATCTCTCTATTCCAGTATGGCTTCGGTAAGCCATCCGACTACCTATCTTCCAAAAAAACATAAGGGTAAAGACAGAGACAGACCGCACAGGTCCAAAATTGCCGATATCGCTTCCATTAAGCTAGCCGCCAGTTCGCCAGTACTTAGTAAGGTGCTTTTGCAGCCCTTGATACCCACTACGATGGATTCGCAAGCTGCTACCGAGACCCGTTCGGAATCTATTATGCCGCAAGACTCTTCTTTGACTACAGAACCTGCGGATGTCTACCTTGGATGGGTCCAGAGCCACTGTGCAAGCACTGGCTTCTGAAGAAGTCCTCCGCATTACCGATATTCGACACAAACCGACTTCTTTCGCGTTTTCAGTTCTTTCTAAAACTACCAAGTTTCTAAGGCCAGGAGAATGAGTTGCGCCTAAAAAAAAAAACAGACCCAAACTCAAGCGCCTGCTTCCTTGCCACAATCTTAAATGCTTAAAATGGCATCTGACCTGATCATGCTGATTAAGGGAAGCCAGCCTTCCCGTGCTAAAAGAAAGAGACCTGATCCCAGCAGCTTTGACTCACCAAGAGTCCGATTACTCTGGGGTTTCAGAATATGAAGACATGTCTTTATCTACCTGTGAGGATTCAGATGCAGAGGAATCCATTCCTTCTGCTTCCCCTCCAGAGGATTTTTCTTTTGGTGAAACCCTACATACTTTGAGAGAACATTTCCACTGAGAATGGCTAGGATTATCCTCAGTCAAAAAAGAGACTCGGGGAATTTTTAGACTTACCACAGCACAGACCGTTAGCTATCCCTCCTGTTCTGGATGTTGTGGATGATGTCTTCATGGAATCCAGTCTAACTCCTGATACTTTACCCCCTGCTCCAAGGAAACCAGACAGGTACTACAGAGTCCCTGACTCTCACAAATTTCTTTTCAAAAATCCTACTGCTGACCCAGTGGTCACCTCCCAAGGGCCTAAAGGAATAAAAGCAACTACAGCTAAGAATCCCACCTCTTCGGACAGGGATTCCAGAGCTTTAGACAGATGGGGTAAGAAAGTATACATGTCTGCAACTCTCCCCATTGGAGCATTGAATTGTCAGCTCCACATGCTACTAGCAACAAACTATGGAACTTATTAAGCAAAAATGATCTACCTTTCCTGACTGTGCAGAAAATAAAGAATTACAGGGGCTTATGCATTCTGCAAGCCAAGTCAGCAAACATACCCTGCAGTGTGGGTTAGATGCCCTAGAAGCATCTTTCAGGGCAGCAGTCACAGGTTCTGTACTTTATTTTATTATTTATTTATTTTACATTTGTTAACCAGGCTGGTCTAGCTGGATACATATCCGTTTTCAGTAGAGGCCCGAGGAGAAAAGCTCCAATACAAAATGGAAGTACATGTTTAAATTACAAAATTCAAAGTATAGTTACTACAAGAGAATATAGATTACATATGCAGGAATGAAAAATTACATAGATGTTATGTAAGACAAGGACAGACAGGAGGATGTTCTTCGTCTTCCATTGCTGCAGTCCTTACTATTGGGTATAGTCCGCATCCAGTCGGCCCGAATACCAGAGTATAAGGCTGACGTCGGTCAGGGCGCATTAGACTGACGTCAGTACGTCAGGGTACTAATGCGCATGACCGGCGTCATATCCTCAGTCTTTTTTGCCGCGTGATCCGATGCAGAAGCAGTTTTGCGAGTGCAGGTTGGCGTTCTGAAATATTTCCGAAACCGGAGTTTCAGACCGAATCAGAGTTGGCTAAGTACCCCGTTGGGGAATATTTTGGTTTTTTCTTGCCTCAGTTTTTAACCGGATGTCAGAAAAAGTGAATAACTGTATTTCTTGTGGGAAACAAATACCTCATAGGGATTACCATACATTATGTATACCTTGTTTAGGGCCTGAGCACGCCGTAGTTGGTTGCCGCTCTTGTGCTAAGTTTAACAAACGCACTATTAAGAGGAGGTTAGACTGTGCCAGATTAGTGTTTGGGAAGCGTTGCAATTATAAAATGCCGTCGGATGCTCCGACGCCCGCTTCATCCAAGAAGCGCAAGGACAAAACAGCGAAGCCTAGGGTTGATGAACCGGCAGTCCCAGCCGTCGGTTCTTTAGATGGCTCAGTGGAGCCAGAGGTTTTGCCAGGAGTTTCTATAGAGTCTCAGGCAGAAACTTTACTGTTACAGGATGTACCCTCTCAGGAGGCAGGCCAGGCTGAGGGGCTTCTCAGGTAACTATTCTTCCCTCTCTTCCCAAAGTAGTTAGAGCCTCTCCTTCTGTTGCCAAAACTTCTTTTAGAGGTAGGCCAACTTCAGCTTCAGTAGGGGCTTCTCCTAGCCTTTCGGGTTCTGTACCTAAGAAACATATGCTTAAAATGGCAGAAGATTTGATTACTATGATTAGAGGTTCTATGGGCCCTCCTGATAAGAGGCCTAGAGTGGAACCAGAGTTTGACAGTTTTGAACAGGGTTCAGGGGCTTCTGAATCTTCTGCGGAAGATTTGCAGGAGTATCCTCATTATTCTGATTCTGATGTGGATGATGCCACTCCTTGCTTCTCCTCCTGAGGATTTTTCATTTTCAGAGACTCTGCATTCCATGAGGGAGCACTTTAAATGGGAAGGCCAGGATTACTCTGATTCCAGGAAGAGGCTTAGGGAATTCTTGTTTTACCCTAGCATAGGCCCTTAGCTATACCTCCTGTGTTGAATGTGGTGGAAGATGTTTTGCAGAGGCTTCCCTGAACCCTGATTCTTTGCCTCCTGCTCCTGTTAAACCTGATAGGTACTATAGGGTGCCCAAGCTCATAAGTATTTGTTTAAGAGTCCTAGGGCGGACCCAGAAACTGTTTCTCAGGGGCCTAAAGGTGTTAAGGCCTCTGTGGTTAAAAATCCTGTTCCCACTGACAAAGAGGCAAGGGCGTTAGATAGGTGGGGTAAGAAAGTGTATACTTCTTCCACTCTAGCCATGAGAGCGTTGAATTGTCAGTTTCACATGCTGAAATATCAAAATTATCTCCTTTCACAATTGAAATCTAAGGTGGATGCTTTGGCGGAAGGTATTGATTGTAAAGACTTGCTGGATTTAGTTTATGTGTCTGAACAAGTGGGCAAGCATTCTTTGCAATGTGGTTTTGATGCTGTGCAGGCCTCCTCGAGGGTGGCTGCCACTAGTTCTGTTCTTCGCAGGCATGCCTGGTTGAGGGATCAAAATTTGGCTGAGCATGTTAAGACAAGGATTTTGGATGCTCCTTTACAGTCTGATGTGTTGTTTGGTTCACCTGTGGAAACAGTTTTAAGGAAAATGGAGGACAAAGCTAAGTCTATGCAAACTGTTAAAGATTTTTTGCAGGTACAGCCACCGAAGTTTAGTAGAAATTGGCCTGCTAAGGGGTGGACATGTCCTGCTTATGATTCCCAGTCTAGGGGTAGGTCTAGACGTGGTAGGGGCAGGGCTCAAGGTTCTTTTAGGCCTAGAACAGGGAGTTCACCTGCTCAGACTTCTGGTGAGGGCAGGGGTCAGTCCTTTCGTAAACAGACCCAATGACCTGCCTTTTCAACTGCCAGTAGATTCTCGTCTGGCAGCTCCTTTGGAAGGACAACTGTCTCTTTTCAAAGGAAATTGGGATTTAATTACTCAAGACAGATGGGTGTTGGACATCATTCTACCAGTCCCTGTGTCAGAAAGGGGCCTAGGATTTTATTCTCGCATGTTCCTAGTACCAGAGAAGGGGAACACGTGGAGACTGCTTTTGGATTTATCTCTCCTCAACACTTATCTGGACATTCCCAAGTTCAAGATGTTGACGTTACAACAGCTTTTACCCCTGCTGGGCAAAGATCACTGGATGGTAACTTTAGATCTCAAGGAAGCTTACCTTCATGTGCATATCAGGCTAAGTTACAGGAAGTATCTGCGGTTTCAAGCTGGAGATTCTCATTATCAGCTCTCTGCATTGCCCTTTGGCTTATCTACTGCGCCCAGAGTATTCACAAAGGTTCTGGCTCCAGTGATAGCTTACTTCAGGCTACAAGGACTTCAAATCTATCCTTATTTAGACGACTGCCTGATTCTGGCTCAAGAAAAGGAAGACCTTCTACAGCATCTGGAATATCTTATAGCAGTGCTAAGATGCCTAGGGTATTCTGTGAACGAAATAAAGTCCAGTCTAGTACCCTCTCAAGACATGTGCTTTCTGGGTGTGAGACTGAATACAGCAGCCCAGATGGCCTTTTAACCCCGGACAAACAAAAGAGTCTGTCACTTTACTTCCATCAACTATCTCATCAGTCCGTGCTGACTGCAGAGACAGTCCTTCAAGCATTAGGGTTCATGGCATCTTGTATTCTGGTGCTTCCCAATGCCAAACTGCATATGAGGAAGTTACAATGGTATCTCAAAAATGTATGGACACAGCACTGCCAGGATTTAGACACTGTCATTCAAATAATACCTTGCCTTCAAAGAGTATTTTTGTGGTGGGCTCAGGAATGTCACCTAAACAAGGGACTCTCTGTGACCCGGCCAGAGGCGAGTCAGATTTTACCGACAGATGCCTCAGACATTGCTTGGGGAGCTCATCTAAATGTAAAGTGGATACAAGACAAGTGGCCTGCCAGACTACAGCATCTACATATCAACATAAAGGAGATGTTAGCAGTCCAGTTCGCATTGCTGGCTTTCAAGGAGTTACTTCTTCCAGGGCAGGTGTTGATTCTAACAGACAACACAACTGTCATGTGGTACTTCAACAAACAAGGGGGAACACATTCTTATCCTCTATGCAGGCATGCAATGATTTTATGGGAGACTGCGCTCGCCTGCACCTAACTCTTCAGGCAAGGTTTCTGCCAGGAGCACAGAACTCCTTAGCAGATGTGTTAAGCAGACAAATCATGGATCCCCACAAGTGGAAACTGGATCTTCATGTATTTCAGAAATTGACAGTGTCATGGGGAACTCCAGACATAGATCTGTTCGCTTCTCCACTAAACCACCAGCTGCCACAGTTTTGCACAAAGGGGTTTCATCACACAGCTTGGAAAGTGGATGCTCTGTCTTTCAGTTGGACAAACCTTCATCTGTATGCCTTTCCACCTCTGCCTCTTCTTCCAGAGGTACTGTTAAAGGTCAGACAGGACAGGCCAAGGATGATTTTGATAGCTCCAGATTGGCCTCGGCAACACTGGTACCCTCTACTACGGAGTCTGGTAAAGAAGCCTCCATGGCCTTAACCTTTGACTCCGCATCTGTTATCCCAGCAGGACGGTCATCTGCTCAATGTCAAGCTTCACTCTCTTCCTCTGACAGCCTGGCATATTCTGTGTTGAAACACAGCAGGTCTCAACTTCCTCAACAAGTTTTAAATGTGATTATGGAAGCTAGAAGACCTAGTACAAGGAAAGTGTACGCAGCAAAATGGAAAAGATTTTTATTTTGGAGTAAAACAAAGAATTTGGAGATTTCTGAGCCTAATTTGAGTATGGCTCTTCAATATCTTACTGAGTTACTGGACAAGGGTCTGTCCTTCTCTTCCATCAAGATTCATGCTGCAGCGATCTCAGCTCACTATGATTGTGACCCACCATTGTTTTAGCGTGATCCTTTGTTCAAGCAGTTTCTTAGAGGGGCTAAGAATATAAGACCCCAATGAGAGCTCCTACTCCTGCTTGGGATCTCAATTTTGTGTTGGAAAAACTTACTCTACAACCTTTTGAGCCTGCGGCTACTGCTGAATTGAAATATTTGTCATGGAAGACTGCTTTTTGTTGGCTATTACTTCTGCAAGAAGGGTGTCTGAGTTGCAGGCCCTTATGGCAGTCGAGCCCTTTTGATTTTCCATAAGGATAGGGTATCATTACGCACTAATCCTTCCTTTATGCCTAAGGTGGTTTCTAGTGTGGCTTTAAACCAAACTATTCATTTGCCTACCTTTTATGCAGACCCCCAAAATAAAGGGGAAAAGATTTTGCATACTTTAGATGTACACAGGCAATTGCGTTATTACTTAAGCAGGACTAAGGATTTTAGGCAGTCTCAGCAGTTGTTTGTTTCTTTTGCTTTGAGTTCGCAGGGCAAGCCTGTGCCAAAACAAACTATTTCTAGGTGGATTGGCTTTTGCATTGCATTTTGTTATTCCCATCATGGCAAGGAGGTTCCAGCTGGGATTAGGCCTCATTCCACTAGGGCTACTGCCACTTCAACAGCATTTCTACGGGGTGGCAACTAAGGATATTTTGGAAGCAGCTACTTGGAGTTCAGTGCATACTTTCTCTAAGCATTATCACCTTCCTATCTACTCTAAGTCTAGGGCTGGTTTTGCCACAGCTGTTTTGCAAGGCATGTTGTCAGCTCCTGCTTCTTTATGATTTGCCAGCCTCCCTTACCTCTGCTTTGGGATTCTACCCAATAGTAAGGACTGCAGCAATGGAAGACGAAGAACATAGTACAGTTTTGTACCTACCATAAATGTAGATGTTCGAGGATTCCATTGCTGCAGTCCAATTTACCCTCCCTCCTTCCCTCTATGTTTAGGGGTGGTTGTGTAGGTGATTTACCTGCTTATATTTTTGTATATATTGTTCATGTTTTGGTGCAGGTATTTTGGGCCTTGTCTTTTTAGGGTCTTCTGACATCTGGGGCAAGAAAAGACTGAGGATATGACGCCGGTCATGCGCATTAGTACCCTGACGTACTGACGTCAGTCTAATGCGCCCTGACCGACGTCAGCCTTATACTCTGGTATTCGGGCCGACTGGATGCGGACTATACCCAATAGTAAGGACTGCAGCAATGGAATCCTCGAACATCTACATTTATGGTAGGTACAAAACTGTACTTTATACACAAAACATTGATTTTTGTTATATTACTGGAAAATAGACTGAAATCGGAGAATCTTCCTAAATTGTTATAAGGAAAGAGAGATTTTAGAGATCTGCAATTAGGGAAATGGGCTAGGGATATGGGACTAGAAGGTATGAGATATGTAGTTAGTCAGGTTCACGACATGGGCATATCCATTGTGTGGAGAGATATTCTTTAAGGTTAAATTTGAACTGATTGAGCGAAGTAGTAAGTCTAAGGTTGTTTGGCAGGGAGTTCCACTGCTTGCCAATGGAATTGGCGTAGAGGGCATCCCCACCTGAGTTTTTTGCTTTAATAGTTAGGATCTGGATGCTGTTTGATGATCGGAGACTGTTGAGGTTAGTATATGGAGTCAGAATTCTGCACAGTGAGGGAGTTCTATCAGGACTTAGAAGGCATGCTTGGCTTAAGGAGCAGACATTGCCAGACCATGTCAAATAAAATTACCGAACGCTCCTTTGAACAAGTACAATCTGTTTGGCACCAAAGCAGAAGAGGTTTTAAAAAAGGTGGAAGAAAAAGTTAAGTCTATGCAGACAGTCAAAGATTTTTTTTTGCAAGTGCAGCCTCCAAGATTCAGTAGGCATTGCCCCTCGAAACATTGGTCCTTTCTAGCCCCCTCAAGGCCATCTTAAACTAGACCCAGGGGAAACAGATCCCCCATATGACAGTCTCAGGGTATGCAGAGATCTAAGCAGTGGAGTACCTCCACTTCTAAAACAGGGAGTGCTAAGCCACCCCTTACGGAAAGAATTCACAGTGACTTCTCAACTCCTCTCATTTGCCCAATTGCTCATGCCTCTAGGAGGAAAACTTGCCCACCATGCAAAAAACTGGACCTCCATCACCGACGATCGATGGGTCCTCAACATAGTATCCCAGGGGTACAAATTTTATTTCCACACGCTGACAACCCCAAAAGGGTTCCCAGACCTTCCACCAAACCAGTGGGCAGAGGCACAAAACAATTTCAATCTCTGCTCTCCATAAGGGCAATTCAGCCTGTTCCTGCAGAACAGATAGGCCAAGGTTTTTATTCCAGACTTATCCTGGTACCCAGAAAAGAGGGCAGCTGGTGCCCAATCTTAGATCTTTACATTGTAAACACATTCCTGGTGGTACCAAAATTCTAAATCCTCACCCTACAGTAGCTTCTACCTATGTTGTCCAAAGATGCCTGGTTAGCCACCGTAGACCTAAAGGAAGCCTATCTGCACATCCCTATCAGAGACTCATGCAGGAAATATCTACGTTTCAGGGCAGGATCTATGCTTTATCAGTTCTCTGCACTTCCCTTTGGCTTATCCACTGCTCCCATAGTCTTCAAAAATTGCCTGGCTCCAGCCATTGCCTATTGCAGACAGAGACAGATTCAGAATTACCCTTACTTTGGACGATTGCCTGATTCAGGCAGACGGTCAGGAAAAGCTTTTGCAGCACTTGACATTTGTAAAGGTCCTTCTACCCTCCCTGGGGTACACTGTCAATGAAAAGAAATCAAAACTAGTCCCCAGTCAAAAAGTTGTATTCCTGGGAGCAAGCTTGGACACAGCACCCCAGATGGCATTCCTTACTCCAGATAAACCTGTCTGACAGGCTGCTTCACTCAAATGGCCACCTGAACCCAGCTATCCATAAGGAAAATCCTGCCAGATCTAGGGTTCATGGCCTCTTGCATTCTACTATTTCCATATGCCAAACTGCATATGAGGAAACTTCAATGGTACTTAAAAAGTCTTTGGTGCCAACATTCTCAGGACCTGGAAACAGTCATACCTTGTTTCAGGACAAAGTTTCTTTGGTGGGCAGCAGCATGCAACCACAACAAGGTACTTCCCTTTACACAACCTCAAGCTGCCCAGACCCAAACCACAGACCCATCTGACTATGCCAGGGGTGCATATCTGGACGGCCGGTGCATTCAGGGCCACTGGAGCTCAAACCAAATTCACCTGCACATCAACCAAAAAGAGATGCTAGCTGTTCAGTACGCTCTGACAGCTTTCAGATCCCTGCTCTCACCAGGGCCCCTTCTGATAAAAAAACGACAACACCACAGTGATGTGGTACATCAACAAGCAGGGGGGACCCACTCTTACCCACTCTGCAGGCTAACCATGACTCTGTGGAACACAGCCTTGGCTATCCATATTCACCTGCAAGCTCAATTCCTGCCAATCAAAGCTCTCTGGCAGACGACTTAAGCAGAAATCTCTTAGACCCACACGAGTGACAATTAGACTTCAAAACATTCAGCTTTCTAACCCAGAAATGGGGTACCCCGAAGGTGGACCCATTTGCCTCCCCCAAGCTCTGCAAATTCATCACCAGGGTACCTCACAGCAAGGCTTGGAAAGTGGGTGCCCTATCCTTCCAGTGGGTAAACCTCTCACTCTATGCATTTCCCCCTCTGCCTCTTCTTACAAGAGTGCTACTCAAGATAAGGCAGGAAAGACCAAGGGCAATCCTGATTGCCCCAGACTGGCCACGCTAACATTGGTACCCACTTCTGCGCTGTCTGTCACCGGTGCCACCATGGCACCTACCCCAGATCCCGACCCTCCTCACTCAGCAGGAGGGACAGATCTTGCATCCGCAACTGCAAACCCTAAACCTTGCAGCCTTACTTATTCCTTGAATTCTCCTTCACTGGCCAGCCTAAGCAAGCAGGTGCTGGATGTCCTTCGTGAAGCCAGAAGACCCAGTACAAGGAAATCCTATGCTGATAAATGGAAAAGGTATTGTTCCTGGATTCTCTCTAAAGGAGCGGATACAGCATAGCCCTCCTTGCCTCTCATCCTGGACTACCTAGCAGACCTACTCCACAGAGGCCTATCTTTCTCTTCCATTAAGATCCATGCCTCTGCCATCTCTGCTCAATACAGCACTGAGCCACCTCTCTTCTCTCACCCTCTCATCAAACCGTTCCTGAGAGGGGCTAACAACTTAAGGCCACCAAGAAGAGCCCCACCCCTGCTTGGGACCTTAACTTTATGCTGGAAAAGCTCACGCTACCCCCCCCCCCCTTTGAGCCTGCAGCGTCAGCAGAGTTGAAATTCCTCTCTTGGATAACAGCCTTGCTTCTGGCCATCACTTCAGCTAGAAGAGTGCCTGAGCTACAAGCACTAATGGCTGTGGAACTCTTCATTATTTTTCATGCTGACAGGGTCTCCCTCAGGACTTAACCCTTCCTTTATGCCAAAAGTGATGTCCAGTGTGGCTCTCAACCAATCTATCCATTTGCCCACCTTTTTCCCTAATCCTCAAAATAAGGGGGAAAGGATCCTGTACTCTTTAGACATGCACTGACAGCTCCGATTCTACCTTGATAGGACTAAGCCCTTCAGGAAATCTGACCAGTTACTAGTCAGCTGTACACCAGGGGCAGAGGGCAGTGCCATATCAAAACAAACCATCTCCAAATGGATAGCACATTGTGTCCATTTCTGTTACAAACACCATAGGAAACTGCCGCCTCAGAGGGTCAGAATGCATTCCACTAGGGCAACTTCAACCTCTACAGCCTTTCTCAGAGGAGTCCCTGCCAGGGACATTCTGGAAATGCTACTTGGAGTTCTGTTCACACCTTCAAGCATTACCACCTCCCTGTCTTTTCAAATCCAAGGCAGGTTTTGCAACAGCAGTCCAGGGCATTCTAGCCAGCACCAACTCTTCTTGACTGCCTCCACCCATTCTTCAGCTTTGGGAATCAACCCGTGTGTGATGACTGCAACAGTGAAACATGAAGAACATAGTGCAGTTGTGTACACTTAACATAAATGTAGACATTTGAGTGTATTCACTGTTAGTCCTGGTTTCCCACCCTCCAGCCCCCTTGTCTCACTCGGTCTCCTTCTCTGTCTCTCTTACTCACCCCTTACAGGGCTGTTGGTATTTACATTTTGCTGGTGGTGTTTTTTCCACCATAACTTGGCTCCCTATTTGGAGCTACCTGTTCGGCTACCTGTTTTTACACCCCGGACGACCTGACGTCAGTCCTGAAGCGATAGCAACCAATGCAGAAATGCTAAGTCTCTGGTATTCGGGCCGACTGAGGGCTACCTGCAGGCAGGTAACCCAAATGTGATGACTGCAGCAGTGAATACACTCGAGCATCTACATTACACAACTGTACTTTTACCCAAGGCATGTAAAATGTGTGCCTAGAATTAATCCCCCTAATGAACTTAAGTTAATCTCCATATAGGTTCATAGGTATATACTAGGCTAATGACCACTTATGGTCCTTAAAAGCCTAGCCATGCAACCCAAATATGACCTATAAATTTGATTTATATTTGATTTATAATGGGTGATTTGCTACGACTCCTGTATTATCAGATATAGGAGCCAAACCAAGGGTGAATTTCTGATTACCCATTCAGTTGTCAAACTTGCACTTAGATAGGGAGGAACTCTGCTTCACATAGATGAGGAGCCTGTTCCAGAGTAATGGGAATTCTCTAAAATGTATCTCTCTCTCCAACATATCCTGTTTATGTTGGCAAGCAAAATTTGTCTTTTAATCTAATAGTTTTGATGTGGTTTGTTTTGCAGATGTGCAAAACATTCATCAAAACAGGAGGCAGGGATGCATTGGATGCCAGGCAAAGATTGCATCTCAGAGGTTTGTTTGATGCCAAGTAAAGAAATAGGGGTTTGAAGCGATGTGTAAGACATTGTTTTTATTCATAGGTTCATAGATTAGTACTAGGCTAACCGCTCTTTTGAGCCATTTTAAGCCTAGCCAATTATCCCTTGTGAGACTCAAACCCTGCACCTTGTGTTTGTAAGGCAAACACCTTAACCATTAGGCCACCCTTCCAGCTTTTGTATTTTTTGTAAGGATCCTTTGTGGACATTACAATTCCCGCATGTGTCTGATTTTGTACACACTGAAGGGGGCATTATACTCTGGTGGACCAAGTACAGTGGTATGATGACCTTTCTGGACCTAGATGCCATGCCCTTGCTTATAAGTTGAGCAATATAGGATTTTCTTATTACCTTGGGCATATGTTGGTTGAAAGCTAGGCTACTAGCTGTTGTAAATTCGTATTACCTAAAAGCAGCATATGTCAAATGTATATGTATGTATATTATCTTTGTTTCATCTTTTTATATTTTGTGTTAATATGTTCACTCTATGTATGTGTGATATAGAAGATGGTAGTGTATTGTGTACTTGAATGTGGAATTTTTCTCTCTGACCCTCTGCTGAAATACGGCCCTCTGGGGTCAGTCAGAACTTCTTGGGTAACAAGTAAAAATAAATGCATTTTGATACCCAGTTCCATAAGCTCTGGAGTCGAGTGGAAGGTGCCTTTACTTATAGGTGCTCTCCAGGCAGGACCAAGGCCATCTTTTTGGGCGTTTGAGACAGTGCACACTTGTTGATAGCAGCTGTCAAGCTAAAAAAAAAAAAACTAAGCATGCATGGACTGCTTTCTCTTTTAAGCTGTGATGTTCTGGGCTGCTGGAGAAAACCAGCTTCATTCTTAGCATATCCAAAAAGTCTGGGAAGTCCGACTGGAAGGCAGATGTTTGCCTGAAGCAGCTGTTAATTCCCATTGATAAAATGCTGTACTGCTTTAGAGACCCAGCCCTGAACATGTGCTGATATTCATTGTTGCAGTCCTCAATTTTGGATTTCTTGTTTGCAGGTAGCTCGACTGGTTGGTCTAACTTTCAGAGTTCTGCGCCCCCTCCCCAGGTCTTCGTTCAGCACCCTGACACCATACATAAGGACATTGGAGGTACAAGAGTCCATCAGACGATACCATCTTCAGATTGTCCTTGCCATGCATTATCATGAACTGCATGCCTGATAGCATTCAGTCCATCCCTCAGCATGATTATAAGCCCGATGAGTATAGGGTATTTTCTGATATCTTAAATCAATGATTGAATTAGCTAATGTTTGATTTTGAGTCTGAAGCCAAAACGTTTGTCAGTGTTCAGTTGCTTAGCTTGTGGGAAGCAGGTTTCCCAAAAGTGTTTTCATAATCGGTGCTTGTTTTGCTTTGGCCAAGAGCACAGTGTAGACTGTTGTCCGCATTGTGCCAGTTTCACCTCGTGGGTAATCCACAACAGAAGGCAGACCCAAAAGGAGTTCACACCCAAAAAAGAGGAACATACCGGATTAAAAGCTGCCAAGGCACTGACCAAGGCCTCAGGAGCCTTCCACTGCAAAAAAAAAAAAAAATTCTGACAAGAGACATGGGAAGAAGTGTCAAGAAACCGAGGATATTCCCAGTGGATGACTGTGGTTTTCTTGGGTTCGGTGATTTTTAGGTGCAAAGGATCACTTTCCCAGCTGTCCATGCAAAGTGCATGTTTTGACAAGGCATCTGCTGTACAGACCATCACTTTGCTTCTTGATGTCCTCCCTGCTGAGCCTCCTGATACAGAGCACCCATCAGTTTTGGAGGCCTGTATTCTTGTTACCAAAGAGGAGGGCAGTATTCCCAATGTATTTGGCCATGTGTAGGCTTTCAGAGACCTAGATCAAAGTTTATATTTCATTCTAGTGACCAGGGGCCATCAGGGTGGTTTTATTTAGAGCCACAAGGCACCACAGACTAAACTGGTGTCAGACGGGTTACCTCAGCCTAGGTCTGGCATTGTTTTGGTTTCCCCTAGGCTTTTACTGACCAGCTTATCCAACAGACTCAGGATTTCCTATATTTTCTGAAGTCCAGACAGCACTGTAAATATCTGAGTTGTCTTGGGGCCTGTCTTAACAAAAGGAATGGTGGAACTTGCATTTGAAGTTTCTATTTTCCATGACTCTGAAGATGAACTGGTTCACAGTGGTTAGATGCTGTCTGCTGCACCATATGAATTAAGGTCACTGAGACACCTCATCCCCTTCTTCTCCTTTGGGGGCACTCTTCGTAAAATTGAGGAGTTTCAGTAGGATAGTAAGGAATATTTAGAGACCCAGTTCAGTTGGGGATTTCACTTGATGGTCCATCAGTTATGGAAGTCCTAGAAGCTGTGTTCATCAATGCAGATTTCTTCGTATTTGCCCTGAGGAAACTTGACTGCATCCTTTAGGGTCAAGGATTACATTTTTTTCTTTACTTACTGTTTGTTGAGTGGTGTAGAACACTGATCCTGGTTGGGTGTTTTTAGGTTTAGCCTGGGAAAAGTGATTACAAAGTAATAGACAAAGTAGCACTTTACAGTACATATGAAAAGTACAAATACAAATCCGCATGCAAAAACATAATGTAGTATGTCTGCCAAAGGAGGAATCATGTCTAATAAAGAATGTACAGTTTTATTTACAGAATTATTGTAGTCTAATTTAGGCTATAGTGACAGGATAATAAGGTGAGTGGTGGAAGACAAAACAAGAAGTGAAATACAATAGAAGGAAGTGGTTGCTGTAAGGATGGGGAAGTGGTGGAGTAAGTTACAGGATAGAGAGAGAGGTTTAAAATTGGGTTAATTTAGCATGGATGTCTTGGTGTTAAGCTCTGAGGAGATTGCAGGAAGGACAGTTTCTCGGTAGGAATCCTATTCTTGATCCAGCTGTATGCCTGTGTCTATTCCATCAAGGGATCTTATTTAGCTCCATCCAGGATCCCTATTCCCTGTGATGGGACCGTAGGATGCTCAAATTTGGGGAGAAAAATGATTAAAGTTCTGTTACCCTGTCTTTTGTAGGCTTAAGCTTTTAGAACCACATGCTTGCTTTCAGCAAATATCTGCTGGAAAAGATGAGGGGCAAGGCAGAGGGGATACAGGATATAAATTTGAAGCAGAAAAATCGTTGAACTCTGACCTATCAGTTCAGGTTGAAAAACACTCCAAGAAATGTGGATGTTCTTCGTGTTTCACTGTTGCAGTCATTACATTTGGGTAATCTGCTGGCAGGTTGCCCTCAATCGGCCTGAATAACAGTCTTGGGTCCTGCGTCGGTTGCTGTCTCCTCTTCCATGACGTCAGGTCATCAGGGGTATAAAACATGCAGCCAACACCATTTTAATCAGTCTTTCTTGCAGCGCGGTGCCCGAAGCAGAAGCAGTTCACAAGTGCCGGTCGGCCGACTCCTGAAATTTTCGTATTCGAGTTTCAGAACCGAAGTCTTCAAACTAAAGCTAAGTACCCTGTTGGGGAAACTTTTTCTTGCTCTTTACCGATGTCAGTAAAAGTTAATAATTGCATTACTTGTGCGACGTAAATACCTCATAAGGATTTTCATTTGTACTGTATTCCTTGCCTAGGCCCTGATCACAACGTGCCTTGCTGTCGGTTTTGTGCTAAATTTAACCAACGCACTATTAAGTGTCTGTATATTTTTGCTTATAAATATTTTGGTTCAAGATTTAACTACCCTGAAATGTCGTCGGTTAGCAATCCGACTACTGGAGTTCATAAAAAACTCAAGGAAAAAGACCGTCGAGGTCCATAACCAATGACAAAGCTTCTCCTAAGCCAGTCACCTGTACTCAGTGAGGCACTTTCGCAGACCCTGATACCCGCTACTTTTGAGTCGCAGGCCTCTACTGAGACCCATTCGGAGTCCGGTATGCCGCAAGATTCGCAAAGTATTGAACCCGTGGATATGTCTCCCTTGGATGGGTCCAGAGCCGCTGAGCAGGCACCAGCTTCTGAGGGTGTTTTCACACCTCAAAATTTTTACATTAAACCGATGCCAGCAACAAAAACAAGGTAAAAAACAACTTCTATGTCTAAAAAACCGACGCATGAGCCACGTTCTCAGGCCCCTATGCCTAAAAACAGATGATCAGAATGGCTGAGGATTTAATTACCTTGATCAGGGGTTAAAACCCCCTGCTAAGAGGCCTAGGCAAGGCACTGATTATGAATCTTCAGATCAGGTTTCCATTTCTTCTGATTCCTCTTCTGATCAGGAATTTTCTATTCCACCTTATGAGGATTCTGGTGCAGAGGAATCCATCCTATGTGCATCTTCTCCTGAGGATTACTCTTTTGGAGAGACTTTGCATACTTTAAGGGAACATTTTCACTGGGAGAGTCAGGACTTCTCTGATTCAAAAGAGAGGCTTAGGGATTTCCTTCTTTCTCAGCATAGTCCTTTGGCAGTACCACCTGTATTAGACATTGTTGATGATATGTTCTCTCAAGCATGGCTCCTGATTTCCTGCCTCTGGCTCCTAGTAAGCCAGACAGATATTACAGGGTTCCTAACTCCCACAAATTTCTTTTCAAAAATCCTGCTGCTGATCCTGAGACTATATTTCTCAGGGTCCCAAGGGTGTTAAGGCTTCTACAGCCAAAAATCCTACCCCTTCTGATAGAGATTCCAGGGCGCTGGATAGATGGGGTAAGATTTATACGTCACAACCTTGGCAATCAGGGCTTTAAACTGCCAGTTTCATATGCTTAAATATCAACAGCATGTTATGGGCTTACTGAAACAAAAAATGATGTTGATTTCTGATTGTGTGGAAATAGAGTTACAGGATTTATTGCATTCAGCAGAACAGGTTGGTAAGCATACTTTGCAATGTGGTTTTGATTCTTTGGAGGCCTCTTGTAGGGCCGCCGTTACTGGATCTCTGATTAGAAGGCATGCCTCGCTCAAGCAGCATAATCTGCCTGATCATGTTAAAGCTAAATTGTTGGATGCCCCTTTGCAGCATGATCCTCTGTTTGGTAATAAGGCAGAAGAGGTTTTAAAGAAAATGGAAGACAAAGCTAAATCTATGCAAACTGTAAAAGATTTCTTGTAAGTGCAGCCACCCAGGTTCAGTAGGCACTGGCCCACTAAAAATTGGTCCTTTCTTGTGTCCAACAGAGCCACTCAGGGCAAACCCAGGTCCTCAAAAGGCTCCAGATATCAATCACAGGGTTTTTACAGGTCAAAGCAGTGGGGTGCCTCCACCTCCAAATCTGGAGGAAACAAAGCACAACCCTACAGTAAGCAGTCTCAATGACTTTCCTCTACCATCTCCAAGCACTTATCTTTTGGCAGCCCCCTTGGGGGGAAAACTAGCACTTCATGCACAAAATTGGCAGTTAATTACCCAGGACAAGTGGGTATTAAACATAGTATCCCAGGGGTACAGATTTAATTTCCATACTTTGCCAATTCCAAACGGATGGCTGGATCTGCCACAAAACCAGTGGGCAGAGGCCCAGAAACAAGTCATGCCCCTCATAGATATGGGAGCTATTCAGCCGGTACCAGAAAAGGAAAAAGGACAAGGATTTTATTCACAACTTTTTCTGGTACCCAGAAAGGACAATTCATGGCGTCCAATACTGGACTTATTGATTCTGAACACATTCCTGGACATTTCAAAATTCAAAATGCTGACTTTACAGCAGCTACTGCCTGTGCTAGGCAAGAATGCTTGGTTAGTAACTCAAGACTTAAGAGGCATACCTGCATATCCCAATAAGGGAGTCATGCAGAAGATGCCTCCGCTTCAAAGCAGGTTATTTGCATTACCAATTCTCTGCACTGCCCCTTGGCTTATCTACTGCGCCCGTGTCTTTACAAAGTGCCTGGCACCAGTAATTGCATTCTACAGACAAACATTCAAATTTATCCTTATCTGGACAATTGTCTCATTCAAGCAGAGGACAAGAACACTCTACTTCAACATCCGGCGTTTGTAAAAAGGCTTCTAGCATGCTTAGGGTACACCATAAACGAAAAGAAATCACAACTGGTACCCTCTCAAATAAATACATTCCTGGGAGCAAGCTTGAATACAACTGCCCAGATGGCTTACCTCACGCCAGACAAACAAAAGCAAGTGACAACATATTTCAAACAAATGGCAACAAAAACCCAATTATCTGCAAGACAAATTCTGCAGGCTTTGAGGTTCATGGCATCCTGCATTCTACTAATTCCATATGTGAGACTGCATATGAGGAAACTTCAGTGGTACCCAAAACGTTTATGGAGTCAACATTGTAACAGCTTGGAAACAATGATTCCTCTCATTCCCTGCCTACAACAGGAGTTTCTTTGGTGGGCAGAGACATGTCACCAAAACAAGGGACTGTCATTCACTCTACCCCCTGCCACCCAAACCCTAACTACAGACGCATCAGACTATGCTTGGGTGGCCCACCTGGCAGGGCAATGCATTCAGGGCAAATGGAGCCCAAACCAACTGCATCTGCATATCAACCAGAAAGAAATGCTAGCTGTTCAGAATGCTCTGACCGCCTTCAAGGACTTACTTCATCCAGGACAATTACTGATAAAGATGGACAACACCACAATTATGTAGTACATAAACAAGCAAGCGGGGTACACATTCCTGCCCCCTTTGCAGACTAGCTATGGCCTTGTGGAACACAGCCTTGACTTACCGAATAAATCTTCAAGCTCAATTCCTGCCAGGAAAGCAAAATACTCTGGCAGACGACCTAAGCAGAAATCTTATGAACCCGCACGAATGGAAACTCGATCCACAAATCTTCAGCATGTTAACACAGAAATGGGGGAGCCCAGACATAGATCTATTTGCCTCTCCCCAAAACTAACAGTTGGACAGATTCTGCACAAGAATTCATCACAAAAAAGCATGGAAAGTGGATGCTCTATCCTTCAGCTGGAAAAAAACATCAGTCTATGCCTTTCCCCCTCTGCCTCTACTCTCCAAGGTCTTACTAAAAGTCAGACAGGAAAAACCAAAAATGATCCTAATTGCTCCGGACTGGCCTCACCAGCACTGGTACCTGCTTCTAAGGAATATGTCGCACCTTCCTCCGTGGTACTTGCCTCAAACACCTCATCTACTGTATCAGCAGAACTGTCAGATTCTGCACACTCATCTCCAAACTCTCAATCTTGCAGCATGGCTAATCAACTAATTATTCAAACCACACCTCTCAGTAAATCTGTGATGGATGTCATTTTGGAAGCCAGAAGGCCTAGTACTAAAAAATCTTATGCTGATAAATGGAAGAGATTCTGTGCTTGGAACCAAGCACAAGGAATAGACACAGCAAAGCCCAATATTCCCTCAGATTTTACAATACTTAACTGAGATGCTTGACAAGGGCCTATCTTTTTCTTCAATAAAAATCCATGCCTCTGCCATCTCGGCTCATTACAACACAGAGCCTCCCCTCTTTTCTCATCCACTGCTTAAACAGTATCTCAGAGGGGCCAAAAATTTAAGGCCTCGCATGAGAGCACCAACTCCTGCATGGGACCTCAATTTTGTGCTGGAAAAACTCACCCTGCCTCCATTTTTTGAACCAGCAGCTACTGCGGATATAAAATTTCTATCTTGGAAGACAGATTTTCTTTTGGCAGTCACTTCAGCAAGAAGGGTTTCAGAACTACAGGCTCTCATGGCAGTGGAGCCTTTCATTATATTTTACCCGGACAGGGTGGCCCTCAGGACCAATCCTTTTTATGCCTAAGGTGGTATCCAATGTGGCTCTTAACCAGACCATTCACCTGCCAACATTTTTTCCAAATCTGCAGAACAAGGGGGAGCGGATTCTGCATTCATTGGATGTACACAGCCAACTAAGATTCTACTTAAACAGGACAAAATCTCTAAGAAAGTCTGAGCAACTACTGGTAGCATTTGCTGCAGGATCAGAGGGGAAGGCTATATCAAAGCAGACTATTTCTAAATGGATAAGCCACTGCATTCGTTTCTGCTATTTGCCCCATGGTAAACCTGTGCCCAAGGGAATCGGATCCCATTCCACCAGAGCTGCCTCTACTTCAGCAGCTTTTCCTCAGAGGGGTCCCAACCAAAGGCAGTCCAGAAGCTGCTACTTGGAGCTCTGTTCATACGTTCACAAAGCATTATCATTTACCTCTCTTCTCTAAATCCAGGGCAGGCTTTGCCACTGCAGTCCTGCAGGGCCTTATAGCTGATCCTAATGCTGTTTAGTTCCATCCTCCCATCCATAACTTTGGGATTCTACCCAAATGTAATGACTGCAACAGTGAAACACAAAGAACATAGTACAGTTATGTACACTTACCATAAATGTAGATGTTCAAGTGTATTCACTGTTGCAGTCCGGGTTACCCACCTGCCATCCCCCATATTCTATACCTTTTCTTTCCTTCACTATACTCAAAAGCCTTTGTGGTGTATTTGCTTTTAGTTGAAGGTAAATTTTATGTTTCTAAGGTGCATTTATATATTTACAGTTTATTTACATATATATATTTTTGCTCCCCATTTGGGGAGCACCAGACATCTGGGGCAAGAAAAACTGATTAAAATGGCATCTGCTGCATGTTTTATACCCCTGACGACCTGATGTCATGGAAGAGGAGACGGCAACTGACGCAGGACCCAAGACTTTGTTATTCAGGCCGACTGAGTGCATCCTGCCACCAGATTACCCAAATGTAATGACTGCAACAGTGAATACACTCGGAACATCTACATTTATGGTAAGTGTACACAACTGTACTTTATGATGATATCCAGAGGGTTTGTTATTTGGAGATGTGCCTAATTTGAGGACTCAGCCCCTTCCAGACAGTGTGACGATGGAGGTCCTTAATGCACTTGAATCTTCTCATCTGACCCCTTGCTGAAGGGGTATTCAGGAGACCGGAAGAAAACTGAAAAACTGTTCAGTCAGGAAAGGAGCTTTTTCAGGCTCAAACTTCTAAATATAGCAGAAACTAGCTATCCAGATCATGTCCCATATATTTTTAAGTAAAACCTGAATGAACAAGACTGGCAAAAAATGAAAAATTCAAGAGAGAACTACAAACAAGACTAAAGCAGAAGCCTGGGGCCCTTCATGGTTGTGACACCAAGAGGTATCAGCTATGTTTCAAGCAAGCTGCTCCCCCAACTGTTCTCCCGCCACCCCTTCAAGCTCGTCTCATTCCCCCCCTGTCTCTGTCCCCTCTTGTCTCTCTTACCTCAGCTGCCTTTGCCAAAAACTGGGAAATCGTCATTCAGGACCAGTGGGTCTTAAATATTTATCACCTAAGTTGCAGGTAATGGTTTCTAGATATCCTGAACTGCAGAGGCATTCCCCTACTTCCAAAGGACCCATTAGACCTTATTCCTTTGGTGTTAAAAGAAGTGCAACAATCGGGCTATAGACAAGGTTCTGTCTGGAGAAGAAAAAGTGAAGACCCAAGAAGGGAATCCACATGGAGTTCAATTTTGTAACTGTCCGGAGCTTTATAGCCATACTGCCACCTTGGGTCTCATGATCACCATATACTTAAGAGATGCCTACATTCATATCCCCATAGCCAGACAGGATGGACAGTTCCTCTGGGTTGCAGTGATGGTGGTGGTAGTAGAGCTTTGTTCTCATCATTGTGTGGTTTGTCTGCTGCATTGAAAGTCTTTGCCAATGCCAACTCCACTGATTGCTTTCTGTAGGACAAAGGACATCCCCTTTTACCCATACTTAGATAACCACCTTATCCTAGTGAAATACAAAGAGGGGAAGGGAAGAGGCAAGCCTTAGGAATTCACATTGAATTGTTTCAGGGATCTGGGTCTTGCCATAAACCTGAATAAATCAAGCCTAACCTTCTCAAGAAACCTAGTTTTGTTGAAGACATGACTTGACACCATCCACCACAGGGCCATCCTCCCAAAGGATATAATTTGTCATATGATTCTGTGTTTTCAAATGTTTTGCAGCAGGAAGCTATGTCAGGAAGTAATGTCAATAAGTCAGTTCCTCAGTGTGTTAGCTTACATGGCAGCATGCATTCTAATGGTGCCCTTAGCCAACCTACACATATGAGGAAGCTTTGACAGTACCAGACAATCCTTGGAGGGAAGTATTCCCATTCTTCTTTGCATCATAACCGTAATCCCATGGTGAATAGTGCAGTGCTAACTTAGTCATGGATTGCCTTTCAGAATATCCCAGCTCAGTGTGACCTTCACAGTGGATTCCTTGGATCTAGCATGGGTGACCCATATAAGTTTTCTCTCAAGTTCAGGGGATATCAAGAAGAAAAAAGATATAAACTTGAAAGAGATACTAGAGCCACATGTTCCAGGTAGGGAGCCTTCAGATTTTGACACACACCCGCATAATTTGGTACATAAACAGGTGGGACCCACTTTGTACCTCGTGTACAGGGTTGCAAGCCTTGAAGATAGCCCAGGGGCTTGACATGACTCTGACGGCAGCCTACATCCTCTCACAACAAAATGCATTAGCAGACAGGCTAAACATACCTCAGGTAAACTCAATCTAGTAGATGTTGAACAAGGTTTACTGAATCTGACCAGGACTTGGGTTGTACCAGAGGTAGACCTGTTTATCTCATCTTTAAACAGGTAGCTGATACAGCTGTGTTGTAGAAAGCAACTCCAGAAATTTGAAAGATGATGCGGCCCTCCCTGAATTGGATAGGTCTGTTTCTTTGATTTCCCTCCTATACCTGTGATCACCAGGATACTCCTAAAAATCAAGGAAGAAAAGCCAGAAGTCTTTCTTGTAAACCGCTTGTAGCTAAGCAAGTTTGCTTCTCTCTGCTATGCAGACTGGCATGGGAAAAAATGGAAGGTGTTGCCAGTCTGCCACATTGTGTTGACTTAACACAGTGCAAAGGTTCCCGCCTGCACCTCAACCTGGCACTCTAAGGTCGACTGTTTGGGTGATTTCACATTAATTTCAGGCAGGCACATTTATTCTGGGGATGTATTACAGATTATGATGAAGGGTAGTGAACCAGACAGAAAAAACTGTACCTAGCTAAGTGGAAAGGATTCTCCCTCTTGTGCCTTTATGAAACAGGCATCTCTAACCTCATATGTGATGTCTAATATTGAGGGCACCATAGTGTATGCCTCACAACCTGAAGATATTTTCTTCAGAGATGATCTTCTTTGTAGAATGAAGGAGACCTAAATTTATGTGGAAGACCATTTATGATCCTGACACAGTCTAGGCCCCTGGCGATATATATTTTCAGTATATGAAGTCTTTAATAATAATGCCTTTGCCTGCGCTGCTGGATGCTCCACTAGATAGGGTTCTAGAAGCTGCAGGATGAAAGGGAAAACTGTGCACTCTGTCAAGGACCGTTTTCTTTCCCCATCCCCTAGACATGTTAGAAAGTACTTAAGTAAAAGCTGGACCTTTCCACTCAAACAAGCCAGAAAACAAGGATTAAAAGTAAAAAAAGACTAAGGTAAAAAAAAAGTTGCAAATGGACTGCAAAGGCATCCCTAGATCCCCCTCAGGCCCATGATAACCAAAGGGAGCAGCTATGACTCAGACATCTACTTTCCCCTACAAAAATAGCAATCCACCCCCCCCCCCCCTGGACTGAATAGGAGACAGGATGGCTTTCTTTGTAGACCTGTGGGAAGACATTACCCAGCACAAGTAGATACTCCAGATTACAGCCTTCAGTTTCAAGAAACATTGTACTTCATGAACATTGCATTTGTTTCTAAATATGATCAGCATTTTAACACCCATGCAGATAAAAAGCTATTTCCAATAAAATAAGGGTTTTGTAGACCTGTTCTGGCTGTTTCTTGGATAAGAAAGTTCTGTGTGGTCCTAAAATTCAAGCTTTTTCTACAGCATCTCCTGCCCTTGATCTAACCACAATTCTTTGTTGACATTACATCTGAAGGATGCTTGTTTGCACATCCTTATAGCTGATTGGGTGAGGTGGCTCTTGAGGTTCGAGGGCTCACACTGTCATCTTACATCCATACCCTTAGGCTTGTCTACTGCATCCACTGTATTCACAAAGTGCCTGACTCCAGTCTATTATTTTTTATTTATTTTTTTTACGGGGCGGGGTTTTCATACGGATCCTTCCCTGAATGATTGGTAAGAGAGATGTGCATTAAGTAGAGATAAAAGAACTGTCAGGCCCTACAGATTTATCCTTATTGTTTCTTTGTAAACTACCTTTCTGGTCTCTCTTCTGAATGTTTTCAAATCTCCTGTTATTAATTTTTATTGTCCTTATCCTATGTTTTATGTGCGCTACTAATTATTTTCTTTACTAGCATCTGCTATTCTAGACGTGACTAAAAACTTTACTAGAACTGATCTTTTATTTTGCGTTCAGCTATCCCTTTATTTCCCTATACTGTTACCAATTTTTAGAAGGGGGGCACTTTATAACTTAGAATCCAAACTGCTGCTTAACATTATCACCCTTAACTTTTCATCCCAAGTTACTTGCTCTGCGTGTTGGTTTCTTGTTAGTTTTCCTCTGTATCCCTACTTGCAAACATCTTTGGTAAAATCTCTTTCCTCCATTGTGGTGCTGGCTTTATATATATATATATATATCTATAAAAACAAAAACATCTTTATTCAACCATCACTTATGACATAGGCTGCCATTCTTTTATATAAATGAAAACATACCACCCAGGCCCAATCCTAGTTCCAAGCAAAGCATTTTATATCAGACTATACTGACACACTCCCAGTTGCAAATGTTATACATCACTTATAATCTACCCAGTCATTTTTAGTCAGACATATTACATAGCTCATTTAAGTCCTGCCTTTTAAACCTTCTTTCTCCCCTGTATGTATTGTTTCCATTTTTTCCTGTGTAGTTTGCTTTTACCCTTTTCTAAAGATCTCAATTCCAGTTGTTTTGTCTCTGTTATTATATTCACTAGTTTTAGTATAGTTGGTTTAGATTTTTATTTCCATTTTCTAGTAATTGCTTTATCGTCAGCTACCATAATTAGGCACAGCAAGGCCTTACCCTGTGTAGGCAATTCCAATTTTGTTTCATAACTCAGAAGAGTCATGTCTCTCATCTCACCAGTCTGCCTACCCAGCATCTCCAACAGTGCTTCCTGCAGGGAATTCTTAAAGTCCGCAAACCCACCACACTCCCAGAAAATATGTTCCCAATTACCTCTTTCTTCCCCGTCACACCTCCAACATTTGCTCTCTACCTGAGGAAAAATTCTCTGGAGTCTATTTGAAGTATAAAAATATCTGTAAACATTTCCAAGCAAAAATCCTAAATCTTCTAGATTGTTGCATATTTGAGAGACATACATATATCCTCCCATTGTTTCTTTGTGAATTGCTTATCCAGTCTCTCTTCCCAATCCTTTCTAAACTCCTCTGATTGATTCTTATAGTTATCATGCAATATTTTATATGCTGTACACATTATTACTTTTTTAATGGCAGCTTCTGTTCTAGGTACTACTAAAAAAAACTCTGCTAGTGCTGGTCTTTCATTTGACTCCCCTATTTCATTCTCTTTGCCTATACTCTGATATCAGTCGTTGATAGGGAAGGCAGTCTCACCTGCTACCCAAATAAATAGTTGGAATCTTCCTATTCTGTCAACTTTACCTGTCTAGTTATTTGCTCCCAATACCTTGGTTCCTTGCCATAGCTTTCACTCTTAGAGCAAGACATCTGCACAAAGCCATAAATAATGAGGGGACAAAGGATCAAAAATAGGGACAATTTTTAAATATTGCTCTTACAAACTTAGAAAGTTGATAGACTGAAAGATTTTGCATTAGCATGAATTTTCTGAATGGTATGAAATCTGAATCTCAAATGTCTGTCGTTATTTTCTAACTTCAGTCTTCATTGATTTGGCAATGATTTGCCAGAAAACAATTTTAGGAATAACAAGCTAAAATAAATGAGGCAAAAACCTTGGACATTCTTTGAAAACTTGTACAGTTGAGAGGTATGCCTCTTGCCTATTATCTTTATCCCTAATTACAGTCATCCCTATTGACAGACTCTCCTTTCTCCATTCTCATGTTGGCTTAGTTCTTAGGTTACTTTCTGCTACTTTATAGATGTATTCTGTATGAATGTTGTTCTCCGACATCCAAACTCCCAGTCTCTCCTTGTTTCTTGAGCTTCCCCCATTTCATCATCATCCCTTTCACTTTGAGTTATAGTTTTCTGGTTCTTTGTATAGAAGCCTTAACTGTGTAGCTCTGAAATTCACCTTCAAATTGGGTACTCCATATCTGCCATGCTCTACCGGAAGAGTCAGCTTATTCCACTTGACTCTTGCCGTCTTCACTTGCCCGATGGTCCTTCAGCTCTTTAATTCCTATCCACAACTTCAACTCTGGTTGATAAAAATATGCCTGACCTGTGTATAACACTAATGGGGCTAAAAGCCTTTTAACTGCTTGTACTTTACTATCCATATAACAAAGCTTTCATTTTCTCAGTTTTTGTATCATCTTTTGTTTAGTCTGTTGCCACATATTTTTAGCTGCCACACCAGAATCATTTTTAATCCATACTTTTAAATAGTTCATTTTAACACTTCCCCATAAGTATGGGTATTGCTGAACCCATGCTCGCTTACTTGATACTTTCTGCTACTTCATAAATATAATATTTTGTGTGGTTATTACTAGCCTCTTTAAGGACTTAAATCCAGAATCCTAGTTTGTGTCTGTCAAGCTCCCCAATTGTAATCATTTTCCACTTTGATTTATAAATTTGCCACTTAGTTATTAACTTGAGTTATGCGTATGAGACTTAATTGTGTAAACTACCCCTTCAAATCAGATGACCCTAAACCACTTTGTTTTATGGGGGGATCTGTTTATCCCACTTATCTCTTAAAAATGGTTTACTAATTGTCATTCACAACTTCTCTGGTTGATAAAAAAAAAATCATGTGCTTGAACTGTATACAAAACTAAATGGGCTATAATATTTTCACTGCTCACATGTTCATAATCAAGAGCTTCCAGATGTTCTTAGTGTTTCACTGTTGCAGTCATTACATTTCGGTTATCTGCTTGCAGGTCACCCTCAGCCGTCCTGATTATCAAAGTCTTGGGACCTGCGTCAGTTGCTGTCTCTTCTTCCATGACGTCAGGTAGTCAGGGGGGTGTAAAGCATGCAGCCGATGCCATTACATCAGTCTTTCTTGCGGTGCCCAAAGCAGAAGCAGTTTCCAAGTGCCGGTCGGCAGACTCCTGAAATTTTTGTTTTCGAATTTCAGAACCGAAGTCTTCAAAAAAGCTAAGTACCCGTTGGGGATCCTTTTTCTTGCTCTAAACCGATGTCAGTAAAAGTTAACAATTGTAGTACTTGAGGAAGGCAAATACCTCAAAGATTTTCATTCGTACTGCATTCCTTGCTTAGGCCCAAACCACGATGTCCCTCGCTGTCAGTTTTGTGCCTTATTCAATCCTCGTACTATTCGTCATCTGTTCATTTTCGCATCAAACTATTTCGGTACTCTGTTTAATTATCCAGAAATGGCTTCGGTAAGCCATCCGACTACCGACATTCTGAAAAAACGTAAAGATAAAGACAAGACACACCACATAGGTCCAGAACTGCTGACGACGCTTCCATTATGCTAGTCGACAGTTCGCCGGTACTCAGTGAGGCGATTTCGCAGCCCCTGATACCCGCTACTTCAGATTCGCAGGTATCTACTGAGACTCATTCTGAGTCGGGTATGCCGCGAGATGCTTCTTCGACTGTGGAACCTGCGGATGTCTCTACCTTGGATGGGTCCGGAGCCACTGTGCAGGCACTGGCTTCTGAGGGGTGTATTCAGGCCTACTGACTGGCATATCAAACCGACGCCATCTTGAGGACTAAAACTCGATCCACGCCTAGAAAACCGTCGTCCAGACTGCATGGTCAGGCCCGTATGCCTAAAAACAAATGATAAGAATGGCTGAAGACCTTATTATTCTAATTAGGGGAAGCCAGCCTTCTCCCTCTAAAAGACCTAGAACTAATTTTTCTTCTGATCAGGGTTCTGAAATTTCTGATGTTCTTCGTGTTTCACTGTTGCAGTGATTACATTTGGGTAATCCTGCTGGCAGGTTGCCCTCAGCCGGCCTGAATTCCAAAGTCTTGGGTCCTGTGTCGGCTGCTGTCGCCCCTTCCCTGACGTCAGGTCGTCAAGGGTATAAAAGAAGTAGCCGACGCCATTTTCTTCAGTCTTTCTTGCTGTGCGGTGCCCGAAGCAGAAGCAGTTCACAAGTGCCGGTCGGCTGACTCCTGAGATTTTCGTGTTTGAGTTTCAGATCCGAAGTCTTCAGTAAAGCTAAGTACCCCATTGGGAAAACATTTTTCTTGCTCCAGACTGATGTCAGAAAAAGTTAATAATTGTATTTCTTGTGGTAAGCAAATACCTCATAAGGATTTTCATTCTTACTCTATTCCTTGCCTAGGCCCTGATCACAACGTTACTAGTTGTCGGTTTTGTGCTAGATTTGACCAACACACTATTAAGCATCGGTATGATTTTGATTTAAACTATTTTGGATGCCAGTTTAATTAGCCTGGAATGTCATTGGATAGCCATCCAACTACCTGAGTTTACAAAAAATGCAAAGAAAAGTATAGAGAAAAACAACCGGGCCCAAAACCGACGAAGCTTCTCCTAAGCCAGTCGCCGGTTCTCAGTGAGGCGCTTTCGCAGCCCCTGATGCCCACTACTTTAGAGTTGCAGGCCGCTACTGACTCCCACGTGGAGTCGGCCATGCCGCTGGATACTCAAGGTATTGGAGCCTCGGGCGCTAATCCCTCAGATGGGTCCGGAGCTGCTGAGCAGGTACCGGCTTCTGAGGGTGTATTCAGACCTAAACATCTTTACATTAAAACAACCTCCACTTCAAAGACTAAAGCACCTTCTAAAGCAAGGAAACAAACTCAGTAGCCACGTGGACAGGCCTCTATGCCCAAAAAACAGATGCTCAAGATGGCCGAAGACTTGATTACCTTGATCAGGGGTTCCCGTCCCCCTCCTGATAAGAGGCCTAGGCAAGACACTGACTATGAATCTTGAGATCAGGTTTCTGTTTCTTCTGATTCCTCTTCTGATCAGGGATATCCCCCCCCCCCCCCCCCCGTGAGGATTCTGATGCTAAAGAATCTATGCCTACACCATCTCCTCCTGAGGACTATTCCTTTGGGGGAAACCTTGCATACCATGAGGGAGCATTTTCACTGGGAGAGCCAAGAATTTTCTGAATATAAAAAGAGGCTCAGGGATTTTCTTTTACTACCTCAACACAGGCCACTAGCCATTCCACCTGTGTTAGATGTTGTAGATGATGTGTTTTCTGAGTCTAGTCTTACCCCTGACTCCTTACCTCCAGCTCCTGTTAAGCCTGACAGATACTACAGGGTTCCTGACTCTCATAAATTAATTTTCAAAAACCCTGCTGCAGACCCAGAAACTATTTCACAGGGTCCCAAAGGAGTTAAGGCTTCCTCTACAAAAAACCCTACCCCCTCTGACAGAGATTCTAGGGCACTGGATAGATGGGGAAAAAAGGTTTACACATCTGCTACCTTGGCTATAAGGGCCTTAAACTGTCCGTTTCATATGCTCAAATATCAGCAACATGTCATGGCATTGCTTAAACAGAAAATGTTATTAAACTCTGAATGTGCAGAAAACAAGGAAATGCAGGATTTATTGCATGCAGTTGAACAAGTTGGAAAGCATACTTTGCAATGTGGTTTTGATTCTTTGGAGGCCTCCTGCAGGGCCGCAGTTACGGGTTCTGTAATTAGGAGGCATGCTTGGTTAAAGGAACAAAATCTGCCTGATCGTGTCAAAGTTAAGTTATTAGATGCACCTTTACAGCATGATACTTTGTTTGGTGTTAAGGCAGAGGGGGTGTTAAAGAAAATGGAGGACAAAGCTAAATCTATGCAAACTGTCAAAGATTTTTTACAAGTACAGCCACCTAGGTTTAGTAGACACTGGCCGACAAAGAATTGGTCCTTTCCTGTGTCAGACAGACCTCAAAGGGGCAGATCCAGACACCCTGGAGGCAGATTCCAGGCTCAAAGTTCCTACAAGTCAAAGCAATGGGGTGCTTCTACCTCCAAAGTTGGAGAAGACAAATCACAACCATACAGGAAACAGTCCCAATCACTTCCCCCTGCGTGCACCAAGCACTTACCTCCTGGCAGCACCCTTAGGGGAAAAATTAGCACTTTTTTCTCAAAATTGGCACATTTTAACCCAGGACAAGTGGGTTCTAAATATCGTGTCACAAGGGTACAAGTTCCATTTCCATACCCTGCCAAAGGCAAACGGCTGGCCAGATCTGCCAAAAAATCAATGGGCAGAGGCACAAAAACAAGTCTCATCCCTCATGGACATGGGGGCCATTTAACAAGTGCCAGAGCAAGAGCAGGGACAAGGATTTTACTCAAGACTGTTTCTGGTACCCAGAAAGGACATGACCTGGAGACCAATACTGGACCTATCTATTCTGAACTCATTCCTGGATATACCAAAATTCAAGATGATTACTTTGCAGCAGCTTCTGCCTATGCTGGGCAAGAATGCTTGGCTGGTGACTAGACCTAAAAGAGGCGTACCTGCATGTCCAAATCGGACAGTTATGCAGAAGATACCTCAGATTCAAGGATGGCTCAATGCATTACCAATTCTCTGCACTGCCCTTTGGCTTATCAACTGCACCCAGGATCTTTACAAAGTGCCTGGCACCAGTAATTGCATTCTGCAGACAGAGGAATACAAATATAGCCTTACTTGGACGACTGTCTAATTCAAGCAGAGAACAAGGACATTCTTCTACAGAGTCTGGCATTTGTGAAAAGACTTCTAACATGCCTGGGGTACACAGTCAACAAAAAGAAATCAAAACTAGTACCCTCTCGAGATAATAATCCTGGGTGCATGCTTAAATACAACTGCCCAGATGGCTTATCTCATGCCAGACAAACAAAGGCAACTGACAACCTATTTGAAAATGTTGGCAACAAAGGCCCAGTTATCTGCAAGAAAAATTCTGCAGGCTTTGGGCTTCATGGCATCCTACTAATTCCATATACAAGACTGCATATGAGGAAACTTCAATGGTACCTAAAAAGTATTTGGACTCAACATTGCCACAGCCTGGAAACAATGATTACTCTCATTCCCTGCCTACAACAGGAGTTTCGATGGTGGGCAAAGGCTTGTCACCAAAACAAGGGACAGCCATTCACATTACCCCCAGCCAGGCAGACACTAACAACGAATGCATCAGATTATGCCTGGGGGGCCCACATGGCAGGAAGATGCATTCAGGGCACATGGTCCTCATCCCAAAGGCATCTACATATCAATCAAAAAGAGATGCTAGCTGTTCAGAAAGCCCTGACGGCCTTCAAGGACCTACTTCATCCGGGACAACTACTGATAAAGACAGACAACACCTTGGTCATGTGGTATATAACCAAGCAGGGGTGGGCACACATTCTTACCCCCTTTGCAGACTAACCATGACTTTGTGGGACACAGCATTGACTTACCAAGTACATCTGCAGGCACAATTCCTGCCAGGAAGGAAAAATTCTCTGGCAGACTAACTAAGCAGAAATCTCATGGATCCCCACGAGTGGCAGCTTGATCCACAAGTCTTCAGCATGATAACAAGGAAATGGGGATGCCCAGACATAGATCTATTTGCCTCCCCTCACAGCTACCAACTAAAAAGATTCTGCACAAGGACTTATCACAGACAAGCATGGAAAGTGAACGCACTATCACTATATGCCTTTCCCTCACTGCCTCTCCTCCCCAAGGTACTCCTAAAGGTCAGACAGGAGAAGCCAAAAATGATACTGATTGCCCCAGAGTGGCCCCGCCAGTACTGGTTTCCAATCCTAAAGAGCTTGTCTCAGTGCCCAGCTTGGACCTTACTTCAACTACTTCATCTACTGTCCCAGCAAAACAAACGTATCCTGCACAACCAACTCAGGACTTTAAACCTGGCAGCATGGCGGATAATGTAGTCATACAAAACGCACCTCTCAGTAAAGCTGTGATGGATGTCATTTTGGAGGCCAGAAGGCCTAGTACTAGAAAATCTTATGCTGGAAAATGGAAGAGATTCTGTGCTTGGAACCAGGCACAAGGATCTGATACAGCTGTGCCAAATATTCTTCAGATTGTGCAATACTTAACTGAGATGCTGGACAAAGGCCTATCTTTTTCATCTATTAAAATTCATGCCTCTGCCATTTCGGCTCATTACAATACAGAGCCACCAATCTTTTCTCATCCCTTATTAAAACAGTACCTCAGAGGAGCCAAAAATTTAAGGTCTCCAAGGAAATCACCAATGCCTGCATGGTACCTCAACTATGTCTTGGAAAAACTCACCCTGCCTCCTTTTGAGCCAGCTGCTACTGCTGATATAAAGTTGTTATCTTAGAAAACAGCACTGCTCCTAGCAATAACTTCTGCAAGACGAGTTTCAGAGCTACAAGCACTCATGGCTGTGGAACCTTTTATCATTTTTTATCCAGACAGGGTCTCTCTGAGGACAAATCCAACATTTATGCCTAAGGTGGTTTCCAGTGTGGCTGTTAACCAAACTATTCATCTGCCAACTTTTTATCCAAATCCACAGAACAAGGGGGAGAGAATTCTGCATTCTTTGGACGTACACAGACAGCTTTGATTCTACTTGGACAGAACCAAAGTTTTCAGAAAGACAGAGCAATTACTAGTGGCATATGCTGCAGAGGATCACAAGGAAAGGCTATCTCAAAGCAGACTATTTCAAAGTGGATAGGCCACTGCATTCGTTTCTGCTACTTACACCATGGCAAGCCAGTGCCTAAGGACATTAGGACACATTCAACCAGAGCTGCAGCCACTTCAGCAGCCTTTCCCAGGGGGGTACCTCAGCCATTTCAGCACATTATAATACTGAACCTCCCCTCTTCTCTCCTGCTGAAACAATTCCTCAGAGGGGCTACAAATTTAAGACCACCCAGGAGAGAGCCCCTACTCCAGCCTGGGACCTTAACTTCGTAGTAGAAAAGCTCACTCTACCTCCTTTTGAGCCAGTTGCAACTGCAGAGTTGAAATTCCTTTCTTGGAAAACAGCCTTCCTTCTAGCCACAAATTTAAGACCACCCAGGAGAGAGCCCCTACTCCAGCCTGGGACCGTAACTTCGTAGTAGAAAAGCTCACTCTACCTCCTTTTGAGCCCGTTGCAACTGCAGAGTTGAAATTCCTTTCTTGGAAAACAGCCTTCCTTCTAGCCATCTCTTCAGTAAGAAGTGTGTCTGAATTACAGGCCCTCATGGCTGTGGAGCCTTTCATCATCTTCCTTGTGGACAGGGGGTCCCTCAGGACCAATCCTTCCTTTATGCCCAAGGTGGTATCCAGTGTGGCCCTCAATCAGTCCATTCATTTGCCAACCTTCTTTTCTAATCCACAGAACAAAGGAGAACGAATACTGCACTCTTTGGACTTGCACAGACAACTTAGATTTTATTTGGACAGGACTAAGCCTCTCAGAAAAACTGAACAGCTGCTTAGTTGCCTTTGCTGCAGGGGCAGAGGGGAAGGCCATTTTTATGCAAACCATTTCTAAGTGGATAGGCCATTGCATTCATTTCTGCTATAAGCACCATGGAAAACCTACTCCACAGGGGAATAAGATCACATTCCACCAGGGCTGCATCTACTTCAACAGCCTTTCTCAGAGGTGTTCCTACCAGGGACATCCTAGAAGCTGCTTCCTGGAGTTCTGTTCATACCTTCACCAAGCATTACCACTTGCCTATTTTTTCTAACTCCAGAGCTGGTTTTGCCACTACAGTCTTGCAGGGCCTAATAGCTGGTCCTAATGCTCTGTAGTTGCCTCCTCCCTTCCTTAGCTTTGGGAATCTACCCAAATGTAATGACTGCAACAGTGAAACATGAAGAACATACTACAGTTGTGTACACTTACAATAAATGTAGATGTTTGAGTGTATTCACTGTTGCAGTCTTGGTTACCCTCCCTCCAGCCCCCCTGACTTCTATTGGCTTATACCCATCTTCTTGTTTACTGTATTTTAGCTTTCTGGTGTATTTGCGTTTTGTTGAAGGTGTAACCTTATATATATAATTGCTTCCCATTATGGGGGCACCTGACATCTGGGTCAAGAAAAACTGACTACCTGACTTCATGGAAGAAGAGACCGCAACCAACGCAGGACCCAAGACTTTGGTAATCAGGCCAGCTGAGGGCTACTTGCAAGCAGATAACCCAAATGCCAATGACTGCAACAGTGAATACACACTAACATCTACATTTATGGTAAGTGTACACAACTGTACATTTCTCAGTGTTTGTGTTATCTTCTGTTTAATTTCTTCCTACATATCCTTAGCTAGCATAACAGAATCCCTTTTAATCCATACACCTACATAATTATTTGTCCCTGTAAGTATGAACAATGCTGAACTGGTTCATGCGTGGTTGAGTAGCCCTCATTTTATCTTTATTTTTATGTAATGAAAAGAGTTGAAATGTCATCAGTGTCCCAAAGCCTAGAATTATCATTTTCTGAATGTATCAAGTACAAAATACCATGTGCATGTAACACTAACTTTCTTGGTAACTATACCAGATATAGCTTTGAATTTGAGGATCCCTTATTGTCTTAGCCAATGATTCTAAATATAAAGCACGTAAGCAAATTGGAAAGAGGACACCCTTGTCTGGTTCCTCTGTCCAACTACAACTTGACAGAGAGGAACCCTTCTCCTGTAATTCATGCCTCCAGTCCTTGGTATATTATCCTTATTAGCCCTCTTCTGTTAGCGAATGCAAAAACTACCATTGCCCAACAGACAAAATCTAATTTGCTATAGAATGCTGTCGCTACTGCAAGACTAATCAGACTAGACTCAACTAAAAACTCTACTAAAGTTGATCTTTCAATTAGCACTCACCTATCCCTTTGTGTCTGCATGTTGTTACCAGTTTGTAAAAATGGAAGCACACTCCAGTCTGCAATCCAAACTCCTGCTTAAACTTATCACAGTCTTAACTTTCTTACACTCTTGTCTGTATTATAATTGTTACCTTAATGTTGCCAGATGTTTACCTTTCCTTGACAAAACCACATTGTTCCTTTTGATCATATCTTTGCCATTATCTTGGGTAGTATGCAGTCTTGGTTTAAAATTGGTATATATGAATTCAGATCTATAAGGTGTTTACCCTCTGAGTTTTTTCTTCTCCCCTATGTTCCCAATTTTTACATCTTCTGACAGTCATCATATTGGTGACTGCTGCAGTAGCCTTAGCTATACGGGTTATATTATGCATAGGATATAACAACCAGACAGCTTCCAAATCCTGAGGACACTTTACACTCACCCAAACCATCAGTCAGCTTGAGATGAGCTTACTAAAAAGACTGGTTTTGGGTGCCAATCCCTTCTGAGCTTTCTTTCTGCCAAAGTGTACACTCCTGAGTCTTTCGAACATTGACTGTCAGCTTGTGCTTACGTTCATCATATTGATCACTGCTGCAGTAGTCTTAGTTATATGGAGTTGTAACAGCCAGACAGATTCCAAAGCTTCAGTGCATATTCCATGCAACCAAACTGTCAAACACCTTGAGGTAAATTAATTAAAAGACAAGTTTGGAGACGAAGCTCTTCAGAGCTTTACTGCAGCCAAAGTGTATGCCCCTGTGAGGCTTCCGGGTATCGACAGTTGGTTTGTATTTTCCTTTGCTGGACAGATAGGTTCCCTTAAAAGAAAAAAAAAATCCATTTTCTTAATTTTGTATTGATTTATTACTTTCCTCATCAAGAAAGTTATTTTAAAGCAGAGTGTGTTGTTTTGTAATAATGTGTTGAGACTAATGTACTTTTAAATGGAACACTTGTTTTTAATGTTAGTTTAAATATACTGTAAACTAACTGAAAACATATTTTTGGTGAAAAAAATTGTTTATTTTTCTTTTGCGTGGCTGACAGTGTTTTAAAGTGCTTTATACTGTATTTTCTTTGTCAGAAGAGTAACTTTTTTGGACTGATAGTTTTACCTGCATTTGGTGTTTGTCTTCCCCAAGAAAGAGGCACCATTTTCAGCCTGACCGTGGAACAAACTACCAATCCCACAGCTGGTGGTCCTTCAAGCCACAAAAAGAAAATGTTAAGCAAATATCCTTTGCTACCACAGTAGTGTAGGAATTTTCCTCAGCGGCAGGTGGGTTGCTTTGTTGTGGCCATTTGCTGTACCTCATACCGCTCATCATGTACCCCAGATTCCTCCAATGTAGCACCTGCAGCCAGTATAACCTGGAGGTTAGCCACATCCCCTGCAGCTGTTGGAGTCCCATCAGTGGGCAAACGAGAGCCTCTTTTGTCCGTCCTGGGAGAGGGAACAGGGACGGGTTTCCCTTTTAGAGAATGCTATCCCCATCAGTGTGGAATCAGCTGCCATTAGTAACATGGCTGGCCCCATTTTTCCTTTCAAAAACAAAAAAAAAAAAAAGCATGGATCTACTCCTCGAATTGTTTGGTTAAGAATAGTTTACTGGGTCCTGCTCAGGGTTTAATTCAAGTTATTGATCCTTCTTGTAAAGTCTTTTCTGATAAGCGAGGGATTCTTTTCATGAGAGGTTTAAGATTTTGAGTCTGAGCAGGAGGATGCAGGGATGAATTCAGGGTTTTTTCTTAGATTTCTGTTTAAGAATCAGAGCTCAGTTTCTGATTCTCCCTCTCAGGGTTTCTTTCTCTGAGACTATTGCTGCAATGTTCCATTGTTTTCAGTGGGAGAACGGTGGGTTCCCTCAGAAAATACTGTGTTACAGAAGGATTTTCCAGAAGCTACACTTATTTCTCAAGTTTGCCTGCTTTAGAGAATGTGTGTGTTACTGCCTGCTATTTTCCTCATAGTCAGCTAGCTGCCCTTAAAACGAAAGTATGCATAAGGCTCCTCAGTCTTTTAAATTTGTATACACTATTCCCAAACCTTACTCAGCAGCTGTAGTCTTGATTCATCCCACTGCTGCTGATAATGGGAAAATTGATCAGTGTGGGGGGAAAAAAGTGTATTCTTCTGCAACTTTGATTTTTCAGAAGTGTCATGCTCATATGTTAGTTCTGACAAATTGTGAAAGTATACGAAATGTTTTATCTGCAGTTTCTTCTTGTGAGGAAAAATCTGATTTAAATAACTTAAGCTTCTTCTGTTGCACAGGTCATTACTCATTGTTTGCAGTGTGTGTATATGACTCTGCTTCTTCTAGGGAGATGGCCACTGGTATTTTTTTAAGGAGGTTTGCAAGGCTGCATTCTCAAAATCTTCCAGATGTTAAAAATGAGATTTTAAATTCTCCCTTGGATAGTGTTTTAGTGTTTGGCCCCCCTGCTGCAGAGATTATCAAAAAGTGTGAGGAAAGGAGGGATCTGATGTAGGGAATCTCCTAAGATTTTTCAGCCCCTTTTTTCCAAATTGTCCAAGGGATTTTTTTCCTCCCCGTCCAGTTTTGGATAAAAGCAGAATAAACAGTCTCAACAGGATTCAGGTAAACAGACGTTTAAGAAGAAATGGCAAGGAGGTTCCAAAACAGTTGCAAACCTTCAAAAACCATGGACAGTCTAACAATTCTGAATGACTGTTCAAGAGACCTTGTGACCCACTCTCAACTTGGCCCCTTTTTAATTCCAGAATGTCTGAATCTCCATGTTTCTCTCTGGCAACATATAGTTTTAGACAGATGGGTTCTGAAAATCATTCATCAAGGTTCCAGATGGTAGTAGGAGGAAATTCTTCCTTTCCAGGAGTAATTCATCATCCAGCAGATCAGGCACACATATTTTCCCCTTTCTTCATCCCATGCTACCCCAAGGAGTGATAGAACCAGATGTTCTTTGTGTTTCACTGTTGCAGTCATCACATTTGAGTTATCTTCTTGCAGTAGCCCTCAGTCGGCCTGATTATCAAAGTCTTGGGTCCTGCGTCGGTTACTCTCTCATCTTCCATGACGTCAGGTAGACAGGGATGTAAAGCATGCGGTCGATGCCATTACATCATTGTTTCTTGCCATGCGGTGCCGGAAGCAGAAGCAGTTCGCAAGTGCCGGTCGGCCGACTCCTGAAATTTTCGTTTTCGAGTTTCAGAACCAAAGTCTTCAACTAAAGCTAAGTACCCCGTTGGGGAAACATTTTCTTGCTCTAAACCAATGTCAGTAAGTCAATAATTGTATTTATTGTGGAAAACAAATACCTCCTAAAGATTTTCATTCGTACTTGCCTAGGCCCTGACGACGACATACCTCGCTGTCGGTTTTGTGCCTTACTTAAACCACGAACAATTCGTCTGTACATTTTAGCTTCTAAATATTGTTGGTGCTTGATTCAGTTATCCAGATATGACTTCGGTAAGCCACCAGAAAAAACGCAAAGATAACGACAGAGACAGGCCACCTAGGTCCAAAGCCGCCACTTCTCCTAAACTAGTAGCCAGTTCACCGGTACTGTGTGAGGCGCTGTTGCAGCCCCTGATACCCACTACTTCAGATTTGCAGGCCTCTACTGAGACCCATTCGGAGTCCGGTATGCCACGAGATGCTTCAACTGTGGAACCTGCGGATGTCTCTACCTTGAATGGGTCTGGAGCCGCTGTACAGGCACCAGCTTCTGAGGTTGTATTCAGGCCTACTGACTTGCATATTAAACCGATGCCATCTTCTTCTTCTAGGCCTAAAACTTGAACCATGCCTAGGAAACTGACGCCCATACCGCATGGTCAGGCCTCTATGCCTATAAAACAAATGAGTGGCCGAAGACCTTATTACTTTAATCAGGAGAAGCCAACCTTCCCCCTCTGAGACCTGTGACTGAATTTGCTTATGATACTTCTGACCAGGATTCTGAAATTTCTGTCTCCTCTGATGACCAGGATTTACCCTTATCTACCTAGAGGATTCTGATGTAGAGGACACTATTCCCTCTGCTTCACCCCCAGAGGATTTTTTTGGTGAAACTTTCCATGCTCTTAGGGAACATTTTCACTGGGAAAGCCAGGAGTATTCTGATTCTAAAAAGAGGCTTAGACATTTCTTACTCCTGCCCCAACACAGGCCTTTAGCTATCCCTCCTGTGCTGGACATTGTTGAAGATGCCTTTTCGGAATCTAGCTTGGCCCCTGACTTTTTACCTCCTGCTCCCAGAAAATCTGACAGATATTACAGGGTTCCTTTTTAAAAATCTTACTGCGGACCCTGAGACCATTTCACAGGGACCCAAGGGCATTAAGGCTACTACTGCCAAACATCCTACCCCCTCTGATAGAGATTCCAGGGCCCTGGATAGATGGAGTAAGAAGGCATACACGTCTGCTACCTTGGCCATCAGGGCCTTAAATTGCCAGTTTCATATGTTAAAGCATCAGCAGCATATTATTGGATTGCTTTAACAGAAAATGATGTTGATTCCGGATTGTGATGAAAATAAGGATTTACAGGATTTAATGCATTCTGCTGAACAGGTTGGAAAACTTACTTTGCAGTGTGGTTTTGATTCACTAGAGGCATCTTGCAGGGCTGCTGTAACCAGGTCTGTACTTAGAAGGCATGCTTGGCTTAAGGAGCAGTCTTTGCCAGATCATGTTAAAACTAAATTGCTGGATGCTCCCTTAAGTCAGGACCGTCTGTTTGGCGACAAAGCAGAAGTAGTTCTTAAAAAGATGGAGGAGAAAGCTAAATCTATGCAAACTGTTAAAGATTTCTTACAAGTGCAGCCTCTTAGATTTAGTAGGCATTGGCTCTCAAAAAATTGGTCCATTCCTGCCTCATCCGGGCCTTCTCAGTTCAAACCCAGAACCAGCAGAACACCCAGGCTTCAGTCCCAGGGTACGCACAGGACTAAGCAGTGGGGGGCTCCCACTTCCAAATCAGGGAGTAGTAAGACCCCCCCCCTATGGTAAGCTGTCTCAATGACTTAACTTTAAAACTTCAAGCACTTCTCAACTGACTGTCCCTTTAGGGGGAAAGATTGCTCTGCAAGCAAAAAACTGGGAACTCATTACCAGGTCAAATGGGTTTTAAACATAGTTTCCCTAGGATACAGATTTCACTTCCACACACTACCAACCCCAAACTGTTGGCCAGATCTACCCCCAAATCATTGGGCAGAGGCCCAAAAACAAGTACTCTCTCTCTTAAGATTAAAGGCTATTCAGACTGTACCAGAAGAGTTAAAGGGACAAGGTTTCTACTCAAGACTTTTCCTGGTACCCAGAAAAGACAACTCATGGTATCCTATCCTGGACCTGTGTATACTAAACACCTTTTTGGTGATTCCAAAATTCAAGATGCTAACTCTTCAGTTGCTTCCCATGATAGGCAAAGATGCCTAGTTGGCAACACTGGATTTAAAGGAAGCCTACTTGCACATCCCAATCAGGGAATCTTACAGAAAATACCTACGCTTCAAAGCAGGCTCTATGCACTATCAGTTCTCTGCACTGCCTTTTGGCTTATCTACTGTTCCCAGGGTATTCACAAAGTGCCTAGCTCCAGTCATTGCATTTTGCAGGCAAAGAAATATTCAGATATTACCCATACCTGGACGATTGTCAGGCAGAAAGCCAGGACATACTTCTGAATCATCTGGCATTTGTACAAGAGGTGTTAACTTGTCTGGGGTACACCATAAACGAAAGGAAACCACATATGGTACCCTGTCAACAAATTATATTCCTGGGAGCACGCTTGAACACAACTTCCCAGATGGCTTTCCTCACGGCAGAGAAACAAATTCATTTGACAATTTCAAACTAGTGGCCTCAAAAACCCTGCTATCTGCAAGGCAAGTACTGCAAGCCTTGGGGTTCATGGCCTCGTACATTCTACTAATTCCATATGCTAGACTGCATATGAGGAAACTACAATGGTATCTACAAAGTCTATGGTGTCAACATTCTCAGGTTCTAGAAGCAATGTTTCCTATCATACCTTGCTTACGGTTAGAATTCCTTTGGTGGGCAGAGGCCTGCCACCAAAACAAGGGACTACCATTCACTCTACCCCCTGCCGCCCAAACCCTAACAGACACATCAGGTTATGCATGGGGGGGCTCACCTGGCAGGGAAGTGCATTCAGGGCAAATGGAATCCAAGTCAAATGCACCTACATATCAATCAAAAAGAAATGTTAGCTGTACAGAATGCTCTGACAGCTTTCAAGGACCACATTCTTCCAGGACAATTAATGGTAAAGACGGACAACACCACTGTTAATGTGGTACATAAACAAGCAGGGGGGTACCCATTCTTACCACCTCTGCAGACTAGCCATGGCTCTGTGGGACACAGCCTTGAGGTTCCAAGTGCAACTACAGGCTCAATTCCTGCCAGGAAAACTAAATACACTGGCAGATTACCTAAGCAGAAATCTCATGGACCCACACGAGTGGAAACTGGAACCAAAGATTTTCAACATGTTGATCAACAAATGGGGGATCCCGGATATAGACCTGTTTGCCTCCCCCCAGAACTACCAATTAGACAAATTCTGCACAAGGACTACCCACAAACAAGCTTGGAAAGTGGATGCTCTGTCCTTCAGCTGGAAAAATCTATCAGTTTATGCCTTTCCTCCTGTGCCTCTCCTCTCCAAAGTGCTACTAAAGATCAAACAGGACAAACCAAGGACGATACTGATTGCAGCGGACTGGGTGCGCCAACACTGGTACCCCCTCTTGCGCAGTGTGTCCAGCTGGCATCATGGCACATACCTCAGACCCCTACCCTGTTGTGTCAGCAGAAAAGCCAGATTCTTCACCCCCAGCTTCAAACCCAAAACCTGGCAGCCTGGCTAATTGCCTTATCTCTCCGTTGCCATCCCTCAGTAAACAAGTGTTGGATGTCATTTTGGAGGCAAGGAGGCCTAGTACTAGAAAATGTTATGCTGAAAAATGGAAAAGGTTCTTTGCCTGGAACCAAACTCAAGGGATGGCCACAACAGCAGTGCTCAATTTACCTCAGATTCTTCAATGCTTAACCGAGATGCTTCACAAGGGCCTTTCCTTTTCCTCCATCAAAATTCACACCTCAGCCATTTCAGCTCATTACAACACAGGACCCACCCCTCTTTTCTCACCCACTGCTCAAGCAGTTCCTCAAAGGGGCCAAAAACTTAAGACCACCCAGGAGAGCACCAACTCCAGCCTGGGACCTTAATTTTGTATTTGAAAAACTCACCCTTTCCCATTTTGAGCCAGCTGCAACTGCAGAGTTAAAATTCCTTTCTTGGAAAACAGCTTTCCTTTTAGCAATCACTTCAGCAAGAAGGGTATCTGAATTACAGGCCCTTATGGCAGTGGAGCTTTTCATCATCTTTCATGCAGACAAGGTGTCCCTAAGGACCAATCCCTCTTTCATGCCTACGGTGGTATCCAGTGTGGTTCTTAATCAGTCCATTCATTTGCCAACCTTTTTTAATCCACAGAACAAAGGGGAACGGATACTGCACTCCTTAGATGTGCACAGACAACTTAGATTTTACTTGGACAGGACTAAACCTCTAAGGAAATCTGAACAACTGCTGGTGACATTTGCTCAGGGGCAGAGCGGAAGGCTATTTCAAAGCAAACCATTTCTAAATGGATAGGCCATTGCATTCATTTCTGCTATAAGCACCATGGAAAGCCTATCCCACAGGGGATTAGACCCCATTCATCCAGGGCTGCATCTACCTCTACAGCATTTCTCAGAGGTGTCCCTACCAGAGATATCCTAGAAGCTGCTCCCTGGAGTTCACCAGGCATTACCATTTGCCAATTCTCTCTAAATCCAGAGCTGGCTTTGCCGCTGCAGTCTTGCAGGGCCTTATAGCTGGTCTTAAGGCTATCTGAATTCCTTCTCCCATCCTTAGCTTTGGGAATCTACCCAAATGTGATGACTGCAACAGTGAAACACGAAGAAGATAGTACAGTTGTGTACACTTACCATAAATGTAGATGTTCGAGTGTATTCACTGTTGCAGTCCTGGTTACCCTCCCTCCAGCCCCCTGACTTCTTTTGGCTATACCTCTATTATACTTAAAAGCTTTTTGGTGTATTTGCTTTTTTGTTGAAGGTATAACCCTGTATGTGTGTGTGTGTGTGTGTATGTGTGTGTGTGTATATATATATATATATATATATATATATATATATATATATATATATATATGATATATTTTAGTGCTTCCCATTAAGGGGGACACCTGACATCTGGGACAAGAAAAACTGATGTAATGGCGTCGGCTGCATGCTTTATACCCCTGACTACCTGATATGTCACGGAAGATGAGACAGCAACCTGCACAGGACCCAAGACGTCAGGCTGAATGAGGGCTACTGCAAGCACATAACCCAATTGTGTTGACTGCAACAGTGAATACACTGTAACATCTACATTTATGGTAAGTGTACACAACTGTACTTTCTGGAGGCTTTCGGCACGGGCCCGTCTACGTCTTGGGTGTCCCCTCCTGGGGATCCTTTAGTGGATTTGATCACCTCGTGGGTGTGGAAGGAACCAGATTCCATGGAGCTGATCCCCAAGTGCCCTGATAAGGTTCTGAGTCCCCCTATTGACAGGCCTTCCTGGAACAAGGGCTCCCCAGTAGGCGCCATGGTGGTAGCAGCCACGAAGAAGGAACTATCTCAAGAAAGTTCTTCGGTCCACCCTCCTGACCGAGAGTCATGGATGATGGACCACATAGGGAAGCGGGTGAATGCTTCAGCTACCTTTTCTTATAAGGGCGCTGAACTACTTGGCCCATGTTACAGGCCTCCAGCATGACCTAGTGAAGGAGCTGGAGTAGTCTCCACCCAAGTCCATGTCGCAGGAGGACAAGGCTTCGTTCTCCGCGAAAATGGCCACTCTGAGAGCAGTATCAAATACGTCCAGGCGACTCCTCTCCCATGCTACAGAAGGAGGGGCTAGGGCGGCTGGGTCCGGCATATCCATAAGGCGTAAAGCCTGGCTCAGGTTGTGCCAATTCACCGAGCCCTTTAAGGCGTCCTTTGCCAATGCCTTTTATGATGGCTCGACTCTCTTCGGTAAGACCGTCAAGGAGACACTAGTCCAGAGTGAGAAGACACTGTCTGCCATCAGGATCCATTTCTCTAACCCTCAAAGGTCCTTTTCCCAGAACCAGAGACGGCAAAATATGTGGTTCCGGAAGTCTCAGTATTCCCGGGACACTCTGGGCTCTTCTTCCTCTAGAGGCAGAGGGGGACAGAATGGACGCCAGCCCAGAGACCAAGGGATTCCGCAAAACTTTGGTTTTCGAGAACCAGTCTCACAGACCTGGGCAGCAACCCTGAGGGGTTGCCCGGCTGCTCTACTCTGGAGGCATTCTGGGAATGATTGTCCTTGCATCCAGTGGCATGGGAGTCAATAACAACGGACCGCTGGGTGCTTCAAATCATATCGACAGGATATTTTATCCCCTTCGTGGGTTCCCCCATACCTCCAAACACCCCCCAGACATTCCACCCATGCAAAGGGAGGAAGCAGCTCAGGAAATTTCCAAGCTGCTAAGAAAACGAGCCATTGAAACCATCCCCCCAGATCAGTCCAGATCAGACTTCTACTCCAGGTTCTTTTTGGTGCCACAGAAAACGGGGGACTTAAGGCCCATCTTGGAGCTCTCTACCCTGAACCTGTCAATTGCCAAAGAAAAGTTGCAGATGGTCACGCTACAGTCCATCACGCCGTACCTGCAAGAGAGTGACTGGATGTGCTCGTTAGATCTCCAGAATGCTTATGATCACACAAAAATGCACAGAAGCTCCAGGAGGTTCCTCCGCTTCCAGCTAGAGACCAATCATTATCAATTTTGAGCCCTACTTTTTGGTCTTACCACAGCCCCCAGGGTGTTTACCAAAGTGATGGCAGTTGTAGTTGCTCACCTGAGGCTTCAGGGGATTCAGGTCTATCCATACCTGGGCGATTGGCTCCTCACTGCTCCCACCAGGCGTCTACTTTCCCAAACCAGGGATTACTTTCTGACACTTGGCCCTGAGTTTGGGTATCACAGTCAACACAGTCAAGTCTCTACTAGAGCCTGTGCAGGTGATAGATTACATTATTGCCAGGATAGACACACTACAGTGCAAAGTGTTCCTGACCACGGAGAGGGTTCAAAACCTCCAGATGCATGTCTCCTTAATTTACATTTCTCACCTCTCTACAGAGGAATCAGTGTTGAGGGCCCTCTGCTCGATGACAGCAACCATAACTCTCCTTCCATGTGCTCGGATACACATGTGAATTCTTTAATGGACACTTGCGGTTCAGTGGTCCCTGTAGCATTTACCACTAACCTATCGTATCCACCTGAGTCAAGTGTGTCAGTCGTCCCTCATATAGTGGATGAGCTCACTGGACATTTTGGAGGGACGATCCTTTGTTCCAGCCCTGGCCCAAACCACAGTGACCACTAATACCTCCCAACGTGGGTGGGGGGGCATTGTTCAGGCAGGACAGTCCAAGGCCTGTGGTCCCCCTTAGAGACCAGCTTGCATATCAGTGTCCTTGAGATAAGGGCAGTCCTTCTAGTGTTGCAGGCCCTTCATGCCTTTCTTCCTCTGGGGACAATTGCTATTCTATCACACAACATGTCAGTAGGCTGGTTTATCAACAAACAGGGAGGGACCAGATCTTATCCCCTTTGTCGCGAGGCCATGAGAGTGTGGGAATGGGCGATCTCTACCATGCGCTTTCTCATCTCAATGCACATTCCAGGATGGTCCAACATTCTAGCGGACAGGCTAAGTCGGACCATTCTGATGCTTTATGAGAGGTCACTGAATCTATCAGTAGCGGAACAGATCTTCAGCGAGTGGGGTCAACCTTGCTGCAATCTCTTCGCATCTCCTTCCAACGCGAAGTGCAGCAGGTTTTTTGCTCTGAACCCCCTTGCGGGGGGAGTCCCCTAGAGATACTCTAGTTCATGCTTGGCCTCCCAGTCTTCTGTATGCTTACCCGCCAATTCCTCTAATCTCAAGGTTTCTGAAGAAAACTTGTCGACTGGGGAGCAAGGTGATCCTCATTGCCCCATTCTGGCCATGCCAGGTATGGCTTCCCGTCCTTTGGTCTCACCTTCTGGCTCCACTTTGGATCCTAGATCCCATTCAGGATCTGATTTCACACCCATCGGGGGTGCCTCATCCGAGTCTGGACATCCTGAAGCTCATGGCTTGGCTTCTCCAGCTCCTGTGATTGCTAAGACTTCAGGACTTTCCTCAGTTAAGTCTATTTTGGTAGCTGCTCATAAGTCTTGTACCAGAAAGGTTTATCGCAGCAAATGGAAACGTTTTTGATGTCCTTCAAGGATGCATCTGCAGTCCTTACAAATGGGTTGTCCTGTCATCAGGCAGCCCTTCGGTCGGCCGGATTCCAAAGTCTGGGTCTGGCCTCGGCTGGTGTCGCACTTCACCCGACGTCATCACTGTAGGTCTTCGGGTATAAAGGCATCAGCCGACGCCATTTTCCTCAGTCTTTCTTGCCGCGTGGCGCCCGAAGCAGAAGCTGTTCGCAAGTGCCGGTCGGTCAGATCCAGAGATTACTTCTACCGAATACTACTTCGAAGACTTCTAAAAAGCTAAGTACCCCGTTGGGGACTCTTTCTTGCCTCAGCCGATGTCAGAAAAAGTGAATAACTGTTTAACTTGTGGGAAACAAATACCTCATAAAGATTTCCACTCTTACTGCTTACCTTGTTTAGGCCCAGACCACGACGTAGCAGCTTGTTTAGCCTGTGCTTCCTTCAACCGACGAACACTTAGGCGTCGGTCGGAGTTTGCTGAACAGTTTTTCGGCTCAGATTTTGCATACATTATGCCTTCGGATCCTCCGACTATTCAAATTGTTAAGAAACGCAAAGAGAAGGACCGACACTCGCGGTCCGCGGTTTCGGCCGAAACCACGGTTAAGCAAGCCGCGAGTGTCTCGGTTTTGGCCGAAACCGAGCAAACGGGTCAATCTTCAGCCGAATCCATGACTACTACCGAGGCCCCTTCAAACCTAGTTGAAACGGCCTCTGAAGTTTTGCCTACTACTGTGGTTTCTCAAGAATTATCGGACACCATCCCTTTGGATGTCTCTACTCCAGCACGTGGTGCTGCTAGGCCTCCTGCAGCCATGTCTATAAAGGCCTTTGCCAGGGCTAAAGCAGCCAAATCTGCTAAGTCTGTGCCTGTTAAGCCCCCCTCTCACAGGCCCAGTTCCAGTTCCCAAATGCTTACTCTGGCAGAGGATCTCATCCCTTTAATAAGGGGATCCCAATCTCACCCAGACAGGGCCTCTCAACCTCCAGAAAAGAGACCTAGAGCAGAGCCCCCTGAGCCAGTGTCCTCAGATGACTCTTCTGATGATACAGACAATACAGACCATCCAGAGGCTCCTTTTTCTACTTATGAAGACTCCGATGCAGAAGAATCAATTCCATCTGCCTCTCCACCAGAGGAATTTTCTTTTGGGGAAACCTTACATGCCATGAGAGAGCAATTCCAATGGCAGGGTCAAGATTTCTCAGATTCAAGAAAAAGGCTTAGGACCTTTTTACACTTACCGCAACATAGGCCTTTAGCTATACCTCCAGTTCTTCCTGTTGTGGATGATGCATTTAATGATGCTTGCACTGCTCCTGATACTTTACCTCCAGCCCCTGCTAAGCCCGATAGGTTTTACAGGGTCCCGGACACTCACCACCACTTATACAAGGCTCCTTTGCAGATCCTGAGACTATCTCCCAGGGGCCTAAGGCAGTAGCCGACCTCAGCGAAAACCCTCTCCCTTCTGAAAGGGAATCCAGGTCCTTAGAGAGATGGGGTAAAAAAGTATACACCTCTGCTACTCTCTTAGCTAGAGCTTTGAACTGTCAGTTTCATATGATCCAATACCAAGAGTTTATGCTTGATCAGTTAACTAAGAAACTGTCCTCTGATGATTCCTTAGATAAGAAATATGTTCTAGAAATGGTGAATAACATTCAGCAGGTTAGTAACCATTCTTTAAAATGTGGCTATGATGCACTGGAGGCTTCATTTAGATCAGCCATGACTGGCACAGTTATAAGAAGGCATGCATGGCTGAAAGAGCAGGTCTTGCCGGATCATGTTAAAGCAAAGCTATTAGATGCTCCTATGGATAAGGTCAGTCTATTTGGTTCTCCTGCCCAACAGGTAATGAAGAAAATGGAAGAGAAGGCAAAATCTGTACAAACAGTTAAAGATTTCTTACAGGTTCAGCCCCGAAGGTTTAGCAGGAACTGGCCTTCCAAAAATTGGTCCTTTCCAGACTCCTCTAAAACTCAGAGAGGCAGGAATAGGCGTTCAAGAGGCAGAAATCAATCCAGAGGAGGTGCCTACAGGGGACGCCAGTGGCAAGGCAATAACCAACGAGGCACTGATACAACCACTACCACTGCAACAGGACAATCACAGTGACTTGGCTCTGACACCGCCTACCAGGGAACAAATAGCAGCACCCTTAGGCAGAAAGTTAGCCTTATTTTCAAAAAACTGGCACTATATTACAAGAGACAAGTGGATTTTGCAAACTATAGACCAAGGCTACAGGTTTCACTTCCAAACCTTACCAATAAAAAGAGGAATGCCAAACCTGCCACCAAATCAAAAGGCAGAAGCTCTAAAACAAATAGCTCAATTAACAAAGATGAGAGCTGTGGAAAAGGTACCACCTACAGAACAGGGCAAGGGATTTTACTCCAGACTCTTCCTAGTACCAAGAAAAGAAAAAAGTTGGAGACCTATTCTCGACCTGTCCACTTTAAACGCATTCATCATTGTTCCAAAATTCAAAATGCTGACCCTACAGCAACTTCTTCCCATGCTGGGCAAGGAGTATTGGCTGGTAACTCTAGATCTCAAGGAGGCATACCTGCACGTCCCCATACGACCATATTGCAGAAGATACCTCAGATTTCTTGCAGGATCAGAGCATTATCAATTCTCAGCATTGCCCTTTGGCTTATCTACTGCGCTCAGAGTGTTCACGAAATGCCTGGCATCAGTAATCGCTCACTGCAGGCTTCAGGGAATCGAAATTTATCCATACCTGGACGACTGCCTGATACAAGCGGACAACAAAAACAAGCTGACACAAGACTTACAAAGAGTCATTTGTTTACTACAAGCCCTGGGATACACAGTCAATTTAAAAAAGTCAAGACTGATACCATCCCAGACAAGAACATTCTTGGGTGCAGAATTGGACACAGTAAAACAGATGGCATTCCTAACTGCAGAAAAACAAGAACAACTTCCTCTTTACTTCTTGGCATTAACAAAGCAGAACAAACTAACAGCAAGGAAAGTACTGCAGGCCTTGGGCTTCATGGCATCCTGCATAATCCTGGTCCCCCATGCCAGACTGCATATGAGAAAGCTACAGTGGTACCTGAAGAATTTATGGTCTCAACACAGACACAGCTTAGAAACCAAAATACCACTAATCCCATGCCTGAAACAAGAGTTCCTATGGTGGGCTCAGGCATGCCAGTCAAACCCAGGTTTGTCCTTCCACAGCATTCAACCAAGCCAAACCATCACAACGGACGCCTCAGACCTCGGTTGGGGGGCCCACATGCTGGACAAGTGCATTCAAGGCTTATGGACTCCAGATCAGCTGCACCTACACATAAATCAAAAAGAAATGCTGGCAGTAAAACTAGCAATCCAGAATTTCAAACCATTCCTCAAAGAAGGCCAATTGATGATAAGGACAGACAACACCACAGTCATGTGGTACATCAACAAACAGGGAGGCACTCATTCATACCCCCTATGCCGAATGGCTCTAGACCTATGGAATATGGCTCTGAGTTACAACATTCAGTTACAGGCAATATTTGTACCGGGAAAAGAAAACATCCTAGCAGACATGTTAAACAGAACTACCTCGGATGCTCACGAATGGATGCTACACCCGGACATCTTCAAGGCCATCACAAAGAAATGGGGAATGCCACAAATAGACCTATTCGCATCCCCACTCAATCACCAGCTCAAGAAATTCTGCACAAGGACATACCACCCACTTGCTTGGAAGGTGGACTCTCTATCCTTCAGTTGGAAAGGCCTGACAGCATATGCATTTCCACCTCTTCCTTTGATGCACAAGGTACTACTGAAAATCAAAAAGGAACGTCCAAGGATAATTCTGATAGCTCCAAATTGGCCAAGACAACATTGGTATCCATTACTGAGGAGCATGTCTCGGGGGGAACCGTGGACACTACCCCTGATTCCTTTGATGTTAACTCAGAACGACTACAACATCCTGCATCCAAACCTGAAAACTCTGCAACTGACTGCCTGGAACATTACATAACAGCAACTAACCCAGATTTATCCCAAAGGGTTAAAGACATTATACTTGAGGCCCGCAGACCTTCAACAAGAAGGAACTATGCAGGAAAATGGAAAAGGTTTGTCATTTGGAGTACTGAAAGAGGAAAAGATGTGTCAAAGGTAGATATTGCCAACATCCTGGAGTATTTGGCAGAGCTTCTTCATACAGGCCTGTCCTACTCCTCCATCAAGATACATGCATCAGCTATTTCTGCAGAATACAGCTTCGATCCCACTGTCTTCTCACACCCTCTACTCAGGCAGTTTCTGAGAGGAATTAAGAATGTAAAACCTCCTAGGAAACCACCATTACCAGCATGGGACTTGAACTTTGTGCTAGAAAAATTGACACTCCCTCCATTCGAACCAGCAGCAACAGCAGATCTACAACACATATCCTGGAAAACTGCTTTCCTGCTGGCAATTACTTCAGCAAGAAGGGTTTCGGAACTACAGGCTCTAATGGCAGTACAACCCTTCCTAATCTTCCATCAAGATAGAGTGTCCATGAGAACTAATCCTACATTTATGCCTAAGGTGGTATCCAGAGTGTCTCTAAACCAGGCAATCCACCTACCTACCTTCTTTCCCAATCCACAGAACAGAGGGGAAAGACTGCTGCATACCTTGGATATACATAGACAATTGCGCTACTACCTGGACAGAACCAAGGGCAATAGAAAAACTGACCAGCTACTAGTAGCATATGCAACAGGAAGGGAAGGAAAAGCAATTTCCAAACAGACAATCTCCAAGTGGATAGGAAATTGCATACGATTCTGTTACTCCTACCATGGAAAGCAAGTTCCACAAAACATAAGGCCTCATTCTACAAGGGCTACAGCCACTACCACAGCTTTCTTACGAGGAGTGGCTACCAAGGACATTATAGAGGCTGCTACTTGGACCTCCGTGCATACATTTGCCAAGCATTATAACTTACCTCTATACTCTAGATCCCGAGCAGGGTTTGCCACTGCTGTTTTGCAAGGGATCCTAACTACACCATAATTTCTTCTTCCTCCTCCCCTAGTTTGGCTATGGTATTCTACCCATTTGTAAGGACTGCAGATGCATCCTTGAAGGACATAGTACAGTTTTGTACCTACCATAAATGTAGATGTCCGAACAGGATAGCATCTGCAGTCAGGATTACCCACCCTCCTTCCCCTCTGTGGTACTCCTAGGGTATTTACCCTCCTAATAGCTAGCTGGGGGGGGGGGATTCTTATGGTGTATTTGTTTGTATATATGTACATACATGCTTATTTTTTGTTTGCCTTCTACTCTTTTGGAAACATTGGCATTTATCCAAAAATTTAGCTATCCAAGAGGGCAACTGGCATCTGGGGCAAGAAACACTGAGGAAAATGGCGTCGGCTGATGCCTTTATACCCGAAGACCTACAGTGATGACGTCGGGTGAAGTGCGACACCAGCCGAGGCCAGACCCAGACTTTGGAATCCGGCCGACCGAAGGGCTGCCTGACGACAGGACAACCCATTTGTAAGGACTGCAGATGCTATCCTGTTCGGACATCTACATTTATGGTAGGTACACAACTGTACTTTTCTGGGCCTCTCAGAGGGGTTTAGATCCTTTTACGGCTCCTATTTTCGCCATTCTTGATTTTCTAGCTAATATTTTCCAGCATGGCGCTAGTTCTTTCACTGTCAAAGTTCATTTGGCTGCCATTTCTCATTTTTATGTGGGTGTGAATTCTGCATCCTTGGCATCTTCTAGATTGTGTAAAGCCTTTATTAAAGGTATTTTTTTGATAAGCCCCCCGGTCAAAGATCCTTTCCCTCCGTGGGACCTTTCTATGGTTCTCCAAGTTCTGGCCGCTCTGGCTTTTGAGCCGACCGTATCTGCAGATCTAAAATTTCTATCGTGGAAAACAGCTTTTCTGGTGGCGATTTACCTCTGCTAAAAGGGTTTCGGAACTACAGACCTTGTCCATAAAATTCCTGTACATGATTTTTCATAAAGATAGAGTTTCCCTTTGAACCAACCCATCTTTTCTTCCTAAGGTGGCATCACCAGTCAATATCAGTCAGACTGTAAATTTGTCTGTGTTCTTTCCCAATTTTAACAACAGGATGGAATGCAAACTGCACATGTTGGATGTTCATAGACAGTTACGATTCTATTTACACATTACAAAAAATTTTCGTAAATCTGATCAATTGTTAGGTTTGCCCAAAAGGGTCTATAGAACAAAGCTATTTCCAAGGTCACTATAGCTAGATGGATTTCTTCATGCTTCCTGCAGGTCTATAAGGACAAAGGCATGTCTCCTCCAGGTCAGGTTAAAGCTCATTCCACTAGGTCCATGGCTATATCTGCAGCTTTCTGGTCTAGGGTGTCTTTGGATGACATTTGCTCTGCAGCTACTTGGTCCTCATCTCATATGTTTATTTCACATTACGAATTGGATTTGACATCTAGAAGGAGAGCATCCTTTGGCTCCGCGGTGCTCTGGAATATCCTTCCATGAGGGCCTCCCAGGAGTTTAGTAGCTGGGGACTCTGTCCCACAGGTTGAAGGCCAAATGAAGTAAACTACTTCAGATAAAGAAGTTATGTACTCACCATAATGTTCCATCTGAGTAGTTGTACTTCATTTGTCTTCAACCATCCCTCCCTCCTTCCCCCAGACCTTGGTGCATGTTCAGCCCACGGGCTGTAGTATAGGTCACAAGTATGTTATCAGGTCAGGTTCTAAGTATAAGATCTTCATCGTGTTTCACTGTTGCAGCCATTAGACTTGGGTTATCCTGCTGGCAGGCAACCCGCAGTCAGCCCGAGTTCCAAAGTCTTGGTCCGGCGTCGGTTGCTGTCACCTCTTCCCTGACATCAATGCGCCAGGGGTATAAAAGTTGCAACCGACACCATTTTCTTCAGTCTTTCTTGCTGCGCGGTGCCCGAAGCAAAAGCAGTTCACAGGTGCCGGTCAGCCGACTCCTGAGATTTTTTAAATTGAGTTTCAGAACCGAAGTCTTCAATAAAGCTAAGTACCCCGTTGGGGAAACTTTTTCTTGCTCCAGACTGATGTCAGTAAAAGTTAATAATTGTATTTCTTGTGGGAAGCAAATACCTCATAAGGACTTTCACTCTTACTGTATTCCTTGCCTAGGCCCTGACCACGACGTTACCAGTTGTCGGTTTTGTGCTAGATTCAATAAACGCACTATTAAACGTCGGTTTGATTTTGCTTTACATTATTTTGGCCGAAGGTTTAATTACATAATGCCGTCAGAACAACCGACCGGAATTTATAAAAAAAACGCAAAGACAAAGAAAAAGGACAGGCATCTGAGGTCCAAAACCAACAACAAAGCCTCTTCAAGGCCACTCGCCGGTTCTCAGTGAGGCGCTTTCGCAGCCCCTGACACCCGCTACCTCAGAGCCACAGGCCGTAACCGACAGCCATGTGGAGACACCGAGGCCTGTGGAAACTCAAAGTATTGGGCCTACGGAAACTATTCCTTCAGATGGGTCCAGAGCCACAGAGCAGGCATCGGCTTCTGAGGGTGTTTTCAAACCATCACAGCTTACAATTAAGACCACTACAGCAGCCAAGGCAAAGTCAAAAACTACATTAAAGACAAGGAAACAAGTACAGCATTCTCCAGAACAGTCATCCATGCCAAAGAAACAGATGCTTAAAATGGCCGAAGACCTAATTACTTTAATCAGGGGTTCCCATCCCCCTCCTGACAAAAGGCCTAGGCAAGACACTGACTATGATTCCTCTGAACAGGTTTCCATTTCCTCTGATTCCTCTTCTGATCAGGGATATTCTCTCCCTCCCTATGAGGACTCTGATGCAGAAGAGTCTATACCTTCAGCCTCTCCGCCTGAGGATTATTCTTTTGGGGAAACCCTGCACACTATGAGGGAACATTTCCATTGGGAGAGCCAGGATTATTCAGAATCCAAGAAAAGGCTCAGAGACTTCCTTTTATTGCCTCAGCACAGGCCCCTGGCTATCCCCCCCTGTGCTTGATATTGTTGATGTTTTCTCTGAATCCAGTCTGTCTCCTGATTCTTTACCCCCTGCACCAGTCAAGCTAGACAGGTACTACAGGGTCCCTGACTGTCATAAAATTCTTTACAAAAACCCCGCTGCAGACCCAGAAACAATTTCTCAGGGTCCTAAAGGGGTTAAGGCTTCCACTGCTAAAAATACTGTCCCCTCGGATAGGGATTCCAGAGCTCTGGACAGATGGGGGGGGGGGGTTACACTTCTGCTACTTTAGCTGTAAGGGCTTTAAATTGCCAGTTTCACATGCTTAAATATCAACAGTACCTCATGTCATTGTTAAAACAGAAAATGGTTTCAAATTCAGAAAGTCCTGACAGTAAGGAAATGCAGGATTTATTGCATGCAGTTGAACAAGTGGGAAAGCATACTCTGCAATGTGGTTTTGCTTCATTAGAGGCTTCTTGTAGAGCCACAGTTACAGGCTTTGTTATTCGAAGGCATGCTTGGTTGAAAGAACAAAGTTTACCTGACCATTATTGGATGCTCCACTACAGCATGATACTTTGTTTGGTGTTAAGGCAGAAGAGGTGTTAAAGAAAATGGAGGATAAAGCAAAAATCAATGCAGACAGTGTAGGATTTCTTACAGGTTCAACCTCCTAGATTTAGCAGAAACTGGCCTTCAAAAAAATGGTCCTTTCCAGCGTCAGACAGGCCACAAAGAGGCAGATACAGACGCCCAAGAGGCAGATCTCAGCCCCAAGGCTCCGACAGACCTAAACAATGGGGTGCTTCAGCCCCCAAAGGAGGGGAAGACAAATCACAGCCTTATAGGAAACAGTCCCAATGACTTCCCTCTAGAAATGCCAAGCACTTAACGTTTGGCAGCACCCCTAGGGGGAAAGCTAGCACTTTTCACAAAAAATTGGCACATGATCACCCAGGACTAATGGGTGCTGAATATTGTTTCTCAGGGTTACAGGTTCCACTTCGCACGCTTCCAAAATCAAAAGGTATGCCAGACCTGCCACAAAACCAATGGGCAGAGGTGCAAAAACAGATTGCTGCTCTTATGGACATGGGAGCTATTCAGAGAGTTCCACAGCAAGAACAGGGACAAGGATTTTACTCAAGACTTTTCTTAGTACCCAGAAAAGACCAAGCCTGGAGACCAATACTGGACCTGTCAACCCTAAATACTTTCCTGGATGTTCCAAAATTCAAAATGTTAACACTACAGCAACTTCTGCCCATGCAGGGCAAGAAGGCTTGGCTAGTTAATTTGGACCTCAAGGAGGCATACCTGCATGTCCCAATCAGACAATCTTGCAGAAGATGACTCGGATTCATAGCAGGCTCAATGCATTACCAATTCTCTGCACTGCCCTTTGGCTTATCTACTGCATCCAGGGTCTTCACAAAATGCCTGGCACCAGTAATTACATTTTGCAGACGAAAAGGAATTCAAATATATCCCTACTTGGACGACTGCCTTATTCAAGCAGAGAGCAAGGACATTCTTCTAAAGCATCTGGCGTTTGTAAAAAGATTACTAATTTGCCTTGGGTACACAGTAAACGAAAAGAAATCAAAACTAGCGCCCTCTCAAGAGATAATATTCCTGGGTGCAAGCTTAAATACTACTGCCCAGATGGCTTATCTCACGTCAGACAAACAAAGGCAACTGACTCATTATTTTCAAATGATGGCAACAAAGACCCAGCTCCCTGCAAGAAAAATTCTGCAGGCCCTGTGCTTCATGGCATCCTGCATTCTGCTAATTCCATATGCAAAACTGCATATGAGGAAACTACAATGGTATCTAAAAAGTGTTTGGACTCAACATTGTCACAGGCTGGAGACAATCATAACTTTAATTCCCTGCCTACAACAGGAGTTTCGATGGTGGTCCCAGGCCTGTCACCAGAACAAGGGACAGCCTTTCACCTTACCCACAGCCAGGCAGACAATAACAACAGATGCATTGGATTATGCCTGGGGGGCACATATGGCAGGAAAATGTATTCAGGGCACGTGGCCCAAGGAACAAATACATCTTCACATCAATCAAAAAGAGATGCTAGCTGTAAAGAATGCCCTGACAGCTTTCAAGGACCTACTACATCCAGGACAACTATTAATAAAGACGAACAATACCACAGTTATGTGGTACATAAACAAGCAAGGGGGCACACATTCCTACCCCCTATGCAGGCAAGCCATGCCTTTGTGGAACACAGCACTGACCTATCAAGTACATCTGCAGGCACAATTCTTGCCAGGAACAAAAAATACAGTGGCAGGCGAACTAAGCAGAAATCTCATGGATCCTCATGAATGGAAACTAAATCCACAATTGTTCAGCATGATAACGAGGAAATGGGGACGCCCAGACATAGATCTTTTTGCCTCCCCTCGCAATTACCAAATACAGAAATTCTGCACAAGAACCTATCACTCTCAAGCATGGAAAGTGGATGCTCTATCATTCAGCTGGAAAGGCCTGACAGTCTATGCCTTCCCTCCGATGCCTCTTCTTACCAAGGTGCTCCTAAAAGTCAGACAAGAAAGGCCAAAAATGATCCTAATTGCCCCAGACTGGCCACACCAGCACTGGTACCCAACCCTAAAGAGCTTGTCTCAAGGCCCAGCTTGGCTTCTACCTCAAATTCCTCATCATCTGACACAACAAAACAATCAGATTCTGCAGAGTCAACTCAGAACCTTAAATCTGGCAGCATGGCAGATAATGTAGCCACTCAGACTGCACCTCTCTCTAAAGCTGTTATGGATGTCATTTTAGAAGCCAGGAGGCCCTGCACTAGGAAATCTTATGCAGAAAAATGGAAGAGATTCTGTATTTGGAACCAGACACAAGGGCTCGAACCACTTGTCCCTAATATATACCTAGCTGAGATGCTGGACAAAGGCCTGTCTTTCTCATCTATTAAAGTCCATGCCTCTGCCATTTCAGCTCATTACAGTACGGAACCTCCTATTTTTTCACATCCTCTACTACGACAGTAACTCAGAGGGGCAAAAAATATAAGACCCCCAAGGAGAGCACCAGTACTAACTTGGGATCTCAATTTTGTTTTAGAAAAACTCACACTGCCTCCTTTTGAACCAGCCAGCACAGCTGATCTAAAATACTTATGGAAAACTGCTCTGCTCCTAGCAATAACTTCAGCAAGAAGAGTCTCAGAGTTACAGGCATTAATGGCTGTGGAACCTTTCATCATTTTTCATCAGGACAAGGTTTCTCTTAGGACAAACCCAACTTTCATGCCAAAAGTGGTCTCCAATGTGGCCTTAAACCAAATCATTCATTTACCTACTTTCTACCCAAATCCTCAGAATAAAGGGGGGAGACTTCTGCATGCTTTGGATATACACAGACAGCTACGATTCTACTTGTTCAAAACAAAAGCTTTCAGAAAAAATGAGCAACTGTTTGTAGCCTATGCTGCAGGATCACAAGGAAAGCCAGTTACAAAGCATCCAATCTCAAAATGGATAGGACACTGCATCCGCTTCTGTTATGCACAACATGGCAAATCAGTGCCTAAGGGCATTAGGCCTCATTCTACCAGAGCAGCAGCCACTTCAGCAGCATTTCTCAGAGGAGTACCAACCAAAGACATTTTAGAAGCTGCAACCTGGAGCTCAGTGCACACTTTCACCAAGCACTACCACTGACTTCTCTACTCTAAATCCAGAGCAGGCTTTGCCACTGCAGTTCTGCAGGGCCTAGTAGCCTCTCCAAATCCAATTTAGATCCAGCCGCCCAACCTCAGCTTTGGGATTCTACCCAAGTGTAAAGACTGCAACAGTGAAACACGATGAACATAGTACAGTTGTGTACCTACCATAAATGTAGATGTTCGAGTGTATTCACTGTTGCAGTCCAGGTTACCCACCCACCTTCCCCCTTTTCATTGCTGGGACTTTTCTGTACTTCTCAACTCTATACATCCTATGTGGTGTATTTGTTTGTAGATGAAGGAAATGTTTATAGTAATATATGCATGTTTTTTGGCATATTTTTATCTTTCCAGCCCTCCTATCTGGGGGCACCTGACATCTGGGGCAAGAAAAACTGAAGAAAATGGCGTTGGTTGCAACTTTTATACCCCTGGCGCACTGACGTCAGGGAAGAGGCGACAGCAACCAACGCCGGACCAAGACTTTGGAACTCGGGCCGACTGTGGGTTGCCTGCCAGCAGGATAACCCAAGTGTAATGACTGCAACAGTGAATACACTCGAACATCTACATTTATGGTAGGTACACAACTGTACTTTCTGCAAACTCTATCTGGGGATGGAAGGCAGTGAAGGTGTATTATGGGTAAGGGGGTGTCTGGAGCTCGGAGCTGATGCTAGTAATTTTTGCCAGCTGTGATCCTATACGGATCCGTATTCCCACAGGTTCAAGACAAATGAAGTACAACTACTCAGATGGAACGTTATGGTGAGTACATAACTTTTTCATTTCCAAGAAGATCGCAGACATGAGCTGCTTAAATTGCACAAAGCACATAAAAGCACTGTAGACTTTAACAAGATGATCTCTGCTTGGCTTACTAGGCTGTAAACACTGTACAGGACCCACTGCTGCTACACCTTTTACATTTTCAAAAAAAAAAACCATACAGCTGCTCTGTGGGCAATAGTCTATATTATAATATATAATAATAATAATATATAATATAAACAGAACCTGTTAGTGTGATAAATCTTTCTCCCAGAGGATATCCTACTGGTGGAATAAGCTTCAACTCCATATCAGAGTAGCTCCGTTACTCAGTAAAGCGAACCTTGATGAGTGTATGGGAATCTGTAAATTCACCCCTTGACTCCTCGCTCAGTAGTAGTGGGAATTGCAATGGCTAGGATCCTAATTGTCTACTGGATAAGTTGCTGAGTGCTAAGTTATAAATCTAGACAAACTGAATGTTATAAATGGTAGTGTTGTCATTTATGAGATTCATTCTTGCTGATAATTCTGAAGCAGCATAATAAGACAAGCAGTTTGGTCAGACTTGGGTTTTCATTTGCTTGAAAAACTGTCCAAATGAATGCTGAACTCAGACAATAGCATCTTAACTGTTGTAAACTGCTACAAAAGTTTTTCTCATAGGTCTGCTGTTGTAGTAACTGCCATCCTACTACATGTTTTTGTAGTGGTAATGTTTTATGGTGAGTAAATCCAACTCTTGCTTACATTGTCCCTTCAACTGTTTGTAGAGAAGGTTAGTATGCATTATTTTTGTTTAATTTTTGTATGTAAATGTTTTAAGTAGTTGCATTTATATGTTGAAGCAGGTCTATGAAACAGACTGTTGTGAAAGAAAAGGAAATGCTGCCTTCACCTGCTGCACCTGCACCACAGAAAGACCCCAAGTCGGAGCTTCCAAATAGAAAGAGAACCATCAGTCAGTCTTCAATCTCCAAATCAAATAGCAGCAGTAGTAAAGAGAGTACCGGTGCAAGCAGTGGCAAAAGCAGTTCTACCTCTTCTAAGCATAAGAAAACAGAAGAAAAGGTCTCTATCAGTTCCAGAGATAGCAAGGTAAGACCTGCCAGGTAAAGTTCTCAAACAGACCTTGGAAGCTGAGAAGTGCATGTACAGCTCAAGAAAATGCAACTTAAAAGCCACGGTATTGATGTCAGTAGCAGAGACCACCCTGGAACAGTATTAAAGTCTACTTGTTAGTGCAGTTTTGATTTAACCTTTTTTTAACAGGATTACTTCATCCACTTCATGGGAGACCTGAGGTGGTATTTCTCAAACTTGGGGAAATTTGGCCATGCAACAGGAGACTTCCTCTACTCTTTGATAGGTACTGTGGGGTTCTTTGCATCCACCTGCACTTCCACAAACTAAAGCAGATGGCATCTCAATTTAATGCGTCATTCACGGGATAACATGCCCAGATGTTTAGCACCCCCAATACAGTGTCAGCAATCCAATCACATGGAGTGGGAGTAGAACCCACAACATTCTGGTTTTATAGCACCAAAGGCTTGTGTGCTACCTGTTGCACCAGTGACACTAATTGTTGTTTAACTAGGCATTCTTACTAGCACTTGCAGTAATGGGAAGTAATGCCTCTCTGCTGGCAAGATGTACAGTAGTTGTCTGAAACTCTGATTAACACATTTTTTAAACACGAGGAAAATAATTTACGTTGGTCAAGTAGAGCTGCTTTCTGCTGTGCTTAATCACTGTGAATGACTTTCTTATATTTAATCTGCTTTCTTGTGGTAGTCAGTGTTGATTTCGCTGGCATGATTAAGCTACTTTATACAAGTAGGATTGTGTGCACTGTGTTTTGATAGCCTGTAGATGCAGTAGGCCAAGTACAGATCAAGCAACACTCTGTAGATATGAAGCAAAAGAATACTGAAGTAGTGCTGCTGGTGTCAGTGAGATTGTTATAGTGAGGCTATAGATGAGGCTGCACAAGTTATTTTTTCATCTGGTTTGAGGAAATAGGCTTCTGATTTTTGAGGTAAGTGTTGTGTATGCATGCTTAATACTTGTAAATATTGCATTCTATGTAAAATGCCTTCTAGCAAAAGATGAATTTTAAAATTTGTATTTTTCAGCTTATTAAGCTGTATTCATGCCAGACAAGAGGCCTTGCCTTGGCCGTTTCTTTATGGTTACTGTTGCTCTGATCACTTGCCTTTATTCCCCTCTACACTCCAGTGGTGCCAGTGTTCACGTTCTGCCTCCGTGACAGCAAGCTAGCCTTTAGTGTACCTATAAGGTGCGGACTTCCCCCTTGAGGTTGCAGAGTTGTGTAGAATGATGCCTTTGCACTGAGCTGGAACATGTGGTAGTTTGGAGGATTCAGGCAGTTCCATACAGACCCACTTCTTGAACAGTGTTATCTGAGCATGCCAGTTTTCCTGAGCTGAGTAACCTTCGCCAATGCCTGGGCTGATTCCGCCTTCACTGAAATGTTTACACGTTCCCAGTATAAAAATGTCATCCTCCCACACCGTCTGTAGCTCTGACTTGTCATAGTTGACGTGTCTATTAAGTGAACTGCAGATGTTTAACAAACACATTGGCTTACTGGCGTTTGGGAAGTAGTGGCCTACCACCCTCATCTGGCAGTCTACTAAAGCTCAGAGTCCTTCTCACTGTTTGTGGGTGTGGTGGAGCAATCACCTGGCAGTACAAGGATTTCCTTACAAAACCCACAGACTGGATCCTTATATTTTCTAGTTCATAGTAAGAAAAGGATCTGTTGGAAGTCTCTCCCTTGCTCTGGCTCTCTTCAGTTGCTGAGTTCAGATAAGAAACCTTTTTTTGTTTTTATCTCCTCCCGCTGCCTTTTTCTCTCAGCACTTGAATAGTTTGTTCTGCTGCTTTGATTTTTTTCAGATTGTGAAAATGTATTTGCTTGAGTCTTTACTTTACCTGCAGTATAAAGCTTATACTGTTTATTATAAGCTTCATTTGAAGGTTTTGATAGGAAAACTTGCTAACTTTGAGTTTTTTTTCTTTTGGGTTTATGATTATTTGAGGCAATTGAGCAGGTTTACATCGTTTTAAACATATTTTTTTCATTTAAATTGTAGTTTCCTGGCATTTTGTATGTTAAAACTTTTTCATAAGTTTGTTTTATTTCCTGTGTAAGGCCACTTTATGCTGCTTTTAATCATTTGGGACTAAAACTAGCTTCTTTTTATTAAAATTGGGAGACTTTTGTGACAATTGGTGCTTTGAACTGCGTCACAAATAATTCTGTCTTTATATTCAATGCAGTGTTCAGAATAATATCCCTACTGAAATAGACTTCATATTACTGTTTAGAGGGAGAATACTGAGATTTGTCCTTTTTTACTGGGCTGACTTGCAGCCATTCTTTGGTATTGCTCAGGCTGTTTTTTTGTCCCCTGACTTAGACTCAAATATTGTACCCTAATACACACCACCTACCCCCTGTGCCTAGATCCATTATTCAGGCTGTTGATTATGATGTGCAAACCTGGGTTATAAATAACAGGGGAATTCCCACCCCCTGTTCAGCCACTCAAGGATCCTGATTTTGAAAGAGATTTAGAATCTGTGGTTTTGTGAGATTTAGAATCTGTGGTTTTGTAAGTGTCAAGAGTCTGATCATGTTGTTTACTCTAGGGATGAAGAGCTTCAGAAACCCAAAAAGATGTTTTCTTTTTCCGAAATACTGGCTAAATTTAAGGATGTGTTTAGTTGCGAGGAATCGCTGTCTGCCCCCGAGATCACCATTGTATATGATCTTTTGGAGGCTGAATCATTAGATGTGGTGACCTTTCCTCTCTTGGGTCTCTGTGTTGCAAGATGTTTTTAAGAAAGCTTGCAATTCTGTGCTGAATGAGTCTTTTCCTAAAAAAGTGTTAAAGAAATTAAGGGTATACTCTGCCATGCCTGGCCTCCAAGCCCCCTTATCTGCAAATCCTGCTTTTGTCTCCCCTGTGACTTTCTCCAATAAAAAGACTGACTTCGTTAAACCCTGTCCTTCAAGATAAAGTAGGCAAGTGACTAGAATCTTGGGAAGAGAAAACGGGAGCTTTTAAGGTGTTTAATTACCAGTGTTTTATGTGAAAGTTGGTGTATGTATAATTTAGACAAGTTCTTTGTGGTACATGTGGAGCAGAAAGGCTATATGTAAGAGTGTGATGTCCTTCCATATCACTGTTGCAGTATTCTTCACCCAATGGCTGTCCTGCCCTTGTAGCCCAAAGTCTGGCCAGTATACCAAAGTCTTCAGCTATTATAGGTGTCCAACGTCACACGTATGCTCCCTGTGCACAATGTAAGGCATAAAGTTGACTTACAGGCACAGATGCTCAGAACTTCTTTGTCACCAGTCTGAACGCCATTATTGTACATTGGTCTAAATGCCCTTCTACTGTGCTGGTTACCAAGCCGTTTTTCAGACAAGTGTCTCGTTGGGGTTTCCTATCTTTCTTTACTATTGTATGGTATTGTGCTTATGTTATTCAGAAGGGGAAAGTGTTAGTGTGAGACGTAGATTCCCCATAAGACCATCACGACCTGTCTTTTTTGCTTGGGTGCTTCCCACGACCATGCACAGTGTTCTGTCTGCCAGGTGTTTGTGCCCAAGACCCTGTGTAGTTGCCATTCCTCTTTGTTTATATATCTTGAGAACCAGTGACTTAAGTTTTTGGCTCAGGGTGCTGTGGTGGAATCCTCCCATCCCAAGAGCCAGCTGTGTGCCAGGGAGAAGGCCAAAAATGTTAGGCCCGATCTGATTGCTGTCCAGCCTCCACTGGACATCTGTAGAGACTAGTGAAGGCCCTGAAAACTGTCTGGTACTTGCTTCAGATTCCGCTGCCAAGACCTTGTTGTAGGTCAGCATGGATCAAAATTCTCATATCTTCAGGCTTTTCAAACGTTTGATGTTGATGGGGAACCTTGGTTGATAGTTTCCAAGGAACTAAGGAGGATTCTTCAGATATTAGTGAGGGAGGAAATTCCCTCCACCACTGTTTAGCTACGTCAAGAGTCTGACCAGCTGAGGGTTTTGGGGGGGACATCCACAGAAAAAGAGAGAGAGCACCAAGCATATTTCCCTCCTGCTAAGGATCCCCACTGTGAATGGCAGGATTTCACTCAGGGTTTGTTGCTTTAATGGCCTTGAAGCCTCTTCAAGGGGTGTCTGCCCCTGAACCCCCCCCCTGGTCTTCCACTCCGGTTAAGAGGCCTAGGGAATTGTATTCCTCTGATATGGATTTTGGGAGATTTGGATTTAGGGAAAGAATCCCTGGCTTACTCTTCCCAATTTCCTTCCCCTCGGACTATGGCTCAGATTAAGAGGATTCTTTGAGTCCAGATTTCCCCTTGGAAGAATTGTTCTTTGGTGATGCCGTTGCCCACATGATGAACTTTTTAAGTAGGACTGTTCCCAGATTTCGGACATTCAAAAGGGGTACTATGAGCAAATGGAGTCTCCCAAACCAGCAGCTGTCCTTCCTGTTCTGGCTGCCTTTTGATTACTTTTACTGCAGCCTCTGAGACTCAGCCTACTCTGCCAAAGAAGCCTGATAGGTTCTACAAGGTGCCTGAGGACTGCAAATTTCTTTATAAGTGTCCTTCTGCTAACTGTTAGTGGTATCAGTTTCTTCTGATATACCCTGTTAAGTTGTTGCCATCTGCTAAGCTTTTTCCTTGTGATAAGGATAGTCAAGCTATGGAAAGGTTGGGCAAGAAAGTTTATACTGCTGCCACTTTGTCTTTCAGGGCCATTAACTGTTAGACTGATATGACCAGGTATGTTTTGACCCTGCTTTCTCATGTTTCTAAGGTGGTATCTGACTTTACTGATTCTGAAGGGAAGGCTTCTGTCCTTTCCTTGTTGGGGTCCACTTCTCAAGTTGCCCTTCTGTCAGTAAAATGCAGCTATGATGCAGCTGATGCCTCTTCCAGGGGTGCTGCATTTGGTTCAGTGATGAGGTGTTATTCCTGGATGTCTTCAGACCTTGCCTGATGATATTTGTACTAAGCTTTTGGATGCCCCTCTGGATAGCAGAAGTCTTTTTGGGAATGCAGCTGCTGACTTATTTAAATTTCTCCAGGATAAGGGTAAGGCCTTGCAGTAACTTAAGCATTTTTTTGTTTCCCCTGTTCCCAAGTTTCAGAGGAACTTTCCTTCCAAGTCTGCTGTTGTTCATAGAGAGACTCTCAGATGTTTTCCTCTTGCCACATCTCTTCAGATTCCTCCTTCCAAGAAACCTTTTCAGGATAAGCCTGGTACTGCTTGAAGTTTGGCCTTCCCTTCCCTTTGGCTAATTCCCCCTTGTCTCTCCCAAATTGGCATCAGATCACCTCAAATTCTTGGGTTCTATCAATTGGCCTTTCAGTTGTTATTTCATGATTTGGACATCCCTTCCTTCCGATGTTCTTCGTGTTTCACTGTTGCAGTCATTACATTTGGGTAATCTGCTGGCAGGTTGCCCTCATTCGGCCTGATTAACAAAGTCTTGGGTCCTGCGTTGGTTGCTGTACCTTCTTCCATGACGTCAGGTCAAAGTGGAAGAGATTTTCTGTATGGTGTCTCAAAATACAGTTGGACCCACTTGCAAGCGAGAGCCCTCTAGTACTTTCTTACCTGTGTGAACTACTGCAGACAGGGTTGGCCTACTCATCCATTAAAGCCTACTTGTGTGCAATTTCAGCATGTCTTCCTCTGGAACCCCCCCCCCCCCAGTTTCCAGATTACCAGCCAAGTCATTCCTTAAAGGGGTCCTTCACCTGAGACCTTCCAGGAAGCCATCTCCACCCCCTTGGGACCTCAACTATGTTTTGAAATAGATTATGCTTCCTCTATTCGAGCCAGCAGACAAAGCTTCCCTAAAACACTGTACATAGAAAACTGTCCTACTCGTGGTCTTGACCTCAGCTAGAAGTGTCAGTGCTGCAAGCCCTCATGGCTATTCCACCTTTCCTAGTATTCCACACTGAAAGGGTTACGCTTAGAACTAACACCCTACCTACTTTTTTTTCCTAACCCACAGGGAGGCAGTGAGAGAGTACTCCATTCCCTAGATTTGCACAGACAACTCAGATTTTACCTTCACAAAACCAAGCCCTTCAGACAAGCTGGTCAACTGTCTGTCTCTTTCCACCCCAGGGCCCCTAGGGAGGGCAGTAACCAACACAAATACAAAGGAGCAATTGCAATTGTTTGGAGGAATAGGAGTCTCTGTGGAATAAAGTGTATTACGTATTACCAAGGATTCGAGCTTTCTTTTGCAATTGCTCCTTTGTATTTGTGTTGGCTGGACTGTTTAGAGCAATTGTTTTCCATTTGTTGACTTTATTAGGGCAGTAACCAAACAAACAATTTCAACCTGGATTTCCAAAGCTATCACCTTCTGCAAAAAATACTATGGGAAATCCCTGCAAGGTACGGTTAAGCACACCCCACCAGGGCAATGGCCTCCTCAGGAGCTTTCTTCAGGGGTTTGGATACCTCTACTATTCTTTTAGCAGCCACTTGGTCAACAGTGCACACCTTCACCAGACATTACAAGTTAGACCATATTTCCAGAGCCATGGTGGGGTTTGCAGGGCTATCTTTCATGGATTCCTGGAGACTGCCTCTGGACCACCACCCCCGTCTTCACAGTGAGCTTTGGTACTCACCCATATGTGATGAGTACTGCAATATGTGAATAGAAGAACATAGAAAAAGTGTGTAAAATCTTACCATAACCATAGATGTCCTTCTCTTCCATGTTCCAGTACTCCTTCCCCACCCACCTTTCTCTCCTGTTATGCTGCATTTCCCTTTCTGGATGGCACAGGACTGGCATTTCCCTTGCTAGGGCTGGTTCCGACTGGGGCTTACAGTTCTGAGGGCTGGTGTGTGCAGACATCACTTTTATGGCCCATGTTCCACTAGCCATGTCAGATGTCCCACGCACCATACAGTGACTGAAAACTTTTGTATACTGGCCGGACGTTCGAGGAACAAGAGGAGTAAACCCATATGTGATGAATACTGCAACTTGGAAGAGAAGGACACATATGGTTATGGTAAGATTTTACACAACTTTTCCTTCTCCACATCAGACCTTCCAGAAAACTAGTCCCCCCCCCCCCCCTCGGGATTTGAACTGTGTGCTGGAAAAATTTATCACTGCCCCCTTTGAAGCAGCAGCTTCTGCTTCTTTAAAGATGTGCACCTGGAAAACTGTATGGTTAGTGGCCCTTACTTCAGCTAGAAGAATCTCGGAGCTGCAAGTTCTCATTGCCTCTCCACTGTCTTCCACAAAGACAAGATTACTGTACATGCTAACCCCTCCTTCATGCCCACAGTGGTGAATGAGCTGTCACTTAACAAGTCTATCCATCTACCCACCTTTTTCCCTTCACCCCAAAATGACAGTGAGAGAGTGCTCCACTCACTTGGCTGTATACAGACAACTAAGATGTTATCTAGACAAGACCAAAGACATTAGGAGGTCCAATCAGTTATTTATCTCATTTCATCCAGAAGCCCTGGGGAAAGCAGTTTCCAAGCAGAGACCGTATCTTCTTCGATACGCAAAATTGTTACCTTCTGCTATGCCTTTCATGGGAACGACCTACCCTACCCCATTAAGGCACATTCTACTAGAGATATGGCTTGTTCGGGAGCCTTCCTTAAAAGCTTGGATACAGCCATCTTCCTGGAAGCAGCCCAGATGGTCATCTGTCCACACATTCACCAGACACTACAAGCTAGACACACCTCCAGAGATAAAGCAGGCTTCCCAAGGGCTATTCTCCATGGTTTTCTGGAGACTGCTTCCTCTTCCTCCAACCTTTCCTCTAAATGAGCTGTAGTACTCTCCCACATATCAGAATACTGCAACATGAGAACAGGAGGACACTGAATAGTTGTGTAAAATCTTACCATAACCATAGATGTCCTTCTCTTCCATGTTGCAGTATTCTTTCAGCAACCAGGCTTAAGCATTTGCATAAGGGCTGGACATTCAGATGTCTGAGGTGGAAGATCCACTGGTCAGAATACTGCAACATAGAAGAGAAGGATGTCTATGTTTATGGTAAGATTTTACATGACTATTCTATCACAATGATCAGGAAGAAGAGCAGCAGGCTTAAGTTTACTTAATTTGTGGGAAAACTGTAATGTCAGTTCTGCTAGATGTGGGTTAAATACGAGACCTGTAGTTCTCCTTGATGTGAAAGGAAGATACTGGAACCTTTTTGACTTGGTGGTGGGTGAACTGTAAAGTATGAGACACTTTTTAATGTTTAAAAAGACATTGGACTGAAGAAGCAACTGAAAAATGATTTTGTTCTTCTTAACATTTGTATAAATGTTTACTGATGTAAGTTGCATGTTTTGAAAAGTAGTTCTATGTAATAAGCAGTCAGAGATATTTTTAAATGCAAGGTTGAAGGAAGACGTTTGGTCAGTGGCTGCTGAATAAGCTCAGTTATACTCTTTCGTAGTTGTAGTACATTCAGGCTGGACACTGCAAAAAGGGAAAAAGCTGGAAAGTATGTTAAAGTTAATGTCATCTTTGACTACTTTGTATAGAACTGAAAGAAAGTAATCTTCCACATTTTATACAAGTGGTCGCATACCTCTCAACCTCTCAACTGTACAGATTTTTGCCTCATATTTTTACTTTTTTAGGTTCATAGGTAGGTACTAGGCTATCTGCCTGAGGGCATTTATAAGCCTAGCCAGAGTGTGTCGGCTTTCACCGCCCCATTGATTAATTAATTGTGTCTCTGTCAAGCAGAGCCAATGAAGTGATCCCAGGGGTGTACTTTCTGTTACCCATCCACTCGTCAAGGCTTCTCTTGAGTGTTAGCGAGGGGCTCTGCCTAATGTAGCTAGGAATTTTGTTCCAAAGCATGGGGAGTCTCTGTGACAGGAATCTATCTCTCCACCATGTTCTATTTATTTTTGTGGAGAGGTTTAGCTCACTAGAGCGGGTGGCTCGCAGTGACTTGGATTTCTTTAGGTGGAGCATGTCCATCAATTCTGCATTGGACATGGCTTTGTAAGTCAGGCAGAGATCACCTCTGAGTAAGCGATATGCCACTCTGTACAGCCGGAGTTTTTTCAGTCGGGCTGCATAGGGCATATGTTTGAGGCCAGTAATCCTCTTGGTGAGGTGCTTTTGTGGTCTTTCAAGCTGTTGGAAGTGTCTTGTGAGGTACATCCCAAATGGGGCATTGTACTCTATGATGGGTCTGATGAGTGGCAGTAGAGGGCACTATAACCTCTTTATTTCTAGATGCGAACCCCTTAGTAATTAGATGGGCCACATAGAAGGATTTCCTAACTACTTTGGCAATATGATTGCCAAAGGAGAGATAGCTATCTACCTGGTCCCCAGATCTCTTATTACCTCTTCTGTATTAAGGGGGCTGCCGCCTATGTGGTAATTCGTGGGTGTTTTGTTTTTCCCAAACAGGATGACTATGTATTTTTTGGGCTTTTAGCTTGAGGCCATGACTTTGACACCAGGTGTCTGTCTCAGTAAGGCCTTTTTGGAGGATGTCCGTGTCAGCCGGAGAGTCAGTTATGGCTCCCAGTTTGCAGTCATCGGTGAACTTGGTTAGCCATAGTCCTCCTGTGTTTGCCTGTACTCCTGAGAAATATATGTCGAACAGTAGGGGTCCCAGAACTGAGCCTTGTGGGACACCACTTGTGACTGGTTTAGAGTCGGACCTGGAGCCTGCTATTCTTACTGTGTGAGTTCTGTCTGTAAGCCAGTTGGCAACCCATCTTGTGACGTAGGGGTTTATTTTCAGGCTGGTGAGTTTTTCTATAATACCCGAGTGAGGAATGGTGTCAAACGCCTTGGCGAGATCAAGGTAGGCTGTGTGAACCACCTTTCCCTCGTCTATGGCCTTGGTAACTGTCTGAAAGAAGTCAACCAGGTTTAGTATGCATGATCTGCCCTTAACAAAGCTGAACTGGGTCGGGTCAAGTGTTTGGAGGTTCCCAATGTCTTTGTTAATAAGTTCCATGATGATGCGCTCCATAGCCTTGCAGACCAGGCTAGTCAGGCTTATAGTTACCAGGGTCAGTTGTGGCTCCTCCTTTGTGGAGCGGAATAACCATTGCTGTGCACCATTCTATGGGCACGTATCCTGTGGAGAGGCTGAGGTTGAACAGCGTGTTTAGGTGGGAGGGTTAGTTCGTTCTGTAGTTCGTGCAAGACGCAGCCTGGGACACCATCTGGCCCCATTGATGCTGTGTTGTTGGCTTTTGAAAGGGCTGTTTTCACCTGTGCTTCTGTGATTTTTGGGACACTACATTTTTCCGGTATTGTTGTGGGCCCTTTTGAAGGTGAGAAGGAGGTGAAGATGTTCTTCGTCTTCCATTGCTGCAGTCCTGACTATTGGGTATAGTCCGCGTCCCAGTCGGCCCGAATACCAGAGTATAAGGCTGACGTCGGTCAGGGCGCATTAGACTGACGTCAGTACGTCAGGGTACTAATGCGCATGACCGACGTCATATCCTCAGTCTTTTTTGCCGCATGGTCCGATGCAGAAGCAATTTTGCGAGTGCAGGTTGGCGTTCTGAGATTTTCCGAAACCGGAGTTTCAGACCGAAACAGAGTTGGCTAAGTAACCCGTTAGAACATTTTGGTTTTTCTTGCCTCAGTATTTAACCGGATGTCAGAAAAAGTGAATAACTGTATTTCTTGTGGGAAGCAGATACCGCATAGGGATTATCATACATTGTGTATACCTTGTTTAGGGCCTGAGCACGGCGTTGTTGGTTGCCGCTCTTGTGCTAGATTTAACAAGCGCACTATTAAGAGGAGGCTAGATTGTGCTAGGTTAGTGTTTGGAAGCGTTGCAATTATAATATGCCGTCGGATGCTCCGGCCGCTTCATCCAAGAAGCGCAAGGACAAAACAGTGAAGCCTAGGGGTGAGGAACCGGCAGTCCCGGACGTCGGTTCTTTAGTAGGCTCAGTGGAGCCAGAGGTTTTGCCAGGAGTCTCCGTGGAGTCTCAGGCGGATACTTTATTGTTACAGGATGTGCCTTCTCAGGAGGTAGGCCAGGCTGAGGGGCTTCTGAGGTAACTGTTCTTCCCTCTCTTCCCAAGGTAGTTAGGGCCTCTCCTTCTGTTGCCAAAGCTTCTTTTAGAGGTAGGCCAAGTTCAGCTTCTGTGGGGGCTTCTCCTAGCATTTCGGGCTCTGTGCCTAAGAAACATATGCTTAAAATGGCTGAAGATTTGATTACTCTAATTAGAGGTTCTATGCCCCGCCTGATAAGAGGCCTAGGGTGGAACAGGAGTTTGATAGTTTTGAACAGTGTTCACAGGCTTCAGAGTCTTCTGGGGAAGACTTACAAGTTTCCTACTTATTCTGATTCTGATGTGGATGATTCCACTCCTACAGCTTCTCCTCCTGAGGATTTTTCATTTTCAGAGACTCTTCACTCCATGAGGGAGCACTTTAAATGGGAAGGCCAGGATTACTCTGATTCCAGGAAAAGGCTTAGGGAATTCTTGTTTTTACCCCAGCATAGGCCCTTAGCTATTCCTCCTGTGTTGAATGTGGTGGAGGATGTTTTGCAGAGGCTTCCCTGAACCCTGACTCCTTGCCTCCTGCTCCTGTTAAGCCTGATAGGTATTATAGGGTGCCCGAAGCTCATAAGTATTTGTTTAAGAGTCCTAGGGCGGACCCAGAAACTATTTCTCAGGGGCCTAAAGGTGTTAAAGCTTCTGTGGTTAAAAATCCTGTACCTTCTGATAAAGAGGCAAGGGCTTTGGATAGGTGGGGTAAGAAAGTGTATACTTCTTCCACTCTAGCCATGAGGGCATTGAATTGTCAGTTTCACATGCTAAAATATCAGAATTATCTCCTTTCACAATTGAAATCTAAGGTGGATGCTTTGGCGGAAGGTATTGAGTGTAAAGAATTGCTGGATTTGGTTCATGTGTCTGAACAAGTGGGTAAGCATTCTTTGCAGTGTGGTTTTGATGCTGTTCAGGCCTCCTCGAGGGTGGCTGCTACTAGTTCTGTTCTTCGCAGACATGCCTGGTTGAAGGATCAGAATTTAGCTGAGCATGTTAAGACCCGGATTTTGGATGCTCCTTTACAGTCTGATGTGTTGTTTGGACCGCCTGTGGAAGCAGTCTTAAAGAAAATGGAAGACAAAGCTAAGTCTATGCAGACTGTTAAAGATTTTTTGCAGGTGCAGCCTCCGAAGTTTAGTAGAAATTGGCCTGCTAAGGGGTGGACATATCCTGCTTATGGTTCCCAGTCTAGGGGTAGGTCTAGGCGTGGTAGGGGCAGGGCTCAAGGTTCATTTAGGCCTAGATCAGAGAGTTCACCTGCTCAGACTTCTGGTGAGGGCAGGGGTCAGTCCTTTCGTAAGCAGACCCAATGACCTGCCTTTTCAGCTGCCAGTGGATTCTCGTCTGGCAGCTCCTTTGGGAGGAAGATTGTCTCTTTTCAAAGAAAATTGGGATTTAATCACTCAAGACAGATGGGTGCTAGATATCATTCATCACGGTTACAGATTTTATTTCCACACAATGCCCCCTTTCAAAGGCATGCCAGATGTTCCTCCTCCACAAAGAAAAGAGGCTCACAAGCAAGTTTCTCAGTTACTCCAGATAGGGGCCATTCAGCCAGTCCCTGTATCAGAAAGGGGCTTGGATTTTATTCTCGCCTGTTCCTAGTACCAAAGAAGGGGAACACGTGGAGACCAATTTTGGATTTATCTATCCTCAACACTTATCTGGACATTCCCAAGTTCAAGATGTTGACGTTACAGCAACTGTTACCTCTGCTGGGCAAGGATCATTGGATGGTAACTTTGGATCTCAAGGAAGCTTACCTTCATGTGCCTATAAGGCTAAGTTGCAGAAAGTATCTGCGGTTTCGAACTGGAGATTTTCATTATCAGTTCTCTGCATTGCCCTTTGGCTTATCTACTGCGCCCAGAGTATTCACAAAGGTTCTGGCTCCAGTGATAGCTTACTTCAGGCTTCAAGGCATTCAAATCTATCCTTACTTGGGCGACTGCCTGATTCTGGCTCAAGAAAAGGAAGACCTTCTACAGCATCTGGAATATGTCATAGCAGTGCTAAGATGCCTAGGGTATTCTGTGAACGAAATAAAGTCCAGTCTAGTACCCTCTCAAGACATGTGCTTTCTGGGTGTGAGACTGAATACAGCAGCCCAGATGGCCTTTTAACCCCGGACAAACAAAAGAGTCTGTCACTTTACTTCCATCAACTATCTCATCAGTCCGTGCTGACTGCAAGGACAGTCCTTCAAGCATTAGGGTTCATGGCATCTTGTATTCTGGTGCTTCCCAATGCCAAACTGCATATGAGGAAGCTGCAATGGTATCTCAAAATGTATGGACACAGCACTGCCAAGATTTGGACACTGTCATTCAAATAATACCTTGCCTTCAAAAGGAATTCTTGTGGTGGGCTCAGGAATGTCACCTAAACAAGGGACTCTCTGTGACCCGGCCAGAGGCGAGTCAGATTTTAACGACAGATGCCTCGGACACTGCTTGGGAGCTCATCTAAATGGAAAGTGGATACAAGACAAGTGGCCTGCCAGACTACAGCATCTACATATCAACATGAAGGAGATGTTAGCAGTCCAGTTTGCATTGATGGCTTTCAAGGAGTTACTTCTTCCAGGGCAGGTGTTGATTCTAACAGACAACACAACTGTCATGTGGTACATCAACAAGCAAGGGGGAACACATTCTTATCCTCTATGCAGGCAAGCAATGATTTTATGGGAGACTGCGTTAAGCCTGCAACTAACTCTTCAGGCAAGGTTTCTGCCAGGAGCACAGAACTCCCTAGCAGATGTATTAAGCAGACAAATCATGGATCCCCACAGTGGAAACTGGATCTTCATGTATTTCAGAAATTGACAGTGTCATGGGGAACTCCAGACATAGATCTGTTCGCTTCTCCACTAAACCACCAGCTGCCAAAGTATTGCACAAAGGGGTTTCATCACACAGCTTGGAAAGTGGATGCTCTGTCTTTCAGTTGGAAAAACCTTCATGTCTATGCCTTTCCACCTCTGCCTCTTCTTCCAAAGGTATTATTAAAGGTCAGACAAGACAGGCCAAGGATGATTTTGATAGCTCCAGATTGGCCTCGGCAACACTGGTACCCACTTCTACGGAGTCTTGTAAAGAAGCCTCCATGGCCTTTACCTCTGATTCCTCATCTGTTATCTCAGAAGGACGGTCATCTGCTCAATGTCAAGCTTCAATCTCTTCATCTCACAGCTTGGCATATTCTGTGTTGAAGCACAGCAGGTCCCAGCTTCCTCAACAAGTTTTAAATGTGATTATGGAAGCTAGAAGGCCTAGTACTAGGAGAGTGTATGAAAAATGGAAGAGATTTTTATTTTGGAGTACAGCAAAGAATTTCGAGGTTTCAGAGCCTAATTTGAGTGTGGCTCTTCAATATCTTACTGAATTATTGGACAAAGGTTTGTCCTTCTCTTCCATAAAGATTCATGCTGCAGCAATTTCAGCTCACTATGATTGTGACCCACCTTTGTTTTCGCATCCTTTGTTCAAGCAGTTTCTTAGAGGGCAAAGAATATAAGACCCCACGTAGAGCTCCTACTCCTGCTTGGGATCTCAATTTTGTGTTGGAAAAACTTACTCTACAACCTTTTGAGCCTGCAGCTACTGCTGAATTGAAATATTTGTCATGGAAGACTGCTTTTCTGTTGGCTATTACTTCTGCAAGAAGGGTGTCTGAGTTGCAGGCCCTTATGGCAGTAGAGCCCTTTTGTTTTTCCATAAGGACAGGGTATCATTACGTACTAATCCTTCCTTTATGCCTAAGGTGGTTTCTAGTGTGGCTTTAAACCAAACTATTCATTTACCTACGTTTTTTGCAGATCCTCAAAATAAAGGGAAAAGATTTTGCACACTTTAGATGTACACAGGCAATTGCGTTATTATTTGAGCAGGACTAAGAATTTTAGGCAGTCTCAGCAGTTACTTGTTTCTTTTGCTTTGGGTTCACAGGGCAAGCCTGTGTCAAAACAAACTATTTCTAGGTGGATTGGCTTTTGCATTGCATTTTGTTATTCCCATCATGGCAAAGAGGTTCCAGCTGGGATTAGGCCTCATTCCACTAGGGCTACTGCCACTTCGACAGCATTTCTAAGGGGGGTGGCAACTAAGGATATTCTGGAAGCAGCTACTTGGAGTTCAGTGCATACTTTCTCTAGGCATTATCACCTGCCTATATACTCTAAGACTAGGGCTGGTTTTGCCACAGCTGTTTTACAAGGCATGTTGTCAGCTCCTGCTACTTTATAATTTGCCAGCCTCCCTTACCTCTGCTTTGGGATTCTACCCAATAGTCAGGACTGCAGCAATGGAAGACGAAGAACATAGTACAGTTTTGTACCTACCATAAATGTAGATGTTCGAGGATTCCATTGCTGCAGTCCAACCCTCCCTCCTTCCCTCTGTGTTTAGGGGTGGTTGTGTAGGTGAGTTTACATGCTTATATTTTATATATATATGTATATATTGTTGTATATATTATACATGTTTTTGGTGCAGGTTGTTTTGGGGACTTGTCTTTTTGGGTCTTCTGACGTCTGGGGCAAGAAAAGACTGAGGATATGACGTCGGTCATGCGCATTAGTACCCTGACGTACTGACGTCAGTCTAATGCGCCCTGACCGACGTCAGCCTTATACTCTGGTATTCGGGCCGACTGGGACGCGGACTATACCCAATAGTCAGGACTGCAGCAATGGAATCCTCGAACATCTACATTTATGGTAGGTACAAAACTGTACTTTTGCACTGAATCTATCTGCCAGTATGTTGGCAATATCAGTAGGTTCAGTATATTTTGCACTATCTCAGAGCATATCTGCGAGTTGCCACTTAGATTTTTGACATAGCTAAAGAAGGCTTTGTGGATGTTCTTCATCTCACATTGCTGCAGTCCTTACATATGGGTAGTCCGCTGTCCTCGGTCGGCCCGAATACCAAAGTATTAGGCTGACGTCGGTCATGGGCGCTCAGATCTGACATCAGAGCGTCAGGGTATAAAAGCGCATGACCGACGTCATATCCTCAGTCTTTTTTGCCGCATGGTCCGATGCAGAAGCAGCGTTGCAAGTGCCGTTCGGCGTTCTGAAATTTTCGAATTCTGAGTTTCAGACCGAAACCAAGTTGGGCTAAGTACCCCGTTAGGGAATATTTTTGTTTTTTCTTGCCTCTGTTAATTCCGGATGTCAGAAAAAGTGAATAATTGTATTTCTTGTGGGAAACAGATACCGCATAGGGATTATCACTCTCTTTGCATTCCTTGTTTGGGACCGGACCACGACGTAGTCGGGTGTCGGTTTTGTGCTAGGTTTAATAAGCGCACTATAAAAAGAAGGTTAGATTGTGCTAGGTTAGTCTTTGGTAAGCGGTGTAATTATAATATGCCGTCGGATCCTCCGACGCCCGCTTCCACGAAGAAGCGCAAAGACAAATCCTTAAAACCTAGACAGGTTGATTCGTCTGTTTCGGACGCCGGTCCTGCAGAACCTACAGTGGAGCAAGTGGATCCGGCTGAAGTTTCTGTTGAGTCTCAGGGGGAAACTTTGATTTTGCAGGATGTGGCCTCACAGGAGTCAGGTCAAGCTGAAGGGGCCTCTCAGGTTACTGTTCTCCCTTCTATGCCTAAGGTGGTTAGGCCTTCTGCTACTGTTTCTAAGGCTTCTTCTAAGGGCAGGTCTGTTTTGCCTTCCTCTGGTGTCCCTCCAGGTACTTCAGGGTCTGTGCCTAAAAAGCACATGCTTAAAATGGCAGAAGATTTGATTACTTTAATTAGAGGTTCTATGCCCCCTCCTGATAAGAGGCCCAGGGTGGAGCCAGAGTTGGAAAGTTTGGATCAGGCCTCAGATGACTCAGACTCTTCTGCTGAAGATATTCTAGATTTTCCCCCTTATTCGGATTCTGATGCAGAGGATTCCACTCCTGCTTCTCCTCCAGAGGATTTTTCTTTTTCGGAAACTCTGCATTCCATGAGGGAGCATTTTAAGTGGGAAGGACAGGATTTCTCTGATTCACGGAAGAGGCTTAGGGAATTCTTGTTTTTACCACAGCATAGACCCTTGGCTATACCTCCTGTTTTGGATGTTGTTCAAGATGTTTTCTCGGAGGCTTCCCTTAATCCAGATTCTTTGCCTCCTGCGCCAGTTAAACCGGACAGGTATTACAGGGTGCCTGAGGCTCATAAATATGTGTATGAGTCCTAGGGCGGACCCAGAAACTATTAGTCAGGGGCCTAAGGGTGTTAGAGCTTCTGTTGTAAAGAATCCGGTTCCTCTAGATAAGGAAGCTAGAGCTTTGGATAGATGGGGTAAGAAGGTGTATACCTCTTCTACTTTAGCAATGAGGGCTTTAAATTGCCAGTTTCATATGTTGAAATATCAGAATTTCCTCCTTTCTCAGCTAAAATCTAAAGTGGATGCTTTGGCAGAGGGCATAGAGTGTAAAGAATTGCAAGATTTAGTACATGTCTCTGAACAGGTGGGTAAGCATTCTTTGCAGTGTGGTTTTGATGCTGTACAGGCCTCTTCTAGGGTGGCTGCCTCTGGTTCAGTTCTTAGTAGCACGCCTGGCTTAAGGATCAGAATTTGTCCGAGCATGTTAAAACTAGAATTCTGGATGCCCCTTTACAGTCTGAAGTTTTGTTTGGTCCCCTGTGGAGTCGGTTTTGAAGAAAATGGAAGACAAGGCTAAGTCCATGCAGACTGTTAAAGATTTTTGCAGGTGCAACCTCCAAAGTTTAGTAGAAATTGGCCTACTAAGGGGTGGACCTACCCTTCTTCTGATTCTCAGTCTAGGGTAGATCTAGACGTGGCAGGGGCAGAGCTCACAGTACATTCAGGCCTAGAACTTGGAGTTCACCTGCACAATCTGCAGGTGAGGGCAGGGGCCAGTCCTTTCGTAAACAGGCCCAATGACCTGCATTTCCAGCTGCCAGATTCTTCTTCCCTGGCAGCTCCTTTGGGAGGAAAGTTAGCACTCTTCAAGCAAAACTGGCTTTTAGTCACCCAGGACAAATGGGTATTGGACATTATAAACCGAGGCTACAAGTTCTATTTCCATACATTGCCTCCTTTCAAAGGCATGCCAGACGTTCCTCCTCGGCAAAGGATAGAGGCAAACAAGCAGATTTCTTTACTTCTTCAAATAGGAGCTATACAGCCAGTTCCTCTGTCAGAAGTGGGACTAGGATTTTATTCTCGCCTGTTTCTGGTACCAAAGAAAGGGAACACGTGGAGACCAATTTTGGATTTATCTATCCTCAACACTTATCTGGACATTCCAAAGTTCAAAATGCTGAATTTACAACAGCTTTTACCTCTGTTGGGAAAAGATCACTGGATGGTAACTCTGGATCTCAAAGAGGCTTATCTTCATGTTCCTATCAGGCCCAGTTGCAGGAGGTACCTGCGTTTTCGGGCTGGAAATTTACATTATCAGTTCTCTGCATTGCCCTTTGGCTTATCTACTGCGCCCAGAGTGTTCACAAAGGTTCTGGCTCCAGTGATAGCCTTTTTCAGATTAAGAGGAATACAGATTTATCCTTATTTGGACGATTGCCTGATTATTGCACAACACAAAGACGAACTTCTGCATCATCTACAGTATGTGATGGTAGTGTTAAGATGCCTAGGGTATTCTGTGAACGAAACAAAGTCCAGTCTAGTACCCTCTCAGGACATGTGCTTTCTGGGTGTGAGACTGAATACAGCTTCCCAGATGGCCTTTTTGACCCCGGACAAACAAAGAAGCCTTTCTCTGTATTTCCATCAAATGTCTCTACAGTCCAGGCTGACTGCAAGGACAGTCCTTCAAGCCTTGGGGTTCATGGCATCTTGTATTCTGGTGCTTCCCAATGCCAAACTGCATATGAGGAAGCTTCAATGGTATCTCAAAAATGTATGGACACAACACTGCCAAGATCTAGACACTGTCATTCAGATAATACCTTGCATTCAGAAAGAATTTTTGTGGTGGGCTCAGGAATGTCACCTAAACAAGGGACTCTCTGTGACCCGACCAGAGGCGAGTCAGATTCTAACGACAGATGCCTTGGACAAGGCTTGGGAGCACACCTCAATGGAAAATGGGTGCAAGACACGTGGCCTGTCAGACTTCAACATTTGCATATCAACTTGAAGGAGATGTTAGCAGTCCAATTTGCATTGATGGCTTTCAAGGATTTACTTCACCCAGGACAGGTGTTGATTCAAACAGACAACACTACTGTCATGTGGTACATCAACAAGCAAGGGGAACCCATTCTACCCTCTTTGCAGGCAAGCGATGATTTTGTGGGAGACTGCTCTCAGTTTACACCTCAATCTTCAGACAAGGTTTCTACCAGGAGCACAGAACTCCTTAGCGGATGTGTTGAGCAGACAAATTGTGGATCCTCACGAGCGGAAACTGGATCCTCATGTGTTTCAAAAGTTGACAGTGTTATGGGGGACTCCAGACATAGATCTGTTCGCTTCTCCACTAAATTACCAGTTGCCAAAGTTTTGCACAAAAATGTTTCATCCCACAGCTTGGAAGGTGGATGCTCTATCAATCAGTTGGAGCAATCTTCATGTCTATGCCTTTCCACCTCTGCCTCTCATTCCCAAGGTACTCCTGAAGGCCAGAGAAGACAAGCCATCCATGATTCTGATAGCGCCGGATTGGCCTCGACAGCACTGGTACCCACTACTGAGGAGTTTGGTACGGGAGCCTCCATGGCCTCTGCCTTTGATTCCGCATCTTTTGTCTCAGGAGGGCAATCACTTCCTCAATGTCAAGATTCAGTCTCTGCATCTCACAGCCTGGCATATTCTGTTTTAGACCCTGGAGGGTCTCAGCTTCCACAACAAGTTTTGAATGTTATTTTGGAGGCCAGAAGGCCTAGTACAAGGAAAGTTTATGCTGATAAATGGAGGAGATTTTTTCCTTGGAGCAAAGCGAAGGACTTTGATGTTTCCAAGCCTGATTTAAGTGTTTCTCTTCAATATCTTACTGAGTTATTGGACAAGGGTTTGTCTTTCTCCTCGATAAAGGTTCATGCTGCAGCCATTTCTGCTCACTATGACTGTGACCCTCCTTTATTTTCCCATCCTTTGTTTAAGCAATTTCTTAGAGGGGCAAAGAACATAAGACCCCCACGTAGAGCTCCTACTCCTGCTTGGGATCTCAATTTTGTGTTGGAAAAGCTTACTCTACAACCTTTTGAGCCTGCAGCTACGGCCGAGTTAAAGTATTTATCATGGAAGACTGCTTTTTTGTTGGCCATTACCTCTGCAAGAAGGGTTTCTGAATTACAGGCCCTTATGGCAGTGGAACCTTTCCTGATTTCTCATAAGGATAGGGTATCTTTGCGTACTAATCCTTCCTTTATGCCTAAATTGGTTTCTAGTGTGGCCTTGAACCAAACTATTCATTTGCCTACTTTTTATGCAAACCCCCAAAATAAAGGGGAGAAGATTTTGCATACTTTGGATATTCACAGGCAGTTACGTTATTATTTGAGCAGAACCAAGGGGTTCAGGCAGTCTCAGCAGCAGTTTGTTTCTTTTGCTTTGGGTTCTCAGGGAAAACCTGTTTCAAAACAAACTATTTCTAAATGGATTGGGTTTTGTATTTCTTTCTGTTATTCCCATCATGGTAAGGAGATTCCGGCTGGGATCAGACTTCATTCCACTAGAGCTACTGCCTTTCTGAGGGGGGTAGCTACAAAAGATATTTTGGAAGCAGCCACTTGGAGTTCAGTACATACTTTTTCCAAGCATTACCACCTTCCTCTTTATTCCAAGTCTAGGGCTGGATTTGCCACTGCAATATTACAGGGCATTTTAGCAGCCCCTAATGCTTTATGATTTTGCCATCCTCCCTTTACCTCTGCTTTGGGATTCTACCCATATGTAAGGACTGCAGCAATGTGAGATGAAGAACATAGTACAGATGTCCTTCATGGATGCATCTGCAGTCATAACAACTGGGTTGTCCTGTCGTCAGGCAGCCCTTCAGTCGGCCGGATTCCAAAGTCCGGGTCCGGCTTCGGCTGATGTCGCACTTCACCCGACGTCATCTCTGTTGGTCTTCGGGTATAAAAGCATCAGCCGACGCCATTTTCTTCAGTCTTTCTTGCCGTGGCGCCGAAGCAGAAGCTGTTCGCAAGTGCCGGTCGGTCGGATCCAGAGATTACTTCTACCGAATACTACTTCGAAGACTTCTAAAGCTAAGTACCCCGTTGGGGACTCTTTCTTGCCTCAGCCGATGTCAGAAAAAGTTAATAATTGTTTAACCTGTGGGAAACAAATACCTCATAAAGATTTCCACTCTTACTGCCTGCCTTGCTTAGGCCCAGCCCACGACGTAGCTACCTGTTCGTCTTGTGCTTCTTTCAACCGACGAACGCTTAGACGTCGGTCGGAGTTTGCAGAACAGTTTTTCGGTTCTGATTTTGCGTACATTATGCCGTCGGATCCTCCGACTACGCATTCTGCCAAAAAACGCAAAGAAAAAGACCGACACTCGCGGCCCGCGGTTTCGGCCGAAACCATGGTTAAGCAAACCGCGAGTGTCTCGGTTTCGGCCGAAACCGAGAAAACTGATCAAAGTACAGCTGAATCTATCTCTACAACTGAGGTCCCTGCTAACACTCTTGAATCAGCCTCAGAAATTTTACCCACTACGGTGCTTACCACTGACTTATCAGACACCATTCCCTTGGATGTCTCTACCCCAGCACATGGTGCTGCTAGGCCTCCAGCAGCCATGTCCATTAAGGCCTTTGCCAGGGCTAAAGCAGCCAAGACTACTAAAACAGGGCCTGCTAAACCCCCCTCAACCAGGCCCTCTTCCAGTTCTCAAATGCTTACTTTGGCAGAAGATTTAATTTCATTAATTAGAGGATCTCAATCTCACCCAGACAGGGCCTCTCAACCCCCAGAGAAGAGACCTAGGGCAGAGCCCCATGAGCCAGTGTCCTCTGATGATTCTGCTGATGAATCAGACATAACTGACCAGCCAGAGGCTCCTTTCTCCAATTTTGAAGATTCTGATGCTGAAGAATCCATTCCAGCTGCTTCCCCACCAGAAGAATTCTCCTTTGGGGAAACCTTGCATGCCATGCGAGAACAGTTCCAATGGCAGCAACAGGATTTTTCAGACTCCAGGAAAAGACTTAGGACCTTTTTACACCTTCCACAGCACAGGCCCTTAGCTATACCTCCTGTTCTCTCTGTGGTGGATGATGCTTTCAATGATGTTTGCTCCGCTCCAGATTCTTTACCCCAGCCCCTGCCAAACCAGACAGATTTTACAGGGTGCCAGATACTCATCACCACCTTTACAAGGCCCCTCTTGCAGACCCGAAACTATTTCCCAGGGTCCCAAGGCAGTAGCATGACCATAGCTAAAAACCCTGTTCCTTCTGAAAGGGAAGCAAGGTCATTAGACAGATGGGGTAAAAGGTTTACACTTCAGCCACTCTCTCAGCTAGAGCTTTAAACTGTCAGTTTCACATGATACAATACCAAGAGTTTATGCTTGATCAGTTAACTAAAAAGCTAACCTCTGATGAATCTCTTGATAAGAAATATGTATTAGAAATGGTAAATAACATACAGCAGGTTAGTAACCATTCTTTAAAATGTGGCTATGATGCACTGGAGGCTTCATTTAGATCAGCCATGACTGGCACTGTAATTAGAAGGCATGCATGGCTAAAGGAGCAAGCTTTACCGGATCATGTTAAATCTAAATTGCTAGATGCTCCTATGGATAAAACAAGTTTGTTTGGTACACCTGCCCAGCAGGTTATGAAGAAAATGGAAGAAAAGGCAAAATCAGTCCAGACAGTTAAAGATTTCTTGCAGGTTCAACCCCCAAGGTTTAGCAGGAACTGGCCTGCCAAAAATTGGTCCTTTCCTGACTCCACAAGACCACAAAGGGGCAGGAATAGACGTTCCAGAGGCAGAAACCAATCCAGAGGAGGTGCCTACAGAGGACGACAGTGGCAAGGTAACAACAGGGGCACAGACTCAACACCTGCCACTACATCAACACAGCCACAGTGACTTAATCCTAAATCCGCCTACCAGGGAACAAATAGCAGCTCCTCTAGGCGGAAAGCTAACCTTATTTTCAAAAAACTGGCACCGCATAACAAAGGACAAGTGGATTTTACGAACCATAGATCAAGGTTACCGGTTCCACTTCCACACTTTACCAGACAAAAGAGGAATGCCAAATCTACCTCCAAATCAAAAGACAGAGGCTCTACAACAGATAATGGAGTTAGCAAACATGAGAGCTGTGGAGAAAGTGCCAACAGCAGAGCAAGGAAAGGGGTTCTACTCCAGACTATTCCTAGTTCCAAGGAAGGAAAACAGTTGGAGACCAATTCTAGACCTGTCCTCCCTGAATACTTACATCATTGTCCCAAAATTCAAAATGCTGACCCTACAGCAACTTCTTCCCATGCTGGGCAAGGAGTGTTGGCTGGTAACTCTAGATCTCAAGGAGGCATACCTGCACGTCCCCATTCGACCAATCTGCAGAAGATACCTCAGATTTCTTGCAGGATCAGAGCACTATCAATTCTCAGCATTGCCCTTTGGCTTATCTACTGCCAGAGTATTCACAAAATGCCTGGCATCAGTAATCGCCCATTGCAGACTACAGGAATTCAAATTTATCCATACCTGGACGACTGCCTGATACAAGGAGACAACAAAAGCAAGCTGACAACAGATTTACAAAGGGTCATTTACTTGCTTCAAGCACTGGGATACACAGTCAATTTACAAAAGTCAAGACTGATACCATCCCAGACAAGGACTTTCCTGGGAGCGGAATTGGACACAGTAAGACAAATGGCATTCCTAACTACAGAAAAACAAAAAGAACTCCCTCTTTACTTCTTGGCACTAAAAACTGAACAAGTTAACAGCAAGAAAGGTACTGCAGGCCTTGGGTTTCATGGCATCATGCATAATCTTGGTTCCATTTGCCAGACTACATATGAGAAAACTACAGTGGTACCTAAAGAATCTATGGTCCCAACACAGTCACAGCCTAGAAACGGAAATCCCACTAATACCATGCTTAAAACAGGAGTTCCTATGGTGGGCTCAGGCATGCCAGTCAAACCCAGGCCTGCCCTTCCGCAAGGGTCAAGCAAGCCAGACCATCACAACAGATGCTTCAGACCTAGGATGGGGGGCGCATATGCTGGACAAATGCGTACAAGGATTGTGGACACAGGACCAACTTCACCTGCACATCAACCTAAAAGAAATGCTGGCAGTAAAACTGGCAATCCAAAAGTTCAGACCATTTCTCAAGGAGGACCACTTGATGATAAGGACAGACAACACCACAGTCATGTGGTACATCAACAAACAGGGAGGCACTCATTCTTACCCCCTATGCAGAATGACTTTGGAGCTGTGGACCCTGGCACTCAGCTACAACATCCAGTTACAGGCAATGTTTGTGCCAGGAAAAGAAAACTCTCTAGCAGATATGTTAAGCAGGACCACATCAGATGCCCACGAATGGCAGCTGCACCGGATATCTTCAAGACCATCTCAAGAAATGGGGAATGCCTCAGATAGATCTATTCGCATCACCTCTCAATCACCAGCTCAAAAATTCTGCACAAGGACATTCCACCCACTAGCATGGAAAGTGGACTCGCTCTCCTTCAGCTGGAAAGGCCTAACAGCATATGCATTCCCACCTCTTCCCTTGATACACAGAGTACTACTAAAAATCAAGGAGGAACGTCCAAGGATAATCCTGATAGCTCCAAACTGGCCAAGACAGCATTGGTACCCACTGCTGAGGAGCATGTCTCGAACAATATGTGGCCAATACTCCTGATGCCTTTGATGCTAACTCAGAACAACTTCAGCACCATGCATCCAAACCTAAAAACGCTGCAACTGACGGCATGGAACATCACATAGCAGCTGCTAATACAGAACTTTCACAAAGAGTTAAAGACATTATTCTTGAAGCACGCAGGCCTTCAACTAGAAGGAATTATGCTGGGAAATGGAAAAGGTTTGTCATTTGGAGTTCTGAAAGAGGAAAAGATGTATCAAACATAGATATGCCTAACATTCTGGAGTATCTGGCGAACTACTTCATTCAGGCCTGTCCTACTCCTCCATCAAGATTCATGCATCAGCTATTTCAGCAGAATACAGCTTTGATCCACCTGTTTTTTCACACCCTTTGCTCAGGCAATTCCTCAGAGGAATCAAGAATGTAAAACCTCCAAGGAAACCACCATTGCCAGCTTGGGACTTGAACTTTGTGCTAGAAAAATTGACACTATCACCTTTTGAACCAGCAGCAACAGCAGACCTACAACACCTGTCATGGAAAACTGCTTTCCTACTGGCAATTACTTCAGCAAGGAGGGTTTCAGAACTACAGGCCTTAATGGCAGTGCAACCCTTTCTAATCTTCCACCAAGATAGAGTGTCCATGAGGACTAATCCTACATTTATGCCTAAGGTGGTATCCAGAGTGTCTTTAAACCAGGCAATCCACCTACCTACCTTCTTTCCCAACCCACAAAACAGAGGGGAAAGAATACTACATACCTTGGATGTACATAGACAGCTACGCTACTACTTGGACAGAACAAAAATAGCAGAAAGACTGACCAGCTTTTGTAGCCTATGCAACAGGAAGGGAAGGAAAAGCCATTTCCAAACAGACAATCTCCAAATGGATAGGAAATTGCATACGTTTCTGTTACTCCTTCCATGGAAAGCCAATTCCGCAGAACATAAGACCTCATTCTACAAGGGCAACAGCCACTACCACAGCCTTCTTACGAGGAGTGGCTACCAAAGACATTATTGAGGCGGCTACTTGGACCTCCGTGCATACATTTGCCAAGCATTATAATTTACCTCTATATTCCAGATCCCGAGCAGGATTTGCCACCGCTGTTCTGCAAGGGATCCTAAACACACCATAATATACCTTTATCCTCCTCCCCTAGTTGGCTATGGTATTCTACCCAGTTGTTATGACTGCAGATGCATCCATGAAGGACATAGTACAGTTTTGTACCTACCATAAATGTAGATGTCCGAATTGGATAGCATCTGCAGTCAGGATTACCCTCCCTCCTTCCCCTCTGTGGTACTCCTAGGGTGTTTACCCCTCTAATAGCTAGCTAGTGGGGGGATTTCTTTCATGGTGTATTTGTTTGTATTTATGTACATACATGCTTATTTTGTGTTTACCTCTATCTTTTGGAAACATTGGCATCTATCCAAAATTTTTAGCCTTCTATAGGGCTTCTGGCATCTGGGGCAAGAAACACTGAAGAAAATGGCGTCGGCTGATGCTTTTATACCCGAAGACCAACAGAGATGACGTCGGGTGAAGTGCGACATCAGCCGAAGCCGGACCCGGACTTTGGAATCCGGCCGACTGAAGGGCTGCCTGACGACAGGACAACCCAGTTGTTATGACTGCAGATGCTATCCAATTCGGACATCTACATTTATGGTAGGTACAAAACTGTACTTTTTGTACCTACCATAAATGTAGATGTTCGAAGATCCACATTGCTGCAGTCCAATTTACCCTCCCTCCTTCCCCTCTGTAGTTTGACATGGTTATATGGTTTGGGTGATGGTTGTTGTTGGGCATGTTTTTGGGAGGTATCCTGTTTTTGGGCTGTGGCCTTTCTTTTTAGGGCCTTCTGACATCTGGGGCAAGAAAAGACTGAGGATATGACGTCGGTCATGCGCTTTTATATCCTGACGCTGTGATGTCAGATCTGAGCACCCATGACCGACGTCAGCCTAATACTTTGGTATTCGGGCCGACCGAGGACAGCGGACTACCCATATGTAAGGACTGCAGCAATGTGGATCTTCGAACATCTACATTTATGGTAGGTACAAAACTGTACTTTATCTTTCGTGTCCTTGGCTATTTTTCTTTCGAAGTTAGCCTTGGATGATTTTATGAGGGACCTTAGTTTCTTACTGATACTGATCAGGAATGTCTTTTCTTCTTGGGATTTGCTTTTTTTCCTGAACTAGATATTCATCGTGCTATGCTGCTGCAGTCATCACACTTGGGTTATCCTGCCGTCAGGCGGTCCCGCAGTCGGCCTGAATTCCAAAGCCTTGGTCCGGCGTCGCTTCTTCCCTGACATCAGTGCGGCAGGGGTATAAAAGAGGCAGCCGACGCCATTTTCTCCAGTCTTTCTTGCCGCGCGGTGCCCGAAGCAGAAGCAGTTCGCAAGTGCCGGTCGGCCAGCTCCTGAGATTTTCGAACAGAATTTCAGCCGAAGTCTTCTATAAAGCTAAGTACCTCATTGGGGAAACTTTTCTTGCCTCAGACCGATGTCAGACAAAGTTAATAATCGTATTTCTTGTGGGAAGCAAATACCTCATAAGGATTTTCATTCTTATTGTATTCCTTGCCTAGGCCCAGACCACGACGTTTCTGGTTGTCGGTTTTGCGCTAGGTTCAATAAACGCACTACTAAGCGTCGGGCTGATACCGCCCGACATTATTTTGGCAGAAAATTCAACTACATTATGTCGTCAGAACCTCCGACTACCGCTATGTTTAAAAAACGCAAGGACAAAGACCGGCAGCCTAGACCTAGACCAGATACCGAGGTCTTGATTAGGCCTGCCTCCGGATCTTCGGTATTCAGTGAGGCGCCCCTGAGTGCCGCAGATTTAGAAAATACGACTACCTCTCAGTCAGAATCTACTGGGCCACTGGAGCCGGTTCCTCCTCAAATCGCGGGCGCCAGCCCTGGCAGCGATCCGGAGACTATGGACAGGCCTTCGGTTTCAGAAGGCGTCTTTAAACCGACGACTCTCTCCATTAAGTCATACGCTAAGCTTCCAAAGGTTAAGAAACCGGGTCCACAGACTCCCACACAGGCCCCTACGCCTAAAAAACATATGCTCAAAATGGCAGAGGACCTGATTACCCTTATCAGAGGTTCCCAGCCCCCTCCTGATAAAAGGCCTAGACTGGAGGAAGATTTACCTCCTTCTGACCAGGAATCCATTTCCTCAGCAGACTCTGAGGAACAGGATTACCCCTTCCCTCTCTATGAAGACTCAGATGCTGAGGAGTCTATTCCCTCTGTTTCCCCCCCTGAAGACTTCTCTTTTGGGAAAACCCTGCACATCATGAGAGAGCGTTTCCACTGGGAAGGACAAGATTACTCTGACTCCAAGAAAAGACTCCGTGAGTTTCTTCTTCTATCTCAACAATAGACCCCTAGCCATTCCTCCTGTTTTAGACATTCTGGATGATGTCTACACTGAATCTGGTCTAAATCCAGATTCCTTACCTCCAGCACCACCTAAACCAGACAGATACTATCGAGTCCCTGACTCTCACAAGTTTTTATATAAAAGCCCTGCTGCAGACCCAGAAACCATTTCCCAGGGTCCCAAAGGGGTTAAGGCCTCTACTGCTAAGAATCCACTACCTGCGGAGAGAGATTCCAGGGCATTAGAAAGATGGGGGAAAAAAGTGTATACCTCTGCCACTTTGGCCATGAGGGCATTAAACTGCCAATTCCACATGATTAAATACCAGCAGTACTTGCTTACTCAGTTAAAACAGAAAATGATCCCTCAAACAGATCAACTAGATTTCAAAGGGATGCAAGATTTGTTGCATGCAGCAGAACAAGTGGAAAACATACCTTGCAGTGTGGTTTTGATTCTTTGGAGGCCTCATTGTAGAGCAGCAGTCACAGGGTCTGTAATACGTAGACATGCTTGGCTAAAAGAGCAGACCTTACCAGAACATGTCAAAGCAAAGTTACTGGATGCTCCACTGCAAAAGGATGCGTTATTTGGTGTCAAAGCAGAGGAAGTTTTAAAGAAGATGGAAGAAAAGGCAAAATCAATGCAAACAGTTAAAGATTTTTTACAGGTACAACCTCCTCGCTTCAGCAGAAACTAGCCATCAAAAAACTGGTCCTTTCCTGCTTCAGACAGACCCCAAAGGGGCAGGTACAGACGCCCTAGGGGCAGAGGCCAGGCACACAAGGTACCTTCAGGCCTAGACAATGGCAAACAACAACTCAGAGGGGGAGACGACAGATCTCAACCCTTCAGAAAACAAACTCAATGACTTTCCTCTTCGCCTGCCAAGCAAAATTGCCCAGGCAGCACCTCTAGGAGGAAAACTGGCTCTTTTCCCACAAAATTGGCACATCATAACAAAGGACAAATGGGTTCTGGATATTATTACCCGAGGCTACAGATTTCATTTTCACACCTTACCACGGATGAGAGGCATGCCAAATCTGCCAACAAACCAATGGGCAGAGGCACAAAAGCAAATTTCAGCTCTCATGAACATGAAAGCAATTCAAAAGGTACCTGCAAAAGAGCAAGGTCAAGGATTTTACTCAAGACTGTTTCTAGTACCAAGAAAGGACAAAGCCTGGAGACCCATCTTAGACCTTTCAATTCTAAACACGTACCTGGACATTCCCAAATTCAAAATGCTCACACTACAGCAGCTTCTCTTCCCATGCTGGGCAAGGAGTCTTGGCTGGTAACGTTGGACCTCCAAGTGGCATACCTGCATGTCCCTATCAGACAAGATCACAGAAGATGCCTCAGATTTTTGGCAGGCACAACGCATTATCAATTCTCTGCATTGCCCTTTGGCTTATCTACTGTGCCCAGAGTATTCACGAAATGCCTGGGATCAGTAATTGCATACTGCAGACAGCGAGGAATACAAATTTATCCATATCTGGACGACTGCCTGATCCAAGCGGACAGCAAAGACCTCCTACTACAGCATCTGGCATTTGTAACAAAGTTGCTAAGTTGCCTAGGGTACACAGTAAACAAAAAGAAGTCAAAACTAATACCCTCACAAGAAATAATTTTCCTGGGTGCCAGCTTGAATACAACGGCCCAGATGGCTTACCTCTCGCCAGACAAGCAAAAACAACTGGCTCAGTACTTCAAAAAGATGGCAACTTCTACCCAGCTCCCTGCAAGGAAATTCCTGCAGGCATTGGGGTACATGGCATCCTGCATTCAACTAATTGCATATGCAAGGCTGCATATGAGAAAACTACAATGGTACCTAAAAAGTGTATGGTCCCAACACAGACACAGCCTCGAAGCAAGTATAACTCTCATTCCCTGCCTTCAAAAAGAGTTTCTGTGGTGGGCTCAAGCATGCCAAGCAAACAAGGGTGTTGCTTTTGTCTCACCTCCAGCAAACCAAACCTTGACAACAGATTCATCAGACTACGCCTGGGGTGCACACATGGCAGGACAATGCATACAGGGCAAATGGTCTGCAAACCAAAGGCAACTACACATCAATCAAAAGGAGATGCTAGCTGAAAAAAATGCACTAACAGCCTTCAAGGACATCTTGCATCCAGGACAACTAATAAGGACGGACAACACCACAGTTATGTGATACATAAACAAACGAGGAGGAATGCACTCCTACCCACTATGCAGACAAGCAATGGACTTGTGGAACACAGCATTAACTTACCAAGTACAACTGCGAGCACAATTCCTGCCAGGAAAAGAAAACATTTTGGCAGACAAATTAAGCAGAAATTTGACAGACCCTCACGAGTGGTGACTACACCCACAAGTATTCTCAATGATAACTCAAAGGTGGGGACCACCAGACATCTGTTTGCCTCAACCAACAATTGCCAGCGACAAAAATTTTGCACAAGGACTTATCCCCTGGCCTGGAAAGTGGATGCCCTATCATTCAGTTTGACAGCATTGTCAGTCTACGCCTTCTCACCTCTGCCTCTACTGACCCAGGTATTACTGAAAGCCAGATCAGAGAGACCACAGATGATCCTCATTGCTCCGGATTGGTCACGTCAACACTGGTACCCACTACTACGAAACTTGACTCGCAACCCTCCATGGATCTTACCTCAATTCCCTCTGCTGTTAACCCAACAAAACTCTCAGATCCTTCACAGTCAACTAAGGACCTTAAATCTAGTTGCATGGAAAATACCTTAAATTATCAAACAACACTTCTATCAAAGGGCGTCCAGAATGTCATTTTGGAGGCCAGGAGGCCCAGCACCAGAAAAACTTACTCAAACAAATGGAAAAGATTTTGTGTATGGAGCCAGGCCAGAAGCCTATATCCTGGCATCCCAAATATTCCGCACATACTCCAATATCTAACTGAGATGCTACACAAAGGCCTTTCTTTCTCATCCATAAACATCCATGCTTCAGCCATTTCAGCTCAATATGATACGGTTCCTCCCATTTTCTCTCATCCTTTGCTAAGGCAGTTTCTCAGAGGGGCAAAAAATATAAGACCCCCCAGAAAACCACCAACTCCAACTTGGGATCTAAATTTTGTTCTGGAAAAGTTAACACTTCCTCCTTTCGAACCAGCCTTTTCAGCACAGCTTCAATACTTGTCATGGAAGACAGCCCTGCTGCTGGCTATCACCTCAGCACGCAGAGTCTCAGAACTGCAGGCAGGTATGGCAGGTGGAACCTTTCATAGTTTTCCATCAGGACAGAGTATCTTTACGCACCAACCCTTCCTTCATGCCAAAGGTTGTATCCAGTGTGGCTCTCAATCAGACCATACACTTGCCCACCTTTTATCCAAACCTACAGAATAAAGGAGAAAGACTCCTTCACTCTTTGGACATTCATAGACAGTTATGTTACTATTTGGACAAGACAAAGGCCTTCAGAAAATCTGACCAACTCCTTGTATCCTATGCACCAGGCTCAGAAGGAAAGGCAATTTCAAAACAGACCATCTCCAAATGGATAGCACATTGCATCCGCTTTTGCTACTCACACCAAGGGAAAGCAGTGCCTGCTAGTATTAGGTCTCACTCTACCAGGGCTACAGCAACCTCAGCAGCCTTCCTCCGAGGAGTCCCAACAAAGGACATTCTGGAGGCAGCTACCTGGAGTTCAGTGCACACCTTCACCAAGCATTACCACCTTCCTCTGTACTCAAAAACCAGAGCTGGGTTTGCCACTGCAGTTCTGCAGGGCATCTTAGCTGCACCTAACCCAGTTTAGCTCCTACCACCCAACCATAGCTTTGGGACTCTACCCAAGTGTGATGACTGCTGCAGCATAGCACAATGAACATAGTACAGTTTTGTACCTACCATAAATGTAGATGTTCGAGTGGTTATGCTGCTGCAGTCCAGGTTACCCTCCCTCCATCCCCTCTACCTAACAAGGCTTTTCTTATACCTCCATGTACTTCAACCTTTGGGATGCATGTCTATATGGTGTATTTGCTTACAACTAGTACCATTGTTTTGCACTAAGGTATGTTTTGCAAGCTTCTTATTTTGCCTTCTTAGTTTGGGGCACCTGACATCTGGGGCAAGAAAAACTGAAGAAAATGGTGTCGGCTGCCTCTTTTATACCCCTGCCACACTGACGTCAGGGACGAAGCGACGACAACCGACGTCGGACCAAGGCTTTGGAATTCAGGCCGACTGCGGGACCGTCTGACTGCAGGATAATCCAAGTGTGATGACTGCAGCAGCATAACTACTCGAAGATCTACATTTATGGTAGGTACAAAACTGTACTTTTCCTCCTTTTGTTGTATAACCTGTTTATGGCAGGGGTCCACCAGACTTGTTTCCTTCTCTTAGAGGAGTGAGTCTTGCTTTTGCTAGGGATGGCACGATCCATGCATCCTTGTAGGTGCTCTTAGAGTGCAATTGTAAAGGATTCTGCACCTTGGGCAGTGTTATCCTTTAGCGTAGAGGCTGTGAAACTTACCACCTCTGACTTAAGTAAGGGGAAGTTTGCTTTAGAAAAGTTTTTCACTGTGGTTTCCTTGGTTGGGGGTGGTGGTGGGGTGTGGACATCCAGGGTGGTTAGTTTATGGTCTGATCTAACAAGTGACGGGTTGACCTCCGATACGGAGCACCTGTCGCCCATGTTGTGATGACCAGGTCCAATATGTTGTGGCCTCTGGTAGGGGAGTTTACCAGCTGATCCAGGGCATTTGAGTTGATAAATTCCAGGAAGCACTGAGCCAGGTTTGTACTCAAGGAGTTTTCCCAGTTAATGGTAGGGTAATAGAAATCTCCCAAGATCATGGTGTTCGGTAAGACCTTCATGTTTTCTATTGTCTCCAGAAAGGCGGAGTGGTGGTCCTGGGTCATGGAGGGTGATCTGTAGCAGGCCACAATTTGCATTACAGTTTTGCCCGATGTTAGTTGCACATGGATGATCTCGGAGGTATCATGCTGCGCCACTAACCTGGAGGTGTGGGTATCCTTGATGAATATGGATACACCCCCTCCTTTTGTGTTTCGGTCCGTGTTCTGTGGCCGAAATGTGTGGTACGAGTTGTAGCCTAGTAGTGATGGAGTGCTCTCTGGAGTCTTGAACCAGGTTTCAGTTACTGCACAGATGTAGAAGATGTCCTTCATGGATGCATCTGCAGTCATAACAAGTGGGTTGTCCTGTCGTCAGGCAGCCCTGCAGTCGGCCGGATTCCAAAGTCCGGGGCCGGCTTCGGCTGATGTCGCACTCCACCCGACGTCATCTCTGTTGGCCTTCGGGTATAAAAGCATCAGCCGACGCCATTTTCCTCAGTCTTTCTTGCCGCGTGGCGCCCGAAGCAGAAGCTGTTTGCAAGTGCCGGTCGGTCGGATCCAGAGATTACTTCTACCGAATACTACTTCGAAGACTTCTAAAGCTAAGTACCCGTTGGGACTCTTTCTTGCCTCAGCCGATGTCAGAAAAAGTTAACAATTGTTTAACCTGTGGGAAACAAATACCTCATAAAGATTTCCACTCACTGTCTGCCTTGTTTAGGCCCAGCCCACGGCGTAGCAGCCTGTTCGGCCTGTGCCTCTTTCAACCGACGAACGCTTAGGCGTCGGTCGGAGTTTGCAGAACAGTTTTTCGGTTCTGATTTTGCGTACATTATGCCGTCGGATCCTCCGACTACCCAATCTACCAAAAAACGCAAAGATAAAGACCGACACTCGCGGTCCGCGGTTTCGGCTGAAACCGAGAAAACTGATCAAAATACAGCTGAACCTATTCTTACAACTGAGGCCCCTGCTACAACTCTTGAATCGACCTCAGAAATTTTACCCACTACGGTGGTTGACTTATCAGACACCATCCCCTTGGATGTCTCTACCCCAGCACGTGGTGCTGCTAGGCCTCCAGCAGTCATGTCCATTAAGGCCTTCGCCAGGGCTAAAGCAGCCAAGACTACTAAAACAGTGCCTGTTAAACCCCCCACATCCAGGCCCTCTTCCAGTTCTCAAATGCTTTCTTTGGCAGAAGATTTAATTTCTTTAATTAGAGGATCTCAATCTCACCCAGACAGGGCCTCTCAGCCCCAGAGAAGAGACCTAGGGCAGAGCCCCCTGAGCCAGTGTCTTCTGATGATTCTGCTGATGAATCAGACATAACTGACCAGCCAGAGGCTCCATTCTCCAATTTTGAAGATTCTGATGCAGAAGAATCCATTCCAGCTGCTTCCCCACCAGAAGAATTCTCCTTTGGGGAAACCTTGCATGCCATGCGAGAACAGTTCCAATGGCAGCAACAGGATTTTTCAGACTCCAGAAAAAGACTTAGAACTTTTCTGCACCTCCCTCAGCACAGGCCCTTAGCTATACCTCCTGTTCTCTCTGTGGTGGATGATGCTTTCAATGATGTTTGCTCCGCTCCAGATTCTTTACTCCCAGCCCCTGCCAAACCAGACAGATTTTACAGGGTGCCAGATACTCATCACCACCTTTACAAGGCCCCACTTGCAGACCCAGAAACTATATCCCAGGGTCCCAAGGCAGTAGCCGCGACCACAGCTAAAAACCCTATTCCTTCTGAAAGGGAAGCAAGGTCATTAGACAGATGGGGTAAAAGGTCTACACTTCAGCTACTCTCTCAGCTAGAGCTTTAAACTGTCAGTTTCACATGATACAATACCAAGAGTTTATGCTTGATCAGTTAACTAAAAACTAACCACTGATGAATCCCTTGATAAGAAATATGTATTAGAGATGGTAAATAACATACAACAGGTTAGCAACCATTCCTTAAAATGTGGCTATGATGCACTGGAGGCTTCATTTAGATCAGCCATGACAGGCACAGTGATAAGAAGGCATGCATGGCTAAAGGAACAAGCTTTACCGGATCATGTTAAAGCTAAGTTGCTAGATGCTCCTATGGACAAGACAAGTTTGTTTGGTACACCTGCCCAGCAGGTTATGAAGAAAATGGAAGAAAAGGCAAAATCTGTTCAAACTGTTAAAGATTTCTTGCAGGTTCAACCCCAAGGTTTAGCAGGAACTGGCCTGCCAAAATTGGTCCTTTCCTGACTCCACAAAATTTCAAAGGGGCAGGAATAGACGCTCCAGAGGCAGAAACCAATCCAGAGGAGGTGCCTACAGAGGACGACAGTGGCAAGGTAACAACAGAGGCACAGACACAGCCACTGCCACTACATCAGCACAACCACAGTGACTTAATCCTAAATCCGCCTACCAGGGAACAAATAGCAGCTCCTCTAGGCGGAAAATTAACCTTATTTTCAAAGAACTGGCACTACATAACAAAAGACAAGTGGATTTTACAAACCATAGATCAAGGTTACCGGTTTCACTTCCACACTTTACCAGTCAAAGAGGAATGCCAAATCTACCTCCAAATCAAAAAATAGAGGCTCTACGCCAGATAATGGAGTTAGCAAACATGAGAGCTGTGGAAAGAGTGCCAACAGCAGAACAAGGAAAGGGGTTCTATTCCAGACTATTCCTAGTTCCAAGAAAGGAAAAAAGTTGGAGACCAATTCTCGACCTGTCCACCTTAAATACATACGTCATTGTCCCAAAATTCAAAATGCTGACCCTACAGCAACTTCTTCCCATGCTGGGCAAGGAGTCTTGGCTGGTAACTCTAGATCTCAAGGAGGCATACCTGCACGTCCCCATTCGACCAATCTGCAGAAGATACCTCAGATTTCTTGCAGGATCAGAGCACTATCAATTCTCAGCATTGCCCTTTGGCTTATCTACTGCGCAGAGTATTCACAAAATGCCTGGCATCAGTAATCGCCCATTGCAGACTTCAGGGAATTCAAATTTACCCATACCTGGACGACTGCCTGCTACAAGGGGACAACAAAAGCAAGCTGACAACAGATTTACAAAGGGTCATTTACTTGCTACAAGGACTGGGATACACAGTCAATTTACAAAAGTCAAGGCTGATACCATCCCAAACAAGGACATTCTTGGGCGCGGAATTGGACACAGTACAACAAATGGCATTCCTGACTACAGAAAAACAAAAAGAACTTCCTCTTTATTTCTTGGCACTAACAAAACTGAACAAGTTAACAGCAAGAAAAGTTCTGCAGGCCTTGGGCTTCATGGCATCATGCATAATCTTGAGGAAACTACAGTGGTACCTAAAGAATTTATGGTCCCAGCACAGACACAGTCTAGAAACAGAAATTCCACTAATTCCATGCTTAAAACAGGAGTTCCTATGGTGGGCTCAGGCATGCCAGTCAAACCCTGGCCTACCCTTTCGCAGATGTCAACCAAGCCAGACCATCACAACAGACGCTTCAGATCTAGGATGGGGTCACACATGCTGGACAAATGCGTGCAAGGATTGTGGACACAGGATCAACTCCATCTGCACATCAATCTAAAAGAAATGCTGGCAGTAAAACTGGCAATCCAAAAGTTCAAACCATTTCTCAAAGAGGGCCAGTTGATGATAAGGACAGACAACACCACAGTCATGTGGTACATCAACAAACAGGGAGGCACTCATTCATACCCCCTATGCAGAATGACCTTGGAGCTGTGGACCCTGGCACTCAGCTACAACATTCAGTTACAGGCAATATTTGTACCGGGAAAAGACAATACTCTAGCAGACATATTAAGCAGAACCACTTTGGATGCCCACGAATGGAAGCTGCACCCGGACATCTTCAAGACCATCTCAAAGAAATGGGGAATGCCACAGATAGACCTATTCGCATCACCTCTCAATCACCAGCTCAAAAATTCTGCACAAGGACATTCCACCCACTAGCATGGAAGGTGGACTCACTCTCCTTCAACTGGAAAGGCCTAACAGCATATGCATTCCCACCTCTTCCTTTGATACACAAGGTACTACTAAAAATCAAGGAAGAACGTCCAAGGATAATCCTGATAGCTCCAAACTGGCCAAGACAACACTGGTACCCACTACTGAAGAGCATGTCTCGGAACAATATGTGGCCAATACCCTGATGCCTTTGATGTTAACTCAGAACAACTACAGCATCATACATCCGAACCTAAAACGCTGCAACTGACTGCATGGAACATCACATAGCAGCAGCTAACCCAGAACTTTCCCAAAGAGTTAAAGACATTATTCTTGAAGCACGCAGACCTTCAACAAGAAGGAACTATGCTGGAAAATGGAAAAGGTTTGTCATTTGGAGTACGGAAAGAGGAAAAGATGTGTCAAACATAGATATACCTAACATTCTGGAGTATCTGGCGAACTTCTTCATTCAGGCCTGTCCTACTCCTCCATCAAGATACATGCATCAGCTATTTCAGCAGAATACAGCTTTGATCCACCTGTTTTTCGCACCCTTTGCTCAGGCAGTTCCTCAGAGGAATCAAGAATGTAAAACCTCCAAGGAAACCACCATTACCAGCTTGGGATTTAAACTTTGTGCTAGAAAAGCTGACACTATCACCCTTTGAACCAGCAGCAACAGCAGACCTACAACACCTGTCATGGAAAACTGCTTTCCTACTGGCAATTACTTCAGCAAGGAGGGTTTCAGAACTGCAGGCCTTAATGGCAGTGCAACCCTTCCTAATCTTCCACCAAGATAGAGTGTCCATGAGGACTAATCCTACTTTTATGCCCAAGGTGGTATCCAGAGTGTCTTTAAACCAGGCAATCCACCTACCTACCTTCTTTCCCAACCCACAAAACAGAGGGAAAGAATACTGCATACCTTGGATGTACATAGACAGCTACGCTACTACTTGGACAGAACAAAAATAGCAGAAAGACTGACCAACTTTTGTAGCCTATGCAACAGGAAGGGAAGGAAAAGCTATTTCCAAACAGACAATCTCCAAATGGATAGGAAATTGCATACGATACTGTTACTCCTTCCATGGAAAACCAATTCCACAGAACATCAGACCTCATTCTACAAGGGCAACAGCCACTACCACAGCCTTCTTACGAGGAGTGGCAACCAAAGACATTATTGAGGCGGCTACTTGGACCTCCGTGCATACATTTGCCAAGCATTATAATTTGCCTCTATATTCCAGATCCCGAGCAGGGTTTGCCACTGCTGTACTGCAAGGGATCCTAAACACACCATAATCTACCTTTATCCTCCTCCCTAGTTGGCTATGGTATTCTACCCACTTGTTATGACTGCAGATGCATCCATGAAGGACATAGTACAGTTTTGTACCTACCATAAATGTAGATGTCCGAACTGGATAGCATCTGCAGTCAGGATTACCCTCCCTCCTTCCCTCTGTGGTACTCCTAGGGTGTTTACCCTCCTAATAGCTAGCTCTTGGGGGGGAGTCTTTTATGGTGTATTTGTTTGTATATATGTACATATATGCTTATTGTTGTGTTTACCTCTACCTATTTGGAAACATTGGCATCTATCCAAATTTTAGCCTGCAGGAGGGCTACTGGCATCTGGGGCAAGAAACACTGAGGAAAATGGCGTCGGCTGATGCTTTTATACCCGAAGGCCAACAGAGATGACGTCGGGTGGAGTGCGACATCAGCCGAAGCCGGACCCGGACTTTGGAATCCGGCCGACTGCAGGGCTGCCTGACGACAGGACAACCCACTTGTTATGACTGCAGATGCTATCCAGTTCGGACATCTACATTTATGGTAGGTACAAAACTGTACTTTCTCCATACTTAAGAGTGCTTCGAGCGCATGCATTTTGAGATTTAAACTCCTGGCGTTGAGTAGCATAACCCTCAGTTTTTTACTTGTGCTGTTTACGGAGGCGGGTTTGAATTGAGCCTTGCCTAAAAAATGCACTATGGGGGCAGCATTAGCCTTGGCCAGTATTTGAAAGCCAAGGGGTGACAGGTGCAAGCCGTCCCTTGCGAAGCAATGCGGCTGGTCGAGCATGTCATCCCTGGCTGACAGACACTGGATCCCCTTTGAATGACACCAGAAGCTTAGCCAATTGTTGAAATTGATCATTTTTTCTTTATACCGAGGTATCATTCTTGGTGAGGGCAGGATGGCTACTCAGGGTCAGGGTCATACCCGCCTGGGCTACATGATCAGAGAGCTCTTCCATGTCTCTCTTCATGTAGTCTAGGGAGGTACGGCTCAGGTCGTTCACACCAACATGAACAATGACAGAGTCATATTTGTACTTGTTCTGGAGTGACCTGAGTGCTTGTGTTATGTGGCGGATTCTGGCTCCCGACAGGCAGCTAACAGTAACCTTCTCCTTGTCCAGCCTAGTGAGTGGGGCGTCAGTGTGCCTGACTATTGAGTCACCTATTACTAGTGTGTTAGGTATGTTATTTTGCCTTAAGGGCTGTGATTGTGCGGCACATTGATTTTGTGTTTTATGTGTTGTCTGGTTTGTGACAGAAGGTGCGGGTTTTGTGGGTGTCTGCTTTGGAGCTCTCTGATGCTTTTGCAGGTTTTTATTTAGAGCCTCCGAGTATGATTTTGTGTATTTATGTGTATCTTTTGCCAGTGCTGGTTTAGTAGGTCTGTGTGAGGCTGGAGTTGTGGTGCAAGTGTTAACCTTCTCCTCATGACTGTCTGTTCCAGTCTTGGGTGGAGATAACTTAGCCTCCAGTTTGGCTGTATAATTGCATCTCTCACACATGTTAGTGTTTTGTGGTATGAGGAGAGGGCTGTCTGTGCACATGAGGCAGTTGTAACATTGCCTCAGGATACCCAGATTCACCAGCTGGACTGAAGAGTACACCTGAAGTTGCCCTTTTGTCATGCCTGAATAGTAGGGGTGAGCTGCTTAGTCACTTGGTTGGTGAGGGGTGGATAAAGAGCCTTGCCCTGCTGGGCAGTCAAGTGTCGGGATATATTATTGCTTGCTATTAGGTCTGGGCAAGTGCTGGACTGTAGGATGCTTTTTGAGTGCTTAGGTTGAGAGTTAGACTAATTGCAAGTGAAAAACTGAAGGAGACTTAGTGGAGCCAGGAATAATTTAACCCTAGCTAACCGGTGCTGCCCGGCACACAAAACCATGCAACGCGTTTTTTAAAGTACTAACTTCTGGGCTGGAACCACTCCTCCAGGGACAGAAGGCTGCTCAAAGTTCCCCTCTCTCACAGGTGAACAGAGAAACATCCCTCTATCCAAGTAACGTATGGGCAACTCAGAAACTTGTAACACAGCCCTGAATTCAGCACTAGCCTGAAAACTGGACTATACTAGCTTAGAAAGGCGGGAAACAAAACATTTATTTATTTATTTATTTTGAAAAGATAAGGCAAAAACAGTAAAAAGTACACTTAAAACAGCTTTAAACGACTACAAGTGATCAGAAAAGGCTGTTGCATTGTTTATAAAATTGTGGTTTTCTGGCAAATTAGTTGGAAATTATTAAAGATTGAAATTGAAAAAAAAGACAGATTTGAATTTCAGATTTATAACCCTTCAGAACATTCATGCTAATGCAAAACCTGTTCTATCAACTTTCTAAGTTTGTAAGATCAATATTTAAAAATTGTTCCTATTTTTAGCCCTTTTTCCCCACTTTTATGGATGACTTTGTCCAGATTTCTTGTTCTAAGAGATTGAGAGGTATGGAAGTGGATGTTTACAGTTTAAGCTATAGAGCTGTATACAGGCCTTTTTAAAAGCATAAATGAGAAATTATTAAAAAAATAAATAAATAATTAGAATGGTTATGCTATTTTTTATAGTTGTGAAGTGACTAGCTAGATTCTTCCACTGCCACATGCTTTTGCTTAAAGACAGACTGCAGATGCGAGAAATCATGCCAGATCTTAAGTTTTTTTAAACATTAAAAAATGAACAACTACATGAATCTGTCTAGTTCCAAACTCACCAAAACGAGTGTTGAGGAAAAATTAATAAAACAGAAAAACGTGTATGCCTTCCTTTAAACTTCTCTCATCTACCTCTTCCTGAACATTATTCTATGTGCATTGTTTCCAGATCCATTTATTCCTGTGTAATTTGCTCCTTCCCTTTTCTAAAGATCCCACCCCCAGTTCTTTTACCTCAGAATAATCAATATTTCAATTACAATTGCTTTAGATTTTTGATTTCCATTTTACAGTATTTTTGGCAGTCAGAAGCATTACACTTAGATGATACTATGTCTATGTAGTTCAGATCCTATATCCCAACTCAAAAAAAAAAAAAATGTCCTCAATTACAGACATTTGCTTCCATGACATGTCCTAAAGGTATGTTAACTCGTTACATTCTGAAAAAGGCATGTTACTAATTAGCTCTTTCTTTCCCATTACACCGCCCTCATTTGCTGTCCAGCAGAGGAAACTTATCTGAAGTCTACTCGGGCTATATGAGTATCCATACAAACACTTCCAAGCCAAAATCCTAAACCTTGTTGACATTACTGCATACTTGGAGACCCACAGATGTCTTCAAGTTGCTCATTTGTAAAATTTCCTTTCCATTATGTTTTTCCAATCTTTTCTAACCTTGTCTAATTGTTATATTTATCATGCGGTATTTTGTATGCCTTATTAATTATCCCTTTTTTAAAAGCAACTTTGTTCCAGGTTCAAATAAAAGCTTACCGGTGCTAGTCTTTCACTTACTATCCTGAAATTTTCTCTCTGCTTCAGTTTTGTCAGCCCCTGGCAGGGAATGCAGTCTCTGTAACCTGCAGTCCAAACAACTTCTTTGTCTCATCCCACTCAGACGTTCTTTGTGTTTCACTGTTGCAGTCATCACATTTGGGTTATCTGCTTGCAGTAGCCCTCAGTCGGCCTGATTAACAAAGTCTTGGGTCCTGCGTCGGTTGCTGTCCCTTCTTCTGTGACGTCAGGTCATCAGGGGTGTATAACACATGCAGCCGATGCCATTACATCAGTCTTTTTGCCGTGCGGTGCCCGAAACAGAAGCAGTTCGCAAGTGCCGGTCAGCCAACTCCTGAAATTTTCGTTTTCAAGTTTCAAAACCGAAGCCTTCAACTAAAAGCTAAGTACCCCGTTGGGGAAACTTTTTCTTGCTTCTAAACCGATGTCAGTAAAAGTTAATATTTAAATTACTTGTGGAAAGCTAATACCTCATAAAGATTTTCACTCGTACTGTATTCCTTGCCTAGGCCCTGACCACGATGTTCCTCGTTGTTGGTTTTGTGCCTTTTTTAAACCACGAACTATCCGTCATCTGTATATTTTCGCTTCTAAATGTTTTGGTGCTCTGTTCAATTATCCTGATATGTCTTCGGTAAGCCATCTGACTACTGACATTCCAAAAAGACGCAAAGGTAAAGACAGAGACAGGCTGCCTAGGTCCAAAGCTGCCGACGACGCTTCTCCTAAGCCAGTCGCCAGTTTGCTTTCGCAGCCCCTGATACCCGCTACTTCAGATTCGCAGGCCTCTACTGAGACCCATTTAGAGTCCAGTATGCCGCGAGATGCTTCAGCTGTGGAACCTGTGGATATCTCTACCTTGGATGGGTCTGAAGCCGCTGTGCAGGCACCAGCAACTGAGGGTGTATTCAGGCCTACAGACTTGCGTATTAAACCGACGCCATCTTCTTCTTCAAGGCCTAAAACTCGAACCCTGCCTAGAAAACTGACGCCCAGACTGCATGGGCAGGCCTCTATGCATAAAAAACAAATAAGAATGGCTGAAGACCTTATTACTTTAATTAGGGGAAGCCAGGCTTCCCCCTCTGAGACCCAGGACTGAGTTTGCTTATGATAACGTCTGACCAGGATTCTGAATTTTTCTGTTTCCTCTGATGACCAGGATTTACCCTTATCCTACCTATGAGGATTCTGATGCTGAGGACTCTATTCCCTCTGCTTCCCCCCCAGAGGATTTCTCTTTTGGTGAAACCTTGCATACTGTCAGGGAGTATTTTCATTGGGAAAGTCCGGATTTCTCTGATTCTAAAAAGAGGCTTAGGGATTTCTTACTCCTGTCCCAGCACAGGCCTTTAGCCGTACCCTCCTGTACTAGACATTGTTGATGATGCCTTTTTGGAATCCAGCTTGGTCCCTGATTCTTTACCTCCTGCTCCCAGAAAACCTGACCAATATTACAGGATCCCTGACTCTCAAGTTCCTTTTTAAAAATCCTACTGCAGATCCTGAGACCATTTCACAGGGACCCAAGGGCATTAACACTACTACTACCAAAAATCCTACCCCCTCTGATAGAGACTCCTGGGCGCTGGATAGATGGGGTAAGAAGGTATACACTTTTGCAACTTTGGCCATTAGGGCCTTAAACTGCCAGTTTCATATGTTGAAGTATCAGTAGCATGTTATTGGATTGCTTAAACAGAAAATGATGTTGATTCCTGATTGTGCGGAAAATAAGGATTTACTGCATTCAGCTGAACAAGTTGGAAAGCATACTTTGCAATGTGGTTTTGATTCACTAGAGGCATCTTGCAGGGCTGTTGTAATTGGGTCTGTACTTAGAAGGCATGCTTGGCTTAAGGAGCAATCCTTGCCAGATCATGTTAAAGTGAAATTACTGGATGCTCCCTTGAACCAGGACCACCTGTTTGGCAACAAGGCAGAAGTAGTTCTTTAAAAGATGGAGGAAAAAGCTAAATCTATGCAAACTGTTAAAGATTTTTTACAAGTACAACCACCAAGGTTTAGTAGGGATTGGCCTTCCAAGAATTGGTCCTTTCCTGCCTCTTCCAGACCTTCTCAGTCCAAGCCCAGATCCAGCAGACCTCCCAGGCTTCAGTCCCAGGGTACGCACAGGACTAAGCAGTGGGGGGGCCTCCACTTCCAAATCTGGGTGTAATAAAAACTACCCCTGTGGTAAACTGTCTCAATGACTTCTTTTTAAAACTTTCAAGCACTTCTCGAATGACTGCCCTTTTGGGGGGAAAGACTGCTCTTCATGTAAAGAACTGGGAGCTCATTACCCAGGACAAATGGGTTTTAAATATAGTATCCCAGGGATACAGATTTCACTTCCACTCATTACCAACACCAAGTGGGTGGCCAGATCTACCCCCAAATCAGTGGGCAGAGGCCCAGAAGCAAGTACTTTCTCTCTTATGCATGAGAGCTATTCATTAGGTACCAGAAGAGGAAAAGGGACAAGGTTTCTACTCAAGACTTTTCCTGGTACCCAGAAAAGACAATTTATGGTGTCTTATCCTGGACCTGTCTACTCTAAACACTTTTTTGGTGACTCCAAAAGTCAAAATGCTGACTTTTCACCAGTTGCTCCCTGTGCTATGCAAAGACGCCTGGTTGGCAACACTAGATTTGAAGGTAGCAAACCTGCACATCCCAGTCAGGGAATCTAGCAGAAGATACCTATGCTTCAAACAGGCTACACACACTGTCAGTTCTCTGTACTGCCCTTTGGCTTATCTACTGCGTCCAGGTTATTCACGAAGTGCCTAGCTCCAGTCATTGCATTTTGCAGGCAAAGAAATATTCAAATATATCCATACCTGGACGATTGTCTAAGTCAGGCAGAAAGCCAGGACATACTTTTGAATCATCTGGCCTTTGTACAAATGGTGCTAACTTGTCTGGGATACACCATAAACAAAAAGAAATCACACCTGGTACCCTGTCAACAAAGTATATTCCTGGGAGCAAGCTTGAATACAACTTCCCAGATGGCTTTTCTCACGCCAGAGAAGCAAATTCACTTGACAACCTACTTCAAACAAGTGGCCACAAAAACCCTGCTATATCTGCAAGGCAGATACTACAAGCCTTTGGGGTTTATGGCCTCCTGCATTCTTCTAATTCCATATGCAAGACTGCATATGAGGAAACTACAATGGTATCTAAAAAGCCTATGGTGTCAACATTCACAGGATCTAGAAGCAGTGATACCTATCATACCTTGCCTGCGCCTAGAGTTCCTTTGGTGGGCAGAGGCCTGTCGCCATAACAAGCGACTACCATTCACACTACCCCCTGCTGCCCAAACCGGTAACAACAGATGCATCAGACTATGCATGGGGGGCTCACCTGGCAGGGAAGTAGATTCAGGGCAAATGGAACCCAAGTCAAATGCACCTGCATATCAATCAGAAAGAAATGTTAGCTGTACAGAATGTTCTGACAGCCTTCAAGGACCACACTCTTCCAGGACAATTAGTGGTAAAGACGGACAACACCACTGTTATGTGGTACATAAACAAGTAGGGGGGTACACATTTTTACCCCCTCTGCAGACTGGCCATGGCATTGTGGAACACAGCCCTGAACTACCAAGTGCATCTACAAGCTCAATTCCTGCCAGAAAATTAAATAAACTGGCAGATGAACTAAGCAGAAACCTCATGGACCCACACAAGTGGAAACTGGAACCAAGGATTTTCAACATGTTGACAAGCAGATGGGGGAGCCCAGATATAGACCTGTTTGCCTCCCCCCAGAGCTATCAACTGGACAAATTTTGCACAAGGACTCCCCACAAACAAGCTTGGAAAGTGGATGCTCTGTCCTTCAGCTGGAAAAACCTATCAGATTATGCCTTTCCTCCTCTGTCTCTGCTCTCCAAAGTACTACTAAAGATCAAACGACAAACCAAGGACGATTTTTATTGCACCAGACTGGCCACGCCAACACTGGTACCCCCTCTTGCGCAGTGTGTCACTGTTGGCCCCATGGCACCTGCCTCAGACGTCTACTCTATTGTCTCAGCGGGGGAACCAGATTCTGCACCCTCAGCTTCAAACACTGAACCTAGCAGCCTGGCTAATTACCTAATCTTTCCTTTACCATCCCTCAGTAATCCAGTGATGGATATCATTTTAGAGGCAAGGAGGCCTAGTACTAGAAAATCTTATGCTGAAAAATGGAAAAGATTCTGTGCCTGGAACCACTCAAGGGATGTACACAGCAGTGCCCAATTTACCTCAGATTTTACAATACTTAACTGAGATGTTTCACAAGAGCCTTTCTTTCTCCTCCTCCAAAATCCACGCCTCAGCCATTTCAGCTCATTGTAACACAGAACCTCCCCTCTTCTCTCATCCACTGCTCAAGCAGTTCCTCAGAGGGGCCAAAAATTTACGACCACCCAGGAGAGCTCCAACTCCAGCCTGGGACCTTAACTTTGTATTGGAAAAGCTCACTCTTCCTCTTATTGAGCCAGCTGCAACTGCATTGTTTAAATTCCTTTCTTGGAAAACAGCTTTCCTTTTAGCCATCACTTTAGCAAGAAGGGTATCTGAATTACAGGCCCTTATGGCAGGTGGAGCCTTTCATCATCTTTCATGCGGACAGTGTGTCCCTCAGGACCAATCTGTCCTTCATGCCCAAGGTGGTAGTGGCCCTTAATCAGTCCATTCATTTGCCAGCCTTCTTTCCTAATCCACAGAACAAAGGGGGAACTGATACTGCACTCCGTAGATGTGCACAGACAACTTGGATTCTACTTGGACAGGACTAAACCTCAAAGGAAATCTGAACAACTGCTGGTGGCATTTGCTGCAGGGGCAGAGGGGAAGGCTATTTCAAAGCAAACCATTTCCAAATGGATAGGCCATTGCATTCATTTCTGCTGCAAGCACCATGGAAACTTTATCCCACAGGGGATCAGACCCCACTCAACCAGGGCTGCATCTACTTCTACAGCCTTTCTCAGAGGCGTCCCTACCAGGGACATCCTAGAAGCTGCTACCTGGAGTTCTGTACATACTTTCACCAAGCATTACCATCTGCCAATTTTCTCTAAATCCAGAGCTGGCTTTGCCACTGCAGTTTTGCAGGGCCTTATTGATGGCCCTAATGCTATCTACATTCCTCCTCCCATCCTTAGCTTTGGGAATCTACCCAGATGTGATGACTGCAGCAGTGAAACATAAAGAACATAATACAGTTGTGTACACTTACCATAAATGTAGATGTTCGAGTGTATTCACCAGTCATGGTTACCCTCCCTCCAGCCCCCTGACTTCTTTTGGCTATACCTCTATTCTCCTTTACTGTGCTTACAAGTTTTTGGTGTATTTGCTTTTTTGTTGGAGGTATAACCTTGTATAGCTATATTTAATTGCTTCCCATTAAGGAGGGCACCTGACATCTGGGGCAAGAAAAACTGATGTAATGGCGTCGGCTGCATGCTTTATACCCCTGACTACCTGATGTCACGGAAGATGAGACAGCAACTGACGCAGGACCCAAGACTTTGATAATCAGGCCGACTGAGGGCTCCTGCAAGCAGATAACCCAAATGTGATGACTGCAACAGTGAGTACACTCAAACATCTACATTTATGGTAAGTGTACACAATTGTACTTTTTTGTGTTGTGCCTTATGGGCTTGACTGGTGAGACACTGGTGTGTGATATATTATGTGTACTAGGTTCTGCAGAGGATGTATTATGTGAAGAGTGCTTGTGTTTGGGTGGTCTCTGATGTTTAGGTAAGCTTTTTGTAAGGACCTCTGCATATGTAGGTATATGTGTTGTTGGTTTGGTAGGTGCAGGAAGTGAGGTTTTATGCTTACAACCTGCATAGTATCAGGTGAGCAAGAGAGCCTGGATTCTAGTTTCTTGATATAGATGCATCTCTTACATAATGAATTTGTGTGGACTAGAAGAAATGGGTTGTCTGTGTACATGAGACAATTGCTGCATTGCTTCTGGATGCCCATGTTGACCAGGCTGGCTGGAGAAACTGTGGAAAATCGTCCGAACATAATGCTTGGTAAGTCGATGCGATCAGAAAACAGGGAGAGGACAGGAGAAGTGGACAAAAAATATGAAAGGCTAGTGGGTAGGATCTGTGTTGGTACCTCATGAGCTTCCTGGAATGTATCACCTATCAGTGAGGGACAATCATGAGAACTCACTAATGGAGCAGCAGCAGAGTACTAAGGGAAAATTTGCAGGCAGAAGTGTTTGCGTCTATAGCCACTAATGGTGCCCACTGCTGTGTGGCAGTGCGCAATGCACAAACACGGCACTATGTAGCAAATGAGCACAAATTGATCTAAATAAATTAAGCAATAAAAAGCTCAAAACTGAGTCCTGTTCCAGCAACCTTCAATTGGATGAGTTCTAACTGCACACTCCTGCCCACTAGGGTGCAGGGGGAACCCTCTCCAACAGAATGATGGCCTGGTTTAGTGCTCATATTATACAAACAGAACTAGATTCAGCAGGTCTGAACATACTGTGTACTACAGCAAAGAAACCAGGGGACTATATTTATAAGAACAAAGTTTTACAACTTCGAACACCATATGGGCGACACCATATGAGCGAAGTTGTAAAACATCGAAACCAAAATAAATGTAAAAATAAAAGAAAAACCTACCTGATCGCTCTGAGCAGGGGGGCAAGCCTCCCTGCACCCCCCCCCCCCGCTGCTTAAATATACCAACTCCGAGATCGCACTACATTGAAGTAAAGGAAAGAATTTCCTATGGCAGTCTCCATTCTCACTTGCAAGGTTTTAAATATTCAACCATTTGGTGTTGCCCATACTGTGTTCGAATATTTAAAACTTCATTCTTATAATATAGACCCATGAAAGTGCAACAATTAAAAAAAACAGTTCAGATAATCAGTGATATGGTAGAAAATGCAGTTCAAAAGTGCAATATACAGTGAAAAATCATTCTTAGGTTTTGCAGAGATCAGCAGATGGCTTGGATTTTCTTATGTAGCAAATGACAGCAAACTGATTTAAATTAACCAATTAACCAATAAAAAGCTCAAAACTGAGCCCTGTTCCAGAATCCTTCAATCAAACGAGGTCTAACTGCACACTCCTGCCACTAGGGTGTGGGGGAATCCTCTCCAACAAAGATGGCCTGATTTATTGCTCAACTTATGCTAACAGAGCTAGATTCACCAGGTCTGAATCTAGTCTATACTATAGCAAAGTGCACGAATTTGAAAAAAACATACAATTCAAATAATCAGGCACAATAACCCTCCAACCAGCAATTCCCACCCAGAAGGGCAGAAGCTACCCTCTCCTCCCACAAGAGTGTAGAACACAAACCTTCCTAATGTAAAACAACTGGCCTGAAGCCCAAGTGCTTTTAAACCAAAACGCTTAGAATAACAGTTGGAATTTAATCAGTCTACTAACAAGCAGTTAAGAAATGCAGAAGAGTAAATGCAATTCATCACTTTTAAGAACAAGCAGCAAAAGCAAAATAAAGTACAAGGAAACACAAATACAATAAAAGCAGCTGAACGAAGCTGGTAAGAATATAACTTTGTATTTTTAGTAATTTATGTGAACACCAGTTTGCTTTGGCATTCATTTCTCCCAAGTGGCCAAAAAAGTTGGCATATTCCAAGATTTGCTGTTGGTCTTCAGTTATACCTAACTTCATGCCAAATATTCTTGTGTCGTCACAGCTAGTCTTTGGAAAATTGGCTTGTCAGAAGTCCTATTGCCATTAACCTGAACTAAAAATACTTAGAACTGCTAATACAAAAAATAGAGCTGTCCTGTCAAACATGGCTTCGTAGATACTAAAGACTGCTGTTTTGGAAGACTACTTATATTGATTGGTCAGTAGTACCGTCTCCTGTATTCATAAACGTGTGGGAAACAATTTCACTCAGATGTTTGATTAACCAGATGTTCATCGTGTTTCACTGTTGCAGTCATTACACTTGGGTTATCCTGCTGGCAGGCTACCCGCAGTCGGCCTGAATTCCAAAGTCCTGGTCCAGCGTCGGTTGCTATCACCTCTTCCCTGATGTCAGTGCACCAGGGGTATAAAAGATGCAGCCGACGCTATTTTCTTCAGTCTTTCTTGCCACGCGGTGCCCGAAGCAAAAGCAGTTTGCAAGTGCCGTTCGGCCGACTCCTCTAAGATTTTCAAAATTGAATTTCTTATCCGAAGTCTTCAATAAAGCTAAGTACCCTATTGGGGAAACTTTTTTCTTGCTCCAGACCGATGTCAGAAAAAGTTAACAATTGTATTTCTTGTGGGAAGCAAATACCTCATAAGGATTTTCATTCTTACTGTATTCCTTGCCTAAGCCATGACCACGACGTTGCTAGTTGTTGGTTTTGTGCTAAATTTAACCAACTATTAAGCGTCGGTACGATTTTGCTTTTCATTACTTTGGCCAAAGGTTTAACTATATAATGCTGTCGGAACAGCAGACAACCAGATTTCATAAAAAGCGCAAAGAAAAAGAAAAGGACAGGCATCTAAGGTCCAAAACCGATGACGAAGCCTCATCTAGGTCAGTCGCTGGTGCTCAGTGAGGCACTTTCACAGCCCCTGACACCTGCTACCTCAGAGCCACAGGCCGCCTCTGACTCCCACGTGGAGACAACTAGGCCTCTGGATACTCAAGGTATTGGGCCTTCGGAAACTAATCCCTCAGATGGGTCCGGAGCCGCTGAGCAGGCATCGGCTTCTGAGGGTTTTTTCAGACCTACACAACTTTATATCAAGCCAACTTCAGCATCTAAGACAAAGACTAAGACAGTTTTAAAAACAAGGAAACAAGTACAACATTCTCCAGGACAGACTTCTAAGAAACATATCCTCAAAATGGCCAAAGACCTAATTACTTTGATCAGGGGTTCCCATCCCCCTCCTGATAAGAGGCTTAGGCAAGACACTGAACATGTTTCCTCTGATCACGTTTCCATTTCCTCTGACTCCTCTTCAGAACAGGGATACTCTCTTCCTCCCTATGAGGATTCTGATGCTGAAGAATCTATCCCTTCAGCTTCTCCTCCTGAGGATTACTCTTTTGGGTAAACCCTGCATACCATGAGGGAGCATTTCCAATGGGAGAGCCAAGATTACTCAGATTCTAAGTAAAGGCTCAGAGACTTTCTTTTACTACCTCAGCACAAACCTCTTGCTATTCCACCTGTTATAGACATTGTAGATGTATTTTCAGAGTCCGGCCTGTCTCCCGACTCTTTACCTCCTGCACCTGTTAAGCCAGACAGATACTACAGAGTTCCAGATTCTCATAAATTTCTATACAAAAACCCTGCTGCTGACCCTAAAACAATTTCTTAGGGTCCTAAAGGGGTCAAGGCTGCTACTGCAAAAAACCCTGTCCCCTCAGATAGAGATTCTAGGGCACTGGACAGGTGGGAGGAAAAAAGTTTACACTTCTGCTACCTTGGCTGTAAGGGCTTTAAATTGTCAGTTGCATATGCTTAAATATCAGCAACATTTAATGTCTCTGCTAAAACAGAAAATGTTGACAAATTCTGAATGTTCTGAGAACAAGGAAATGCAGGATTTATTGCATGCAGCTGAGCAAGTGGGAAAACATACTTTGCAATGTGGTTATGATTCACTGGAGGTCTCTTGCAGGGCCGCTGTAACAGGTTCTGTCATTAGAAGGCATGCTTGGTTAAAGGAACAGACTCTGCCTGATCATGTTAAAGCAGAATTATTGGATGCTCCATTACAGCATGATACTTTGGTATTAAGGCAGAAGAGGTGTTGAAGAAAATGGAGGATAAAGCTAATTCTATGCAGACCGTAAAGGATTTCTTACAGGTACAGCCACCCAGATTTGCAGGAACTGGCCTTCTAAGAATTGGTCCTTTCCCGTGTCAGGCAGACCACAAAAAGGGAGATACAGATGCCCTAGAGGCAGACAACAGCCGCAGGGCTCATACAGGCCCAAACAGTGGGGTGCTTCTACCTCCAAAAGCGGAGAAGACAAATCACAGCCATTTAGGAAACAGTCCCAATGACTTCCCTCTGCCAGTGCCAAGCATTTATCTTTTGGCAGCACCCTTAGGGGGAAAGCTAGCACTTTTTTCACAAAATTGGCACATGATCACCCAGGACAAATGGGTCTTAAATTTAGTCTCTCAGGGCTACAGGTTCCACTTTCACACCCTTCCAAAGGCAAAAGGTATGCCAGACCTGCCACACAATCGATGGGCAGAGGCACAAAAACAAGTTTCATCTCTCATGGATATGAGGGCTATTCAGCCAGTGCCACAACAAGAGCAGGGACAAGGATTTTACTCAAGACTTTTCTTAGTACCAAGAAACGACAAAGCATGGAGACCAAATCTGGACCTGTCTATTCTAAATACTTTTCTGGACGTTCCGAAATTCAAAATGTTGACTCTGCAGCAGCTTCTGCCCATGCTGGGCAAGAAGGCTTGGCTTGTAACTTTTTGGACCTCAAAGAGGCATACTTGCATGTCCCAGTCAGACGGTCTTGCAGAAGATACCTCAGATTCATAGCTGGCTCAATGCACTACCAATTCTCTGCACTGCCCTTTGGCGTATCTACTGCACCCAGGGTCTTTACAAAATACCTGGCACCAGTAATTGCATTTTGCAGACAAAGAGGAATTCAAATATATCCCTACTTGGACGACTGCCTTATTCAAACAGAGACCAAAGACATTCTACTAAAGCATCTGGCGTTTGTAAAAAAGATTACTAATTTGCCTAGGGTACACAGTAAACGAAAATAAATCAAAACTAGTACCCTGTCAAGAGAGAATATTCCTGGGTGCAAGCTTAAGTACAACTGCCCAGATGGCTTATCTCACGCCAGACAAACAAAGGCAACTGACTTCTTACTTCGAAAGCATGGCAACAAAGACCCAGTTATCTGCAAGAAAAATTCTGCAGGCTCTGGGCTACATGGCATCCTGCATTCTGCTAATTCCATATGCAAGACTGCATATGAGGAAACTACATTGGTATCTAAAAAGTGTTTGGACTCAACATTGCCACAGCCTGGAATCATTAATTTCACTCATTCCCTTGCCTGCAACAGGAGTTTGGATGGTGGGCACAGGCCTGTCACCACAACAAGGGACAGCCATTCACTTTACCCACAGCCAGGTAAACACTAGCAACAGATGCATCAAATTATGCCTGGGGGGCCCACATGGCAGGAAAATGTATTCAGGGCACATGGCCCGCAAGCCAAAGGCATCTTCACATCAATCAAAAAGAGATGCTAGCTGTACAAAATGCCCTGACCACCTTCAGGGACCTACTTCATCCAGGAGAGCTGCTGATAGACGGACAACACCACAGTCATGTGGTACATAAACTAGCAGGGGGGCACCCATTCCTACCCCCTCTGCAGACAAGCCATGATTTTGTGGAACACAGCATTTACTTACCAAGTACACCTGCAAGCACAATTCCTGCCAGGAAAAACAAATGCTCTGGCAGACTAAGCAGAAACCTCATGGATTCTCACGAGTGGAAACTAGATCCACAAATCTTCAACATAAGGAAATGGGGATGCCCAGACATGGATCTTTTTGCCTCCCCTCACAACTGCCAACTTCAGAGATTCTGCACAAGGACTTATCACAAACCAGCATGGAAAGTGGATGCTTTGTCATTCAGCTGGAACAACCTTACAGTATATGCCTTTCCTCCACTGCCTCTCCTCCCCAAGGTACTCCTAAAGGTCAGACAAGAGAAGCCACAAATGATACTGATTGCCCCAGATTGGCCACGCCAACACTGGTACCCAATCCTAAGGAGCTTGTCTCAAGGCCCAGCCTGGACATTGCCTCAAATTCCTCATTTACTGACCCAACAAAACAATCAGATCCTGCACAGCCAACTCAGAACCCTAAATCTAGCTGCATGGCAGATAGTGTAACCATTCAGAATACACCTCTCTCTAAAGCGGTTATAGATGTTATTTTGGAGGCCAGGAGGCCCAGCACCAGAAAATCTTATGCAGAAAAATGGAAGAGATTCTATGCTTGGAACCAGGCACAAGGAATTGACACGCTTGTTCGAAATGTTCCTTAGATTTTACAATATCTAACTGTGATTCTGGACAAAGGCCTATCCTTCTCATCAATTAAGATCCACGCGTCTGCCATTTCAGCTCATTACAATATGGACCCACCTATTTTTTCACAACCATTGCTTAGACAGTACCTCAGGGGGGCCAAAAACATAAGACCTCTAAGGAGAGCACCAATACCTGCATGGGACCTCAATTTTGTCTTGGAAAAACTCACACTGCCTCCTTTTGAGCCAGCCAATACAGCTGAGATAAAATTCTTATCATGGAAAACAGCTCTGCTCCTAGCAATAACTTCAGCAAGAAGAGTCTCAGAGTTACAGGCATTAATGGCTGTGGAACCTTTTATTATTTTCCATCCTTACAGGGTTTCTCTAAGGACAAACCCAACATTTATGCCTAAGGTAGTGTCCAGTGTGGCTCTTAACCAAACCATTCATTTGCCTACTTTTTACCCAAACCCACAGAATAAAGGGGAGAGACTTCTGCATTCTTTGGACATACACAGGCAGCTACGCTTCTACTTGGACAAAACTAAAGCTTTCAGAAAGACTGAGCAACTTCTAGTGGCATATGCTGCAGGATCACAAGGAAAAGCTATCTCTAAGCAAGCTATTTCAAAGTGGATAGGGCACTGCATTCGTTTCTGCTATTCACAACATGGCAAATCAGTGCCTAAGGGCATTAGACCACATTCTACCAGAGCAGCAGCCCCCTCAGCAGCCTTCCTCAGAGGAGTACCAACCAAGGATATTTTGGATGCTGTAACTTGGACTCCAGTGCACACTTTTCCTTAGCACTACCACTTACCTCTTTACTCTAAATCCAGAGCAGGCTTTGCCACTGCAGTTCTGCAGGGCCTTGTAGCCATTCCTAATTCTATTTAGACCCAGCCGCTCAACCTCAGCTTTGGGATTCAACCCAAGTGTAATGACTCCAACAGTGAAACACAATGAACATAGTACAGTTGTGTACCTACCATAAATGTAGATGTTCGAGTGTATTCACTGTTGCAGTCCAGGTTACCCACCCACCATCCCCCTTTCTTTGTTGGGACTTATCTGTTCTTCTCTATTCTATACAACCTATGTGGTGTATTTGCTTGTAGATGAAGGTATTGTGTATTTTAGTGCATGCTTTTATAAGCAATATTTTTTAGCCTACTCTTTTGAGGGCACCTGACATCTGGGGCAAGAAAAACTGAAGAAAATGGCGTCAGCTGCATCTTTTGTACCCCTGGCGCACTGACGTCAGGGAAGAGGCGACAGCAACCGATGCCAGACCAGGACTTTGGAATTTAGGCCAACTGCGGGTAGCATGCCAGCAGGATAACCCAAGTGTATTGACTGCAACAGTGAATACACTCTAACATCTACATTTATGGTAGGTACACAACTGTACTTTGTAATGCATCATCCTGCTGGCTAGTTGCACATTTGTTATTTTTATTGCACAGTCATTTCATGGATTGAGAAATGCAACCATCTACAACATTTGTGTCAGCTAAATTGCACAGAGGTTACTGTCTTTCCAAGGTCTGGGGTTGTAGTACTTTAGGAGGTTATGGTTTGGGTGTTTCATTAGTTTATAATTTTCATGTTTTTGATTTAAGTGGAGCATTGTAAGTTTTTGTGCGTTTGCATTTTAAGATATGCTAGGGTAGTCATTTCACAATAACACTTGATTGTTTAAAACTTACCATTGTTAAGCACAGTCCAGAAATGTAAACTTTTTTTTACTGCTTATTGTCTTAGGAGAAGACTCAAAGCAGCTCAAGTTGTCCTCCTCCTTCCGTATCTTCTGCAGATTGTCCAAAGGCACGAAGGACAAAAATTACATTTGAAGACAGGTGAGAACAGTTCTCTTTTTTCCATGTTATACAAGGCCTTTACTGACCCTTGAACACTCCCTTTTTAACAAGGGAGTATAAATGTTCTTTGTAGTTCATTTTTGCAGTACTGATTCTTGGGATTTCCTACCATCAAGAGCCCCAAGACTGACCCGAATACCAGAACTATCACCTTTTCCTGTGGCCTGGCAGAGTCCCTTCCATTCTGACATGAAGAAAGGGTAGTCTGCAAATCCCTTCTCCAGTTCTTTCTTGCCACAGTTTGATGAACACGTCATTCTCAATTGTGGTCATTGTTTTGCCAGGTTGACCTGAAGCCAAGGACTCAGATAAATATTCATTTAGGGAATTTTTGAGCTTGCTGTTGTGGATGTCATTGCTTAAAGTCAGTAACTTTCTTACTTGTGTGAAGCAAATTCCACTCAGGTTTTCATACATTTTGTCTTTTTTACCTTTGTCTGTTGCACAAAATGATGAATGTTCCGTGTGCGTACTCTTAACTCCAGAACTACTATCAAAGGCATAATCACATCCTTAGAAAAGTGCTTGCAACAGAAATTGTGGAGTTGGCCTAGGCATATTATGGCATCTAGCAGTCCCACATCAGACCTCTGAGAGAAGGAGGCTCATGTTAACGAGAAGAGGAGTACTCAGTCCAACAACATGGTTTCAATGGCCAAAGCCCCCTTCAACTAAAAATTGCTGATGCTGATGATAGTGATGTTTTTTTGCAGCCCCAGTAGATGACAGTTAATGTACCAAAACCCTGGGCACTCTTCAGTGTGGGAGTCAGCACAAAGATATGTTGCATCCACATCTTTGTGAGCTGAAACCACGTTGTCATAGATTGCGCCTAGATTGCGCCTGGGGAAGCTTTGCAGGCCCCAGCGTTTACTGTGGTGACTGAAAGTAATGGTGGCATTCATGTGTTTATTAGAGAAGAGGTCAAGGGGGACCAGATTCAAGTAGCGGCTGCTCACCCTACAACCTGTGGACTTCAAATCAGACTACATACTTTAAATGAGAACTCAAACTACAGGGGGCCAACAGATGATGGTCTGTTGTCCCAGCAACACCTTTCTGGGTCTTAAGCCGAATGCACATTGATCATTTCAGACTGGTGCAGGACTTTATGAAATCTGGGCAGTCAGGACCTAAAAAATACCCTGTTTCAGGAATCTCATCTGCTAAGAGAAAAAAAAGGAGCCATCAGACCAGGGGGAGTCACATTTCTCTGACTCTAAAGTTGTGGAGCTGACTTACTTAGATCAGGTTTCCTCTGTGGCTTTTCTAAACTCAGTTTCTGAGGACACCCTGTCCTCAGTTTTGCCACTTGAGGCCTTGTCCTTTGGGGATAACCTTCACAGAATCCATGCCCTGAGCAGGTAAACAATTTCTCAGCTGCTTCAACCTACATGCCTGGCTCATCCCTCCAGTCATTGACATCCTTGGATGAAAGTATCCATGAAAAATCCTTGCGTCCTCATTCCTAACCCAGCTGTCCTAAGAAGTTAGACCACTTTTAATGTAGCTGTGAGCCCCAATAAACCTGTGTAAGACCCCCTATGGCAGGTCCAGTAGTGGTGTCTTTGGATTCCAGTAAGTTAGCTGATCAGATTGTATGCAGGAATCCAATACCAGATAACAGGGAGGAGGATAGTCATCATTCACGCTGCATCAGTGTTATATGGGTTCTGTGCCTGCATAAAAACCCACACTGGTAGCTTTTCAGGGCTCAGAATCCCCTCCTCTTACTCTCTCTGATAGAAGATTGGCTAAGCCCCTTCTATCAGGGGAAGACCAACTCTGCCACAATTTTATTTTTATTTTTATTTTATTTATTTTGCATTTGTTGACCGGGCTAGTCCAGCTGGATAATTTCCATTTTCAGTGGAGGCCCGGGGAGAAAAGCTCCACAGATTAAAATAAGGTTATAGAGATTAAACAATTACAATAAATGCGTGAGAAACAGACAGTGAGCAACAATGCATACATATTATTTTAGATAAAGTAATACAAAACACATAGTACTAGCTTCGTATTGAGAAAGGCATTAATTGTTTACAGTAATATTATGCGAGAATAGGGTAAATACATATTTTAAAATGTAAATACATAATTATAACAGGCTTTTTTTTTTTTTTGAGAGCAGTAGAAACAGTACAGTCATACAGTTGTAATGTCATTTGTGATGACAGAGAAAGATAGATTTGAAATAAGGAATTCTGATAGTAAAAAGAATAAAGTAGATTAGTCTGGGTTGGTACAAGAGCAAAGCCAGAAGTTGGTTAGATGTAAAAAAAGTTGTTTTTTAAAGAGATGTAAGGAGCCAAGAGCAGTAATGTGTGAGGAGATTATTCCATATTTTGCCTACTGAGTTGGAGAAAAGGCAGTTACCTGCAGAATTTGTGATTCTGGTTGTGTTGACTTGTAGCTTTTGGGCGCAGCTGTTTCAAATTATTATAGGGGTCAAGAGGTTATTAAGAGCAGGTGTCTTAGATGGTTGATATAGAATGTTATGTGTTACTACTAGTTGTTGATAGATGAGTTTATTAGGAAGTTCCAACCAGTGTAACTGTTTTAAGTTTATACAGTGGTGTGTTCTATACTGAGATGCTGTGGCAAAACGTGCTATGTTATGGTAGGATGTAGACAGTTTCCTAAGGTTGGTTTTAGAGGTTAGTGTAAATGGAGGAAGCATACAGTAGGGTAGAGATAAGATGTGATTGTGCTAAGGTGGTTCGTGCTTCTGGAGTAAGGAAGGGTTTAATTCTGTACAGTGAACCGATCTTTTTATTAACTGCTTTTATAGTGTTATTGATGTGATAATCATAGCTGAGATTATTATCAATAGTGACACCAAGTAGTTTAGTAGTAGAGTCAGGGGAGATGAGGGAGTTGTCACTTGCAGTAATAGTAAAGTTTAGTTGAGAAGATTTGTGGGTAGGTGAGAATAGTAAAAGTTTTGTTTTCTTGGGGTTGAGTAGTAGACATCTTTTTGAGAACCACTGTTCGACGGTAGAAAAGGTAGATTGTGTCAGTGACTGGAGTTCAGATTGAGTGGAGGCTGTACAAATAATGGTGGAATCATCTGCATATTGTATACAGGTAGTGTTTTGGATAGATGATTGAAGATCATTAATAAAGATAGTGAATAAGAGTGGGCCTAGTATAGATCCTTGAGGTACTCCTAAAGAGATGGGTAGTAGAGCAGATAGAGAATTTTTCCATAGTACTGCTTGTTGTCGGTTTTCAAGATAGGATGAGAACCAGGTTAAGGAAGAGAATTCTAAGGCAAGGGATTGTAATATGTGAAGAAGAAGTGTATGGTTGACCATGTCGAAGGCTTTAGACAGGTCTAGAAAAAGAGAAGAGGTTAGTTTGTTGTTGTTACGGTTACAGTTGATGACAAGAAGTCAGATATCCATTCTTTTAATGCCAGCTAAAGAACTCTCACAGTTGAATATCCTCAGCAGTATGCATTGGTAGATTACAAATTGCAGACTCATTTAAGATCCCTTTGGGAACTTCCCTTCTTATTTATTACTGTATATTTAAACAAAGTCCCCAAGGCCGTAAAGCAAGTCCCAGGATGCAAGAAGTAATCACTTTAATAGTTGAAAAAAAAATCCGGTTAAATATTTTCATCTTACAGCATCTTTCATTAAGACTTCATCAGAACCTATTGATAGTCTACCACTTCCTCTTTTAAAAAGAAATGAGTCACATGACATAAAATTAGCTTGACAATGGACAAATGTCCTTCAAACCTTTTTAAAGATACAAGATTTAAAAAATCAAAAGAATGCAGTTAATTTAAGTACATTAAAAGACAATACTTGTATATAGAATAAAAATAATACAACCCAAAAGCTTGTTTGCTGTTAAAATGTTAAAAAAACAGGATAATTCATGGGGCTGTGTATTTTAAACGTATGCCTTTAAAACTAGGTTAGTGTGTCCTCCCAGTTACCCCCTCTAGGAGACCTTTTACATTTGTCAGTAGCAAAAAATAGATATTTTAGTTAACACACTGGGATGAATGTTTGTAAAGGGTGTTTCTGTCATCCTTGTTTTTAGTTTCACAAGTATGTTGATAAATTCTTTGTCACAGCTGCCTCTCAATTGCCTACATGAAATACATCACAGGGCAGGCAGGTGACTTAAATATAATACCCATGCACTTTTATAAGAACACACAAGCATGAGGATCTGATTATTTTTGTTTTATTTTTAATTTTTTTTAATATCGTTGCCTCTTCTGTATATGAATACGAGCGTTGAACCAAATGTGTTGGTACATAAATCTTGGGCAGTGGTGTTTCTCCAATTTTTTTTTTTTTTAAATAAAGTCTAAGACATCCATGGAAATTATGTAAGCTGGGTATGACCATTGCTTTAGTAAAATCCATTGCATGTTTGTTCGGTTTAGTCACCTTAGTATATTGTGCGCTTCCTGCTGTTAACAAGGGGACAACTTTCCTGTATGTGCGATTTCATCTTTTAGTCAGTACACTAAGAAAATGGAGTGTTCTCTGTCAATGAACATTTCACTTAATTTAACAAGCTCACCTTTAAACACCTCATCTGCACTTACCAATGTTGATAATATGATCATCTGGCTTTTTACCAGAGTTTTTTTTTTGTTTGCCGTAATGGATGATTGCTATTAAAATATACATAAGCATTTGCATATGTGGGTTTCCTATGGTAGAGCAAAACGTCCTGTTAACATTGGTCCCTATAGACTGTAACAGCTTCAGATAAATGATATACATACCTTGGAAAATTAGTGGTCATTTCTAAATACTTAATTATTAATAGATCACTAGTACCTGACCATAAGAAAAAAGTAATGTAATAAAACCTAAATGCAGTTTGTGTTACTGTACGTAGATGAAAATACAAGTTATTTTCCCATTACCGTAACATACTTACATTTAAGAGTGCACATACAGCTCCTGTAGCAACTCCCTTTGTCTTGTGATAAAGCTCACACTCAAAGTGAAAAACTTATAATCCAGCACATGTTGCGTAAATTGTTCCAATAACTTAATGCAATGTTTGATGAGCTCTTTGTGCCATTAAGAGTCTTGTTAAACCATTCCATCCCTATTTTGCTAGGGATAACTGTAAACAAATTTTGGACATCGCATGTAACCATTACTGATTAAGCCGTGGTGGTGCAGCGGTAGCATTGTCGCCTCACAGCAAGAGGTTCTCCTGTTTGATTCTCGGCTGGACCGCCTTCTGTGTGGAGTCTGCATGTCCTCCCCGCGGTCGAGTAGCATTCGAAAGACATGCGTGAATGGGCTTGCCTTCGTTGAAGGTTGGACGTCGAGCTGGCACCTCAACACTGTAAAAATCTACTGCCAATCATTAGCGGACTGGAGTTCCTCTGTGGCGACCCCTAACCGGGAAAAGCCGAAAGAAAAACAACATGTAACCATTACTGAATATGAGTCCTATAACACTTGTAAAAAGAGCCAAGAGTCTTTCAAGATGTGAGAACTGTCTTCAAAAAAGTTTTTTTTAACTTAACATATTTTGCTAAAGGCTCAGTCTTAGAGCCAGCAGCTGCGACAGTATGTCAGAATGGTGGATTCAGGTTGTCCTTATGCACTTTTGGAATTCTGAAAATTGCTGCAATAATAGATGTTTTGACCTTAAGATAGTGAAATGGCATGCAGTCAATAACTTTTTCATAATATAAGGCCTTCCAGAGCCCAGTCAATAGCTGCATAAGCAGAATTGATCTCATTCTTGAAGATTTTCTGGTAAAAATTAGTATCTGTCAAAAGATAATCCATAATACACACGTAATCAATCTGATCCATTAATACCATCCCACTCATTTTGTCTGGCATTATTATTCTAACAGTTTTATCTTGTGCAAGCTCCTGTAATGCATTTTTCTCTTCCTTGAACAAGTTAAAAAAAAACTGTCGTATTACAATATGTATGTAATTCTGATTCATATAGTTTTTCAGGTAAACCCAAGATTGGATGTATCTGGCTGGATAAACCTATCTTGTATGTACATGTATTATTTCCATACTCTAAACTCAGGTTTAATTTTTGTAACAAAAAGTTTTAGTTCTATAATCTACCAGGTTATCTTTGTGTTTCACTGTTGCAGTCATCACATTTGGGTTATCCCTTCCAGGGTAGCCCTCAGCCGGCCCGAGTACCAGAGACTTAGTATTTCTGCTTCAGTTGCTGTCGCTTGAGGACTGACGTCAGGTCGTTATTGGTATAAAGTAAGGCAGCCGATGCCATTACATCAATTTTTCTTGCCGTGGAGCCCGAAGCAGGAGCAGTTTGCATGAGTGCCGGTCAGCCGCTACCTGAATTTCGTTTCCAAATTGAAGTTGAAGTCTTCTAAAGCCAAGTACCCTGTTGGGGATCTTTTTTTCTTGCACTAACCAACTAATAATTGTCGCGCCTGTGGAAAGCAAATACCACACTGACTTCCACTCTTACTGTGTCACTTGATTAAAGCCCAGACCGTGACGTCCCCCATTGTTGCTTCTGTGCTTTGTTCAACACCAGAACTATCTGTCCTCGGGCCCTTATTGTAGCCAGATATTTTTGTTTACAGTCCTCAAATTCCAATATGGCTTCGGTAAGCCATCCGACAGCAGATCTTCCAAAAAAACGTTGAGATAAAGACAGACTGCACAGGTCCAAACCTATCGACGATGCTTCTGTTAAGCTAGTTGTCAGTCCTCCGGTACTCCAGCGAGGCACTTTCGCAGCCCCTGATGCCCACTTCATTTGATTCGCAGGCCGCTACCGAGACCCTTTCGGAGTCCAGTATGCCACAAAACTCTTCGTCTAAGGATCCTGTGGTCGTCTCTACCTTGGATGGGTTTGGAGCTGCTGAGCAGGCACCGGCTTCCGAGGAAGTCCTTCGCACCACCGATTCTCGACACAAACCGTCTTCTTTCCGAAAACAACAGAGTTCCTTAGGCCCAGGGTTCGAACCACACCCAAAAAAACGACTACCCACTGTCAGGTGCCTGCTACCTTCCCTCAGTCTCAAATCTTTAAAATGGTGGAAGACCTTATCATGATGATCAGGGGAAACCAAGTTACCCCCTCAAAAAGGAAGACAGATCTGTCCCCAGTATTTTTGTCTGAACAAGAGTCTGATGGATTTGATGCATCTAACTATAAGGACATGCAACCCCTCTCCACTTATGAGGATTCTGATACAGAGGAATCCATTCCTTCAGCCTCTCCCCCCAGAGGATTTTTCCTTTGGAGAAGTCCTGCATACTTTAAGGGAGCATTTCCAATGGGAGAGTCAGGACTACCCTCAGTCTAAAAAGAGACTCCGGGAATTCCTAGATCTTCCACAGCACAGACCCTTTCCCATCCCCCCAGTCCTGGATGTGGTGGATGATGTTTTCCTTGAGTCCAGCTTGACTCCTGACACCCTACCTCCTACTCCGAGAAAACCAGACTGGTACTACAGAGTCCCATGACTCTCTCAAATATCTTTTTAAAAATCCAACAGCCGACCCTGAGGTCATTTCTCAAGGGCCAAAAGGGATTAAAGCAACCTCTGCTAAGAATCCCACCCCCTCAGACTGGGATTCCCGAGCATTGGACAGATGGGGTAAAAAAGTATACATCTCAGCTACTCTTGCTGTCAGGGAACTACATTTTCAGTTCTAAATGCTTAAATATCAGCAATATACCTTGGAACTCAAACAAAAAAATGTCTTTCTTTCCTACTTGGGCAGAATCTAAAGATTTACAAGACTTAATGCATTCTGCAAGTCAAGTAACTAAACACACTTTGCACTGTGGTTTTGATGCCCTAAAAGCTTCTTGCAGGGCAGCAGTCACTGGATCTGTCATTAGAAGACATGCATGGCTTAAGATACAACCCCTGCCAGACCATGTCAAATCTAAATTGTTGGATGCCCCCTTGCACAAAGATAACTTATTTGGCACTAAGGCAGAAGAGGTCTTAAAAAAAGATGGAAGAAAAAGCAAAATCTATGCAAACAGATTTCTTACAGGTCCAGCCCCCTAGGTTCAGCAGACATTTTCCCTCCAAGCACTGATCCTTTCATGCTCCGAGTAAACAGGCCCAGCCTAGACGCTGTGGAAACAGACCCCCCCCCCCCCACAGACAGCAGCCCCATGGAATGCAGAGATCTAAGCAGTGGACTACCTCCACTTCAAAACCAGGGAGTTCAAAGCCACCCCCTTATGGTAAGAACTCACAATGACTCCCCTCCTCCCGACCTCCCTTCTGCCCACCTTCACTTACCCCTAGGAGGAAAACTATGCTTTCACTCAAGCACCTGGGCCACCATTACCAAGGACTAGTGGGTTTTTAACATTGTGTCTCAGGGATACAAATTTTCCTTTCACTCCCTTCCAACCACAGAAGGTTTCTCAGCTCTACCACCAAATCAGTGGGCAGAAGCTCAAAAGCAAATCCTTTCCCTACTCTCTTTGAGGGCAGTAGAGCACATTAGAACAGATAGGCCAAGGCTTCTACTCCAGACTTTTTCTGGTGCCCAGAAAAGAGGGCACCTGGCGCCCTGTCCTCGATTTATCCATTCTAAACACCTTCTTGGCGATCCCAAAATTTAAAATGCTCACCCTCCAGCAGCTGCTACCCATGCTCTCCAAGGACACTTGGCTAGCCACCCTGGATCTAAAAGAAGCCTACCCCCACATTACTATCAGGGAGTCATGCAGGAAATATCTCTGCTTCAGGGCAGGATCTCAACACTTTCAGTTCTCTGCGCTTCCCTTTGGCTTATCTACTGCTCCCAGAGTTTTCACAAAATGCCTGGCTCCGGCCATTGCCTTTTGCAGACAAAGAAATATTCAAATTTACCCCCTACTTAGACAACTGCCTTATTCAGGCAGACAGCCAGGAAAAGCTGCTCAAGCACCTGGCTTTTGTAAAGACTCTACTAACCTCCCTAGGGTACACAATCAACGAAAATAAATCAAGACAGGTGCCCACCCAAAGGATAAACTTCCTGGGAGCAAGTCTGGACACAGGATCCCAGATGGCATACCTTACACCAGAGAAACAAATTTTCCTGACCACCTACTTCTCTCAGCTGACCACCAGGCCCCAGCTTTCTGCAAGGAAAATCCTGCAAGTTCTGGGGTTCATGGCATCTTCCATACTCCTCATTCTATATGCCAAACTGCGTATGAGCAAACGTCAGTGGTACCTAAAGAGCCTTTGGTGTCAACACTCTCAAGACCTGGAAACGCTTTTGCCTATAATTCCTTGCATCAGAAAGGAATTTCTTTGGTGGGCAACAGCATGCTCCCACAACAAAGGACTGCCCTCCTCCCCATACCCCGCTGCCCAGACCCCTCACCACCAATGCATCAGACTATACTTGGGGGTGTGCACCTGGACGGCAGGTGCATACAGGGCCAATGGAGCCCACAGCAAATCCCCCTGGACATCAATCAAAAAGATTATGGCTGTGCAGCATGCCTTGATGGCTTTCAAACCCCTTCTCTCTCTATAGGTTCTCTTAATCAAAACAGACAACACCACTTTGATGTGGTACATCAACAAGCAGGGAGCGACTCACTCCTATCCTCTGTGCAGGCTGGCCATGACCCTTTGGGCTCACAGCCTCTTCCATGCAACTACACCTGTTAGCACAATACCTACCAGGTTCTCTCAACTCACTGACAGACCAATTAAGCAGAAACCTTCTGGACCCACACGAGTCACAGCTCAACAGAAGTACCTTCACCCTAATAACTCAGAAATGGAGAACCACGAAAGTTGGCCTCTTTGCCTCCCACACTAGCCATCAGCTCAGCAAATTCTTCACCAGAGAGCATCACTGCATGGCTTGGAAAGTGGATGCCCTGTCCTTCCCCCTGGGTCAGCCTCTCTGTCTGTGCCTTTCCTCCCCTACCTCTCATCCCCAGGGTACTGCTCAAAATAAGGGAGGAAAAACCAAGGACCATTCTTATAGCTTCATACTGGCTCTGACAACACTGGTACCCCTTGGTTCGCATCCTGCCTCCATGGCATCTTTCTCAGATTCCAAACCTCTTTACTCAGAGAAGGGGAATTCATGCATCCCCAATTGCAGACACTCAGTTTGGCAGCTTGGCTTATTCCCTAACCCCAAACCAATCTGCCATCCTCCGTAAACAGGTTCTGGATGTTATCCGTGAGGCCAGATGCCCTAGCACCAGAAAGTCTTATGCAGATAAATGGAAAAGGTTCTGCACCTGGATCCAGGCTAAGCAGGCCAGTACGGTACATCCCTCCATCCCTCTCATCCTGGATTACTTAGCTGACCTACTACACAGTGGGCTATCTTTCTCCTCTATAAAAGTTCATGCCTCTGCTATTTCTGCTCATTTTCCCACTGATCAGCCCCTTTTTCTCACACTCTTTTATCAACAGTTCCTCAGAGGGGCTAGCAACTTAATCACCAGCTTGGGACCTTAACATTGTCTTGGAAAAGCTCACCCCGCCTCCTTTCAAACCAGCTTCTTCTGCAGAGTTAAAATTTTTCTCCTGGAAGACAGCATTCCTTCTGGCCATCACTTCTGGCTATCACTTCAGCCAGAAGAGTCTCTGAGCTGCAAGCACTCATGGCTGTGGAACCCTTCATCATCTTCCATGCAGACTGGGTATCCCTCAGAACTAACCCATCCTTCATGCCCAAGGTGGTTTCCAGTGTGGCTCTCAACCAATCCATTCATTTGCCCACCCTGTTTCCTAATCCCCAGAACAAGTGGGAAAGGATTCTTCACACTCTAGATGTGTACAGACAGCTCAGATACTGTCTAGACAAGACTAAATCCTTCAGAAAGTCTGATCAATTGCTGGTTAGCTTTGCTACATGGGCAGAAGGCAAAGCCATCTCCAAACAAACCATTTCCAAATGGATAGCACACTGCATCCATTTCTACTACAAACAGCATGGTAAGTCTCCCCCCAAGGGGGTCTGGACACACTCCACCAGAGCAGCCTCCACCTGTGCAGCTTTCCTCAGTGGAGTCCCCACCTAGGACATCCTGGAGGCTGCCACCTGGACATCTGTTCACACCAGGGGTGTAGCTAGGATTTTCAAATTTGTACTCACAGCTCTCAAACTGCTACCCCCCCCCCCTCCCCAGCCAAGCTATGGCCATTCTCGTAATTCACGGTTTGCTCTTTTAGTGTCGATGAAGAGGCATTCGCTGTAATGCCTCTTCAGTAATACAATATAAATTCACTCAAACTCGGTTTTTTGAATTGAAAATTAACCTGAAATGTCAGTTCTTTGAAAAATGCAGCATGGTAGTTAGGGTAGAGAATTTATGCTTTTGTTTTCTATAACTAAGGTACAGGTTTTGAGCTTGAGTAAATTACTAACCACCTGCTACCCCTAACTAGGATGTTTCATTCACACACACACCCCTACCTACCTCTTAGTGCAAGAAATATGGACAAAGCCTAAAATAAACAGGGACAGATATTAAATAATGCTCTCGTGAACTTAGAAAGTTGCTAGAATAACAGGATTTGTGCTAGTATGAGAAAGTTGCTAGAACAGGATTTGTGCTAGTATGAATTTTTCTAAAGGACAGGCACGAAGTCTGAGGTGAGGCTATGATTAAACATGACACTTAGGTGAGGTGCCAGTTCATTTTGTAGTTCATGTAGTACACAGCCTGGGATGTCATCTGGTCCCATGGGTGCTGTATTCTTAGCTTTGGAGAGTGCAGTTTCTACCTGTGTGGCCGTGATTACCAGAATTTGGCAATCTTTTGGTACTGAGATGGCCCCTTTAGTGGGTGAGAGGGGGGTGATGTTGGCACTAAATCGATCTGCCAGGATATTGGCAATATCCTTGGGATCAGTATATTTAATGCCATTCTGTTGTAGCTCACAGCAGATCTGAGCATTGCCATTTAGATTCTTGACAACTATAGAATGCCTTGTGGTTGTCTTTGGAATCTTTGGCAGTTTTATTTTCGTAACTAGCTTTTGAGGATTTTATGAGGGATCTCAGCTTCTTACTGAGGCTGGTGAGGGAGTTTTTTGCATCCTGGGATTTTCCTCTTTTCTGCAACAGTTTCTTCCTTCTGTTGTGTAGTTTGTTTATAGCAGGGGACCACCAGATCAACTTCCTTTTTTTGGAGAAGAGCATCTTGGTTGTATTTGGGATGGCATGATTCATGCACGAGTGGATGTGCTCGTACAGTGCCTTAGTGTAGGATTCTGCAGTCGAACTTTCAGATCCTGTCTGCATGGGTGTCGTGAAGTTTGTCACTTCTGACTTCAGTAGCATGAAGTTGGCTTTGGAGAAGTTTTTTAAGGAGGTTTCCTTACTGGGGGGTGGGGGTGGGATGTGGATGTCAAGGGTGATTTGCTTATAGTCAGACCTGACCAATGAGGAGGTGACCACTGGTGTGGAGCATCTATCTCCCATGTTGGTAATGACCAGGTATAGGATATTGGAACCCCGGTGGGACAATGGATTAGTTGATCAGACCGTTGGAATTTATGAATTCCAAGAACCGTTGGGAAAAGGAGTTGGTACCCGAGTAGTTTTCCCAGTTAATGGCAGGGTAGTTGAAATCACCCAGTATTAGGGTGTTTGGTTGTATCTTAATATTTTTTCAGTATGTTTAGAAAGGTGTAGTGAGAATCTTGGGGCATGGTGTTGGTGGGGGATCTGTAGCAAGCTACAATTTGGATTGCAGTCTTACCTAGTGTTAGTTGTACCTGGAGAATTTCAGATGCATTGTGTTGGGCAACTAGCCTGGAGGTGTGAATATCCTTGGTGACTATGGACACTCCTCCACCTTTAGTGTTTTGGTCTTGGTTTTCTGGCCGAAAAGTGTGGTAAGAGTTGTAGCCTGGTATTGGAGGGGTGCTCTCTGGAGCCTTGAACCAGGTCTCGGTTACTGCACAGATATCGATGTTCTCCATTTTTAGGAGTGCCGAGAGAGAGAGCATTTTGAGGTTTAGACTTCTAGCATTGAGTAGCATTATCTTCAGATTTTGCATGCTTGTATCTGTTACGGTGGTGGTTTTATCCTTTGAACCTTGCCTAAAAAAGGCACTATAGGGGTGGCAAGAGCTTTAGCCAGTAACCTGAATCCCAGGGGTGACAGGTACAGACCATCTCTGATAAAGTATCTTGGTTTGTTGATCATGTCTTCCCAGGCAGACAAATACTGGATTCCCCTTTGAATGACACCAGAAGCTTAGCCAACTGTTGATACATTCATTTTGTCCTTATACTGTGGTATCATTCTGGGTGAAGGCAGGATGCTACTCAGGGCTAGGGTCATACCTGCCTGGGCCACATGATCCAAGAGCTCTTCCATGTCTTTTTTCATGTAGTCCAGGGAGGTACGTCTCAAGTCATTCACTCCAGCATGGACAATGACAGAGTCGTATTTGTACTTGTTGTGGAGTGACTTGAGTGCATGCGTTGTGGCAGATCCTGGCACCCGACAGGCAGCTGACTGTAATTTTCTCCTTGTTCAGCCTGGTGAGTGGGACATCATTGTGCCTGACTGTAGAGTCACCTATGACTTAAGTGTTGGGTACATTGTCTTGCCTTAGGGGCTGTTGTTGGGTGGCACACTGGTGTTGTGAGCTATGTGTCACTTTGGTTGTGACTGGTGTTTGTTTGCGTTTCAACTTTGGAGGTCCTTGTTGCTTGGGCAGGTTAATGTTAAGGGCCTCCGCATATGTGGGTTTAGTGTTGCTATGTGTGGGTGTTGATGGTGTGGATTTTGAAGGGCTATGAGTTGCTTGAGGTGTAGTGCAGGTGTTAACCTTCTCCTCTTGACTGTCTAGCACAATCTTGGCCGGAGAGAGCTTTGCTTCCAGTTTGGCTATGTAAGTGCATCTCTCGCAGGTTGTAGTGTTGGGTGGTAGGAGGAGAGGATTGTCTGTGTACATGAGGCAGTTGCCGCATTGCCCCAGTATGCCCAGATTCACCAGGTGGACAGGAGAAATCACCGGAAGCTGACCCTTGGACATGCCTGTTTAGGTGCTTTTTTTGTAAAGTTTAAGAGCCGTTTTCCCTTACCTTTGCAAGGTACTTTGCAGTTATAGCCTGTTTAGTGCCTACAATTAATTTCTCCTTATTGACAAGGAGAGTTGAGTGCTTGTATCAGTTTCAGGCTTCCTAGTGCTTTCCAGCAGGTTCTAGAGCAAGTGCTAGTCACAGGGGTTCAGATTTTAGTGCTACTACTGAGAAACCAGCTAGTTCTAAGGGAAAATTTGAAGAGTAGACTTTCTGGCACCTGGAATACTTTAACTGTAGCCTCGCAGTGCTGCACGATGCAAAAAATGTGCACACACATTTTTAAGCCAGAAAGTTGAAAGGGATAGAAATCAGCCCAAAATGGCTAATAAAATTACAATTTCAGAGCTGGAAACCACTCCTCTAGCGTTAGATAGGCAGTACAATACTCACCACTCCCACTGGTAAGCAGTAGGACTTCCCTCTACCACAGCAAGGTCTGGATAGCTCTGAACACAGAAAATAAAATCCTGAGACAAGCAAAGCCTGGGATCTGGACTGGCCTTAAAGGTGGGAAACGAGCAAACAAGATAGTATTTCTTTTGTTGAAACAGGCTAAACAATGCAATAATACAGTAAATAAACACAGAAAAGGCTAACACACTTGAGTGTGTAGTCCTAAACAGTAAATGCAATTAAAACTCTACAAAATTAGCAGTTTAATACTTTTTAAATGAAGCAAGGCAAGTGCACAACTGAAAAACGATTTAAGAGGCAGTAATACAGCAGAATAAGTAGCTAGTCTACGTATACAAAAAAGTCTATATATAGAGAAAAGCAGCTAAACCACACAAACAGTTCAGATGCAGTGCAACCTAGAGCACTTGAGTTGTGGCAATATTAAGGCAATCACAGTTATAATAAATGCTCTAAAATATACTCTAAAATTGGGAAAAACACCTCTGTTTGTAGGCTTTTTAACATTTGCTAATCTTGCCACAGTTTGACATTGTTCTGATGGCATTGCTTTATCTGACCCTCTGACAACTTATTGTTGCCTTGTGACCTGGCACTTGGCTACTCCTTGTCTATGTCTGCTGACTGTACCTTGCCACTTATGCCTCAGCTACTTGCCTTTCCTGGTCTTCAGTATCTTGTGTAGACAATGCCTTCACACCAGCCATCATAAATGTGACCTCCAAAGTTTGTGCTGAAATTATTTTTGTAAAAGTCCAAACCTTAAGTTCTAACTCATTCACATTCTTAGGAATCATTGTTCTGCAAGGCTAGAACAGGACTTAAAGATAAGGACATTTCATATCTGATGTATAATTTTATAACGTAACCTCCATATCTAAGTATATTTGGCTACTTGACCAATTCATGTGATTTATTAAAGGTCATTCCTAGAAAGAGATCATATTTAACCACTGCCTTACCCATTTAACAGAGGAAATAAACAAAATAAACACATTCTATGAATAGCAGTAACTGTGAGAGCAGAGTAACATTTTGAGGTAACGAATCATATAAGTAAAAAGTGTGATAAACTAGCCCAAGTACTAGACTTGTTGTCATGAACTTGGAGACTTAAACAGTCTGGGGCTTTTCAGGGCAAACTGATTCTCAGGACTTCCTGATAGTTCTTACAACATTACATTCCTTTGATTGGGTCACTGTCGGTCAAGATGCCAGAATAATGCAAACAGTAAAAACATAATAAACTGCCTAACACTCTTGAAATTGCAAACTGGAATTAAATGCAATATTTGCAAGCAGCTTTGCACGCTCTTCTACCACTTCAGGTTTCATCAGCTACCACATCTTCAGGATATTGGAGGAGACAAGGAGATCAAGGCACCCAGTGACAACTCAGTATGAGGTACTCAAAAGTGTGTGTGTGTCTAATTTATTTCAGTTTCTTGTAAAAATAAATATGCAAAACCATACTTTTCAGATGAAATATGCTACCTGGGTTAACAACTGGATAAATACAGATGAATTCTGAAGATACAGAAGCTTGCATGTAAAAACTATGCAAATATGATTTTTTTAATTTCATTTCAGTTTCAACAGTGCTATTTTCATTTTGTGTAAAACTAAAACTGAACTATTCGTAGCAAAGGAGAAAATGATGACTGAGTTTAAAAGTTCATTAAATATTTGATGAAACCTCAAGTAGTGAAGGCTTTCAGAGCCCCCAGAAATTCTTTACTAGAAATAACAAGTTGGCAGCTATATAGCCAGGAGCTGACTTTCGATCACATACTTTGTAGTTCTGCTGGTCTATAAGCATGGTAGCAAAACAAGAGACGTGATTCAGTTACAACTCAATGTGTTCATAATAAATTGTAGCCTGGCCCCTGAAACTTGAAAAGCCATGGAACAGCAGCTTCTCACTTGTGTAACTAGGTTTCTGCACTACAGTACCTCTGAAATTCTTACTGTTGCCTCTTTACCTAATTAATTGTCCTGGCATGACCTGTTGCAACACTAGGTGCTTCTTTCTTGGTGCTATACCTAAAGCTTACCACTATCTCATATAATAAATAAATGGTCACATCTTCAGAAAGTATGAGAATACTCGCTGAAATCCTCCATCAACTCCTATATTATTAACTTTATCTCCTGTCAAGCAGGAAATGTCCATCTTCACTTCTCTGGAAATTCTTAGACACTCACTGCTACTATACAAACAACAGAGACTGGAAGGAACATACTTTTGTTAAGCAAACCAGTACTCCAAAGTGGACCTACCCTCAGCCTTGACTCTCTTTACTTTCCCCAAGAAAATTAAGGTTTACTAGTCTTCTTATGGTGTCAGCTGTAGATAACTGCCTTGCATAAATTTCTATTATTACAGTTGTCTGCTGTAACTTGTAGGGGCACTTACAAAACTGTTAAAGAAGCAGTTCCCTGTTGTAGTTAATTTTTTCTGCATGACATTCTTGTTTGTGGTACATATGGAGTTCTGGATGATTTCACTATGTTTTTTTTAAAACAACAAGGCCTGCAGAATAGTCAACAGGATAAAATTTCATAGCAGTCAGTTCAAGTAAACAATTTTTTGAAAACTTGTACTCAAACTTGTACAGTTTACTGATGAATACAGCACACTATAAGAGTCAACAAAATTGTTTTTACAAGAGTCAAACCCCTACACCCCACCACCACCACTTGGGAGGTTTACCTGTATGCTCTCTTACTTTACTCAAACTCCAGAGTTGCTGCACCTTAGATAAAGGGCAGTGATATAGACCTAAAACAGCTTGTATCTTATTTCTTCTATGCGATTATTGTTTTTCCAAGTGACTGTGATCTCAGAGAACACAGACTCACTTTGAGCACTTCTACTACTCTCTTGAATAAACTAAGCATTAATTAAGCATTAATATAAAAGCAACCATCCCCTGAGCAATAAAGTTTAAGTAAGTATGACTCTTAAAGTGATCCATCATTCAAGCAACTGGACACCCACCCACAACATGTTGCTAATACCTTGGCCACTTACCAGCTAATCAGTAGGTGGTTTCACTGAAATGCTTTACTGGTTTGCTTAAAACTCCAGGTGACACTGATGTTCCCTTTACAGAAGAATCATTGGGTGGAAGGAGTTAGGGTGTCAAGAGAAATAGTAAATCACTATTTGGTAGGGTGAAATATGCTCAGTAACATAGTGTGTGATATATTGCAGATATTATTTTCCAGTTTCATTCTCTGATATCCCAAGTAGCAATATATTTAGTAATATTTCATCATCAAAGTCATGGCTTTTTTGTATCTTCAGAAGCTTTTAGTGGATGATTTAAGTGCATATTAGATGTATAGATAGACAGATAGATAAATGTATATGCATACAGGTTCATAGGTTGGTACTGGGCTATCTGCCCGAAGGCATATATTAGCCCAGCCACATTGTGCGGTATTCACCGCCCCATTAGTAGTTCCCTAGACCCTTGTACTAGCAGCTAGTACCCTTGGCCCCTATCTAGTAGTGCTGTTGGTGTGATCCCCGGTGTGAAATTTCTGTTACTCATCCACTCATCAAGGTTCCTCTTAAAGAGTGATAGTGAGGGGCTCTGCCTTATGTAGATCGGGACCCTGTTCCATGGTAAGGAAGTCTCTGCGAAGGGAATCTATCCCTCCAGCATGTTCTATTCATTGTTGTGTTGAGGTTTATATCCCTAGAGCATGTAGCTCGAGTAGATTTGGTTTTGCTAAGAGGGAGCATGTTCAACAGTTCTGGGTTGGACATGGCTCTGTACGTTAAACAGAGATCGCCTCTGAGAAAGCAGTATGCAACAGAGAACAGTCATAGCTTTTTCAATCATGCTGCATACGGCAACTGTTTGAGGCCAGTAATCCTCTTGGTTAGGTACCTCTGTGGTCTCTCCAGCTGCTGGAGATGTCTAGCCAGGTACATTCCAAATGGTGTACTGTATATACAGTACATATGCATAAGTATAAGCAATCATAGAAAACACAGATGGATGAATCCCAAAACACTGAATACAAATGACTGAAACATCAGTTCATAGAAACATCACTTAGCAGAATCCCACTAAAATCATAAAAGCAGCACAAATAGATGAAGCCTTGACTATGCCCCTGATGACCCAAGTTCAAATAACAGCTCAGGTGCTAGAATAGCTAGGCAGGGGAGGATAGAAGTGAGAGGTGTATGGTATGCCCATCCTGAAGAGAATGTATGGTGCTTCCCAGCCAGCTGGATTTGATGCTATTGTGCAAATAGAGGCTTGCAGGGGCACAGAGCCAGAATCAAGGAGAACTTGGGGTGTGGCTACTCATCTTAGAAGCCATTGCTGTTGTAAGCATGCGTAAAGGAACATACATCCAGAGATAGAAGGGTGTAGGTAGTCCTTGCAGGGCTGCAAGTACCCACCTCAACTACCAGGGCGTGGGGTTAGGGTCTACAACAGTTGTCAGGATGCTAGCAAGATCACTATCAACCCCTGTGGATACCTATATGATAGCCCGTCTGAACAGCTGTCACCCATACTCTACTACATATGATTCTAGTGGGAGGGGGGCAAATGGGCTGAGTCAAACTGGGGGGGCTTGATGTTTTGCAGTTACTGGGATCAACATGTTTCCTAAAAAAAACTGGACTCAAATTTTCTAGAAATAGATAATTATGCATACCTTAAAACAGATCCACCACCCAAAAGAAAAGTTTCAAAAGAGTTTTTACAAGGGTACATATCCATAAGGGAGGGGGTCATCCCTCCTAATCCCTTACTTAAATATACTAACTTCAGTAGTCACACAGCAACAAAGAAATATGCTACAAAATGAATCACTGTCAGTCTGTAAATAGGAACCCTAATCAGTAGTGATAGTGAACAGATGACTCCTATTGCTGTGTTTACAAATGACAAGCTTCAGCATTCTTTATGCATTTCTACTTGTTTACAGAAGTGTGTGTACCCATGCTAGATTCAGCTTAATGCTGTTTCCACCAATTAAGTAGTCTGTTAATTGAGGTTTTAACCATTTATGCATATATATATATATATATATATATATATATATATATATATATATATATATATATATATATTTAGAAACATTATGTATATGATATGGTGCAGTTTTAAGCTGATACTTAGGACACAGGCATAACACATTATATTTTCGCAACCATGCATCACCCAGTGAGGGGAGGTCAAAGCTGCATATTAATTACAACTTCAGATTTTTTTTCCTTTATTCGTGGGTTAATTTCCAGTTTCTTTGGTATCTCTAACTATAGCACATTAGATGGATCCAGTTAAACTCAAACAGTGTCTTGTTTGTTTTAAGGTAGCATTTCTATAGCTGGTGCTGGTTGTGTATGGTATATTAGTAAAAACGTTTGCGTCTGGCTTCAGTATTGGTTACCCCTGAGTCGCTACTCCTTTGTTTCTGTGAGCTGTCTGGCTAACATTTCTGACATAAACAGGTGCTTAAAATTTGTAAACACACATTTACTTCATTTGCGAGAGAGATTGTAAACACACACTCCATTTGTCCGATAATCCATTTGTACACACTTACTTCAATTGCGGTAATCCATTTGCGAGAGATTCCCGCTCTGGACATGATGTGAGCTCACTTCCTTTAAGGTATCCTCCTCACTTACTTCAATTGCTTGCGAGAGAGATTGTAAACACACACCAATTGCTTCCGAAGTTCCGATAATCCATTTGCGAGACTGGACATGATGTGAGCTCACTTCCTTTAAGGTATCCTCCTTAAAGGAGCCAACACCCTTTAAATACGTACGTTTTTTTTTTTTTTTCAAAAAAGCTACCCCCTTCTAAAAAAGTTGTACTGAAATCAGTACAGTGCGTATGCCTCCCGACGTCCCTGGTTCACACTTTTACCAAGCATTACCACCTGTCTCTCTTCTCCAAATCCAGGGCAGGGTTTGCCCCTGCAGTCTTGCAGGGCATCCTAGCCAGCCCCTAGCTTCCTTGACTGCCACCACCCATTTCCTCAGCTTTGGGAATCTACCCAAATGTGATGACTGCAACAGTGAAACACGAAGAACATAGTACAGTTGTGTACAGTTACCATAAATGTAGATGTTAGAGAGTATTCACTGTTGCAGTCCTGGTTTCCCTCCCTCCATCCCCCTTTTTTCTCTTTCTGTTTACCATTCTTCCTTGTTGTTCTCCTTTCCTTGCAAGGAACATATTGGTATTTATTTTCCACTGGTAGGGTTCTTCCAGCAGAACCTGGCCTCCTACTTTGGGGGCTTCTCACAGGTTAGGGCAAGAAAAACTGATGTAATGGCGTTGGCTGCCTTACTTTATACCAGTAATGGCATTGGCTGCCTTACTTTATACCACTGATGAGCTGACATCAGTCTTCAAGCGATGGCAACCAATGCAGAAATACTAAGTCTTTGGTATTTGGGCCGGCCAATGGCTACCCTGGCTGGGATAACCCAAATGTGATGACTGCAACAGTGAATACACTCAAACATCTACATTTATGGTGAGTGTACACAACTGTACTTTACAGTACCTGTATGCCCCTCCTCTGGCTCTTTCCTTTCATGTTTCTTGAGAGAGAGAGTACCCTACTGACTTTGTGTACCAACTAAGCGAGTCACACAGAAGAAAGGGGGGGGGATTTTGTCCCCTGTTATGAGCAGGCACCACACAATATACTAAAGTGACGAAAGAGAATAAACGTACAGTGTATTTTCCTACAGCAGTGGTCCCAGCGTCTATTACAAAGTTTCCATGAATGTGTTTGATATTAAAACAACATAGATAAATAGTTTGCATTAGCTCCAACACCCACCTTTGCATATAAAAGAAGCAGCAATATTAAAAGGATTGTTTTGAGAATAACTCAAACTCTTAAGAAATGCCACCAATAAAGGCAATAAACAAGCTTATAGGTTGTATTAATTTTTATTTTATGTGCAAGTACTTATGTTTAATGTATTTAAATTAATTGCATTTTTTGACATTTAGGGCTTGTATTAAAAAGCTTAAAAGGGACATTCACCAGTGTCAGATTTTGTGATGTGACTCGTTTTAAAAGAGAAAATGGTAGATTGTATCAAGATTTTCTGATGAAAAATATTGTAAGACAAACGTGCTGAAACAGATTTTTAATTTTTAACTATTAAAGCGATTGTTTCCTGCATCTTGGTACTTCCATTACTGGCTTGGATACTTTGTTTTTGGTTTACCTGTTTAAAACTGATGTGTTTAACGTGGTAGTTGGTGTTTTATGATTATCATTTACTTTGGATTTTTTTTGTTGTTTTTGTGCGTGTGATAAATTTTTAATTCAGTACTCCTGCTATTTATTGCTGCTTTTAATTCCTGTCAGATTTCTAACTTAACTACTGTCTCTGTGCTTAATGCTGCTTTTAAACAGTTGTCTTTCCTAAAGTTTTCTATGACTTGTACTGGGAAGCTGAAGTTTCTGTGGTGGCAGTTGAACACAAAGCCTGCTTGTCTACCTGCTTCATTTTGACATTCTGATGGGAAAACGTTGCATTTTTTTATATTAAGTGCTGGTGTAACACTGCTGCAGTCATTTTTCTAGTTAAATCACAAGCTTTACTGCAAATTACTTAATTAACATTTTCTGTGGAGAATTTTTAAATTTCTGACGATCTCTTAAGTAAAAGCTTATCTATGTTTCTGAAGATTTCCTTATGATTTAAGGGCAAATATTTGATTTTTTTGTCACTATTTAAGCAAGTGAATTTTACTTTGTACTGCAATTGTGTGTGCTGTTTGCTACACTATGCAGATTGTAGAGCAAGGCTTAATGCAGTTTAAACTGTCTGATACATTTTATGCAGTTTGGTCCTATTTTTCTGCGTGGGAACATAGTGAACATTTTCTATTATTGCTATCCTTAGTCTTTAAGAGCGTCAGTTTTTTGCTTTGGCTGGTGTTTTTCCCCAACTTGAGGGATTCTTGTATGTCTGCCACCATCAAATCCAGTTACACCAAAAAAGAAAAACTCCACAAAAACATGCCTCAGCCTATGATTTGTGGATTTGTTGTTCGTGTTTCACTGTTGCAGTCATTACATTTGGAGTAATCTGCTGGCAGGTTGCCCTCAGTCTGCCTGAATATCAAAGTCTTGGGTCCTGCGTCGGTTGCTGTCTCCTCTTCCATGACGTCAGGTCGTCAGGGGTATAAAACATGCAGCCGACTCCCTTTTATTCAGTCTTTCTTGCTGCCCGGTGCCCGAAGCAGAAGCATTTCGCAAGTGCCGGTCGGCCGACTCCTGAAATTTTTGCATTTGAGTTTCAGTACCAAAGTGTTCAACTAAAGCTAAGTACCCCGTTGGGGAAACATTTTCTTGCTCCTTACCGATGTCAGCAAAAGTTAATAATTGCATTACTTGTGGGAAGCAAATACCTCATAAGGATTTTCATTTGTACTGTATTCCTTGCCTAGGCCTAGATCCTAACATGCTTGCTGTTAGTTTTGTGCTAGATTTAACCAACGCACTATTAAGTGTCGGTATATTTTTGCTTCAAAATATTTTGGATCCAGATTTAATTACCCCGAAATGTCATTGGTTAGCAATCCGACTACCGGAGTTCACAAAAAAACGCAAAGAAAAAGACAGACAGACCATCGAGGTCCAAAACCGATGACAAAGCTTCTCCTAAGCCAGTCGCCGGTTCACCGGTACTCAGTGAGGCGCTTTCGCAGCCCCTGATACCCGCTACTTTTGAGTAGCAGGCCTCTACTGAGACCCATGCGGAGTCTGGTATGCCGCGAGATTCTCAGAGTATTGAACCCACGAATGTCTCTCCCTTGGATGGGTCCGGAGCCGCTGAGCAGGCACAGGCTTCTGAGGGTGTTTTCAGGCCTCAACACTTTTAAATAAAACTGACGCCAGCTTCAAAAACAATATCAAAAACATCTTCTAAGTCTAAAAAACCAACGCATGAGCCATGTGCTCAGACCCCTATGCCTAAAAAACAGATGATCAAAATGGCTGAGGACTTAATTACCTTGATCAGGGGTTTCCCAACCGCTAAGAGGCCTAGGCAAGACACTGATTATGAATCTTCAGATCAGGTTTCTATTTTTTCTGATTCCTCGTCTGATCAGGAACTTTCTATTCCACCCTATGAGGATTCAGATGCAGAAGAATCCATCCCATCTGCATCTCCTCCTGAGGATTATTCTTTTGGAGAAACCTTGCATGCTTTAAGGAACATTTTCATTGGGAGAGTCAGGATTTCTCTGAATCAAAAAAGAGGCTTAGGGATTACCTTCTTCTTCCTCAACATAGGCCTTTGGCGATTCCTCCTGTATTAGACATTGTTGATGTGTTTTCGGAATCAAGCATGGCTCCTGATTCCCTACCTCCAGCTCCTAGCAAGCCATACAGATATTACAGGGTTCCTGACTCCCACAAATTTCTATTCAAAAATCCTGCTGCTGCTGATCCTGAAACTGTCTCACAGGGTCCCAAACGTGTAAAGGCCTCTACAGCCAAAAATCCTACCCCCTCTGATAGAGACTCCAGGGCGCTGGATAATGGGGAAAGAAGGTTTATACATCTGCAACCTTGGCAGTTAGGGCCTTAAACTGCTAGTTTCATATGCTTAAATATCAATAGCATGTTATGGGCTTATTGAAACAGAAAATTATGTTGATTTTGGATTGTGTGGAAAATAAAGAATTACAGGAATTATTGCATGCAGCAGAACAGGTGGGAAAGCATACTTTGCAATGTGGTTTTGATTCTTTGGAGGCCTCTTGCAGGGCCACAGTTATTGGATCTGTGATTAGAAGGCATGCCTGGCTCAAGGAACGAAATCTGCCTGATCATGTTAGCTAAATTGTTGGATGCCCCTTTACAGCATGATACTCTGGTAATAAGGCTGAAGAGGTTTTAAAGAAAATGGAAGACAAAGCTAAATCTATGCAAACTGTAAAAGATTTCTTAGAAGTGCAGCCGCCCAGATTCAGTAGGCACTGACCTACTAAAAATTGATCCTTTCCTGTGTCCAACAGAGCCTCTCAAGGCAAATTCAGGCACTCAAAAGGCTCTAGATACTAATCACAGGGTTCTTACAGGTCAAAGCAATGGGGTGCCTCCACCTCCAAATTTGGGGGAAACAAAGGACAACCCTACAGAAAGCAGTCTCAATGACTTCCCTCTACCATCACCAAGCACTTCTCTTTTGGCAGCCCTCTTGGGGGGGGGGGGGATTAGCACTTCATGCTCAAAATTGGCAGTTAATTACCCAGGACAAGTGGGTAGTAAACATAGTATCCCAGGGGTACAGATTTCATTTCCATACTTTGCCAATTCCAAATGGTTGGCCAGCTCTGCCACAGAATCAGTGGGCAGAGGCTCAGAAACAAGTTATGTCCCTCATGGATATGGAGGCTATTCAACCAGTACCAGAACAGGAAAAAGGACAATGTTTTTATTCAGGACTTTTCCTGGTACCCAGAAAAGATGATGCCTGGCGTCCAATACGGGACTTCTAGATTTTGAACATGTTCCTGGACATTCCAAAATTCAAAATGCTGACTTTACAATAGCTGCTGCCTATGCTGGGCAGAAACGCTTGGTTAGTGACTCTAGACTTAAAAGAGGCATACCTGCATATCCCAATAAGGGAATCCTGCAGAAGATACCTCCGCTTCAAGGCAGGTTTTATGCATTACTAATTCTCTGCACTGCCTTTTGGCTTATCTACTGCGCCCAGGGTCTTTACAAAGTGCCTGGCACCAGTAATTGCATTTTGCAGACAAGCACTCATGGCTGTGGAACCCTTCATCTTCCATGCAGACTGGGTATCCCTCAGAACTAACCCATCCTTCATGCCCAAGGTGGTTTCCTTACCTGGACGACTCAGATTCAAGCAGAGAACAAGGACATTCTTCAACATCTGGCATTTGTAAAAAGGCTTCTAACATGCCTAAGGGTACACAATAAATTAAAAGAAATCACTGCTGGTGCCCTCTCAAAAAATTACATTCCTGTGTGCAAGCTTGAATACAACTGCCCAGATGGCTTGCCTTATGCCAGATAAACAAAGGCATGATCTTAACAATGCTCTAGCCCGACATATTGGTGCATGCCCTGATCACCATTTTAAGTTTACGATCTTGGGGCAAGTGAAGGTAGACAACAAGGGTGGTCCGTGGCAAATCCATTTGGATAATAATGAATTGGCATGGCAGATTCGTACTGGGGCTTATATGCACCCAGGTTTAAATGAATACGTTTCCATCTCTTGTGTTTTGAAATTGTTATCTTTGAAAAGGTAGCCCCACTTTTTATGTGTGGAATTTAATTAGTTGTTGTACATGCATAATGTTAAGAAGAATGCTTGCTTTTATTTTTTAATGCGATCTTATTGTTTAACAGAGTTCATGGTGTTGTTAAAAGCAAGTTTTTTTCTGCATTTATTCCTGCTATCAAGTATGTTCTACTGTTCATTTTAAAGATTTTAATATTTTAAGGTTGTTCTTAGTTTGAGTGTATGGGTGAATGTGTGTGAGAGAGAGTAGGGTGGGGGTATATTTACATATATTTATACATAATTATATTTATAATTATATTTATATACATTTATATCTTAATATTAAGAATGAATTATGAACTGTTTAGTGCGTGCATGCCCACAATTTTATATGCATTCTTTTGCACACACTATTTTATGGTAAGGATGAGGAACAGAGTGTGGCAATACTGACTTATTTACTCATTGTGGAAGTAAGCTAGTTTTATATGCTTACCATTGATTTAATGTATTTAATTAAAATTGTTTGATTATTTAATTAATTGATGTTAAATGGTATAAATGTGATTTCAAGCTGGTTTTAAAATTTATCTGAGGAAGGAGGGACACTGAGCTCTCCGAAAGCGTTTTTGGTGCTTACATTATCTATTAAACTTTGTCTGCCTTGGATTTGGTTGCTGGCGCTCGTTTTTGTGGATGTCCTTCATGGATGCATCTGCAGTCATAACAAATGGGTTGTCCTGTCGTCAGGCAGCCCTTCGGTCGGCCGGATTCCAAAGTCTGGGTCCGGCTTCGGCTGATGTCGCACTTCACCCGACGTCATCTCTGCTGGTCTTCGGGTATAAAGGCATCAGCCGACGCCATTTTCCTCAGTCTTTCTTGCCGCGTGGCGCCCGAAGCAGAAGCTGTTCGCAAGTGCCGGTCGGTCAGATCCAGAGATTACTACTACCGAATACTACTACGAAGACTTCTAAAAAGCTAAGTATCCCGTTGGGGACTCTTTCTTGCCTCAGCCGATGTCAGAAAAAGTCAATAACTGTTTAACTTGTGGGAAACAAATACCTCATAAAGATTTCCACTCTTACTGTTTGCCTTGCTTAGGCCCAGACCATGACGTAGCAGCCAGTTCGGCCTGTGCTTCCTTCAACCGACGAACGCTTAGGCGTCGGTCGGAGTTTGCTGAACAGTTTTTCGGCTCAGATTTTGCGTACATTATGCCGTCGGATCCTCCGACTACCCAAATTGTTAAAAAACGCAAAGAAAAAGACCGACACTCGCGGTCCGCGGTTTCGGCCGAAACCACGGTTAAGCAAGCCGCGAGTGTCTCGGTTTCGGCCGAAACCGAGAAAACTGGTCAATTTTCAGCCGAATCCATGACAACTACCGAGGCTCCTGCTACCTTACCTGAATCAGCCTTAGACATTTTGCCTACAACTGTGGTTCCTAGTGATTTATCAGACACCATCCCTTTGGATGTCTCTACCCCAGCACGTGGTGCTGCTAGGCCTCCTGCAGCCATGTCTATTAAGGCCTTTGCCAGGGCTAAAGCAGCCAAATCTGCTAAATCAGTGCCTGTTAAACCCCCCTCACACAGGCCCACTTCTAGTTCACAAATGCTTACTCTGGCAGAAGATTTAATATCCTTAATTAGGGAATCCCAATCTCACCCAGACAGGGCCTCTCAGCCCCCAGAAAAGAGACCTAGAGCAGAGCCCCCCGAGCCTGTGTCCTCTGATGATTCTGCGGATGACTCAGACATTACAGACCAGCCAGAGGCTCCTTTTTCCAATTATGAAGATTCCGATGCTGAAGAATCCATTCCAGCTGCCTCTCCACCAGAGGAATTCTCCTTTGGGGAAACCTTACATGCCATGAGAGAACAATTCCAATGGCAGGGACAAGATTTCTCAGATTCAAGAAAAAGGCTTAGGACTTTTCTGCACTTATCACAACACTTAGCTATACCTCCTGTTCTGCCTGTTGTGGACGATGCATTTAATGATGTCTGCACTGCACCTGATTCTTTACCTCCAGCCCCTGCCAAACCAGATAGATTTTACAGGGTGCCAGACACTCATCACCACCTATACAAGGCCCCACTTGCAGACCCCGAAACTATATCCCAGGGGCCTAAGGCAGTAGCCTCGACCACAGCAAAAAACCCTATTCCCTCTGAAAAGGAGTCCAGGTCCTTAGAGAGATGGGGTAAAAAAGTCTACACCTCTGCTACACTCTCAGCTAGAGCTTTAAACTGTCAGTTTCACATGATCCAATACCAAGAGTTTATGCTTGATCAGTTAATTAAAAAGCTGTCCTCTGATGAATCTTTAGATAAGAAATATGTATTAGAAATGGTGAATAACATCCAACAGGTTAGTAACCATTCCTTAAAATGTGGCTATGATGCACTGGAGGCTTCATTTAGATCAGCCATGACTGGCACAGTGATAAGAAGGCATGCATGGTTGAAAGAACAGGTCTTACGGATCATGTTAAAGCAAAACTATTAGATGCTCCTATGGACAAGGCCAGTTTATTTGGGAACCTGCCCAGCAGGTAATGAAGAAAATGGAAGAAAAGGCAAAATCTGTACAAACAGTTAAAGATTTCTTACAGGTTCAGCCCCAAGGTTTAGCAGGAACTGGCCTGCCAAAATTGGTCCTTTCCTGACTCCACAAGATCCCAAAGGGGCAGGAATAGACGCTCTAGGGGCAGAAATCAATCCAGAGGAGGTGCCTACAGAGGACGACAGTGGCAAGGCAATAACGGGTACAGACACAACCACTGCCACTGCAACAGGACAATCACAGTGACTTGGCTCTGACTCCGCCTACCAGGGAGCAAATAGCAGCACCATTAGGCGGAAAGTTAGCCTTATTCTCAAAAATTGGCACTATATCACAAAAGACAAGTGGATTTTGCAAACCATAGACCAAGGCTACGGTTCCACTTCCACACTTTACCAGTAAAAGAGGAATGCCAAACCTGCCTCCAAATCAAAAATAGAAGCTCTGCAGCAGATAGCGGAATTATCAAAGATGAGAGCTGTGGAAAGAGTACCAATAACAGAACAGGGCAAAGGATTCTACTCCAGACTCTTCCTAGTGCCAAGAAAAGAAAAACTGGAGACCTATTCTCGACCTGTCCATCTTAAACACATACATCATTGTCCCAAAATTCAAAATGCTGACCCTACAGCAACTTCTTCCCATGCTGGGCAAGGAGTGTTGGCTGGTAACTCTAGATCTCAAGGAGGCATACCTGCACGTCCCCATACGACCAAATTGCAGAAGATACCTCAGATTTCTTGCAGGATCAGAGCATTATCAATTCTCAGCATTGCCCTTTGGCTTATCTACTGCGCCCAGAGTATTCACAAAATGCCTGGCATCAGTAATCGCTCACTGCAGAGTACAGGGAATCCAAATTTACCCATACCTGGATGACTGCCTGTTACAAGCGGACAACAAAAGCAAGCTGACAACAGATTTACAAAGGGTCATTTACTTGCTACAAGCCCTGGGATATACAGTCAATTTACAAAAGTCAAGGCTGATACCATCCCAAACAAGAACTTTCTTGGGCGCGGAATTGGACACAGTAAAACAAATGACATTCCTAGCTGCAGAAAAACAAAAAGAGCTCCCTCTTTACTACTTGGCATTAACAAAGCAGAACAAACTAACAGCAAGAAAAGTTCTGCAGGCCTTGGGCTTCATGGCATCATGCATAATCTTGGTCCCACATGCCAGACTGCATATGAGAAAGTTACAGTGGTACCTAAAGAATTTATGGTCTCAACACAGGCACAGCTTAGAAACAGAAATACCAATAATCCCATCCCTAAAACAGGAGTTCCTATGGTGGGCTCAAGCATGCCAGTCAAACCCAGGCTTACCCTTCCACAACTTTCGAGCAAGCCAAACCATCACAACGGACGCCTCAGACCTAGGATGGGGCGCACATGCTGGACAAATGCGTAAGGACTATGGACTCAGGACCAGCTACACCTGCACATAAACCAAAAAGAAATGCTGGCAGTAAAACTGGCAATCCAAAACTTCAGACCATTCCTCAAAAAAGGCCATTTGATGATAAGGACAGACAACACCACAGTCATGTGGTACATCAACAAACAGGGAGGCACTCATTCATACCCCCTATGCAGAATGACTTTGGACCTTTGGAATCTGGCTCTTAGCTACAACATCCAGTTACAGGCAATATTTGTACCGGGAAAAGAGAACACACTAGCAGACATTTTAAGCAGAACCACCTCGGATGCTCACGAATGGATGCTACACCCGGACATCTTCAAGGCCATCACAAAGTAATGGGGAATGCCACAAATAGACCTATTCGCTTCCCCACTCAATCACCAGCTCAAAAAATTCTGCACAAGGACATTCCACCCACTTGCATGGAAGGTGGACTCTCTATCCTTCAGCTGGCAAGGCCTGACAGCATATGCATTCCCACCTCTTCCCTTGATGCACAAGGTACTACTGAAAATCAAAGAGGAACGTCCAAGGATAATTCTGATAGCTCCGAACTGGCCAAGACAACACTGGTACCCATTGCTGAGGAGCATGTCTCGGGAGAAAATGTGGTCAATACCCCTGATGCCTCTGATGTTAACTCAGAACAACTACAACATCATACATCCCAACTTAAAACCTTGCAACTGACTGCCTGGAACATCACATAACAACAACTAACCCAGACCTTTCCCAAAGGGTTAAAGACATTATCCTTGAAGCCCGCAGACCTTCAACAAGAAGGAACTATGCAGGAAAATGGAAAAGGTTCGTCATTTGGAGTACTGAAAGAGGAAAAGATGTGTCGAACATAGATATTGCTAACATTCTGGAGTACTTGACAGAGCTCCTACATACAGGCCTGTCCTATTCCTCCATCAAGATACATGCATCAGCTATTTCAGCAGAATACAGCTTTGATCCTCCTGTCTTTTCACATCCTCTACTCAGGCAGTTCCTCAGAGGGATCAAGAATGTAAAACCTCCAAGGAAACCACCATTACCAGCATGGGACTTGAACTTTGTACTAGAAAAATTGACACTCCCTCCGTTTGAACCAGCAGCAACAGCAGATCTACAACACCTGTCATGGAAAACTGCTTTCCTACTGGCTATTACTTCAGCAAGGAGGGTTTCGGAACTACAGGCCTTAATGGCAGTGCAACCCTTCCTAATCTTCCATCAAGATAGGGTGTCCATGAGAACTAATCCTACATTTATGCCTAAGGTGGTATCCAGAGTGTCTTTAAACCAGGCAATCCACCTACCTACCTTCTTTCCCAATCCACAAAACAGAGGTGAAAGAATGCTGCATACTTTGGATGTACATAGACAGTTACGCTACTACCTGGACAGAACCAAAAGTAACAGAAAACTGACCAGCTTTTGTAGCCTATGCAACAGGAAGGGAAGGAAAAGCAATTTCCAAACAAACAATCTCCAAATGGATAGGAAATTGCATAAGATTCTGTTACTCCCACCATGGAAAACCAATTCCACAGAACATAAGACCTCATTCTACAAGGGCTACAGCCACTACCACAGCTTTCTTACGAGGAGTGGCAACCAAGGACATTATTGAGGCTACTTGGACCTCCGTGCAAACATTTGCCAAGCATTATAACCTACCTCTATACTCTAGATCCCGAGCAGGGTTTGCCACTGCTGTACTGCAAGGGATCCTAACTACACCATAATTTTATTCCTCCTCCCTAGTTTGGCTATGGTATTCTACCCATTTGTTATGACTGCAGATGCATCCATGAAGGACATAGTACAGTTTTGTACCTACCATAAATGTAGATGTCCGAACTGGATAGCATCTGCAGTCAGGATTACCCTCCCTCCTTCCCCTCTGTGGTACTCCTAGGGTATTTACCCTCCTAATAGCTAGCTGGGGGGGGGTCTCTTATGGTGTATTTGTTTGTATATATGTACATACATGCTTATTTTTTGTGTTTGCCTTCTACTATTTTGGAAACATTGGCATTTACCCAAAATTTAGCTTTCCAAGAGGGCAATTGGCATCTGGGGCAAGAAACACTGAGGAAAATGGCATTGGCTGATGCCTTTATACCCGAAGACCAGCAGAGATGACGTCGGGTGAAGTGCGACATCAGCCGAAGCCGGACCCAGACTTTGGAATCCGGCCGACCGAAGGGCTGCCTGACGACAGGACAACCCATTTGTTATGACTGCAGATGCTATCCAGTTCGGACATCTACATTTATGGTAGGTACAAAACTGTACTTTTCCTATTTTTCTGTGTGGGAACATAGTGAACATTTTCTATTATTGCTATCCTTAGTCTTTAAGAGCGTCAGTTTTTTGCTTTGGCTGGTGTTTTTCCCCAACTTGAGGGATTCTTGTATGTCTGCCACCATCAAATCCAGTTACACCAAAAAAGAAAAACTCCACAAAAACATGCCTCAGCCTATGATTTGTGGATTTGTTGTTGTTCGTGTTTCACTGTTGCAGTCATTACATTTGGAGTAATCTGCTGGCAGGTTGCCCTCAGTCTGCCTGAATATCAAAGTCTTGGGTCCTGGGTGTTGCTGTCTCCTCTTCCATGACGTCAGGTCGTCAGGGGTATAAAACATGCAGCCGACTCCCTTTTATTCAGTCTTTCTTGCCGCCCAGTGCCCGAAGCAGAAGCATTTCGCAAGTGCCGGTCGGCCGACTCCTGAAATTTTCGCATTTGAGTTTCAGAACCAAAGTGTTCAACTAAAGCTAAGTACCCCGTTGGGGAAACATTTTCTTGCTCCTTACCGATGTCAGCAAAAGTTAATAATTGCATTACTTGTGGGAAGCAAATACCTCATAAGGATTTTCATTTGTACTGTATTCCTTGCCTAGGCCTAGATCATAACATGCCTTGCTGTTAGTTTTGTGCTAGATTTAACCAACGCACTATTAAGTGTCGGTATATTTTTGCTTCAAAATATTTTGGATCCAGATTTAATTACCCCGAAATGTCATTGGTTAGCAGTCCGACTACCGGAGTTCACAAAAAAAACGCAAAGAAAAAGACAGACAGACCGTCGAGGTCCAAAACCGATGACAAAGCTTCTCCTAAGCCAGTCGCCGGTTCACCGGTACTCAGTGAGGCGCTTTCGCAGCCCCTGATACCCGCTACTTTTGAGTAGCAGGCCTCTACCGAGACCCATGCGGAGTCTGGTATGCCGCGAGATTCTCAGAGTATTGAACCCACGAATGTCTCTCCCTTGGATGGGTCCGGAGCCGCTGAGCAGGCACAGGCTTCTGAGGGTGTTTTCAGGCCTCAACACTTTTAAATAAAACTGACGCCAGCTTCAAAAACAATATCAAAAACATCTTCTATGTCTAAAAAACCAACGCATGAGCCATGTGCTCAGGCCCCTATGCCTAAAAAACAGATGATCAAAATGGCTGAGGACTTAATTACCTTGATCAGGGGTCCCCCCCCCCCCGCTAAGAGGCCTAGGCAAGACACTGATTATGAATCTTCAGATCAGGTTTCTATTTTTTCTGATTCCTCGTCTGATCAGGAACTTTCTATTCCACCCTATGAGGATTCAGATGCAGAAGAATCCATCCCATCTGCATCTCCTCCTGAGGATTATTCTTTTGGAGAAACCTTGCATGCTTTAAGGAAACATTTTCATTGGGAGAGTCAGGATTTCTCTGAATCAAAAAAGAGGCTTAGGGATTACCACCTTCTTCCTCAGCATAGGCCTTTGGCGATTCCTCCTGTATTAGACATTGTTGATGTGTTTTCGGAATCAAGCATGGCTCCTGATTCCCTACCTCCAGCTCCTAGCAAGCCATACAGATATTACAGGGTTCCTGACTCCCACAAATTTCTATTCAAAAATCCTGCTGCTGCTGATCCTGAAACTGTCTCACAGGGTCCCAAAGGTGTAAAGGCCTCTACAGCCAAAAATCCTACCCCCTCTGATAGAGACTCCAGGGCGCTGGATAGATGGGGAAAGAAGGTTTATACATCTGCAACCTTGGCAGTTAGGGCCTTAAACTGCCAGTTTCATATGCTTAAATATCAACAGCGTGTTATGGGCTTATTGAAACAGAAAATTGTTGATTTTGGATTGTGTGGAAAATAAAGAATTACAGGAATTATTGCATGCAGCAGAACAGGTGGGAAAGCATACTTTGCAATGTGGTTTTGATTCTTTGGAGGCTTCTTGCAGGGCCACAGTTACTGGATCTGTGATTAGAAGGCATGCCTGGCTCAAGGAACGAAATCTGCCTGATCATGTTAAAGCTAAATTGTTGGATGCCCCTTTACAGCATGATACTCTGGTAATAAGGCTGAAGAGGTTTTAAAGAAAATGGAAGACCAAGCTAAATCTATGCAAACTGTAAAAGATTTCTTACAAGTGCAGCCGCCCAGATTCAGTAGGCACTGGCCTACTAAAAATTGATCCTTTCCTGTGTCCAACAGAGCCTCTCAAGGCAAATTCAGGCACTCAAAAGGCTCTTGATACTAATCACGGGGTTCTTAAAGGTCAAAGCAATGGGGTGCCTCCACCTCCAAATCTGGGGGAAACAAAGGACAACCCTACAGAAAGCAGTCTCAATGACTTCCCTCTACCATCACCAAGCACTTCTCTTTTGGCAGCCCCCTTGGGGGGGGGGGGGGGAATTAGCACTTCATGCTCAAAATTGGCAGTTAATTATCCAGGACAAGTGGGTAGTAAACATAGTATCCCAGGGGTACAGATTTCATTTCCATACTTTGCCAATTCCAAATGGTTGGCCAGCTCTGCCACAGAATCAGTGGGCAGAGGCTCAGAAACAAGTTATGTCCCTCATGGATATGGAGGCTATTCAACCAGTACCAGAACAGGAAAAAGGACAATGTTTTTATTCAGGACTTTTCCTGGTACCCAGAAACGACAATGCCTGGCGTCCAATACGGGACTTCTAGATTTTGAACATGTTCCTGGACATTCCAGAATTCAAAATGCTGACTTTACAACAGCTGCTGCCTATGCTGGGCAGAAACGCTTGGTTAGTGACTCTAGACTTGAGGCATACCTGCATATCCCAATAAGGGAATCCTGCAGAAGATACCTCCGCTTCAAGGCAGGTTTTATGCATTACTAATTCTCTGCACTGCCTTTTGGCTTATCTACTGCGCCCAGGGTCTTTACAAAGTGCCTGGCACCAGTAATTGCATTTTGCAGACAAGCACTCATGGCTGTGGAACCCTTCATCTTCCATGCAGACTGGGTATCCCTCAGAACTAACCCATCCTTCATGCCCAAGGTGGTTTCCTTACCTGGACGACTCATATTCAAGCAGAGAACAAGGACATGCTTCAACATCTGGCATTTGTAAAAAGGCTTCTAACATGCCTAAGGGTACACAATAAATTAAAAGAAATCACAGCTGGTGCCCTCTCAAAAAATTACATTCCTGTGTGCAAGCTTGAATACAACTGCCCAGATGGCTTGCCTTACGCCAGACAAACAAAGGCAACTGACTATATATTTCAAACAGATGGCAACAAAAACCCAGTTATCTGCAAGACAAATTCTGCAGGCTTTGGCGTTCATGGCATCCTGCATTCTACTAATTCCATATGCAAGACTGCATATGAGGAAACTTCAATGGTACCTAAAAAGTTTATGGAGTCAGCATTGTCACAGTGTGGAAACAATGATTCCTCTCATTCCTTGCCTAAAAATGGAGTTTCTTTGGTGGACAGAGACATGTCACCAAAACAAGGGGCTGTGATTCATTCTACCCCCTGCCACCCAAACCCTAACTACAGACATCAGACTATGCTTGGGGGGCCCACCTGGCGAGGAAATGCATTCAGGGCATATGGAGCCCAAAACAAATGCATCTGCATATCAACCAGAAAGAGATGCTAGCTGTTCAGAATGCCCTGACAGCCTTCAAGGACTTGCTTCGTCCAGGACAACTACTGATAAAGACAGACAACACCATGGTTATTTGGTACATAAACAAGAAGGGGGTATACATTCCTACCCCCTTTGCATACTCGCCATGGCATTGTGGAACACAGCCTTGACTTACCAAGTACATCTTCAATCTCAGTTCCTGCCAGGAAAACAAAATACTCTGGCAGACGACCCAAGCAGAAATCTTATGGACCCGCACGAGTGGAAAATGAATCCACAAATCTTCAGCATGGTAACACAGAAATGGGGGAGCCCAGACATAGATCTATTTGCCTCCCCCCAAAATTATCAACTGGACACATTCTTTTCAAGGACGTATCACAGACAAGCATGGAAAGTGGAGGCCCTGTCCTTCAATTGGAAAACCTATCAGTCTACGCCTTTCCCCCTCTGCCTCTTCTCTCCAAGGTCTTACTAAAGGTCAGACGGGAAAAACCAAAAATTATCCTAATTGCTCTGGACTGGCCTCACCAGCACTGGTACCCAATTCTAAGGAATATGTCTCAACTCCCTCCTTGCCTCAAATACCTCAGCTACTGTCTCAGCAGAATAATGAAATTCTGTGCACTCTGCTCCAAGCCCTGATCCTGGCAGCATGACTGATCATGGGATTATTCAAACAACACCTCTCAGTAAATCTGTGATGGATGTCATTTTGGAAGCCAGAAGGCCTAGTACTAGAAAATCTTATGCTGATAAATGGAAGACATTCTGTGCTTGGAACCAAGCACAAGGAACAGATACAGCAAAACCAAATATCCCTCAGATTTTACAATACTTGACTGAGATGCTTGACAAGGGCCTATTTTTTTTCTTCAATAAAAATCCATGCCTCTGCCATCTCGGCTCATTACAACACGGAGCCTCCCATCTTTTCTCATCCTCTGCTAAAGCAGTATCTTAGAGGGGCCAAAAATTTAAGGCCTCCCAGAAGATCAACTCCTGCATGGGAACTCAATTTTCTGCTGGAAAAACTCACCCTGCCTCCTTTTGAACCAGCAGCTACTGCGAATATAATCTTGGAAAACAGCTTTCCTTTTGGCAATCACTTCAGCAAGAAGGGTTTCAGAACTACAGGCCCTCATGGCTGTGGAGCCTTTTATTACATTTTACCCAGACAGGGTGTCCCTCAGGACCAATCCTTCCTGTATGCCTAAGGTGGTATCCACTGTGGCTCTTAACCAAACTATTCACCTGCCAACATTTTACCCAAATCCTCAGAACAAGGGGGAGCGGATTCTGCATTCATTGGACGTACACAGACAACTAAGATTCTACTTAAACAGGACCAAATCTGTAAGAAAGTCTGAGCAACTACTGGTGGCATTTGCTGCAGGGTCAGAGGGGAAGGCTATATCAAAGCAGACTATTTCTAAGTGGATAAGCCACTGCATTCGTTTCTGCTACTTGCATCATGGTAAACCGGTGCCAAAGGGAATCGGGTCACATTCCACCCGGGCTGCCTCTACCTCAGCAGCCTTTCTCAGAAGAGTTCCAACCAAAGACATTCTAGAAACTGTTACTTGGAACTCTTTTCATACTTTCACAAAGCATTGTCATTTGCCTCTCTTTAAATCCAGGGCAGGCTTTGCCGCAGTTCTGCAGGTCCTTATAGCCGCTCCTAATGCTATTTAGTTCCATCCTCCCATCCACAGCTTTGGGATTTTACCCAAATGTAATGACTGCAGCAGTGAAACACAAAGAACATAGTACAGTTGTGTACACTTACCATAAATGTAGATGTTTGAGTGTATTCACTGTTGCAGTCTGGGTTACCCACCCGCCGTCCCCCTTTTCTAGAACTTCTCTTTCCTTCATGATATTCTAAAGCCTTTATGGTGTATTTGCTTTTAAATGAAGGTAAAGTTTATGTTGCTAAAAGTGCATTTGCATATATATTGCTGTTGACATATATATATATATATATATATATATATATATATATATATATATATATATATATAATTTTTTTTTTGCTCCCCATTTGGGGGGCACCTGACATCTGGGGCAAGAAAAACTGAATAAAATGGGTGTCTGCTGCATGTTTTATACCCCTGACGACCTGATGCCATGGAAGAGGAGACCGCAACTGACGCAGGACCCAAGACATTGGTATTCAGGCCGACTGAGGGCAACCTGCCAGCAGATTACCCCAAATGTAATGACTGCAACAAGTGAATACACTCGAACATCTACATTTATGGTAGGTGTATACAACTGTACTTTGCCTTAACCCAGCCCACAGACCACTTACCCCCCTCCCCCATCACTGTGGTGTGAGGCCAAAGACCTTTATATTATAGGGACAGATAAATGCTCTGGAGCTTATTTTAGTATCTGGTTGAGATACAGGCGAGACACTCCCTTTATGTTTAGGAGAATTGCCAGGTAAGAAACCCCTTGTCAGGCATAATACTCTGTCCTCAGATATTGCGTCGTCTAGTGCAGTTCATTCTAAGAAGAAATGGAAACTTCACCACAAAACAGGCAGTCAGGTTATTACCTTGTATATGGCTGCTGTGGTTTCCTTAGCTAAGATTATTTTGCAGTCCACTAATCTTGGAGGCTGTGCTCCTGTTCAGAATGACTGTGGGGTTACCTTCCCTAGAGAAAAGTCTAGGGCTGCAGATTTTGATGGGGACTCTGATGCAGCTAGTAGTGAACAGAGTCCACCCAATTTGATTTTTCAGAAAGTTTACAGGTCCAAAAACCCAAGCAGGCATAGCCGGCCATAGGCCAACTAGGCGGCTGCCTAGGACGCCGCTCTAGCAGGGGCAGTTTTCCAGCAATCTGGTTGGTGTAAATATGCCAGGATGGGGGTACCAGATGGTGTGTGGGGGGGGGTTGCTGTTGAGCCCTTTTGCCTAGGGCAACAGTTGATCAAAGGCCGGTCCTGCAAGCAGGTGTTACGATCTTGAGGATGAGATTCCAAATGTTTTGGTTGTTCCTCCTCTGTACCAGCCTTAGAAGATGTATGCAACACTGCATGTAAAACCCCTTTGGCTAGTGAACTAGTTCTTAAAAAGGCTATAAGGAAAGACAAGATGTACTCTTATCTTGCAGCTGTCTTTGCTGGTTTGTCAGCTGTTGCAGCTGAAGTTTCTCCAGCCACAACTTCTAACAAGAGTACCTTGGCTTCTTCTAACCCTACACTGCCAGATCAGATTGGCAAATAGTTAGAATCTGTAGGGAAAAAGGTGGCTGTCCGGTAATTTTGTCTTTAGAATTTTTTTAACTATTAGGACTTTATTTGGAAATTTTGCAGTGTGCTTTCAATTTACATGACTTTGCTGCATCTTTACCTGCTGCATCAAAATGTTGTATGAAAGAGATGTTTTTTAACGTCATTTAGGTTTTGAAACATGATTCGAAGTGTCTTGGAAGGTGTGGACACTATTTTTAGAAATGCATCCTCTTGTGTTGTACTGAGAAGCTATGCTTGGATCTTATGTCCATTTTCATCCAACTCAATTTGTGTTGGTGAATCCCATTGGATCTGACCTTGGCACCTTTCTTCCAGAGCTTTGAATCCGAAGCCAAGACTCCTCCCTTACCCATAGTTCCATCCTATTTCCCAACATACCTCATCTTGTTTGCTGCTTGATTCATCCACACATGTGCCCACGAGTTCTCTCAATACTTTACATTAAATGAAAGATGTTTTGGATATTTTTCATTCATTTGACTCCTCCCATTAGGATTTGTTGTTATTAAAACTTAGACTGTTAGATTCTTTAGGATTTTTAGTAGTTTCTCAGTATCAGAGTTTTTCTGTCTTTTCTAGATGGTTCTCAATTTCCTCTTTGTAGGATCAATAATATTTAATGGGATTTCTAATAGGTTTTATATAACTTAGGCTTTTGATAAGTTTTGGTTGCTGTGTAGTTGATTATTTTATCCTGATGTCATGCAAGCTCTTAAGGTTTTAAAAAGTACATAGCTCATGAACACAAGATCCTGTATTTACTGAATGGGTGCTGCTCGTTTATAGAGAAATTGAGATTTGTGCCATCTTTGAGTCTAGGGCTATTCAAGGCAGGAGAGAAAAACTCATTCTCAAAGATTCATTTCCTCTGCAAACAGGGTCATCGTCTTTAGTCACGTCTTCTGAATCTGGACCAGCTTCAGTTTCTCCCAACATCAGAGCAGAAAATAGAAACAAAAAGGCTAAATCTAAAGAGAAGCATAGAGAAAAGGATAAGTCTTCAGATAGAAGGTCTGAGGAAAATAAATTGTTAGAAAAAAGACTCAAAATCAAGGAAAAGGTCCTCTGATCCAACTGGTCTGGTACTTAAAACATTGAGGCAGTTGGATCCTGCTGTTAGTTGGGTTTAAACTCCCTTTCCTTGAGCTACATTTTCTCCAGAACCAGTGATCCCTCTGCTCCATTCACCCATTTTACAAGACAAACACCCTTCCAGACCTCCTCCTATAACATCGTTGAGGTTGATCTGATCCATCAGTAGTCTCATGGAAATGGATGTCGACTTAATGTTGAAGAATTTCTTGAGAACATAGATTTAACTGCGAGTGTTCCCGGTGTCATCCCCAAAGGGAGGTGTGGGTACAGGCCCATTGACCCCTTCGCATTTTTCTCTAGTATCCGTTCAGTTTTTGGAACCGGTTACCATGAGTCCAAACCCCTGTGGCACTCCTCAGTCGAATCCAGCAGTCCAGGGAACTTTGGCATCAACTACATCCCTTGCTTGTCAACTCCGATGCTGTCAAATCAAAATGAGTCCCAGTGATGAAGCATGTGTGTCAGCTTCCCGGTGGTGGAGTCAACTCCAAAGTTCTTTAAGCTGTCTGTTCCTTTCAGGACCTTGGCACTCAACCTCAGTTGGAATGGGGAAAGTTCCCGAGTCCTTTGACAGAGGGACTGCATCCTCAGTCCAGTCGATGTCTGCTTTCAAGACTGTTCAAAGGGCTTTGGCTGGATCAAGAAGGCATTTGACTACATAGAGTTAGAATGCATCCCAATTCCCAGTAGAACTTGCACCCTTTACTTCTCATTCAGATTGACAGAGGCAGTCAGAAGCTGTAAGCTTCAAAAATGCTCAGCACTTTAGTTCCCAGTCTGATTCTGACTCGTCTCCACCAGAACTCCAGAGGCATGTTCCAAGGAAACATGTGCAAATGGAGACACTTAGACTCCTCTCCTAAGTCTACCACTAAAGAGACCGATTTAGATAAAAGTGAAGAATCCACTAGATCCCCCCCCGAAGATGTCCCCTTTGGAAACATCCTAGAATTTATGAAGCAGAAGGGGAGTTGATCTATGAAGCTTCTTCCCTTGACAAACTTATGTTCTTCAAAGCTTTTGGAACTGGCTCATCTGCATCCTGGGTGGTCCTTCCCTCCCCCGGATGCGCTTATAGATCTTTGACAGAGAGGACATTGAAGGACCCAGACATTGTATAACCAGTTCCCCAAAAAATCTGACAAGATCTTAGTAACCTCAGAAGATAAGCACTGTATGAAAGGGACCTCTTGGAGATGCCGTGGTAGTAGCTGCAGCCAAGAAGAAAGAACTGCCTGAGGAGAGTTCTATCCATCCCCCTAACAGGGAGTCAAGGACATTGGGCAAACTAGAGAAATGGCCGTATGCTTTAGTGACCTTTGTACTCAGAGCACTGAACTACCTTGCACATATAACTCATTTTCAAGTGGACTTGACCAAGATTATTTCCAGGCCTCTCTCTAGTAGCTTGCATTTGGATGTTCAAAAAAATGGTGGACAACCAGTTGTCTACCGTACAATTTACCTCTAATATAGCCATGTGCCTGCTCTCCAATGCAGCAGGTGGGACAGCAGGCACACGCATTACCATACGTCACTTTGTTGGATGTGGCTATGAAATTTTTGTGGAAAGCTTCAACCCATCCTTTATTAATGCCCCTTTTGATGGTTCCACATTGTCCGGACCAAAAGTTAGAGACACTTGCTAGATGTGAGCAAGATGGTAAGAACCCTCTCTGCCTTAGAAATCCGTTATTCTACCTTTCAGAGGTCCAGTTTCAGGAGTCAGAGGGGTAGTAAGAAAGTGTAGTTCAGGAAATTGCAGGTTGTCATCACAGCACTCCTGGAGACAGACAATCCCCAGGCAAATGGGGAGGAAACTTGAATGGACATCATCCCAGAGGCAGAGACGGATCGCATAATCATTGTTTTGATGGACCTTTCACGGAGAAATCTTATCAGTGCTCCTGAATGGCTACCTGGCTGTCGCACTGTGGAAGCAGTTGGAGGGCACTTAACCTTACACCCACAAATCTGGCAAAACATCACTTCAGATTCCTGACTGTTGGGGATAATCACCAAGAGCTACTCCATTCCCTATTTGTATCCTCCAAAGAAGAGGTTAAAGATTCCTGACATTCCACCCAAACAGTTGGAATCTGTTGCAACAGAAATTTCAAAGTTGCTAGAAAAAAAGTCATCCAATAGGTCTCCCCAGACTAGTTAAGATCCAGAGTTTATTCCAGGTTTTTTTTTTTTTTTTTTTTAGTTCCAAAGAAAATAGGTGGCCTCATGCCAGTATTGGACCTCAGCCACCTCATTCAGTTTGTGAGCCAAAGTTCTAGATAGTCACAGTACTGTACATATTACCTCTGATGAGGAGGGACGATTGGATGTGCTGTTTAGATCTCCAGGATGCCTACTGTCATGTAAAGATAGAGGCAATCCAGGAGATTTCTCTGTTTCTGGCTGGGGGCAGTCATTTTCAGTTCAGAGCACTGCCATTCAGTCTCACCACAGCTCCCCCCCCCCCAGCTGTTCATCAGGATTATGGCAGCTGTAGAAGCTCAACTCCAACTGCAAGGGATCTTGGTCTTCCTAAATATAGACAGTTGGCTCCTAACTGCTTCCAGGGATGTACTGCTACAACAGAAAACACTGCAACTCCACCTTGCAGATGCATTAGTGGTTACCATAGATCATGCAGAAAGTCGACCATTTCCCACTCAGAAGATAAAATTTACATGGTGTCATCATTACAGATGTTCTTCGTGTTTCACTGTTGCAGTCATCACACTTGGGTTATCTGCCTGCTGGTAGCCCTTAGTCAGCCCGAATACCAGAGTCTTGGGATTTCTGCGTCGGATGCTGTCGCTTCTTCCATGATGTCAGGGAGTATAAAACATGCAGCTGACACCATTACATCAGCTTTTCTTGCTGAGAGGAGCCCAAAGCAGAAGCAGTTGGCAAGTGCCGGTCGGCTGCCTCCTGAAAGTTTCGTTTTTCGAGTTTCAGACCTGAAGTCTTCTAAAAGATAAGTACCCCGTTGAGGATTCTTTTTTCTTGCTCTAACCGATGTCAGAAAAATTTAATAATTGTCTTGCTTGTGGAAAGCAAATACCTTACAGAGATTTTCATTCTTATTGCGTCACCTGTTTAGGCCCAGACCATGAAGTTCCTCGCTGTCAGTTTTGTGCCCTGTTCAGTGCCCAAACTATTAGTCGTCGGGCTGTTTTTGTCGCTAAATTCTTTCGCTTTCATTCTCCGTATTCTGAAATGACTTCGATAAGCCATCCGACTACCGATCTTCCAAAAAAGCATAAGGAAAAAAACAGAGACGGACCACATAGATCCAAAACTGCCAACGACACTTCCGCTAAGCTAATTGCCAATCCGCCAGTACTCGGGTGCTTTCGCAGCCCCTGATACCCACTGCTACAGATTCGCAGGCCTCTACTGAGACCTGTAAAAAAGACCAAAATAAATATGGACTGCACCGAGTGCTGTTTATTACAAAGCTCACAACAAGCTCCAAAATACTAAACGCTTTCACCATATATAAATCAATGGCTTCTTCAGAGTAAAAGGAGCATTAGATCACAAACACTTATAATAATTTAACATTCAAATGTACCTATCAGAAACCGTGATCAATTAAATATTCTAATTAAACCAATATATTGCAAATATAAAAAAATGCATAAAACTAATGATTAGGTAAAATAAATCAATCAAATTAATTCAGGATGCTTCTTCGATTATGGAACCTGCGGATGTCTCTACCTTTAATGGGTCCGGAGCCGCTGTGCAGGCACTGGTTTCTGAGGGTGTATTCAGGCCTTCCGATGTTCATATTAAACCGACTACTTCGTTTCAAACCAAAAATACCGAATTTCTCAGGCCCAGAGTTTGCACTACGCATAGGAAACTGATGACCAAAGTGCATTCTCAGGCCCCCATGCCACAGAAACAAATGCTTAGAATGGCTGAAGACCTTATTACCTTAATTAGGGGAAGCCAGCCTTCACTCTCCAAAAGACCAAGAACGGATTTTCTTTCTGATTCTTCAGCTCATGAGTCCCATGACTCTGATCCTTCTGATTACCAGGACATGCCTTTATCTACCTATGAGGATTGTGATGCAGAGGATCCCATTCCCTCTGCTTCCCCACCAGAGGATTTTTCTCTCAGTGAAACCCTGCATACTCTGAGAGCATTTCCGCTGGGAATGCTAGGACTGCCCACAGTCCAAAAAGAGACTCAGGGAATTTTTAAACTTGCCTCAGCACAGGCCTCTAGCTATCCCTCCTGTTTTGGAAATTGTAGACTATGTCTTGATGGAATCCAGTCTTACCCCTGATACTTTGCCACCAGTTCCCAGGAAACCTGATAGGTACTACAAGAGTACCTGACTCTCACAAATTTCTATTTAAGAATCCTACTGCGGATCCAGAGACCATTTCCCAGGGACCTAAAGGCATTAAGGCTACTACAGCCAAAAACTCTTCCCCTTCAGACAGGGATTCTAGGGCTTTAGACAGATTGGGTAAGAAGGTATGTACCTCTGCTACTCTTGCCATCAGGGCTTTAAATTGCCACTTTCACATGTTAAAGTATCAGCAACATATCATGGAACAAATTAAACAAAAAATGATGTTGATTCCTGGTTGCGCAGAACATAAAGACTTGCAAGAGTTAATGCATTCTGCTAGCCAAGTTAGAAAACATACTATACAATGTGGTTTTGATGCCTTAGAAGCATCTTGCAGGGCTGCTGTCACTGGGTCTGTTCTTAGAAGGCATGTTTGGCTTAAGGAACAAATCTTGCCAGACCATGTCAAAGCAAAATTGCTAGATGCTCCGTTAAACCATGAACGTCTGTTTGGCACTAAAGCAGAAGTAGTCCTCAAAAAGATGGAGGAAAAAGCTAAATCCATGCAAACTGTTAAAGATTTCCTACAGGTACAGCCACCTAGATTCAGTAGGCATTGGCCTTCTAAAAATTGGTCTTTTCCAGTCCCTCCCAGGCCTTTTCAGTCCAAACCAAGGGGCAGCAGACCACCAAGACTACAGTCTCCGGGTATGCACAGATCTAAACAATGGAGTGCTCCCACCTCAAAAACAGGGAGTAGTAAGCCACCATCTTATGGGAAAAGTTCACAATGACTTGATGTTAAGTTGTCAATCTCGCCTTCATTCTTGCTGGATGGGTTCGGAGCCGATCCTCGGCTCCGACTCGGCCAATACTAAAGCTCGAGAGCTAATTCCACTGGCTCGAGGCTCCCCTATATCCCACAATGCTAGGCGGTAACTACCCAGATCTCGTTTGCCGCTATAGCTGACAAGGTGCGTTTTTCTACCGGCTCAGGCAGGTTAGTTCAAATTTACTCTTGGGTACTGCTAATAACCCCCTCTTAGTTCTAATACATATATTTTAGTTTAATTTTAACTTTTAGATATATCGACCCCTATTTGTCGAGCCCCCTTCCCTTTTTTACCCTTGTTCTAGGCCTTCGGCCCTTCCCTCACCCTAGTCCTTTATTAGATTAGTGTTGTAGGGGCTTGTGTGTGTGCGTTTTCTGTATTAACATTAATAATTTATTTTGATATTTTTTCTATAGAGAATGTCTGGATTGTGTTTGTGTGTGTTAGCCTCTCTTTTTTCACTATGTCTAAAGGCAAGGTCTCAGGCTTCAAGAAGTGTGACTCGTGCTGTCAGAAAAATGTCTCTGACAGACGGTCACACTTCCTGTGTGTATTGCCTGGGGCCTTTGCACCTGCAGGACTCTTGTGCTTTTTGTCATGGGTTTAGCCCTAGAGTCCTGCAGGAACGCAAGAACAAACTTATCTTGCGGGGCTTATTAAAGCCTGAAGGCCCCCCCGACTCAATCTGTGTCGGGGAAGCCTTCAAAATCTTCCAAGCAGTCGGCTCCTGCTCCTGAGTCAACTGCTGAGAAGTCTAAGCCGGCTTCGACATCGGCTCCGGCTGGAGCTGATGTTTCTAAGCCTCATACTGTTACCTCGGCTCCGGCTGGAGCCGAGGCTGATAAGACTTTGTCAGCTCCAATACCCTTATCGGAGCCACATTCGAGAAAGAGGTCCAGGTCCCCCTTTATCGGATCCGTGCACTCGGCGCCAGGATCCCCTCTCCTTTCGGAACGAAGTCACAAAACTCATTCCTCTCGGTCTTCCAGATTATCAGACCATGATTTTCAAAGGGTGGTGAGTAGACTTCTCAAGTCCAAGGCACTGGCCCAAATGCTGCATAGCCCGACTCACCAGTCAGTGGCTATTCCCGTTCCCCAATACATTCCTCCTCCGACTCCTTCGAGTTCGGAGCCAAGGCTTGTCGGAGCCATGACTGTCGGTGCATCGGATCCGATACCTTCCATTTCGGCTCCGTCGTCTGCCCCAATCTCCTCTTTGGAGGGATCTCGGCGCTGGGCTTCCATCGTCGGCTCCGAGGGGGCGAGTGGCATCGGACCCTTGTCCGACCCCGCTCTCCCTCTCGGGGCTTCGGCGTTGGTGAGTTCGGCTCCGACATCGGCTTCGGAGTCGTCTGTCGGTGCCAGGGGAAGTCCTTGTCTCTTCGGAGCGAGGGCCTCGGGCCTTGCCTGACAGGGGTGCCTTCGAGGTCATGCGGAGCGTGCTAGAACCAGGTTCTGCCCCACAGTCAGCTCCTTCAGCCCCTCCGTCTACAGTGCCTGCGGTGATTTCTACTCACCCCCTTGTCCCAGACCGCAGAGAGCCAACTCCTCAAGTTTCCCCATTGGGAATTTCCTCCTCTTCCGAGGCCTCTCCTGACCCTGCAGGAGATCCCCCAAGGAAGAGGCAGTGCAAGAGGAAGCACATTGACTCCCCTGAGTCTATCACCTCTGACACTGACTTAGAGGAATCCGAAGGGTCCCCTCGATCCCCCTCTGAGGATGTCTCCTTTGCTGACATCCTTGAGATCCTGAAACAGAGGGGGAACTGGCCAGCCCTTAATCCTTCGGAGGATGAGTCAGTGTATCTTGAGGCGTTTGGTTCTCGCCCTTCTACCTCCTGGGTGTCCCCTCCCTTTGACCCACTTATGGAAGTCGTGGCAAGGAAGGCTTGGACGGCTCCTGACTCAGTGGAACCCACCCCGAGGAGACCATCCAAATTTATTACTGCCCCCAAAGACAAAGAGTTTTTATCCAAAGGTGTCCCTGTTGATGCCATGGTGGTGGCTGCGGCCACAAAGAAGGAGTTAGCTGATCCTTCGGTTCCTGTCCATCCTCCTAATAAGGAATCTAGGACCATGGACAGGTACGGCAAGCGGATGTTCTCATCCACGACCTTTTCAATGCGGTCGCTGAACTACTTATGCCACTTCACTCGTCTCCAAAGAGATTTACTCAAGGATATGGGTGAACTGATGAAGGATCCTACAGCTGAGGGGTTTAAAGACACTATGAACTCCCAGTTGGCAACCCTAAATTCCATCGTTAACTCCTCCATGCGGCTGGTCTCGTATGCAGCAGATGGGGCGAGTAGAGCCACAGGCACAGGCGTTGCCTTACGACGTCGCGCCTGGATGTGGCTATGCAACTTTGCGGACCCTTTCAAGGCATCCTTCACCAATTCTCCCTTTGATGGATCATCCTTGTTTGGTCCACAGGTGAAGGATGCACTGACCAGGTGCGAGGTAGAAGGTAAGACTCTCTCTGCTGTAGGAGTCTGTTTTTCTACCCCTTCTAGACCCTATCCCAAAGGTCAAAGGGGAGGAAAGATGTGGTTCCGCAAACAATCCCAGGGAGTCTCATCTGACGACAGGCCGATTCCTCTAGAGGCAGAGGGGGGAATAATAATAGACGCCGCCCTAGAGGCAGAGGAGGTCCGCAAAACCAGGGTAGCAGAGAAATGTTCTCTGACAAACCCTTCCAGCACCCCTGAGGGGCTGCCTGGCTGTCCACCTTCGGAGGCAGTCGGGGGAAGGTTATCACTGTACCCAAAAGCCTGGCTTTCCCTTACTCAAGACAAATGGGTACAGTCGATCATATCCGAGGGTTACAAAATTCCCTTCATTCACATTCCAACCCAACCAAAAAGATCCCTTCCAGATGTTCCACCCGGTCTAAGGGAGCAAGCAGCATTAGAAATTTCAAAGCTGCTATCAAAAAGAGTCATCCAGTCAGTCCCGGCAGACCAGCAAGGATCCGGAATCTACTCCAAATTCTTTTTGGTACCAAAAAAAACAGGGGACTGAAGACCCATACTGGATCTCAGCTACTTAAACAAGTTTGTCAAAAAAACGAAATTCCGGATGGTCACGCTTCAGTCCATTCTACCCTTCTTGGGTCAGGACAATTGGATGTGCTCGATAGATCTTCGGGACGCGTACTACCACATCAAAATGAACAGACGCTCCAGGAGATATCTCCGCTTCAGGCTGGGAGCCAGTCACTACCAATTCAGGGCCCTGCCCTTTGGTCTCACTACAGCCCCCCGTGTGTTCACCAAATGCATGGCAGTGGTCACGGCTCACTTGAGACGTCAAGGATTCCAGGTTTTTCTCGTATCTGGACGACTGGCTCCTTACTGCCACCACCAGACATCAGCTTCTCCTATCCAGGGACTTCACCATCCAATCTTGCCAAGCTCTAGGCATTTCGATAAATTTCGAAAAATCTGCCTTGTCGCCTTGTCAGTCTATTATTTTTATAGGCGCCACCTTAGATACACGGAATCTTTCAGCCAGACTCACAGAGCAGAGGGTATCAGACATTCGGAACCATGTGTCCCTTCTCTTACAATGTGTCAAAGTCAAAGCCAGACTGGTGTTGAAGGTACTAGGACTCATGGCAGCAACTATTCCCCTTCTTCCCTTAGCTCGCTTTCACATGAGGATCCTCCAATGGATGCTGTTTACTCAATGGTCCTTTCAACCATATTGATAACTCAAGCATGCAAGAATCAACTGTCTTGGTGGATCACATCACCTCAACTTCTCCGAGGAAGACCCTTCACTCTCCCCCCCCCAGTTGCCACGTTGACAACCGATGCCTCCCTGATCGGGTGGGGCATTATCAGGGCAGGACAGTCCAGGGCACGTGGCAACCTTTCGAGTGCCACTTGCACATAAATGTCTTAGAGATGAGAGCAGTGCTTTTAGCATTGCAAGCCCTTCACGACTCTCTTCCCACTGGGACTATTGCAATTCAAACGGACAACATGTCCGTAGTGTGGTACATCAACAAACATGGTGGAACCAGATCATACCCTTTATGTTGAGAGGCACTCAGACTTTGGCAATGGGCGATCTCTTCTCAGCGTTTTCTGATAGCAACGCATATTCCCGGGAAATCCAACGTTATTGCAGACAAATTGAGCAGAGCAATTCTCATGCCACACGAGTGGTCTCTAAAGAAGTCAGTTCTAGAAGAAGTATTCCTAAGATGGGGCCAGCCTTGCTGCGATCTTTTTGCTACTCCCCAAAACAGCAAGTGTCACGACTTCTTCACTCTCTTCCCGTTACCAGGCCATCCCACCAGAGACGCTGTAGTCCACGATTGGCCCCGGGGACTTCTGTATGCCTTTTCCCCCCTTTCCACTGATACCTCAACTAATTCAGAAAGCCATCGCCTTGAGAGTGACGATGATCCTCATTGCCCCTTACTGGTCTCGACAGATATGGTTTCCCTTTCTTCATCGTTATCTTTTGGAGCAGCCCTGGCATCTGGACCCAGTACCAGATCTGATCACCCATCAATCGGGTCAGCTGCACCAATCTCTGTCTTCTCTAAACCTCACAGCGTGGTTTCTCCGATTCCAACCTTAGCCAGGCTTCCCTCAATATCTCGCTCGGTCCGAGATATCGTGATAGCCTCTCATAAATCTTCTACCCGGAAGATTTATAGTAGCAAATGGAAACGTTTTTCCTTTTGGGCATCATCGAAAAACATAGATCCCTTTACTGCACCTATCCAGTCTATTTTAGACTTTCTAGCAGAACTCTTTCATTTAGGATCTTCTGCATCAACCATTAGAGTTCAATTGGCTGCCATATCAAATTTTCATGTTGGTGTTTCAGAATCCAGCATCATGGCTCACAAACTCTGTAAAGCCTTCTTAAGGGGTGTATTTCTTCTCAAACCTCCAATCAAAGACCCCCCGCCTCAATGGGATTTGAACTTGGTTCTGGCATCTTTAATTCTTCCCCTTCGAACTGGCGGCTTCATGTTCTCTGAAGTTGCTTTCTTGGAAGACACTTTTTCTGGTAGCTATAACTTCAGCGAGAAGAGTATCCGAACTCCATGCTCTGTGCAGTCGTCCTCCTTACTTCGTTTTTCACAAAGACAGGGTATCCCTCCATACTAATCCATCCTTTTTGCCTAAAATGTCTTCTCAAATTAACCTAAACCAAATTATTGATCTCCCCGTTTTTTTTCCCTAACTATTCAAACAGGTCGGAACAAAAGCTACATTTTTTGGATGTTCATCGCCAACTGAGATATTACTTAGACAGGACTAAACAATTCAGGAAATCTGATCAATTGTTTCTGTCATATGCGAAAGGTAAATTGGGCCTTCCAGTCACTAAAGTATCCCTTTCTAGATGGCTCACCTCTACAATTACCTTCATCTATGAGATCAGACATCAAAAACTACCCTCAAGACCTAGAGCTCATTCAACTAGGGCATTAGCTACATCCGTAGCTTTTCAGGACAGGTTGCCAATAGATTCAATTTGTGCAGCGGCTACCTGGGCTTCTCCTCATACATTCATTTCACATTACAAATTGGACATGGTTTCCAGAAGCCGTGCCAAATTTGGTTCCACTGTTCTCAAGAGTCTGTTCCGATAGGCTACCCGGGATAAGGTGCTAGGGACGCGGTCCCATCCAGCAAGAATGAAGGCGAGATTGACAACTTAACAATAAGAAGTTATGTACCTACCATAACGTTCCATGTTAGTTGTCTTCTTCTCGCCTTCTTTCTTTAAGGCCCCACCCTCCTTCCCCAAGCCTGGACAGACCGACCGAATTCTTTTTGTGTTTTCTTCCGAAAGTTGTCATTCCCACACGTTCTCCCACCTCTTCTATCTTTACTGAGGTCTGCCTTTCCTTTACGCAGATTGTTTGAGGTGGGTTTCCCAACTCCATTCTATGGAGACTAGGATTACTTGGTATAGCTATCAAACGAGATCTGAGTAGTTACCGCCTAGCATTGTGGGATATAGGGGAGCCTCAAGCCGGTGGAATTAGCTCTCGAGCTTTAGTATTGGCCAAGTCGGAGCCGAGGATCGGTTCCGAACCCATCCAGCAAGAAAGAAGGCGAGAAGAAGACAACTAACATGGAACGTTATGGTAGGTACATAACTTCTTATTTTTCATCCTTCTAAGCCTTGCCCAAGTACTTGCACCCTTAGGAGGAAAACTAGCCCTGCACACAAAAAACTGGGAGTACATTACCCAGGACCGATGGGTCTTGAGCATTGTATCCCAAGGAGACTGATTCTACTTCCACTCACTGCTATCCCCAAGCAGATGGCCAGACCTCCCCCCAAACCAGTGGGCAGAGGCCCCAAAGAAAGTACTTTCTGTTCTTAGTATCAAGGCTATTCAACTTGTCCCAGCAGAGCAAAGAGGACAAGGTTTTTACTCCAGACTGTTTCTGGTACCCGAAAATAAAACTCTTGACGCCCTATCCTGGATCTATCTGTTCTCAACGCCTTCCTGGTGGTTCCAAGTTTCAAAATACTTACTCTCCAACAGCTGCTTCCTGTGCTAGCCAAAGACTCCTGGCTAGCCACCCTAGACTTAAAAGGAGCTTATCTGCACATCCCCATAAGGGAATCTTGCAGGAAGTATCTACGTTTCAGAACAGGCTCTATGCACTATCATTTCTCTGCACTTCCCTTTGGCTTATCTACTGCGCCCGGGGTATTCACAAAATGCCTAGCTGCAGCCATTGCATATTGCAGGCAGAGAAAAATTCAAATTTACCCGTACTTGGACGATTGCCTGATTCAGGCGGACAGTCAGGAATTGCTTCTTCAGCACCTGACATTTGTAAAGAGATTTCTAACTTCACTGGGGTTTACCATCAACCAAAAGAAATCACATGTGGTACCCAGCCAAAAGATTGTATTCCTGGAAGCAAGCTTGAACACAACTTCCCAGATGGCATTCCTCACTCCAGAAAAACAGATTTATTTGACAAGTTACTTCAATCTACTGGCCACCCAAACCCAGCTATCTGCAAGAAAAATACTGCAAGCCCTAGGGTTCATGGCCTCTTGCATTGTAATTCCATATGCAAGACTGCATATGAGGAAACTGCAGTGGCACTTAGTCTCTGGTGTCAACGTTCTCAGGACCTGGAAACAATGATTCCTATCATTCCTTGCCTAAGGGCACAGTTCCTTTGGTGGGCAGAGGCCTGCTACCACAACAAGGGACTCCCTTTCACTCACCCCCCCCCACCCCACCCCAACGCACAAACCCTAACAGACGCATCAGACTATGCATGGTGGGCTCACATGGCAGGAAAATGCATTCAAGGCAAATGGAGCCCCAAACAAATGTACCTGCATATCAATCAAAAAGAAATGTTAGCTGTACAGAATGCTCCGACAGCCTTCAAATACCTTATTCTTCCAGGGCAACTGTTGATAAAGGCAGAACACCACAGTTATGTGGTACATAAACAAGCAGGGGGGAACCCATTCCTACCCATTCTGCAGGTTAGCCATGGCTCTGTGGAACACAGCCTTGAGCAATCAAGTGCACCTGCAAGCTCAATTCCTGCCAAGTAAACTAAATTCAATGGCAGATGACCTAAGCAAAAATCTAATGGACCCACACCAGTGGAAATTGGAAACCCAAATCATTCAAGCTTCTGATCCACAGGTGGAGGCACCAGAGGTAGACCTCTTTGCTTCCCCAAAGAACTGCAATTGAGCAAATATTGCACCAGAACTCCCCACAGCCAAGCATGGAAAGTGGATGCACTGTGCTTTACATGGGAAAACCTGTCAATCTATGCCTTTCCCCTCTGCCCCTCCTCTCGAAGGTTCTACTAAAGATCAGACAGGACAAGCCTGATTGCACCAGACTGGCCACGCCAGCACTGGTACCCACTTTTGAGCAGTCTTGACAGTAGTGCCACCATGGCACCTGCCTCAGACCCCTTCCCTGTTGTCCCAGCAGGAGGGCCAGATTTTGCATCCTCAGCTGCAAACCCTAAACCTAGCAGCCTGGCTCATCACCTGAGCACATCACCAGCAACCCTCAGTAAACAGGTGGTGGATGTCATCCTTGAGGTAAGGAGGCCTAGTACTAGGAAATCCTTTTCAGAAAAGTGGAAAAAGATACGGTTCTTGGAGCCAGTCTCAAGGAATGGACACAACCATGCCCACCTTACCTCAAATACTAAATTACCTAACAGAACTGCTCCACAAAGGCCTAGCCTCCTCTTCAATTAAGATTCATGCCTCTGCCATCTCAGCTCGTTACAATACTGAGCCACCCCTCTTCTTTCACCCTGTGGTCAAACAGTTCCTGAGAGGGGCCAAAAATTTAAGACCCCCCAGAAGAGCTCCCACTCCAGCCTGGGACCTTAACTTTGTACTGGAGAAGCTCACACTTCTTCCCTTTGAACCTGCAGCTATACAGCAGAGTTAAAATTCCTCTCTTGGAAAACAGCCTTACTTCTAGCCATCACTTCAACAAGAAGAGTGTCTGAATTGCAGGCCCTTATGGCTGTGGAACCCTTCATTATCTTCCATGCGGACAGGGTTTCCCCTCAGGACTAACCCATCATTTATGCCCAAGGTGGTATCTAGTGTGGCTTTAAACCAATCCATTCATTTGCCAACCATTTTCCCTAAGCATCAGAATAAAGGGGAAAGGATCCTGCACTCCCTGGACGTGCACAGGCAGCTTAGGTTCTACCTGAATAGGACCAAACCTTTCAGAAAGTCTGACCAGCTACTTGTCAGCTTTGCTACAGGGGCAGAGAGCAAGGCCATTTCAATGCAAACTATTTTTAAATGGATAGCACACTGCATCCATTTCTGCTACAAACACCATGGGAAACCAATCCCACAGGGTATCAGAACTCATTCCACTAGGGCTACCTCAACCTCTGCAGTATTTCTCAGGGGAGTCCCTACCGTGGACATCCTGGAAGCTGCAACCTGGAGTTCTGTACACACCATCACCAAGCATTACCACTTACCTAGCTTTTCTAAATCCAGAGTTGGATTTGCCACCCCAGTCTTACAAGGCCTGCTAGCCACCCCTAATGCTTCTTGACTGCCTCCACCCTTCCTCAGCTTTGGGAATCAACCCAAGTGTGATGATTGCAACAGTGAAACACGAACATAGTACAGTTGTGTACACGTACAATAAATGTAGATGTTATAGAGTGTATTCACTGTTGCAGTCCTGGTTACCCTCCCTCCAGCCCCCTGACTTCTCTATACTTTCCACCCATCTTTTTTTAGCCATATCTTATAACAATGGTATTTACTTTTTACTGGGGGGTGTTCCACACCATGTAATTGCTTCCTATTTTGGAGGCTCCTGACACCTGGGGCAAGAAAAACTGATGTAATGGCATCGGCTGCATGTTTTATACCCCTGATGACCTGACGTCATGGAAGAAGTGACAGCATCCGACGCATAAATCCCAAGACTCTAGTATTCAGGCTGACTGAGGGCTACCTGCAGGCAGATAACCCAAGTGTGATGACTGCAACAGTGAATATACTCTAACATCTACATTTATGGTAAGTGTACACAACTGTACTTTCTTCAAATTGCCCAACACCCAGAAGCAAGAGTACTGTCCTCGAGACTGATGGCTTGTCAGGAAAATCAACATCCTTGGCTGCCAGCAAGGTTGATTCTATGTTTGTTAAGTCTGATGGCCTCTGCCATCACTTTAGTTTCACTAGCCAGACACCATGAGTGTTTCACTACACACTCTGTCCAGTGGTCAGTCTTCACCTCGTCCATGCCAAAATTCATCTACTCAAATTTGCAGAGAACATATAAAGTGGTAGGTATCCTCTCTGTCATTTACATAAGGGAGACCTTTTTGCCTACCGACTCGGGCCTCAGTAGCCATGGACACTTCCCTTCTAACCATTTCAAAGGGGGAAGATGATTCAAGATACTTGGTCACTTGTAGAGGCCAACCTTCACATTATCTTAGAGATGTGAGCAATTTTCTAACATTACTTGCTTTTCAGGACTACTTAGCCAAGAGTGTGATGTCCATCCAGATGGACAGTATGTCAGTGATATGGTACATCGGCAAACAAGGGGGAACATGATCATACCCACTTTGCTGGGAATCCATGAGAGCATAGCAATGGCCAGTGTCGTCCCATCTTTTCTTGGTAGCAATGCACATAACCAGGAAGGCAAATGTACTAGCAGATAAGTTGAGTAGGTTGAGCCTATTGCCTCATGAGTTTCCTCTCAACTAGACAGTGGCAGTGAAAGTTTTCTGCTGCTGGGACCAACCTTTCTGCAACTTTTTTTCTCATGCCTAAACAAGTGCAGCAATTATTTCACCCTCATCCTTCCACAGGGACAGTCAGCGAGAGATGCTGTCATCCACAGTTGGCCCCCAGGTCTCTCCTCTGCTTTCTCAACAGTAGCCCTGCTAACTAAAATCATTCAGAAAGCCACAAGGTGCAAGACCCGGGTAATCATCATTGCTCCTTTCTGGCCCCAGCAGACTTGATTCCACCTTTCTTTGACCTTATGTGCTACATCCTCCATAGATGCCGGGTCCTAGTCTGGATCTTTTGAGTCACCCATCAGGGATGCCACTACTGGATCTAAAAGCCCCAAAGTTAACTGCATGGGTTCTACAATTTTAACAACAGCCAGAGATGCCATTCTGGTGGTTCACATGATTACTTTACAAAAACATTCCACCAAAAGGATTTATAAAAGTAAGTGGAGAAGATTTTTTTTTTTTTTTTTTTTTTAATCTGCGCCTCATCAAAGGGATTGGACTCCCTATGCCACTCCTCTCCCATCAATAGTGGATTTTCTTTCAGAACTTTTTCACCAAGTATCCAGTTTTTCTATCATCAAAGTGAAAATGGATGCCATATCTAATTTTCACACATGGTATAATGACTGTTTTATTGCTTCTCTTTGAATCTCTAAAGCTTTCCTTAAAGGAGCTTTCTTACCGAGACCTACAACTGGGGACCCAGTTCTCTCCTGGGATATCACAAATATGCTTCAGTCATTAACTCAGAAACCCTTTGAACCAGCAGTAGTAATGGATCTTGAGTATCCTTCTTAGAGAACTGTTTTTCTAATTGCAATTGCTTCCATTAAATTAATTTCTGAATTACAGGCACGGTCATGCAGACCATTTTGTATCGTTTTCTATAAAGTCAGTGTGTCAGTGAGAACAAATCCTTTCTCCTAGAGGTGACATCCAAAGCAAATTTAAATGAGTCCATTGATTTGCCAGTCTTTTTTCCCAATTTATGTACCAAAGGTGAACATCTGCTACATACCCTAGATATTCAGATAGCTCAAACTCTACTTAGACCGTACCAGAGATATCAGACATTCTGATCAACTGTTTGGGTCCCTTTCTAAAGTTAAATTGTCTATAAATATGTCAAAAGTTAAAATTTCCAAATTGCTTTCAGACTGGATTTTCTTTGTATATAGGGACTGGGGTTTATTTCTGCATCGAAAACCGAAAGCCCATTAGTGCAATGGATACGTCTACAGCATTCATGAAGAGAGGTGATGGCGTGTGCAGCAGCCACATGATCGACAGATGATATGCTTATATCTATTTACAAACTGGATGTGCAGTCCAGAGTTTGCACATCCTGTGGTTCTTTCCTTGATATTACCCGGGTTTTTATTTGGCAGCTTGTGCATCTGTCCAAATGTTGAATCTGACAAAAATAGACAAAATCAGATACTAATGATGTGTACTTACTTTAACAATAGATGTTGTCTCATTTTCATCTGGTTCAACATCCCTCCCTCTTTCCCCCTTCCAAATTGCTATCTATAAATTTCTGGTGCTTAGACAGACCTCGGCCAAGACCCTGTCTGCTTTAGATTACACCACCCAAGCTGACATACTTAGTAAGATGTTGACTTTACTTTATATCGGTTGTTATACTTTTCAGGTACACTTCTCTATATTTAATAAGCGTCAGCAAACTCAATATGAGGTAAATTAGAAAGGAGGAGAGAATTGTGAGTAAGGGAGGAGGCAGAACCTCTGATCCAGATCTCTGAAGGAAGGTGCAGAGTTCAGATCCAATTGAATCTGATAGCTCAAATGTTGAACCAAACAACAATGAGACAACATGGATCTATCATTATGGTAAGGTTTTTTCCTGAGGAGTTAAAAAAATGAGATTTTCAGTGGTCTTTTAACTTATGTATTTGTCTTTGGTTCTGCTGCTAACCAGATTCTTAGACAAAGGGGTGATATAGATGAATTGATACACGGGATATTTAGAATGTTTCATATTTATAGGTTCTCTCCAAACAAGGTATTCAGCTTCAAAGGGCAGAACAAACAAAAATCCCAGTCTAACAAAAATCAGGGTACCAAGAGGAAATGGCAGGAGGGTAATACTTCTAAACCAAAGAAAAGGGTTTCCTTTCCCAAAAAAGATCATTCCCCTGCTGAAGAATGACTATGCCAAGACTCTGGGCATACTGACCTTTCCTTCTGTCCTTCTTCCCCTTTCATCTTCCCCCTTTCACCAGGCTTTTGATCAGCCTGGCCTCAAATAGTCTCAGACAAGTGGGTACTAAGAATAATTAAGTGAGGACACTCTTAGCAGTAAACAGAAAATCCTCCCTTCAGGGAAATCCCCTGCACCTTCCAGACTACACCCATCTGATATCCTTCCATATCACTGTTGGAGTATTCATTACAATAGGGAATGCCCTGCCTAGGACAGCCCAATGTCTGGCCAGTATACTAAAGCCTTTAAGTTGTAATGGGTATACCATACGTCACACATATGCTTCCCATGGTGTAAGGCATAAAGGTGACATCTGGACGTACCATCCTCAGAACTTCTTTGCTGCTGGTCTGAACGTCTTTGGAGTTGTTTTGTTTTTCTTGTTGCTGTATTGACTTGTTTTGGTTGTTGGTTTCATGTCATCCAGAAAGGGGAATGCCAGTATGGGCGACAGATTCCCCATAAAGATTATCATGAGCAGTGTTTATTTTGCCCTGCTTTTGTTCATACAGCCTTGCCCATCCCCAAAGGCAAAAAGGGAGGTTAGAATGGCTCCTGCTGCTAAGACTACTCAGATTCCTTCAACTCAGAAGTCTCCTTTTCTTGACAAAGTACTGTCTGACTAGCCTAGCCCTGCCCTTCAGTCCCATTCCTCTTTCTCTGCATCTATCCCTGTACCTTTCTGTTTGGTTAAAGGTCATCCAAGACTCCTGGGTTCTTTCTGTAATTCGTCAGGGGTATTTCATGGTTTGGAAATCCCTCCACACACACACAGACACACACACACGTACGTACACGTTTTGGGCATTCCTCAGGCACAACTGCCCTTTTTACAGAGGTACCTCAGGGTCTGTTGGCTCAAGAAGTTCCAGCTCCTCATAGGGGGAAGGGGTTTTACTCCAGAATGATCTTGGTCCCCAAGAAAGAAGGCACCTGGGAAACCCATTCTGGATCTCTCTCAGCTAAACTTTTTGAAGGTTTCTTCTTTCAGATGTTATCCCTTCAAACCTTATTTCCTCTTCTACTTCCCTAGGGTTTTCTAGTTTCCCTGGATCTCAAGGATGCTTATTTTCATAATCACCCCCTTTTCAAGAAGTTTTTACATTTCTCTGTTGCTTCCTGGCATTTTCAGTTCTCTGCTTTTCCCTTTGGCCTCTCTACTGCCTCAAGGGTCTTCACCAAATGCCTTGCTCCTGTGATTGCTTTCTGCAGATTGAGAGGAATACAGATCTTTCCTTACTTGGATGATCTGCTCATTCAGGACTGTTCTCCAGAGATTTTACTTCAGCGTCTACACTTTGCTATTTACCTTCTGCAAAGTCATTCCTGACTCCTCCTCAGGATCATGCCTTTCTAGGGTGCTGGCTAGGGTGCTCGCGGTATGCCACGAGATGCTTCTTTGACTATGGAATCTGTGGATGTCTCTATCTTGGATGGGTCCAGAGCCGCTGTGCTGTCACCGGCTTCTGAGGGTGTATTCAGGCCTACCGATTTTCATATTAAACCGACGACTTTGTTTCATGCCAAAAATACTGAATTTCTTAGGCTTAAAGTTTGCACTACGCCTAGGATACCGACAACCAAAAGCACCTTCTCAGGCCTCAAAAACAAATGATTAGAATGGCTGAAGACCTTATTACCTTAATTAGGGGAAGCCAGCCTTCCCCCTCAGAGACCTAGAACTGATTTTCCTTCTGATTCTTCTGATCAGGAATCTGATATCTCTGTTCCTTCTGACTACCAGGACAAACCCTTATCTACCTATGAGGATTCTGATGCAGAGAATTCCATTCCCTCTGCTTCCCCTCCAGAAGATTTTTCTTTTGGTGAAACCCTGCATACCCTTAGGGAGCATTTCCGCTGGGAAAGCCAGGACTACTTTTAGTCCAAAGAGAAACTCAGAATTTTTCGACCTGCCTCAGCAGAGGCCTCTAGCTATCCCTCCGGTTCAGGAGATTGTAGATGATGTTTTCTTGGAATCCAGCCTTACCCCAGATAGTTTGCTTCCAGCTCCCAGGAAACCTGACAGGTACTATGAGTACCTGACTCTTTCAAATTCCTTTGCAAGAATCCTACTGCGGATCCAGAGACCATTTCCCAAGGACCAAAAGGCATTAAGGCTACTACTGCCAAGAATCCTACCCCTTCTGACAGGGATTCTAGGGCTTTAGACAGATGAGGTAAGAAGATATACACCTCTGCTACTCTGGCCATTAGCGCTTTAAATTCCCAGTTTCATATGTTAAAGTATCAGCAAAATATTATGGGGCTAATTAAACAGAAAATTATGTTGATTCCTGACTGTGCAGAACACAAAGATTTACAAGAGTTAATGCATTCTGCTGACCAAGTTGGTAAACATACTTTGCAGTGTGGTTTTGATGCTTTAGAAGCTTCTTATAGGGCTGCTGTCACTGGGTCTGTTCTTAGAAGGCATGATTGTCTTAATGAACAAAACTTGCCAGATCATGTCAAAGCAAAATTACTGGTTGCACCCTTAAACCAAGAGCACCTATTTGGCAATAAAGCAGAAGTTGTTCTCAAAAGGATGGAGGAGAAAGCTAAATCTATGCAAACTGTTAAAGATTTCTTACAAGTACAGCCACCGAGATTCAGTAGGCATTGGCCTTCAAGGAACTGGTCCTTTCCAGTCTCTTCCAGGGCTTCTCAGTCCAAACCCAGGGGCAGCAGACCCCCAAGACTTCAGTCTCAGGTTATGCACAGATCTAAGCAGTGGGGTGCTCCTACGTCCAAAACAGGGAGTAGTAAGCCAACCCCTGTGGTAAACCTGCACAATGACTTATCCTTAACTCCCCCAAGCCTTGCTTAAGTACTTGCATCTTTAGGAGGAAAACTCGCCCTGCATGCAAAAAACTGGGAATATATTACCCAAGGCAAATGGGTTTTAAACATTGTTTCCCTAGGACACAGATTCCACTTCCACTCACTCCCAACCCTAAGTGGATGGCCAGACCTCTCACCAAGCCAGTGGGCGGAGGCCCAAAAGCAAGTACTTTCTCTCCTCAGCATCAAGGCTATTCAACCTGCCCCAGCAGAACAAAGGGGACAAGGCTTTTATTCAAGACTTTCAGAAAAGAAAACTCCTGGTGTCCTATCCTGGATTTATCTATTCTCAACACCTTTCTGGTGGTTTCAAAGTGCTAACTCTCCAACAGCTGCTTCCTATGCTATCCAAGGATGTTTGGCTGGCAACTCTAGACTTAAAAGAAGCTTACCTGCACATCCCCATAAGGAAATCTTGCTGGAAATACCTTCGCTTCAGGGCAGGCTCTATGCACCATCAGTTCTCTGCACTTCCCTTTGGCTTATCTACTGCGCCCAGGGTATTCACAAAGTGCCTAGCTCCTCCAGCCATTGCTTTTCGCAGGCAGAGAAGTATTCAGGTTTACCCATACTTGGACGATTGCCTGATTCAGGTGGAAAGTCAGGACTTGCTACTACAGCACCTGACATTTGTAAAGAGACTTCTAACTTCACTGGCGTACACCATCAACAAAAAGAAATCACACCTAGTACCCTGCCAGCAGATTGTATTACTGGGAGCAAGCTTGAACACAACTTCCCAGATGGCATTCCTTACTCCAGAGAAACAAATTTGACAACTTACTTCAACCTACTGGTCACCAAAACCCAGCTGCCTGCAAGAAAAATACTGCAAGCTCTGGGGTTCATGGCCGCTTGCATTCTGTTAATTCCATATGCAAGACTGAATATGAGGAAACTTAAATGTTATCTAAAAAGTCTATGGTGTCAACATTCTCAGGACCTGGAAACAATAATTCCTGTCATTCTGTGTCTAAGGGCAGAGTTCCTTTGGTGATCAGAGGCCTGCAACCACAACAAGGGACACTCTCACTCTACCCCCTGCCACCCAAACCCTAACAACAAAAGCATCAGACTATGCATGTGGGCTCACATGGCAGGGCAGTGCATTCAGGGCAAATGGAACCCAAAGCAGATGCACCTGTATATCAGTCAAAAAGAAATGTTAGCTGTGCAGAATGCCCTGACAGCCTTCAAAGGCCTTATTCTTCCAGTACAACTATTGGTAAAAACAAGACAACACCACAGATGTTCATCGTGCATACAGCTGCAGTCATTACACTTGGGTTATCCTGCCGTCAGGCGAGTCCTCGGTCGGCCGAATTCCAAAGTCTTGGTCCGGCGTCGGTTGTCGTCGCTTCCTCCCTAATGTCAGTGCGGCAGGGTATAAAAGAGGCAGCCGACGCCATTTTCTTCAGTCTTTCTTGCCGTGCAGTGCCCGAAGCAGAAGCAGTTCGCAAGTGCCGGTCGGCCAGCTCCTGAGATTTACGAAAAGTATTTCAGCCGAAGTCTTCTTTAAAGCTAAGTACCCCGTTGGGGGAACTTTTCTTGCCTCAGTCCGATGTCGGACAAAGTTAATAATTGCATTTCTTGTGGGAAGCAAATACCGCATAAGGATTTTCACTCTTACTGTATACCTTGCTTAGGGCCAGACCACGACGTCTCGGCCTGCCGTTTTTGTGCTAGATTTAACAAGCGCACTATTAAGCGCCGGGCGGAGTTCGCCCTTCATCATTTTGGCAAAAAAATTAATTATATCATGTCGTCGGATTTTCCGACACCAGTTACAGGCAAAAAATGCAAGGATAAGGACAGACGCCCGAGGCCTGCACCGAGTACTGAGATCACGCTAAGGCCGACTACCGGTTCTCCGGTTCTCAGCGAGGCGCCTACGCAGCCCCTGACTACCAATGAAACTATTTTACTGACGACTTCAGTACCCGAGGTTGCAGCTTCCTCTGTCTCCATTCCCACTGCAGATACCGACGCCACTCTTGGCGGAGAAATGGAAAATTTAGCGAGGCCTGTCAGTTCTGAAGGTGTTTTCAGGCCTACCACCTTCTCTATTAAATCGTTCTCTAAATCTAAAGCTCCAATGAAAATTAAAAAACAGGGTCCTCAGACCTCCTCTCAAGGCCCCATGCCTAAAAAACAGATGCTTAAAATGGCTGAGGATTTGATTACACTCATCAGGGGTTCTCAACCCCCCCTCAGACAAAAGACCCAGGTTGGAGGAAGACATCCATTCCTCAGACCAGGCTTCTATTACCTCAGACCTTTCTGAGGACCAGGATTACGCCTATTCCCCATTTGAAGACACTGATGCTGAGGAGTCTATTCCCTCGGTCTCCCCCCCTGAGGACTACTCTTTTGGGGAAACCCTTCATACATTGAGAGAGCACTTCCACTGGGAGGGCCAAGATTACTCCGATTCCAAGAAAAGGCTCAGGGAATTTCTGCTGCTTCCCCAGCATAGGCCCCTGGCTATTCCTCCTGCCTTAAATATTTTGGATGATGTGTACGCAGAAGCCAGTCTTAATCCAGACTCTTTACCCCCTGCCCCTGTTAAACCAGACAGATATTACCGGGTTCCTGATTCTCACCAGTTCATAGGTTCATACTAGGCTATCTGCCCTAGGGCATTTATAAGCCTAGCCAGAATGTGTTTGGCTTTCGCCACCCATTTTAAATTTATTTTGCTATGCCCTTTTTCGAGGTTAGTATACTGTGCCTCTATCTAACAGTGACACAGAAGTGATACCCGGGGTAAACCTACGATCTCCCATCCACTCATCAAGATTCCTCTTGAAGAGAGTCAATGAGGGACTCTGCCTAACCTGGACTGGGATTTTATTCCAGAGTGAAGGGAGCCTCTGGGTTATGAATCTGTCCCTCCAGCATGTCCTATTTATTTCAGTGCTGAGGTTCAAGTCTCGAGCGTAGCTCGATGGGATTTGGATTTTCTGAAGTGCAGCATGTCCATTAATTCGGGTTGGACATGGCTTTATCGTCAGGCACAGATCTCCTCTGAACAGGCGGTATGCCACTGAGTAGAGCTGGAGTTTCTTTAACCGGCAGCATATGGCATCTGTTTGAGCCCTTTGATCCTCTTGGTGAGGTACTTTTGGGGTCTTTCCAGTTGCTGCAGGTGTCTGGTAAGGTACATCCCAAAAGGGGCATTGTACTCAGTTATGGGCCTGATGAGGGATGAGTAAAGAGGCACGATGACCTCCCCTGATCTAGATGTGAATCCCTTCATGATTAGGTGGGCTATATAAAATGTTTTTCTAACCACTTTGGCCACGTGGTTGTCAAATGAGAGATTGCTATCAACTTGGGTCCCCAGGTCCCCAATTACTTCTTCTGTACTTAATGGATTTCCACCTATGTGGTAATTTGTGGGCACTTTGTTTTTGCCAAAGGGGATGACTATACACTTTTGGCATTTAGCTTGAGGCCATGGCTCTGGCACCAGTTGTCTGTTTCTATGAGGCCCTTTTGGAGGATGCTTGTGTCAGCTGGAGAGTCGATTATGGCACCCAGTTTGCAGTCATCTGCAAACTTGGTCAGCCACAGTCCTTCCGTGTTGGCCTGTACCTCCGGGAAATATATACCGAACAAGAGAGGTCCCAGGACTGAGCCTTGTGGGACACCACTTGTAACTGGTTTGGAGTCTGACATGGCTCCAGCAATTCTAACCATGTGGGTTCTGTCCTTGAGCCAGTTTGCAATCCATCTAGTGACATAGGGGTTTATATTTAAGCTGGTGAGCTTATCTATAATGCCCGAGTGGGGCATTGTATCGAAGGCTTTTGCGAGGACCAGGTAGGCTGTGTGGACCACCTTCCCCTCGTCAATGGTGTTGGTGACTGTTTCAAAGAAATCAACCAGGTTTAAGAGGCAGGATCTGCCCTTAACAAAGCCGAACTGGGTAGGATCCAGTGTCTGTAGGTCCCCAATATCTTTATTTATGAGGTCCATGATGATCCTTTCCATAGCTTTGCAGACCAAGCTAGTCAGGCTTATGGGGTGATAGTTTCCAGGATCCATTGAGGCACCACCTTTATGGAGAGGGACCACTGTTGCTGTACGCCACTCTTTGGGCACATATCCTGTAGTAAGGCTGAGATTGAACAGTAGTTTTATGTTTGGGTTTAGCTCTTCTTTGAGTTCATGTAGGACGCAGCCCACCATCTGGTCCCATTGATGCTGTGTTTTTTGCTTTGGAGAGGGCGGCTCTTACCTGAGCATCTGAGATGTCAGGGGGGCAGCACTCTGCTGGGATAGATATTTGCCCCTTTGGTGGGGAGGGGGGGGAGAAGTTTGAGCTGAACCTGTCAGCTAGGATGTTGGCAATGTCTGTGGGTTCGGTGTATTTTTTGTCATTTTGGACTAATTCTGAGCATATCTGGGAATTACCACCCAGGTTCCTAACATAACTAAAGAAAGCCTTGTGATTATCCTTAGTGTCCTGTGCAATTTTTCTCTCGAAGCTGGCCTTAGACAATTTTATATGTGCCCGTAGTTTTTTGCTAATACTGATCAGTGATGCCTTCCCTTTTTGGGATTTTGCTTTATCATTTAGTAGCTTCCTCCTTCTATTGTATAGTTTGTTTATGGCTGGGGTCCACCAGACAGGACGTCTGCCTTTGGAGGATTGGGTCTTGGTTTTATTTGGGATCGCATGATCCCTGCATTCCTGAAGGTGTTCATAGAATGCGTTTATAAAGGATTCTGCGGTCAGGGCTGTATTTTCCACAGGCCCGGGCGCTTTGAAGGATTCCACCTCAGTTTTGAGGAGTGTAAAATTTGCTTTAGAGACGTTTTTCACTGTGGTTTTCTGGGCAGGGGGTGGGGTCGGGATGTGAATATCCAGTGAGATTAGTTTATGGTCTGATCTTACCAGTGAGGGATACACTTCTGGTCTGGAGCATAGAGTCCCCATGTTGGTGATGATCAGGTCCAGTATGTTTTCCCCTCTTGTGGGAGTGGTAACAAGTTGTTCCATAGCATTTGAGTTTATAAATTCTAGGAACCTTTGGGCTAGGGTGTTGGAGCTAGAGTAATGCTCCCAGTCTATGTTTGGGTAGTTGAAGTCGCCCAATATAATGGTGTTTGGAGAGACCTTCATATTTTCCAGTGTTCTCAGGAAGGCCGAGTGGGGTTCCTGGGTTTGGGAGGGTGGTCTGTAGCAGGCTATAAACTGGAAGGCAGTTTTACCCACTGTTAGTTGCACATGGATAGTCTCTGATGCTTCGTGCTTTGCCACCAACCTGGAGGTGTGGGTATCTTTGATGAATATCGATACTCCCCTCCTTTTGTGGTTTGGTCCAAGTTTTGGGGCGAAAAGCATGGTATGAGGTATAACCTGGTAGTGCTGGGGTGCTCTCGGGAGCCCTGAACCAGGTTTCTGTTACTGCACAGATATCGATGTTCTCCATGCTAAGGAGAGTTTTGAGTGCGTGCATCTTGAGGTTTAGACTTCTGGCGTTGAGTAGCATTACTCTTAGTTTCTTATCCCTTGTGATACCTATGGAGGTGGGTTTGTCTTTTGAGCCTTGCCTAAAAAAGGCACTATGGGGTAGCAAGAGCCTTTGCCAATATCCGAAAGCCCAGGGGTGACAGGTGCAAGCCGTCCCTAGCGAAGCATCATGGCTTGCCGAGCATATCATCCCAAGCTGACAGGCATTGGATCCCCTTTGAATGACACCAGTACTTAAGCCAATTGTTGAAATTGATCATCTTGTCTTCATATTGTGGCATCATTCTTGGTGAGGGTAAGATGCTACTCAAGGTCAGGGTCATACCGGCCTGGGCTACATGCTCAGAGAGCTCCTTTATGTCTCTTTTCATGTAGTCCAGGGAGGTACGTCTCAGGTCATTCACACCAGCATGGACAATGACTGAGTCATATTTGTACTTGCCTTGGAGTGACCTGAGTGCTTGTGTTATGTGGCGGATCCTAGCACCCGACAGGCTGCTCACCGTGACCCTCTCCTTGTTCAGCCTGGTGAGCGGGACGTCAGTGTGCCTGACGATAGTCACCTATTACAAGTGTGTCAGGTGTGTTGTTTAGTCTTAAGGGCTAAAAGCCCTTCTGCTGACCCAGAAACTATTTCTCAGGGTCCCAAGGGGGTTAAGACCTCTACTGCTAAAAACCCTTTACCTTCAGAGAGATTCCAGAGCATTAGAAAGGTGGGGGAAAAAGGTGTACACATCAGCCACTTTAACCATGAGGGCATTAAACTGTCAATTTCATATGTTAAAGTACCAGCAGTTCTTGCTATCTCAGCTAAAAAGCAAAATGACACCAACAGAACAACCAGATTTGAAAGAGTTGCAGGACACAAGTGGGGAAACATACATTACAGTGTGGTTTTGATGCTTTAGAGGCCTCATGTAGAGCTGCTGTCATGGGGTCGGTCATACGTAGACACGCTTGGCTCAAAGAGCAAACCTTATCAGATCATGTCAAAGCAAAGTTATTAGATGCACCACTACAAAAAGATGTATTGTTTGGTGTTAAAGCGGAGGAGGTACTAAAGAAAATGGAGGAAAAAGCGAAATCTATGCAAACAGTTAAAGATTTTTTGCAAGTGCAGCCTCCACGCTTCAGCAGAAACTGGCCTTCAAAAAAGTGGTTCTTTCCAGCCACAGACAGATCCCAAAGGGGGTAGATACAGACGCCCAAGGGGTAGAGGACAGCCTCAAGGATCTTACAGAGCTAGGCAGTGGCAAGCAGCAGCCACAAGAGGTGGAGAAGATAGACCACAGTCATTTAGAAAACAGACACAATGACTTTCCCCTATGCCTGCCAAACAAAGCAATAATGGCAGCACCTTTGGGTGGAAAACTGGCCTTATTTTCAAAAAACTGGCACATTGTTACAAAGGACAAATGGATTCTGGATATTATAGACAGAGGCTACAGGTTCCACTTTCACACCCTTCCAAAAATGAGAGGCATGCTAAATCTGCCACAAAATCAATGGGCAGAGGCACAAAAACAAATTTCCGCTCTCATGGATATGAAAGCAATTCAAGAGGTACCTGCAAAGGAACAAGGTCAAGGCTTTTATTCAAGACTATTTCTGGTACCAAGGAAGGACAAAGATTGGAGACCCATCTTAGACCTATCTGTTCTAAACACATACCTAGAGGTACCAAAATTCAAGATGCCCACATTACAGCAGCTTCTTCCCATGCTGGGCAAGGAGTCTTGTCTGGTAACGTTGGACCTCAAGGAGGCATACCTTCATGTCCCTATCAGACAAGATTGCAGAAGATACCTCAGATTTCTTGCAGGTTCAACCCATTATCAATTCTCTGCATTGCCCTTTGGCTTATCTACTGCACCCAGAGTGTTTACAAAATGCCTGTCATCAGTAATTGCTTTCTGCAGACAACGAGGAATACAAATCTACCCATATCTGGACGACTGCCTGATCCAAGCAGACAGCAAGGACATTCTATTACAGCATCTGGCATTTGTAATAAAACTATTAAACTGCCTGGGGTACACAGTGAACAAAAAGAAATCAAAACTAATACCCTCTCAACAGATAATTTTCCTGGGTGCCAGCTTAAATACAATGGCCCAGATGGCTTACCTCATGCCAGACAAACAAGGGCAACTGTCTCAATACTTCAACAAAATGGCAACTTTAGCCAGGCTAACTGCAAGGAAAATCCTGCAGGCTCTGGGGTTCATGGCATCTTGCATCCTACTAATACCATTTGCAAAGCTGCATATGAGGAAACTACAATGGTACCTAAAAAACTTAAGGTCTCAACATAGCCACTGCCTTCAAAAGGAATTTTTGTGGTGGGCTCAAGCATGCCAAAGAAACACGGGTCTCCCTTTCTGTATACCACAAGCAAGTCAGATCATCACAACAGACGCCTCAGACTACGCCTGGGGAGCTCACGTCAGATCAGTGCATCCAGGGAAAATGGTCCCAAAAACAGATGCACCTTCACATCAATCAAAAGGAGATGCTAGCTGTGCAAAATGCTCTTATGACCTTCAAGGACCTACTACACCCGGGCCAGCTATTAATAAGGACAGACAACACCACAGTCATGTGGTACATAAACAGGGAGGGACACATTCATACCCCCTGTGCAGACAAGCTATGACCCTGTGGAACACAGCATTGGAATTACAAGTTCAGCTGCAGGCACAATTCCTGCCAGGGAAGGAAAACACACTGGCAGACAACTTAAGCAGAATTATGACAGACCCACACGAATGGAAGTTGCATCCTCAAGTCTTCTCAAAGATAACTCAAGTATGGGGACAGCAGACATAGATCTGTTTGCTACCCACAGAAATTACCAGTTGGAAAAATTCTGCTCAAGGACCTATCATCCACAGGCATGGAAAGTGGACACACTCTCTTTCAACTGGACAGCATTGACAGTCTATGCCTTCCCTCCTTTACCGCTACTGACCAAAGTCCTATTAAAAAACAGAGCAGAGAGGCCACAAATGATTCTCATTGCTCCAGACTGGCCACGACAGCACTGGTATCCTCTCCTAAAGAGCCTCTCTCACGCACCACCATGGATCCTGCCTCAAGTTCCTCTTCTGTTGTCACAGCACAACTACAAGACCCTTCACAGCCAGCTCAGAACTGTAAATCTAGCTGCATGGAAAATACCTTAATTTGCCAACAGACTCCCCTCTCCAAAGAGGTACAGGATGTCATCTTGGAGGCCAGGAGACCCTCCACTAGAAAAACCTACTCCGCCAAATGGAAACGATTTTATTCCTGGAATCAAGCAAAAGGCCAGAATCCTTGGGTAATAAATATACCTCAGATTCTACAGTACCTAGCTGAGATGTTAAACAGTGGCCTTTCCTTCTCTTCCATCAAGATCCACGCTTCTGCCATTTCAGCACAATACAATACGGATCCTCCTTTATTCTCACATCCTCTATTAAGGCAGTTCCTCAGAGGGGCAAAAAATATAAAACCCCCACGGAAACCACCAGCTCCAGCTTGGGACCTCAACTTCGTATTGGAGAAGCTGACACTGCCTCCTTTTGAGCCGGCATCTTCAGCAGAGCAATACTTGTCGTGGAAAACAGCCTTGCTTCTGGCTATTACCTCAGCACGCAGGGTTTCAGAGCTACAGGCCCTCATGGCTGTGCAACCATTCATTATTTTCCATCAGGACAGGGTTTCCTTACGAACCAACCCTACCTTCATGCCAAAGATAGTATCCAGTGTGGCTTTGAATCAGGTAATTCATTTACATGCCTTTTATCCAAATCCACAGAATAAAGAGGAGAGTCTACTACACTCCTTGGACATTCACAGTCAACTTCGCTATTACTTGGACAGAACAAAGTCATTCAGGAAATCTGAGCAGCTCTTTGTGTCCTATGCTACAGGTGCTCAAGGAAAGGCTATTTCCAAACAGACTATTTCAAAATGGATAGCCCACTGCATACGCTTTTGTTATTCATTTCATGGAAAGTCAGTGCCTGCATACATCAGATCCCACTCCACCAGGGCTGCAGCTATCTCAGCAGCTTTCCTCAGGGGGGTCCCTACCAAGGACATTTTGGAAGCAGCTACGTGGAGTTCAGTGCACATTTTCACCAAGCACTGCCACCTTCCACTATACTCAAAATCTAGAGCGAGCTTTGCCACAGCAGTCCTGCAGGGCATTCTAGCCCCTCCAAATTCCGCTTAGTACCAGCCACCCTTACTTAGATTTGAGATTCTACCCAAGTGTAATGACTGCAGCTGTATGCACGATGAACACAGTACAGTTTTGTACCTACCATAAATGTAGATGTTCGAGTGCTCATACAGCTGCAGTCCAGGTTACCCTCCCTCCATCCCCTCATAGGACAGGGCTTATGACAAACACCTTAAAAACAACCTATTTGGGGTATTCCTTCATGGTGTATTTGCTTGCAACGACTGTTTTGATTTATTTACTTATGTATGTTTGCATAGCATCATGTATTGCCTTCCTTTCTGGGGGCACCTGACATCTGGGGCAAGAAAAACTGAAGAAAATGGCGTCGGCTGCCTCTTTTATACCCCTGCCGCACTGACGTCAGGGAGGAAGCGACGACAACCGACGCCGGACCAAGACTTTGGAATTCGTCCGACCGAGGACCCGCCTGACGGCAGGATAACCCAAGTGTAATGACTGCAGCTGTATGAGCACTCGAACATCTACATTTATGGTAGGTACAAAACTTTACTTTATGTGGTACATGGGGGGGGGGGGCACATTCCTACCCACTCTGCAGACTAGCCATGGATCTGTGGAACACAGCCTTGAGCAACCAAGTGCACTTACAAGCTCATTTCTTGCCAGGCAAGCTAAATTCACTGGCAGACGACTTGAGCAGAAATCTCATGGACCCATACGAATGGAAACTGGAACCCAAAATATTCAAAAGTTTGGGGAACAGATGGGGGGACACCAGAGGTGGACCTGTTCTCTTCCCCTCAGAATTATTAATTGAACAAATACTGCACCAGAACTCCCCACAGCCAAGCTTGGAAGGTGGATGCTTTATCCTTTTCCTTGGAAAAGCCTCTCAGTCTATGCCTTTCCCCCTCTGCCTCCCCTCTCAAATGTTTTACTAAAGATCAAACAGGATAAGCCAAGGACAATCCTGATTACACCAGACAGGCCACGTTAGCACTGGTATCCTCTTTTGCACAGTCTGACAGTGCTACAACCATGGCACCTGCCTCAGACCCCTTCCCTGCTGTCCCAGCAGGGGGGCCAAATTCTGCACCCTCACCTTCAGACCCTGAAATTTGCAGCCTGGCTAATCCCCTGTACTCACCTCTAGCAACCCTCAGTAAGCAGGTGCTGAATGTCATTCTTGAGGCAAGGAGGCCTAGTACTAGAAAATCCTATTCAGAAAAGTGGAAAAGATACTGTTCCTGGAGCCAGTCTCAAGGGATGGCCACAACTGTGCCCAGCTTACCTCATATACTAGATTGCTTAATAGAAATGCACAAGGGCCAATCCTTCTCTTCAATTAAGATTCATGCCTGTGCCATCTCAGCTCATTATAATACTGAGCCACCTCTCTTCTCTCATCCTCTGGTAAAACAGTTCCTTAGAGGGTCCAAAAATTTAAGACCCCCCCCCAGGAAAGCTCCCACTCCAGCCTGGGACCTTAACTTTGTATTGGAAAAACTTACACCCCCCCCCCCCGCTTTGAACCAGCTGCTACAGCAGAGTTGAAATTCCTCTCATGGAAAACAGCTTTACTTCTAGCCATCACTTCAGCAAGAAGAGTGAACTGCAGGCCCTTATGGCAGTGGAACCCTTCATTATCTTCCATGCGGACAGGGTTTCCCTCAGGACTTAGCCCGTCTTTTATGCCCAAGGTGGCATCTAGTGTGGCTTGAAATCAGTCCATTTATTTGCCTACTTTTTTCCCCTAATCTTCAAAATAAAGGGGAAAGTATACTGCATTCTCTAGACGTGCACAGACAGCATGGATTCTATTTGTACAGGACTAAGCCTCTCAGAAAATCTGAACAGCTGCTAGTCAGCTTTGCTGCAGGGGTAGAGTGGAAGGCCATTTCAAAGCAAACCATATCTAAATGGTTAGCACACTGCATCCATTTCTGCTACAAGCACCATGGAAAACCTACCCCACAGGGGATAAGAACACATTCCACTAGGGCTACATCCATCTCTACTGCATTTCTCATAGGAGTCCCTACCAGGGACATCCTGGAAGCTGCAACCTGGAGCTAAGTACACACTTTCACGAAGCATTACCACTTGCCTATCTTTTCTAAATCCAGAGCTGGATTTGCCACAGGAGTCTTACAGGGCCTGATTGCCAGGCCTAATGCTTCTTAATCTACCTCCACCCTTCCTTAGCTTTTGGGAATCAACCCAGATGTGATGACTGCAACAGTGAAACACGAAGAACATAGTACAGGTGTGTACACTTAACATAAATGTAGATGTTCCAGTGTATTCATTGTTGCAGTCCTGGTTACCCTCCCTTTAGCCCCCTGATGATCTTTGCTTTCAACTATCCTTTTTGGTTTGGCATATCTTATACTGTGTGTATTTGCTTTTTGCTGGGGGTGTTTCATACCATATAATTGCTTCATATTTTGGAGGCACCTGAAATCTGGGGCAAGAAAAACTGATGTAATGGCGTCGACTGCATGTTGTATACCCCTGACAACATGACGTCATGGAAGAAGCGACAGCATCCGACGCAGAAATCCCAAGACTCTGGTATTCAGGCCGGCTGAGGACTACCTGCAGGCTGATAACCCAAATGTGATGACTGCAACAGTGAATACACTCTAACATCTACATTTATGGTAAGTGTACACAACTGTACTTTTCCACCATTCCCGTGCTTCCTGTGGCCAAACTTCATATGAGAAAGCTCCAGTGGTTTCTGAAGTCCGAGTTCAACATTCTCATCTTTTACATTTTCTTGTCCCTGTACTTCCATGTCTCAAGCTGGAACTTCATTGGTGGATTCATCAGTTGTCCCTCAACCCAGGGCTACCTTTTCAATTTCCAGTCCCTTGTCAGGAACTCTTTCCAGATACCTTGGATGTGGGATGGGGTGCCTCCTTCATTCCTCTGATGGTGCAGGGTCTTTAGTCTTGTTGACAAAATAAATTCCACATCAGTGTCAAAGAGATGAGAGTTGCTCTTCTGGCTCTAGGCCTGTCATTCTCTTTTGCTTCCAGGGCCCCTCAGAATTCTCAGACAGTACCACACTGATGTAGTGTAGCAACAAACAAGAGGGGACAAGGTTTTATCTCCTGTGTAGACTAGTTCTTCAGATTTGATATCTAGCTATCCAGTATCCGGTGACCCTTCAGGCAGTTTATATTCCCTCAGATCAAAGCATAGTGGCATTTTCTCTAAGCAGGTCCATAACACAATCGCACAAGTGGATGCTTCACAGGGATGTGTTTCTGAATATTTCCCACTAGTGGGTACTCCTCAAGTAGATCTCTGTGCCACCAATCTGAACAGACAGCTTCCTCTCTTTTGCACCAGAGTCTTATGTCCTCTGGCTTGGAAGGTGGACGCCCACTCTTTCTTGGAAGGGGATGTTTCTTTATGCCTTCCCTCCCCTACCTCTCAGTGTTCATCGTGCATACAGCTGCAGTCATAACAGATGGGGTTCTCCTGCCATCAGGCGGGTCCTCGGTCGGCCGAATTCCAAAGTCTAGGTCCGACGTCGGTTGTCGTCGCTTCTTCCCTGACGTCAGTGCGACAGGGATATAAAGGAACCAGCCGACGCCATTTTCTTCAGTCTTTCTTGCCGCGCGGTGCCCGAAGCAGAAGCAGTTCGCAAGTGCCGGTCGGCCAGCTCCTGAAGTTACAAAAATTTGGAAACCTAAGTCTTCTTGAAAGCTAAGTACCCCGTTGGGGAAACTTTTCTTGCCTCAGACCAATGTCAGACAAAGTTAATAATTGTATTTCATGTGGGAAGCAAATACCGCATAAGGATTTCCATTCCCTCTGTATACCTTGTTTAGGCCCAGACCACGACGTCTCGGTCTGTCGCTTTTGTGCTACATTCAACAAACGCACCATTAAGCGTCAGCATTATTTTGGAAAAACGTTTAACTATATTATGTCGTCGGATACTCCAACTCCAGTTTTGTCTAAAAAACGCAAAGATAAGGACTGACACACGAGGTCCGCGGCCTCTACCGACACCACGCCAAAGCCGACTACACGTGATCCGGTTCTCAGCGAGGCGCCTACGCAGCCCCTGACTTCCGACGACACTTCATTGGCAGTGTCTCCTGTGCCCGAGGTCGCAGGCTCCTCGGCCCACACCCTGACTACAGATACCAAAGCCACTCCTGGCGTTGAACCTCAAAATGTGGACAGGTCTACCTCCACTCAAGGTGTCTTCAGACCTTCCTCTTCTTTTTCCATTAAGGCTTTCACTAAGTCTAAAGCAGCCATGCATTCTAAGAGACCAGCTACACAGGGCCCATCTCCAGGCCCCATGCCTAAAAAACAGATGCTTAAAATGGCTGAGGATTTAATTACTCTTATCAGGGGTTCTCAACCCCCACCGGACAAAAGGCCCAGAGTGGAGGAAGAATCCCCCTCCTCTGATCAGGGCTCCATTATTTCAGAGCACTCTGATGATCAGGAACATTCTTACTCCCCTTTTGAGGACTCTGATGCAGAGGAAGTCCATTCCTTCTGTATCCCCCCCCCCCCCCCAGAGGATTATTCATTTGGGGAAACTTTGCATACCTTAAGGGAACACTTCCACTGGGAAGGCCAAGATTATTCAGATTCCAAGAAAAGGCTTAGGGAATTTCTCTTGCTACCTCAGCACAGGCCTCTGGCTATACCTCCTGTCTTGGACATCCTAGATGATGTTTATTCGGAGGCCTGCCTTAACCCGGATTCTCTGCCTCCAGCCAGGTACTGCAGGGTTCCTGACTCGCACCAGTTTCTATAAAAAAGCCATGCTGCTGACCCAGAAACCATCTCACAGGGCCCCAAGGGAATTAAGGCCTCCACTGCTAAAAATCCATTACCTTCCAAGAGAGATTCCAGATCCTTAGAAAGGTGGGGAAAAAAGGTATATACCTCGGCTACCTTAACCATGAGGGCCTTAAACTGTCAGTTCGATATGCTAAAATACCAACAGTTTTTGTTATCACAATTGAAAAGTAAAATGTCACAACCTGAACAACCAGACTTGAAGGAGTTGCAAGATTTGATGCATAGTGCAGAACAAGTGGGTAAGCATACCTTACAATGTGGTTTTGATGCTCTAGAGGCCTCATGTAGAGCTGCTTTTACAGGATCAGTCATACGTAGACATGCCTGGCTCAAGAAACAAACCTTGCCTTGATCATGTCAAAGCTAAATTACTAGATGCCTCTCTACAAAAGGATGTATTATTTGGTGCTAATGCTGAGGAGGTATTAAGGAAAATGGAGGAAAAGGCTAAATCAATGCAAACTGTGAAAGATTTTCTACAGGTGCAACCTCCACGTTTCAGTAGAAATTGGCCTTCCAAAAATTGGTCCTTTCCAGCCACGGACAGACCCCAAAGAGGTAGATACAGGCGCCCCAGGGGCAGAGGACAATCCCAAGGATCGTTTAGAGGCAGACAATGGCAAGCTCCTACACAAAGAGGTGGTGAGGATAACTCGCAATCATTCAGAAAGCAAGCCCAATGACTTTCCCCTTTGCATGCCAAGCAAGACTCAAATGGCAGCACCCTTAGGAGAAAAACTGGCATTATTTTCAAAAAATTGGCATATTGTCACAAAAGACAAATGGATCCTGGACATTATAAACAGAGGCTACAGATTCCATTTTCACACCCTTCCAAAAATGAGAGGCATGCCAAACCTGCCACACAATCAAAGGGCAGAGGCACAAAGGCACTTTACAGATCTCATAGACATGAAAGCTATTCAAGAGGTACCTACGCACGAACAAGGTCAAGGTTTTTTTTCCAGACTATTCCTGGTACCAAGGAAGGGAAAAGATTGGAGACCTATTTTGGACCTATCCATCCTAAACACATTTCTACTTGTACCAAAATTCAAGATGCTAACTCTACAGCAGCTTCTTCCCATGCTGGGCAAGGAGTCTTGGCTGGTAACATTGGACCTCAAGGAGGCATACCTGCATGTCCCAATCAGACAAAATTGCAGAAGATACCTCAGATTTCTTGCAGGTTCAACCCATTATCAATTCTCTGCATTGCCCTTTGGCTTATCTACTGCACCCAGAGTATTCACAAAATGCCTGGCATCAGTAATTGCCTACTGCAGACTTCAAGGGATACAAATATACCCCTATTTGGACGACTGCCTGATCCAAGCGGACAGCAAGCACATTCTTCTGAAACATCTGGCTTATGTAATAATGTTGAACTCTCTGGGATACACAGTCAACAAAAATAAATCAAGGCTAATACCCTCTCGAAAGATAATTTTCCTGGGTGCCAACTTGGACACAAACACCCAGATGGCCTACCTCATGCCAGAGAAGCAGGGGCAACTAACTCAATACTTCAGAACACTAGCAAATTTCACCAGGCTGACTGCAAGGAAAATCCTGCAGGCTCTGGGATTCATGGCATCTTGCATCTTACTAATCCCATGTGCAAAGCTGCATATGAGGAAACTTCAATGGTACCTGAAAAACCTATGGTCTCAACACAGCCACAGTTTGGAAACAATAATACCACTAATTCCATGTCTACAAAAGGAATTTCTGTGGTGGGCTCAAGCATGCCAAACAAACACAGGTCTTCCATTCAGCAAGCCTCAAGCGAATCAAGTCATCACAACAGACGCCTCGGACTACGCCTGGGGGGTGCACATGGCAGATCGGTGCATTCAGGGCAAATGGTCCCAAAAAGAAAAGCACCTTCACATCAATCAAAAGGAAATGCTAGCAGTAATAAATGCTATTATAGCTTTCAAAGACCTTCTGCAACCAGGTCAACTATTGATAAGAACGGACAACACCACAGTTATGTGGTACATAAACAGGGAGGAACACATTCATACCCCTTATGCAGACTGGCCATGTCCCTTTGGAACATGGCCATGGACTTACAAATCGAACTACAAGCACAGTACTTGCCAGGCAAGGAAAACACGCTGGCAGACAACCTAAGCAGAAATATGACAGACCCACACGAATGGAAGTTGCATCCAAAAGTTTTTACAGAAATCCAAGCATGGGGAAGGCCAGACATAGATCTCTTTGCCTCCCACAAAAATCACCAATTGACAAAATTCTGCTCAAGGATTTTCCATCCAAAGGCCTGTAGAGTGGAGACTGTCTCTTTCAGTTGGACATCAATGACAGTTTATGCCTTCCCACCTCTTCCTCTGCTGCCCAAAGTTCTATTGAAAACCAGAGCAGACAGACCAAAGATGATTCTCATTGCTCCAGACTGGCCAAGACAACACTGGTACCCACTCCTGAGGAGCCTGACGCATTCCCCACCATGGACCCAGCCTCTAATGCCTCTTCTCCTGACTCAGCACAGCTTCAAAATTCTTCACAGCCAGCTAAAAACACTCAATCTAGCCGCATGGAAGATTCCTTAGCATCACAACAGACCCTACTCTCCAAGGAGGTGCAGGATGTCATTTTGGAGGCTAGAAGGCCGTCAACTAGAAAAGCTTATTCCGCAAAATGGAAACATTTTTGTGTCTGGAATGAGAAAAAGGGTCAGGATCCTGGAAAACTGAATTTACCTCAAATACTGCAGTATCTAGCTGAGCTGCTAAGCAGTGGACTTTCATTCTCCTCCATCAAAATCCATGCCTCAGCCATTTCTGCAGAATACAACACTGATCCACCCTTATTCTCTCACCCTCTCTTAAGACAGTTCCTCAGAGGGGCTAAGAATCTAAGACCCCCAAGGAAACAACTAATACCTGCTTGGGATCTCAATTTCCTTCTGGAAAAACTGACCTTGCCTCCCTTTGAGCCAGCTGCCTCATCAGATTTGCAATATTTATCCTGGAAAACAGCTTTCCTTCTGGCTATTACCTCAGCTTGTAGTTTCAGAACTACAAGCTCTCATGGCTGTGCAGCCTTTTATCATCTTCCATCAGGACAGAGTTTCCTTACGAACCAACCCGTCCTTTATGCCTAAAGTGGTATCCAGGGTAGCTTTGAATCAGGCCATACACTTACCTACCTTTTATCCTAATCCTCAAAACAAAGGGGAGAGATTACTACATTCCTTGGACATCCACAGACAACTGCGTTATTATTTGGACAGAACAAAAACTTTCAGAAAATCAGAACAGCTCTTTGTGTCCTATGCTGTAGGAGCTCAAGGAAAGCCAATTTCCAAACAGACAATCTCAAAATGGATAGCCCACTGCATACGCTTTTGCTATTCTTTTCATGGCAAAACTGTACCTACAGGCATCAGATCTCACTCCACAAGGGCCACAGCTACCTCTGCAGCTTTCCTCAGAGGAGTTCCTACCAAAGATATTTTGGAAGCAGCCACTTGGAGTTCTGTGCATACCTTCTCCAAGCACTACCACCTACCATTATACTCCACAACTAGAGCAGGCTTTGCCACTGCAGTCTTGCAGGGCATCCTGGCTCCACCTAGTTCCACCTAGTGCCTACCACCCCTTTCTTAGCTTTGGGATTCTACCCATCTGTTATGACTGCAGCTGTATGCACAATGAACATAGTACAGTTTTGTACCTACCATAAATGTAGATGTTCGAGTGCTAATACAGCTGCAGTCCAGGTTTCCCTCCCTCCTTCCCCTCTTGGGACAGGCCTATTGGCTAACACCTCCTCATACAACTTGATTGGGGTATTCATTTATGGTGTATTTGCTTGCAACTACTGTATTTTGATTATATTGCATTGCTTTATTACACAAATTTATGTATTGCCTTCCTTTTGGGGGCACCTGACATCTGGGGCATGAAAAACTGAAGAAAATGGCGTCGGCTGGTTCCTTTATACCCCTGTCGCACTGACGTCAGGGAAGAAGCGACGAAAACCGACGCCGGACCTAGACTTTGGAATTCGGCCGACCGAGGACCCGCCTGACGGCAGGAGAACCCCATCTGTTATGACTGCAGCTGTATTAGCACTCGAACATCTACATTTATGGTAGATACAAAACTGTACTTTCTGAAGATCCTGTTCAAGATAAAACAGGATGGTCCCAAATGACTCCCTTTTGGCCAGACAGCATTGGTTCCACATTCTGAATTTAGCCAAGGGTAGTCATCACAAGTTACCTCTCAGGGTGGACCTACTTGCCCAAGACAAGGGGGTCCCTTATCCATCCCCACATGTCCTCTCTTCAGCTGATGTTGTAGGTGATAGGGTTTTGATCCCTTTCAGACCGCATTTTTCTGAGGATGTGTTTCAAGTCCTGCAGGAGGCCTGGAAACCCAATACTAGAAAATCTTTCTTGTCCAAATGGAAGAGATTTTCTATCTGGTGTCTTTCTCGTAACCTGGTTGCACTTACTGTGGCTGTTCCTTTATTTCTCTCTTATTTGTGTGAATTGCGCAGTGCTGGGTTGGCATATTTTTCTGTTAAAGCCCACCCACCTATCAGCTGTTTCTGCTGGTCTGCTTTTGACTCCCCGTTTGGCCTAAATTGAAGGCCAAACAGATGTTCTTCGTGTTTCACTGTTGCAGTCATTACATTTGGGTTATCTGCTTGCAGGTAGCCCTCAGTCGGCCTGATTAACTAAGTCTTGGTTCCGGCGTCGGTTGCTGTCCCTTCTTTCATGACGTCAGGGGTATAAAACATGCAGCCAACGCCATTACATCAGTCCTTCTTGCCGTGCGGTGCCTGAAGCAGAAGCAGTTCGCTAGTGCCGTTCGGCTGACTCCTGAAATTTTCGTTTTCGAGTTTCAGAACTGAAGTTTTCAACTAAAGCTAAGTACCCTGTTGGGGAAACTTTTTCTTGCTCCTTACCGATGTCAGTAAAAGTTGATAATTGCATTACTTGTGGAAAGCAAATACCTCATAAAGATTTTCATTCGTACTGTATTCCTTGCCTAGGCCCTGACCACGACTTACCTTGCTGTCGGTTTTGTGCTTTATTTAATCAACGCACTATCTGTCGTCTGTATATTTTCACCTCTAAATATTTTGGTTCTCAGTTTAATTATCCAGAAATGTTGTCTTGTTAGCCATCTGACTACTGGGATTCTGAAAAAATGCAAAGATAAAGACTGAGACAGGCTGCCGAGGTCCAAAACTGCCGACGACACTTCTCCTAAGCCAGTCGCCGGTACCCAGTGAGGCACTTTCACAGCCCCTTATACCCGGTACTTCTGATTCGCAGGCCTCTACTGAGACCTATTCGGAGTCCGGTATGCCACGAGATGCTTCAACTGTGGAACCCGCAGATGTCTCTACCTTGGATGGGTCCGGAGCCGCTGTGCGGGCACCGGCTTCTGAGGGTGTATTCAGGCCTATGGACTTGCATATTAAACTGACGCCTCTTTCTTCTCTTAGGCCTAAATCTCAAACCATGCCTAAAAAACGAAGCCCAGGCCACATGCTCAGGCCTCTATTCTTAAAAAACAAATAAGAATGGCTGAAGATCTAATAACTTTAATCAGGGGTAGCCAACCCCCCCACCCTTTCTAAGAGGCCTAGGACTGAAGAGGCTTATGAATCTTTTGATCAGAATTCTGTTTTTTTCTGATTCTTCTGATTATCTGCATTTGCCCTTATCTACTTATGAGGATTCTGATGGAGAGCACTCAATTCCCTCTGCTTCCCTTCCAGAGGATTGTTCTTTTGGGGAAACTTTACATACTCTAAGGGAGCATTTCCACTGGGAAAGCCAGGATTTTTCTGATTCCAAAAAGAGGCTTAGGGATTTCTTACTCCTACCTCAGCATAGGCCTTTAGCTATTCCTCCTGTACTAGACATTGTCGGTGCTTTTTCGGAATCTAGTTTGGCCCCTGATTCTTTGCCTCCTGCTCCCAGAAAACCAGACAGATACTACAGGGTCTCTGAGTCACACAAGTTCCTTTTTAAAAATCCTGTTGCGGTTCCAGAGACCATTTCACAGGGGCCCAAGGGCATTAAGGCTTCTACTGCTAAAAATCCTACCCCTTCTGATAGGGATTTCAGGGTGCTGGATAGATGGGGTAAGAAGGTTTACACTTCTGCAACCTTGGCCATTAGGGCTTTAAACTGCCAGTTTCATGTGTTAAGGTATCAGCAACATGTTGGATTGCTTAAACAGAAAATGATGTTGATTCCTGACTCTGTGGAAAATAAAGAATTAAGAATTTACTGCATTCTGCTGAACAAGTTGGAAAACATACTTTGCAATGTGGTTTTGATTCATTAGAGGCCTCTTGCAGGGCCGCTGTCACTGGGTCTGTGCTCAGAAGGCATGCTTGGCTTAAGGAGCAATCTTTGCCTGATCATGTTAAAGCTAAATATGTGGATGCTCCCTTAAATCAGGACAGTCTGTTTGGCAATGAGGCTGAGGAAGTTATTAAAAAGATAGAAAATAAAACTAAATCTATGCAAACTGTTAAAGATTTCTTACAAGTTCAGCCTCCTAGATTTAGTAGGCACTGGCCCTCTAAGAATTTGTCCTTTCCAGCCCCTTCCAGGTCTTCTCAAGCCAAACCCAGACACAGCAGAAACCCCAGATTTTAGTCCCAGGGGACGCACAGGACTAAGCAGTGGGGGGCCTCCACTTCCAAATCTGGGAGTAATAAGACTCTCCCCTATGGTAAACTATCTCAGTGACTTCCTTTTAAAATTTCCAAGCACTTATCAACTGACTGCCCCTCTGGGGGGAAAGATTGCTCTTCATGCAAAGAACTGGGAACTCATTACCCAGGACAAATGGGTTTTAAATATAGTACCCCAGAGATACAGATTTCACTTCCACACATTGCCAACACCAAGCGGATGGCCGGAACTACCCACAAATCAGTGGGCAGAGGCCCCAAAACAAGTACTTTCTCTCTTAATCCTGGGGCTGTTCAACTGGTACCAGAAGAGGAAAAGGGACAAGGTTTCTACTAGAGACTTTTCCTGGTACTCAGAAAAGGCAATTCATGGCATCCTATCCTGGACCTGTCTACTCTAAACACCTTTTTGGAGATTCCAAAATTCAAGATGCTGACTCTTCACTAATTACTTCCTATGCTAGACAAAGATTCCTGGTTAGCAACACTAAATTTAAAAGAAGCATACTTGCACATCCCAATCGGGGAATCTTGCAGGAGGATACCTACTCTTCAAAGCAAGCTACACGCACTGTCAGATGTTCGTGTTTCACTGTTGCAGTCATTACACTTGGGTTATCCTGCTGGCAGGCTACCCGCAGTCTGCCTGAATTCCAAAGTCCTGGTCCGGCGTCGGTTGCTGTCACCTCTTCCCTGACATCAGAGCGCCAAGGGGTATAAAAGATGCAGCCGATGCCATTTTCTTCAGTCTTTCTTGCCGCGCGGTGCCCAAAGCAAAAGCAGTTCACAAGTGCTGGTCCGCCGACTCCTGAGATTTTCAAAACCGAATTTCAGATCAGAAGTCTTCATTAAAGCGAAGTACCCCGTTGGGGAAACTTTTTTCTTGCTCCAGATCGATGTCAGAAAAAGTTAACAGTTGTATTTCTTGTGGGAAGCAAATACCTCATAAGGATTTTCATTCTTGCTGTATTCCTTGCCTAGGCCCTGACCACGACATTGCTAGCTGTCGGTTTTGTGCTAGATTTAACCAACACACTATTAAGCATCGGTACGATTTTGCCTTTCATTACTTTGGCTGAAGATTTAATTATATAATGCCGTCGGAACAGTCGACGACTGGAGTTTATAAAAAGCGCAAGGAAAAGGACAGGCATCCGAGTTCCAAAACAGACGAGGCCTCCGCTAGGCCAGTCGCCGGTTCACCGGTTCTCAGTGAGGCGCTTTCGTGGCCCCTGACGCCTGCTACCTCAGAGCCACAGGCCGCTTCCGACTCCCATGTGGAGCCGACTAGGCCTCTGGATACTCAAGGTATTGGACACTTGGAAACTATTCCCTCAGATGGGTCCGGAGCCGCTGAGCAGGCATCTGCTTCTGAGGGTGTTTTCAGACCTACACAGTTATATGTAAAGCCAACCTCAGCTTCAAAGGCAAAGACTAAAGCAGCTCTAAAGACAAACAAGTACAGCATTCTCCTGCACAGACTTCCATGCCTAAAAAACAGATGCTTAAAATGGCCGAAGACCTAATTATTTTGATCAGGGGTTCCCATCCCCCTCCGGATAAGAGGCCTAGGCAAGAGCCAGAATATGAATCTTCAGATCAGGTTTCCATTTCCTCTGACTCCTCTTCTGAACAAGGATACTCCCTTCCTCCCTTTGAGGATTCTGATGCTGAAGAGTCTATTCCTTCAGCCTCTCCTCCTGAGGATTATTCTTTTGGGGAAACCCTTCATACTATGAGGGAGCACTTTCACTGGGAGAGCCAAGATTACTCAGAATCTAAGAAAAGGCTCAGAGACTTTCTTTTACTACCTCAGCACAGACCTTGCTATTCCACCTGTTCTAGACATAGTAGATGTATTTTCAGAGTCCAGCCTGTCTCCTGACTCTCTACCCCCTGCACCGGTTAAGCCAGACAGATACTACAGGGGTCCAGATTCCCACAAATTTCTATATAAAAACCCTGCTGCTGACCCAGAAACTATATCTCAGGGTCCCAAAGGGGTCAAGGCTTCCACTGCAAAAACCCTGTCCCCTCTGATAGGGATTCTAGGGCACTGGACAGATGGGGGGAAAAAGTTTGCACTTCTGCTACCTTGGCTGTAAGGGCTTTAAATTGTCGGTTTCATATGCTTAAATATCAGCAGTATTTAATGTCACTGCTAAAACAGAAAATGTTGACAAATTCTGAATGTCCAGATAACAAGGAAATGCAGGATTTATTGCATGCAGCTGAACAAGTGGGAAAGCATACTTTGCAATGTGGTTTTGATTGACTGGAGGCCTCTTGCAGGGCCGCTGTTACGGGTACTGTCATTAGAAGGCATGCTTGGTTAGAGGAACAAAATCTGCCTGATCATTTTAAAGCAAAATTATTGGATGCTCCTTTACAGCATGATACTTTGTTTTGTGTTAAGGCAGAAGAGGTGTTGAAGAAAATGAAGGATAAAGCAAAATCTATGCAGACAGTTAAGGATTTCTTACAGGTACAACCACCCAGATTTAGCAGGAAATGATCTTCAGAGAATCGGTCCTTTTCAGTGTCAGGCAGGCCACAAAGAGGCAGATACAGACGCCCTAGAGGCAGATCCCAGCCCCAAGGCTCATACAGGCCTAAACAATGGGGTGCTTCTACCTCCAAAAGCGGAGAGGACAAATCACAGCCATATAGAAAACAGTCCCAATAACTTTCCTCTGCCAATACCAAGCACTTATCTTTTGGCAGCTTCCTTAGAGGGGAAAACTAGCACTTTTTTCACAAAATTGGCATATAATCACCCAGGACAAATGGGTCTTGAATATAGCGTCCGAGGGCTTCAGGTTCCACTTTCACACCCTGCCAAAGGCAAAAGGTATGCCAGACCTGCCACAAAATCAATGGGCAGAGGCACAAAAGTAAGTTACATCCCTCATGGACATGAGGGCCATTCAGCGAGTACCACAGCAAGAGCAAGGACAAGGATTTTACTCAAGACTATTCCTGGTACCCAGAAAGGACAAAGCCCTGGAGACCAATACTGGACCTGTCTATTCTAAACACTTTTCTGGACGTTTCAAAATTCAAAATGTTGACTCTGCAGCAACTTCTGCCCATGCTGGGCAAGAAGGCTTGGCTTGTAACTTTGGACCTCAAAGAGGCATACCTACATGTCCCAGTCAGACAATCTTGCAGACGATACCTCAGATTCATAGCTGGATCAATGCACTACCAATTTTCTGCACTGCCCTTTGGCTTATCTACTGCGCCCAGGGTCTTCACAAAATGCCTGGCACCGGTAATTGCTTTCTGCAGACAAAGGGGAATTCAAATATACCCTTATTTGGACGATTGCCTTATTCAAGCAGAGAACAAAGACATTCTACTGAGGCATCTGGCGTTTGTAAAAAGACTACTTATTTGCCTAGGGTACACAGTAAACGAAAAAAAATCAAAACTAGTATCCTCTCGAGATAATATTCCTGGGTGCAAGCTTAAATACAACTGCCCAGATGGCTTATCTCACGCCAGACAAACAAAGGCAACTGACTTCTTACTTCGAAATGTTGGCAACGAAGACCCAGTTATCTGCAAGAAATATTCTGCAGGCTTTGGGCTTCATGGCATCCTGCATTTTACTAATTCCAAATGTAAGACTGCATATGAGGAAACTACAATGGTATCTAAAAAGTGTTTGGACTCAACATTGCCACAGCCTGGAAACATTAAATTACCCTTATTCCCTGTCTGCAATAGGAATTTCGATGGTGGGCACAGGCCTGTCACCACAACAAGGGACAGCCATTCACTCTACCCACGGCCAGGCAGACACTAACAACAGATGCATCAGATTATGCCTGGGGGGGCCCACATGGCAGGAAAATGTATTCAGGGAGCATGGCCAGCAAGCCAAATGCATCTTCATATCAATCAAAAAGAGATGCTAGCTGTTCAGAATGCCATGACAGCCTTCAAGGATCTACTTCATCCAGGACAACTGCTGGTAAAGACGGACAATACTACAGCCATGTGGTACATAAACAAGCAGGGAGGCACACATTCCTACCCCCTCTGCAGACAAGCCATGACTTTGTGGAACACAGCATTGACTTACCAAGTGCACCTGCAAGCACAATTCCTGCCAGGAAAGACAAATACTCTGGCAGACAAACTAAGCAGAAACCTCAGGGATCTTCACAAGTGGAAACTAGATCCACAAATCTTCAGCATGATAAGGAAATGGGGATGCCCAGACATAGATCTATTTGCCTCCCCACACAACTGCCAACTACAGAGATTCTGCACAAGGACTTAACACAAACAAGCATGGAAAGTGGATGCCCTATCATTCAGCTGGAAAACCCTTACGGTATATGCCTTTCCTCCACTGCCTCTCCTCCCCAAGGTACTCCAAAAGGTCAGACAAGAGAAGCCAAAAATTATACTGATTGCCCCAGACTGGCCACGCCAGCACTGGTACCCAATCCTAAAGAGCTTGTCTCAAGGCCCAGCCTGGACATTACCCCAAATTCCTCATTTGCTGACCCAACAAAATAATCAGATCCTGCACAGCCAACTCAGAACCCTAAATCTGGCTGCATGGCTGATAATGTAACCATTCAGAACACACTTCTCTCTAAAGCAGTTATGGATGTTATTTTGGAGGCCAGGAGGCCCAGCACCAGAAAATCTTATACAGAAAAATGGAAGAGATTCTGTGCTTGGAACCAGGCATAAGGAATGGACACGCTTGTACCAAATATTCCTCAGATTTTACAATACCTAACTGAGATGCTGGACAAAGGCCTATCCTTCTCATCAATTAAGATCCATACCTCTGCCATTTCAGCTCATTACAATACGGATCCACCTATTTTTTTCACATCCACTGCTAAGGCAGTACCTCAGAGGGGCCAAAAACATAAGACCTCCAAGGAGAGCCCAAACACCTGCATGGGACCTCAATTTTGTCTTGGAAAAGCTCACACTGCCTCCTTTTGAGCCAGCCAATACAGCTGAGATAAAATACTTATGGAAAAGAGCTCTGCTGCTAGCAATAACCTCAGCAAGAAGAGTCTCAGAGTTACAGGCACTAATGGCTGTGGAACCTTTTATTATTTTCCATCCAGACAGGGTTTCTCTAAGGACAAACCCAACATTTATGCGTAAGGTGGTGTCCAGTGTGGCTCTTAACCAAACCATTCATTTGCCTACCTTTTATCCAAACCCACAGAATAAGGGGGAGAGACTTCTGCATTCTTTGGACATGCACAGACAACTACGCTTCTACTTGGACAAAACTAAAGCCTTCAGAAATACTGAGCAACTCTTAGTGGCATATGCTGCAGCATCGCAAGGAAAAGCTATTTCAACGCAGACTATTTCAAAATGGATAGGCCACTGCATTCGTTTCTGCTATTCACAACATGGCAAATCAGTCCCTAAGGGCATTAGGCCACATTCAACCAGAGCAGCCGCCACTTCAGCAGCCTTCCTCAGATGAGTACCAACCAAGGGCATTTTGGAGGCTGCATCTTGGACTTCAGTGCACACTTTTACAAAGCACTACCACTTACCTCTTTACTCTAAATCCAGAGCAGGCTTTGCCACTGCAGTTCTGCAGGGCCTCACAGCCACTCCTAATTCTATCTAGGCCCAGCCACCCAACCTCAGCTTTGGGATTCAACCCAAGAGTAATGACTGCAACAGTGAAACACGATGAACATAATACAGTTGTGTACCTTCCATAAATGTAGATGTTCGAGTGTATTCACTGTTGCAGTCCAGGTTACCCTCCCTCCATCCCCCTTCCATTGCTGGTACTTATCTATACTTCTCTATTCTATACAACCTGTGTGGTGTATTTGCTTGTAGATGAAGGTAATGTTTATGTTAGTGCATGCTTTTTTATGAGCAAGAATTTTTAGCCTACCCTTTTGGGGGGGCACCTGACATCTGGGACAAGAAAAACTGAAGAAAATGGCGTCTGCAGCATCTTTTATACACATGGCGCTCTGACGTCAGGGAAGAGGTGACAGCAACCGACGCCAGACCAGGACTTTGGAATTCAGGCCGACTGCAGGTAGCCTGCCAGCAGGATAACCCAAGTGTAATGACTGCAACAGTGAATACACTCGAACATCTACATTTATGGTTGGTACACAACTGTACTTTCTCTGCACTGGCCTTTGGTTTATCTACTGCGCCCAGGGTATTCCCAAAGTGTCTAGCTCCAGTTATTGCATTTTGCAGGCAATGAAATGTTCAAATATACCCATACTTGGACGATTGTCTAATTCAGGCAGAAAGCCAGGACATACTTTTGAATCATCTGGCCTTTGTACAAAGGGTTCTGATTTGTCTGGGGTACACCATAAACAAAAAGAAATCACACCTGGTACCCTGTCAACAAATTATATTCCTGGGAGCAAGCTTGAATACAACTTCCCAGATGGCCTACCTCACGTCAGAGAAACAAATTCATTTGACAGCCTACTTCAAACAAGTGGCCACAGAAACCCTGCTGTCTGCAAGACAAATACTGCAAGCCTTGGGGTTCATGGCCTCCTGCATTCTTCTAATAACATATGCGAGACTGCATATGAGAAAACTACAGTGGTATCTAAAAAGCCTATGGTGTCAACATTCTCAGGATCTAGAAGCAATGATTCCTGTCATACCTTGCCTACGCCTAGAGTTCCTTTGGTGGGCAGAGGTCTGCCACCAAAACAAGGGACTACCTTTCACACCACCCCCTGCCGCCCAAACCCTAACAGTAGATGCATCAGACTATGCATGGGGGGCTCACCTGACAGGGAAGTGCATTCAGGGCAAATGGAACCCAAGTCCAATGCACCTGCATATTATTCAAAAAGAAATGTTAGCTGTACAGAATGCTCTGACAGCCTTTAAGGACCACATTCTTCCAGGACAACTAATGGTAAAGATGGACAACACCACTGTTATGTGGTGCATAAACAAGCAGGGGGGTACACATTCTTACCCCCTCTGCAGACTAGCCATGGCATTATGGAACACAGCCTTGAGCTACCAAGTGCACCTACAAGCTCAGTTCCTGCCAGGAAAGTTAAATGCACTGACAGACGGACTAAGCAGAAACCTCATGGACCCACACGAGTGGAAACTGGAACCAAGGATTTTCAACATGTTGACAAGCTAATGGGGGGAGCCTTTGCCCAGAAGTACCAATTGGACAAATTTGCACAAGGACTCCCCACAAACAAGCCTGGAAAGTGGATGCTCTGTCATTCAGCTGGAAAAACCTGTCAGTCTATGCCTTCCCCTCTCTGCCTCTGCTCTCCAAAGTACTACTAAAAATCAAACAGGACAAACCAAGGATGATTTTGATTGCTACAGACTGGCCACGCCAACACTGGTACCCCCTCCTGCGTAGTGTGTCATGGTTATCCCCATGGCACCTGCCTCAGACTCCTTCCCTGATTATCTTCGTGTTTCACTGTTGCAGTCATTACATTTGGGTAATCTGCTGGCAGGTTGCCCTCATTCAGCCTGAATAGCAAAGTCTTGGGTCCTGCGTCAGTTGCTGTCTCCTCTTCCATGATGTCAGGTCAGCAGGGGTATAAAACATGCAGCCGACGCCATTTTAATCCATCTTTCTTGCCGCGCGGTGCCTGAAGCAGAAGCAGTTCGCAAGTGCCGGTCGGCCAACTCGTGAAATTTTCGTTTTCGAGTTTCAGAACTGAAGTCTTCAAGCTAAAGCTAAGTACCCCGTTGGGGAAACTTTTTCTTGCTCCTTACCGATGTCAATAAAAGTTAATTGTTTTACTTGTTGGAAGCAAATACCTCATAAGGATTTTCATTTGTACTGTATTCCTTGCCTAGGCCCTGACCACAATGTGCCTTGCTGTCAGTTTTGTGCTAAATTTAACCAACTCACTATTGAGCGTCGGTATATTTTTGCTTCTAAATACTTTGGCTCAAGATTTAACTGTCCTGAAATGTCGTCGGTTAGCAGTCCGACTTCAGTAATTCACAAAAAACACAAAGAAAAAGAGACAGACCGTCGAGGTCCAAAACCGACGAAGCTTCTCCTAAGCCATTCGCCGGTTTGCCGGTACTCAGTGAGGCGCTTTCGCAGCCCCTGATGCCCACTACTTTTGATTCGCAGGCTTCTACGGAGACCCATTCGGAGTCCAGTATGCCGCGAGATTTGCAAAGTATTGAACCCGCGGATGTTTCTCCCTTGGATGGGTCCGGAGCCGCTGAGCAGGCACCAGCTTCTGAGGGTGTTTTCAGGCCTAAAGATTTGTATATTAAACTGACACCATCATCAAAAACAAGGTCAAAACCAAATTCTATGTCTAAAAAACTGACGCCTGAGCCACGTATTCAGGCCCCTATGCCTAAAAAACAAATGATTAAAATGGCTGAGGATTTTAATTACCTTGATCAGGGGTTCCCCACCCCCTCCTGCTAAGAGGCCTAGGCAAGGCACTGATTATGAATCTTCATGTCAGGTTTCCATTTCTTCTGATTCCTTTTTCTGATCAGGAATTTTCTGTTCCCCCTTATGAGGACACTGATGAAGAAGAATCCATCCCTTCTGCTTCTCCTGAGGATTTTTCTTTTGGAGAAACTTTGCATACCTTAAGGGAACATTTTCATTGGGAGAGTCAGGATTTTTCAGAATCCAAAGAGAGGCTTGGGGATTTTCTTCTTCCTCAGCATAGGCCTTTGTCTATACCTCCTGTTTTAGACATTGTTGATTGTTTTCTCAGAATACAGCATGTCTCCTGATTCCCTGCCTCTGGCCCCTAGTAAGCCAGACAGATATTAGTGTTCCTGACTCCCACAGGTTTCTTTTCAAAAGTCCTACTGCTGACCCTGAAACAATTTCTCAGGGTCCCAAGGGTGTTAAGTCTTCTATTGCTAAAAATCCTACCCCTTCTGTTAGAGACTTCAGGGGGGTGGATAGATGGGGTAAGAAGGTTTATACGACTGCAACCCTGGCAATCAGGGCTTTAAACTGTCAATTTCATATGCTTAAATGTCAGCAGCATGTCATGGTCTTACTTAAACAGAAAATGACGTTTATTTCTGATTGTGTGGAAAAAAGAGTTACAGGATTTATTGCATTCAGCTGAACAAGTTGGAAAGCATACTTTGCAATGTGGTTGTGATATCTTGTTGGCCTCTTGCAAGGCTGCTGTAACTGGATCTGTGATAAGAAGGCATGCTTGGCTCAAGGAGCAAAATCTGCCTGATCATGTTAACGCTAAATTGTTGGATGCTCCTTTACAACAGGACAGTCTGTTTGGTAATAAAGCAGAAGTTATTTTGAAAAAGATGGAAGACCAAGCTAAATCTGTGCATACTGTAAAAGATTTCTTGCAAGTGCAGCCACCCAGGTTCAGTAGACACTGGCCTACTAAGAATTGGTCCTTTCCAGTACCAAACAGAGCCACTCAGGTCAAACCCAGACATACTAAAGGCTCCAGGTTTCAGTCACAAGGAGCTTACAGAACAAATCAATGGGGTGCCTCCACCTCCATATCTGGAAGTAGCAAAGCACCCCCTACAGTAAACTGTCTCAATGACTTTCCTCTGCCATTTCCAAGCACTTATCTTTTTCAGCCCCTTTGGGGGGGAAACTAGCACTTCATGCTCAGAATTGGCATCTAATTACCCAGGACAAGTGGGTTTTAAATATAGTATCCTAGGGATACAGATTTCATTTCCCCACGTTGCCAATTCCAAACGGATGGCCAAATCTGCCTCCAAATCAGTGGGCAGATTCCCAGAAACAAATAATGTCCCTCATGGATATGGGAGCTATTCAGCCAGTACCAGAAAAGGAAAAAGGACAAGGTTTTTATTCAAGACTTTTCCTGGTACCCAGAAAAGACAAATCATAGCGTCCAATTCTGGACTTATCCATTCTAAATACCTTCCTGGACATTCCAAAATTCAAGATGCTGTCTGTACAACAGTTACTGCCTATGCTAGGCAAGGATGCCTGGTTGGTAACTCTAGACTTAAGAGGCTTACCTGCATATCCCATTCAGGGAATCTTGCAGAAGATACCTCCGCTTCAAAGCAGGCTATTTGCATTACCAGTTCTCTGCACTGCCCTTTGGCTTATCTACTGCGCCCAGGGTCTTCACAAAGTGCCTGACACCAGTGATTGCATTTTGCAGACAAAGAAACATTCAAACCCAGACACTTTGAACGATTGTCTAATTCAGGCAGAAAACAAGGACACATTTCTACAACATCTGGCGTTTGTAAAAAGGCTTCTAACATGCCTTGGGTACACCATAAACGAAAAGAAATCACAACTGGTACCCTCTCAAATAATTACATCTGGGTGCAAGCTTGAATACAACTGCCCTGATGGCTTACCTCACACCAGGCAAACAAATTCAATTGATAACATACTTCAAACAAGTGGCCACAAAAACCCAGCTATCTGCAAGACAAATTCTGCAGGCTTTGGGGTTCATGGCATCCTGCATTCTGCTAATTCCATATGCAAGACTGCATATGAGGAAACTTCAATGGCACCTAAAAAGCTTATGGAGTCAACATTGTCACAGCCTGGAAACAATGATTCCTCTCATTCCTTGCCTGCAACAGGAGTTCCTATGGTGGGCAGAGGCCTGTCACCAAAACAAGGGACTATCATTCATTCTACCCCCTGCCACCCAAACCCTGACTTACATACGCATCAGACTACACTTGGGGGGAGGGGGCATCAGGCAGGGAGATGCATTCAGGGCGAATGGAGCCCAAATCAATGCATCTACATATCAACAAGAAAGAAATGCTAGCTGTACAGAATGCTCTGACAGCCTTCAAGGACTTCCTTCATCCAGGACAACAACTGATAAAGATGGACAACACCACAGTTATGTGCTACATAAACAAGCAGGGGGGTACCCACTCCTACCCTCTTTGCAGACTAGCCATGGCCTTGTGGAACACAGCCTTGACTTACCAAATACATCTACATTCTCAATTCCTGCCAGGAAAGCAAAATACCCTGGCAGACGAACTAAGCAGAAATCTTATGGACCCACATGAATGGAAACTGGATCCACAAATCTTCAGCATGTTGACATAAAAATGGAGGAGCCCAGATATAGATCTTTTTGCCTCGCCCCAAAATCATCAGTTAGACAAATTCTGCACAAGAATTCATCACAAAAAAGATTGGAAAGTGGATGCTTTATCCTTCAGCTGGAAAAAACTATCAGTCTGTGCCTTTCCCCCTCTGTCTCTGCTCTCCAAGGTTTTACTAAAAGTCACACAGGAAAAACCAAAAATGATTGATTGCTCCAGACTGGCCTCACCAACACTGGTACCCGCTTCTAAGGAATATGTCACACCTTCCTCCATGATACCTGCCTCAGGCACCTCATCTATTGTCTCAGCAGAACTATCAAATTCTGCACACTCCGCTCCAAACTCTGAATCTTGCAGCATGGCTACTCAACTAATTTCACCAGTCACATCTCTCAGTCAACCTGTGATGGATGTCATTTGGAGGCTAGAAGGCCTAGTACTCAAAAATCTTATGCTGATAAATGGAAGAGATTATGTGCCTGGAACCAAGCACAAGGAATAAACAGCAATGCCCAATATTCCTCAGATTATGCAATATTTAACTGAGATGCTTCACAAGAGCCTATCTTTTTCTTCTATAAAAATCCATGCCTCTGCCATTTTGGCTCATTACAACACAGAGCCGCCTCTCTTTTCTCATCCCCTGCTAAAGCAGTACCTCAGAGGGGCCAAAAATTTGAGACCTCTCAGGAGAGCACCATCTCCTGCATGGGACCTCAATTTTGTGATGGAAAAACTCACCCTACCTCCTTTTGAACCAGCTGCTACTGCAGACAAAGTTTCTTTCTTGGAAGACGGTCTTTCATTTAGCATATGTCCTTCAAGGATGCATCTGCAGTCCTAACAAATGGGTTGTCCTGTCGTCAGGCAGCCCTTCGGTCGGCCGGATTCCAAAGTCTGGGTCTGGCCTCGGCTGGTGTCGCACTTCACCCGACGTCATCTCTGCTGGTCTTCGGGTATAAAGGCATCAGCCGACGCCATTTTCCTCAGTCTTTCTTGCCGTGGCGCCAAGCAGAAGCTGTTCGCAAGTGCCGGTCGGTCAGATCCAGAGATTACTACTACGAATACTACTTCAAGACTTCTAAAGCTAAGTACCCGTTGGGGACTCTTTCTTGCCTCAGCCGATGTCAGAAAAAGTGAATAACTGTTTAACTTGTGGGAAACAAATACCTCATAAAGATTTCCACTCTTACTGCTTACCTTGTTTAGGCCCAGACCACGACGTAGCAGCCTGTTTAGCCTGTGCTTCCTTCAACCGACGAACGCTTAGGCGTCGGTCGGAGTTTGCTGAACAGTTTTTCGGCTCAGATTTTGCGTACATTATGCCGTCGGATCCTCCGACTTCTCAAATTAAGAAACGCAAAGAAAAAGACCGACACTTGCGGTCCGCGGTTTCGGCCGAAACCACGGTTCAGCAAACCGCGAGTGTCTCGGTTTCGGCCGAAACCGAGCAAACGGGTCTATCTTCAGCCGAAGCCATGACTACTACCGAGGCTCCTGCTACCCTGGTTGAATCGGCCTCTGAAGTTTTGCCTACTAATGTGGTTCCTCTAGAATTATCGGACACCATCTCTTTGGATGTCTCTACCCCAGCACGTGGTGCTGCTAGGCCCCCTGCAGCCATGTCTATAAAGGCCTTTGCCAGGGCTAAAGCAGCCAAAACTGCTAAATCAGTGCCTGTTAAGCCCCCCTCACACAGGCCCAGTTCCAGTTCTCAAATGCTTACTCGGGCAGAGGATCTCATCTCTTTAATAAGGGGATCCCAATCTCACCCAGACGGGGCCTCTCAGCCTCCAGAAAAGAGACCTAGAGCAGAGCCCCCTGAGCCAGTGTCCTCAGATGATTCTTCTGATGATTCAGACATTACAGACCATCCAGAGGCTCCTTTTTCTACTTATGAAGATTCCGATGCTGAAGAATCTATTCCTTCTGCCTCTCCACCAGAGGAATTTTCCTTTGGGGAAACCTTACATGCCATGAGAGAGCAATTCCAATGGCAGGGACAAGATTTCTCAGATTCAAAAAAAGGCTTAGGACCTTTCTACATTTACCGCAACATAGGCCCTTAGCTATACCTCCAGTTCTTCCTGTTGTGGATGATGCTTTTAATGATGTTTGCACTGCTCCTGATACTTTACCTCCAGCCCCTGCCAAGCCCGATAGGTTTTACAGGGTACCGGACACTCATCACCACCTATACAAGGCTCCACTTGCAGATCCTGAGACTATCTCCCAGGGGCCTAAGGCAGTAGCTTCGACCTCAGCAAAAAACCCTCTCCCTTCTGAAAGGGAATCCAGGTCCTTAGAGATGGGGTAAAAAGTTTACACCTCTGCTACTCTCTCAGCTAGAGCTTTGAACTGTCAGTTTCATATGATCCAATACCAAGAGTTTATGCTTGATCAGTTAACTAAGAAACTGTCCTCTGATGATTCCTTAGATAAGAAATATGTTTTAGAAATGGTGAATAACATTCAGCAGGTTAGTAACCATTCTTTAAAATGTGGCTATGATGCACTGGAGGCTTCATTTAGATCAGCCATGACTGGCACAGTTATAAGAAGGCATGCATGGTTGAAAGAACAGGTCTTGCGGATCATGTTAAAGCAAAGCTATTAGATGCTCCTATGGATAAGGTCAGTCTATTTGGTTCTCCTGCCCAGCAAGTAATGAAGAAAATGGAAGAGAAGGCAAAATCTGTACAAACAGTTAAAGATTTCTTACAGGTTCAGCCTCAAGGTTTAGCAGGAACTGGCCTTCCAAAAATTGGTCCTTTCCAGACTCCTCTAAATCTCAGAGAGGCAGGAATAGACGTTCCAGAGGCAGAAATCAATCCAGAGGAGGTGCCTACAGAGGGCGCCAGTGGCAAGGCAATAACCAACGAGGCACAGACACAACCACTGCCACTGCAACAGGACAATCACAGTGACTTGGCTCTGACACCGCCTACCAGGGAACAAATAGCAGCACCCTTAGGCGGAAAGTTAGCCTTATTTTCAAAAAATTGGCACTATATCACAAGTGACAAGTGGATTTTGCAAACTATAGACCAAGGCTACAGGTTTCATTTCCTCACCTTACCAGTAAAAGAGGAATGCCAAACCTACCTCCAAATCAGAAAACAGAAGCTCTAAAACAGATAGCTCAATTAACAAAGATGAGAGCTGTGGAAAGGGTACCACCTACAGAACAGGGCAAAGGATTCTACTCCAGACTCTTCCTAGTACCAAGAAAAGAGAAAAGTTTGAGACCTATTCTCGACCTGTCCGCTTTAAACACATTCATCATTGTTCCAAAATTCAAAATGCTGACCCTACAGCAACTTCTTCCCATGCTGGGCAAGGAGTGTTGGCTGGTAACACTAGATCTCAAGGAGGCATACCTGCACGTCCCCATACAACCAAATTGCAGAAGATACCTCAGATTCCTTGCAGGATCAGAGCATTATCAATTCTCAGCATTGCCCTTTGGCTTATCTACTGCGCCCAGTGTATTCACAAAATGCCTGGCATCAGTAATCGCTCATTGCAGGCTACAGGGAATCCAAATTTATCCATACCTGGACGACTGCCTGATACAAGCGGACAACAAAAGCAAGCTGACAAAAGACTTACAAAGAGTCATTTGCTTACTACAAGCCCTGGGATACACAGTCAATTTAAAAAAGTCAAGACTGATACCATCCCAAACAAGAACATTCTTGGGTGCAGAATTGGACACAGTAAAACAGATGGCATTCCTAACTGCAGAAAAACAAGAACAACTCCTCTTTACTTCTTGGCATTAACAAAGCAGAACAAACTAACAGCAAGGAAAGTACTGCAGGCCTTGGGCTTCATGGCATCATGCATAATCCTGGTCCCCCATGCCAGACTGCATATGAGAAAGCTACAGTGGTACCTAAAGAATTTATGGTCTCAACACAGGCACAGCTTAGAAACCGAAATACCACTAATCCCATGCCTGAAGCAAGAGTTCCTATGGTGGGCTCAAGCATGCCAGTCAAACCCAGGCTTGCCCTTCCACAACTTTCAAGCAAGCCAAACCATCACAACGGACGCCTCAGACCTAGGTTGGGGGGCCCACATGCTGGACAAATGCATACAAGGATTATGGACTCCAGATCAGCTGCACCTGCACATAAATCAAAAAGAAATGCTGGCAGTAAAACTAGCAATCCAGAATTTCAGACCATTCCTCAAAGAAGGCCATTTAATGATAAGGACAGACAACACCACAGTCATGTGGTACATCAACAAACAGGGAGGCACTCATTCATACCCCTTATGCCGAATGACTCTGGACCTATGGAATATGGCTCTGAGCTACAACATTCAGTTACAGGCAATATTTGTACCGGGAAAAGAAAACATCCTAGCAGACATGCTAAGCAGAACTACCTCTGATGCTCACGAATGGATGCTACACCCGGACATCTTCGAGGCCATCACAAAGAAATGGGGAATGCCACAAATAGACCTATTCGCATCCCCACTCAATCACCAGCTCAAGAAATTCTGCACAAGGACATACCACCCACTTGCATGGAAGGTGGACTCTCTATCCTTCAGTTGGAAAGGCCTGACAGCATATGCATTTCCACCTCTTCCTTTGATGCACAAGGTACTACTGAAAATCAAAGAGGAACGTCCAAGGATAATTCTGATAGCTCCAAATTGGCCAAGACAACACTGGTATCCATTGCTGAGGAGCATGTCTCTGGGGAGAACGTGGACACTACCCTGATGCCTTTGATGTTAACTCAGAACGACTACAACATCATGCATCCAAACCTAAAAACTCTGCAACTGACTGCCTGGAACATTACATAACAGCAACTAACCCAGATTTATCCCAAAGGGTTAAAGACATTATCCTTGAGGCCGCAGACCTTCTACAAGAAGGAACTATGCAGGAAATGGAAAAGGTTTGTCATTTGGAGTACTGAAAGAGGAAAAGATGTGTCAAAGATAGATATTGCCAACATCCTGGAGTATTTGGCAGAGCTTCTCCATACAGGCCTGTCCTATTCCTCCATCAAGATACATGCATCAGCTATTTCTGCAGAATACAGCTTGATCCCCTGTCTTCTCACATCCTCTACTCAGGCAGTTCCTCAGAGGAATCAAGAATGTAAAACCTCCTAGGAAACCACCATTACCAGCATGGGACTTGAACTTTGTGCTAGAAAAATTGACACTCCTCCATTCGAACCAGCAGCAACAGCAGATCTTCAACACCTATCCTGGAAAACTGCTTTCCTACTGGCAATTACTTCAGCAAGAAGGGTTTTGGAACTACAGGCCTTAATGGCAGTACAACCCTTCCTAATCTTCCATCAAGATAGAGTGTCCATGAGAACTAATCCTACATTTATGCCTAAGGTGGTATCCAGTGTCTCTAAACCAGGCAATCCACCTACCTACCTTCTTTCCCAATCCACAGAACAGGGGGGAAAGACTGCTGCATACCTTGGATGTACATAGACAGTTGCGCTACTACCTGGACAGAACCAAGGGCAATAGAAAAACTGACCAGCTTCTAGTAGCTTATGCAACAGGAAGGGAAGGAAAAGCAATTTCCAAACAGACAATCTCCAAGTGGATAGGAAATTGCATAAGATTCTGTTACTCCTACCATGGAAAGCAAATTCCACAGAACATAAGACCTCATTCTACAAGGGCTACAGCCACTACCACAGCTTTCTTACGAGGAGTGGCTACCAAGGACATTATTGAGGCGGCTACTTGGACCTCCGTGCATACATTTGCCAAGCATTATAACTTACCTCTATACTCTAGATCCCGAGCAGGGTTTGCCACTGCTGTATTGCTAGGGATCCTAACTACACCATAATTCTTCCTCCTCCCCTAGTTTGGCTATGGTATTCTACTCATTTGTTAGGACTGCAGATGCATCCTTGAAGGACATAGTACAGTTTTGTACCTACCATAAATGTAGATGTCCGAACAGGATAGCATCTGCAGTCAGGATTACCCACCCTCCTTCCCCTCTGTGGTACTCCTAGGGTATTTACCCTCCTAATAGTTAGCTGGGGGAGGATCTCTTATGGTGTATTTGTTTGTATATATGTACATACATGCTTATTTTTTGTGTTTGCCTACTATTTTTTTGGGAAACATTGGCATTTACGCAAAATTTAGGTTTCCAAGAGGGCAACTGGCATCTGGGGCAAGAAACACTGAGGAAAATGGCGTCTGCTGATGCCTTTATACCCGAAGACCAGCAGAGATGACGTCGGGTGAAGTGCGACACCAGCTGAGGCCAGACCCAGACTTTGGAATCCGGCCGACCGAAGGGCTGCCTGACGACAGGACAACCCATTTGTTAGGACTGCAGATGCTATCCTGTTCGGACATCTACATTTATGGTAGGTACAAAACTGTACTTTACTTCAACTAGAAGGATTTCAGAACTACAGGCTCTCATGGCAGTGGAGCCTTTCATTATCTTTTATCCGGACAGGGTGACCCTCAGGATCAATCCATCCTTTATGCCTAAGGTGGTATCCAGTGTGGCTCTTAACCAGACCATTCATCTGCCAACTTTTTTCCAAAATCCGCAGAACAAGGGGGGAGCGGATTCTGCATTCATTAAATGTACACAGACAACTAAAATTCTACTTAAACAGGGCAAAATCTCTAAGAAAGTCTGAGCAACTACTGGTGGCATTTACTGCAGGGGCAGAGGGGAAGGCTATTTCAAAGCAGACTATTTCAAAATGGATAAGCCATTGTATTCGTTTCTGCTACATGCACCATGGTAAACCTGTCCCCAAGGGGATCAGATCCCATTCCACCAGGGCTGCATCTACTTCTGCAGCTTTTCTCAGAGGGGTTCCTACTAGAGACATTCTAGAAGCTGCTACTTGGAGCTTAGTTCATACGTTCACCAAACATTGTAGCTGCTCCTAATGCTGTGTAATTCCATCCACCCATCCATAGCTTTGGGATTCTACCCAAATGTAATGACTGCAGCAATGAAACATGAAGAACATTGTACAGTTGTGTACACTTGCCATAAATGTAGATGTTGGAGTGTATTCACTGTTGCAGTCTGGGTTACCCACCCGCCAGCCCCCTTTTTTCTCTCTTATTATACCTCTTATTTCCTTTGTTATGCTCAAAAGCCTTTTTGCTGTATTTGCTTTTAGTTGGAGGTAAATTTTTTGTGTTCTAAATTACACGTGTGTATATATATATATATATATATATATATATATATATATATATATATATATAATTTTTGCACCCCATTTGGGGGAGCACCTGACACCTGGGGCAAGAAAAACTGATTAAAATGGCATCGGCTGTATGTTTTATACCCCTGACGACCTGACATGGAAGAGGAGACAGCAACCGACGCAGGACCCAAGACTTTTATTCAGGCCGACTGAGGGCAACCTGCCAGCAGATTAGCCAAATATAATGACTGCAACAGTGAATACACTCATATATCTATATTTATGGTAAGTGTACACAACTGTACTTGGTCTCAGCAGGAGAACCAGATTCTGCACCCACAGCATCTAACACTAAACCTTGCAGCCTGGCTAATTACATAATCTCTCCTTTACCATCCCTCAGTAAACCTGTGGTGGATATCATTTTACAGGCAAGGAGGCCTAGCAGTAGAAAATCCTATGCTGAAAAATGGAAAAGATTCTGTGCCTAGAACCAATCTCAAGGGATGAGCACAGTGGTGCCCAATTTACCTTAGATTTTACAATACTAAACTGAGATGCTTCACAAGGGCCTGTCTTTTTCCTCCATTAAAATCCACGCCTCAGCCGTTCAGCTCATTATAACACAGAACCCCCCTCTTCTCTCATCTGCTGCTCAAGCAGTTCCTCAGAGGGGCCAAAAATTTGAGACCACCCAGGAGAGCTCCAACCCCGGCCTGGGACCTTAACTTTGTTTTGGAGAAACTCGCTCTACCTCCTTTAGAGCCAGCTGCTACTGCAGACTTAAAATTTCTTTCTTGGAAAACAGCTTTCCCTTTAGCAATCACTTCAGCTAGAAGGGTATCTGAATTACAGGCCCTTATGGCAGTGGAGCTTTTCATCATCTTTCATGCGGACAGGGTGTCCCTCCGAACCAATCCATCCTTCATGCACAAGGTGGTATCCATTGTGGCTCTTAATCAGTCCATTCATCTGCCAACCTTCTTTCCCAATCCACAGAACAAAGGGGAACGGATACTGCATTCCTTAGATGTGCACAGACAACTCAGATTCTACTTGGACAGGGCTAAGCCTTAAAGGAAATCTGAACAACTGCTGGTAGCATTTGCTGCAGGGGCAGAGGGGAAGGCTATTTCAAAGCAAACCATTTCTAAATGGATAGGCCATTCCATTTATTTATGCTATAAGCACCATGGAAAACCTATCCCCCAGGGGATCAGACCTCACTCTACCATGGGCTGCATCTACCTCTGCAGCCTTTCTCAGAGGCATCCCTACCAGGGACGTCCTAGAAACTGCTACCTGGAGTTCTGTATATACTTTCAGCAAGCGTTATCATTTGCCAATTTTCTCTAAATCCAGAGCTGGCTTTGCCACTGCAGTCTTGCAGGGCCTTATAGCTGATCCTAATGCTATCTAAATTCCTCCTCCCAACCATAGCTTTGGGAATCTACCCAAATGCAATGACTGCAACAGTGAAACATGAAGAACGTAGTACAGTTGTGTGCACTTACCATAATGTAGATGTTCGAGTGTATTCACTTTTGCAGTCCTGGTTACCCTCCCTCCAGCCCCCTAACTTCTTTTGGCTATGCCTTTACTTTCCTCTACTATGCTTAAAAGCCTTTTTGGTGTACTTGCTTTTTTTGTTGGAGGTATATCATTGTACTTTTATATTTAATTGCTCCCCATTAGGGGGACACCTGACATCTAGGGCAAGAAAAACTGATGTAATGGCATCGGCTGCATGTTTTATACCCCTGACGACCTGACTTCATGGAAGAAGGGAAAGCAACCGATGCAGGACCCAAGACTTAATCAGGCCGACTGAGGGCTACCTGCAAGCAGATAACCCAAATGTAACAACTGCAACAGTGAATACACTCTAACATCTACATTTATGGTAAGTGTACGCAACTGTACTTTTCTTAAAAATGTCCTTCACATTAGGCCTCCCAGGAAGCATGTTGCTGCTTCTTGAGACCTTAATTTTGTTTTGGAAAAGTAGTGTCAGGCTCCTTTTGAGCCTGCTGCTTCATCATCTTTACAGCATTACTCTTGGAAGACCGTTCTTCTTTTGGCTCGCTCTTCTGCCAGATGGGTGTCTGAGATGCAAGCCCTTATGGCTGTCCCTCCTTTTTTGGTTTTTCATAAGGACAGAATAGTAAGCCTTGATGTGAAGTTGTTAAATCCCATTTATTCTTACACGTGGGTTTGGAGCCGATCCATCGGCTCTGAGTCGGCAGCTTTACTAGCTAAAGATCTCAAAATAGCTCGAGGCCAGGCCCCTATCCCATGATGCTCTCTGTCCTACCCCAGATCTAGTTTGCTGCTGCAACAGATCGCAAGGTCTACAGAGAGCTCAGGCCAGTAGAATTTTTTTTCTTAATGTTGACCTAAATTTTGCAAGTGTTTTTTTATTAAAAACTTGGATATTTAGCTTAGTCAACTTTTCTATAAGATTTTTAAGCAGTTAACATAATTTTTCTGTTGGTGTATCTCGTTATTTACAGAGCGGTTTGCTCTAGGTCTTTTGCCGTTTTCCTTTCTTTCTTGGTTAATTCTGCTTAGAATTAAGACTACAGAGCAGTTTGCTTCTAGGCTTTTGGCTACTTTTTCTTTTATCAATACAGTTGAAGTTTGAAGTTCGTTTTTATATAGTACTACCCTATCCCTTTGAAGTAAAATAGTAATAGTTTGTGTGTGTGTGTGTGTGTGTGTGTGTGTGTGTGTGTGTGTGTGTGTGTGTGTGTGTGTGTGTGTGTGTGTGTGTGTGTGTGTGCTTTCTGTGTTCCATATATAATTCAGATAGTGTAAAACACTGAACCTTTCTTATCCGTGGCTGTGCAGAGACCTTATATCTGAGTTCAGTTTGTGCAGATTGTTGTTGCTTTTTTGTGCATTTGTTTTGATCAGGGTTCTGACAACTTCTATTGTATTCAATATGGCGGATCAGAAAGAAAAACAGAGGTCAGGCTTCAAAAAGTGTAATTGTGGGCAGAAGATGTCCATCATTGATGGACACATTAATTTGTTTTTGTTTGGGGGATGTACACCTTCAGGAAGATTGCTCTGTCTGCCATTCCTTTAGCAGCAGGGTCTTATTAGAATGGCGAAGGAAGTTGGTAGATAGAGGCTTGTTGAAGCCTGACTTCCAAGATTCTCTAGATAAGGCTGACCAGACCACCAAGTCCTCGAAAGGGGTCGAAGTCCACGAAGGTGTCCTCTGAGCCCAGGTCATCGGCTCCTGGTCCTTCTGTGAGGGCGTGGTCTCTGGCTCCACAGTCTTCGGAGCCGTGCACCGAACAGATTCCTCGGAGCCGGTCCCCGGTCTTGGTACCGATCTCCAAGACTCTGAAATCGCCAACCCTTCGATCTGTGGCATCTTCGGCTCCTTCGACCTGTTCGTCAAGGACCCTTTCTAATATCGATGTGGACCGGGTGGTGCAGAGGCTTTTAGAGAACCTGGCATTGGCAAAATTACTATCGGCTTCATCCCGATTGGGTTCGAAGAATGAGACAGTCCCACCGGCTGTGACTACTACTCCTCCGAGACAAGCAGGGCCTTCGGAGCTGGAGGAGGATGTGATGATTGTGGAGCCCTCGGAGCCGAGGCCTGTTCCAGTGCCCTTCGGCTCCTTCAACCCTGACTTCTTTGGTCCCGTTGGAAGAGTCTCTGAGCTGACACTCTCTCGTCTGCTCCGGGGAGTCGAACTGATGCGTCTGTTCCGACCCTTCCACTCGGGGCTTCGGAGCAGATGATCTTGGCTCTGTCCTCTGGTTCGGAGCTCACTATCTCGGTGCCGGGGAGGCTGCCGGCTTCCTCGGGTCGAGGCAGCGGTGCCTTCGATGCCATGAGGTGGGTTATGTCTAAGACACTCACATAATCAGGTCCCTCCTCTTCCTCCCCTAAAGTGCAGAGTTCTGTCTCTACACAAGTTCCTGTCAAGCGTTGAGACCCAGAGCCTCAGGTAACCCCCATTGGGTGACCCCTGCACTACTGCAACTTCACCAGAAGCCCCCACTGAGGAAGTTCCCAGAAAGAGATTATGCAAGAGGAGGCATATAGATTCCCCTCCAGAATCTTTGACATCAGACACCGACTTAGAGGAATCAGAAGGGTCCCCACGGCCCCCCTCGGAGGATATCTCCTTTGTGGATATCCTGGAAGTCCTAAAGCAGAAAGGTGACTGGCAGTCCATTAGGCCTACTGAGGATTAGTCGGTGCTCCTGAAGGTTTTTGGGTCTCAACCTTTCACCTCCTGGGTGACTCCACCCTTCGAATTAATGGATTTAGTCGCTCGAGGGGTGTGGAAGTCTCCTGATTCCATGGAACCGGTCCCTCGGTGGCCTAATAAATTTATCACCCCCCCCAAGACAAGATATTTCTCATGAAGGGAGTCCCCACTGCTGCTATGGTGGTGGCGCCGGCCACCATGAAAGAGATGTCAGAAACCTCTTCCTCTGTCCGTCGTCCTAATAGAGACACTAGGATGACGGGCAGATACGGGAAATGCATCTTTAGTTCTGCGACCTTTACTATGAGATTGCTGAACTATTTAACCCATTTCACCCGTCTTCAACGAGATCTCCTCTAAAAGCTTGGAGATGCTGTAAAGGGCAACACAGATTATGCTGTCTTTTGAGAAGGTGACGGCACAGCTTAACACCCTTAATTCTATTGTGAACTCGTCCATGCACCTCATTTCTTATGCAGCCGATGGATCGAGCTGAGCAGGAGATTCAGCGATAGCTCTGCGGAGACAATCCTGGATGCACTTATGCTCCTTTGCGGAAGCCTTCAAGTCTTCCTTTGTCAACACCCCATTTGATGGCTCTTCCTTGTTTGGGCCCAAAGTCAAGGAGACTATCTGCCGTAGGAGTCTGTTTTTCCACCCCTACTACACCATACCCCAAAGGTGGGAAAATGTGGTTCCGAAAGTCCCAAGGAGCTTTCCAGAACACGTAGTGAACCCTCCTGCAGGGGGAGAAGAGGGAGTAATTACAGAAGACGCCGCCCTGGCAGCAGAGGGGGTCCACAGAACCAGGGTGACAGGGAGCAGTTCCTTGGCAAGCCCTACCAGCACTCCTGAGAAGGAGACCCGACTGTCCTGCTCTGGAGGCAGTCTGGTGTCGCTTGGCTTTGTATCCGGAAGCCTGGCTAGGAATTGCAACAGATTCTTGGGTGCAAAGCATAGTTACCAGAGGATATTTCATTCCGTTTGTACGAAAGCTGCCTGTCGGCACAAAAATTCCGGATGTTCCACCCAGTCTCCGGGATCAAGCAGCCATAGAAATCCAGAGGCTGCAGGAAAAGAGATTCATCCAACCAGTCCCAGCAGACCAGATAGGATCCGGAACTTACTCCAGATTCTTTTTAGTTCCAAAGAAGACTGGGAACTGGAGACAAATCTTGGATCTCAGCAGACTCAACACATTTGTAAAGAAGGAGAAGTTTTGTCTATCCTTCCATTCCTCAGAGTGGGAGATTGGATGTGCTCCATAGATCTCAAGGATGCATACTACCACATGAAAATGGCTAGGGCCATCCAGAGATCATCTGTATTTCCGGCTGGGAGCTAGTCACTACCAATTCAGAGTATTGCCCTTTGAATTCACAACAGCCCCCAGAGTGTTTACCAAATGCATGGCAGTAGTTACGGCTCACTTGAGATGTCTAGGATTCAGAGTGTTTCCATATCTGGGTGACTGGCTCCTTACCGCCACTTCCAGGCATCAAGTAATTCTGTCCAGGGATCACACACTCAATCTCTGCTCTCAGCTAGGCATCACTATCAATTTTGAAAAAATCTGCTTTGTTGCCATCGAAGCATATATCTTTTATCAGAGCAGAACTAGACACAACCACCGCAACAATAAGGTTACCCCTGGACAGAATCACCTCTTTACTGACTCAGGTCTCAGACATTCTGCAGAGGAAAAAAGTACCGGCCCATCAGGTTCTAAAAATCCTAGGCACCATGGCAGCTACTCATAGCAGTTCCTCTAGGACGAATGCACATGAGGATCCTCCAGTGGTTACTGATGTTCTTCGTGTTTTACTTGTTGCAGTCATTTCATTTGGGTAATCTGCTGGCAGGTTGCCCTCAGTCGGCCTAATTAACAAAGTCTTGGATCCTGCGTCAGTTGCTCTCCCTTCTTCCATGATGTCAGGTCATCAGGGGTATAAAACATGCAGCCGACGCCATTATATCAGTCTTTCTTGCCGTGCGGTGCCCGAAGCAGAAGCAGTTCCCAAGTGCTGGTCAGCCGACTCCTGAAATTTTCGTTTTAGAGTTTCAGCTCCGAAGTCTTCAACTTAAAGCTAAGTACCCCGTTGGGGAAACTTTTCTTGCTCCTTACCAATGTCAGTAAAAGTTAATAATTTGCATTACTTGTGGAAAGCAAATACCTCATAAAGATTTTCATTCGTACTGTATTCCTTGTCTAGGCCCTGACCACGACGTACCTTACTGTCGGTTTTGTGCTTTATTTAATCAGCGCACTGTCCGTCATCGTTATATTTTTGCACCTCATTATTTCGGTTCTCGGTTTAATTATCCAGAAATGTCGTCTGTTAGCCATCCGACTACCGGGATTTTGAAAAAACGCAAAGATAAAGACAGAGGGAGGCCGTCAAGGTCCAAAACTGACAACGCTTCTCCTAAGCCAGTTGCCAGTTCGCTGGTACTCAGTGAGGTGCTTTCACAGCCCCTGATACCTGCTACTTCTGATTCATAGGCCTCTACTGAGACCCATTCGGAGTCCGGTATACCACAAGATACTTCAACTATGGAACCCATGGATGTCTCTACCTTGGATGGATCCGGAGCCGCTGTGCAGGCACCGGCATCTGAGTGTGTATTCAGGTCTACAAACTTGCATATTAAAATGACACGTTCTTCATTACTAAGGCCTAAATCTCGATCAATGTCTAAAAAATTGACGCTCAGGCCACATTTGGCCCCTATGCCTAAAAAACAAATGATAAAAAAGGCTGAAGATCTAATAACTCTAATCAGGGGTAGTCAACCCCCCCTCTAGGAGGCCTAGGACTGAGCTTGCTTATGTATCTTCTGATCAGGATTCTGTTTCTTCTGAATCTTCTAATGACCTGGATTTGTCCATACCTAATTATGAGGTTTCTGATGCAGAGGATTCCATTCCCTCTGCTTCCCCTCCTGAGGATTTTTCTTTTGGGGAAACTTTACATACTTTAAGGGAGCATTTCCAGTGGTAAAGCTAGGAATTTTCTGATTCAAAAAAGTGGCTTAGGGATTTCCTTCTTCTACCTCAGCATAGGCCTTTGGCTATACCTCCTGTACTAGACATTGTTGAAGATGGGTTCTCGGAATCCAGTTTGGCCCCTGATTCCCTGCCTCCGGCTCCTAGTAAACCTGACAGGTACTACAGGGTTCCTGAGTCCCACAAGTTCCTTTTCAAAAATCCTGTTGCAGATCCAGAAACCAGTTCTCATGGACCCAAGGTATTAAGGCTTCTACTGCTAAAAATCCTACCCCTTCTGATAGAGACTCCAGAGCACTGAATAGATGGAGTAAAAAGATTTATACTTCTGCAACCTTGGCAATCAGAGCTTTAAACTGCCAATTTCATTTGTTAAAATATCAACAGCATATTATTGGACTGCTTAAACAGAAAATGAAGTTGATTCCTGACTCTGTGGACAACAAAGATTTACAGGATTTAATGCATTCTGCTGAACAAGTTGGAAAATATACTTTGCAATGTGGTTTTAATTCTTTAGAGGCCTCTGTTACTGGGTCTGTGCTTAGAAGGCATGCTAGGCTTAAGGAGCAATCTTTGCCTGATCATGTTAAAGCTAAATTGTTGGATGCTCCTTTAAATCAGGACCGCCTGTTTGGCAATAAGGCTGAAGAAGTTCTAAAAATGATGGAAGATAAAGCTAAATCTATGCAAACTGTTAAGGATTTCTTATAAGTGCAACCTCCAGGATTTAGTAGGCACTGGCCGACTAAGAATTGGTGCTTTTCAGCCCCTTCTAGATCCTCTCAAGCCAAACCCAGACACAACAAAAACCCCAGGTTTCAGTCCCAGGAGACACTCAGAACTAAGCAGTGGGGGGCCTCCACTTCCAAATCTGGAAATAACAAGACACCCCAGTAAACAGTCTCAATGACTTCCTTTTAAAATTACCAAGCACTTATCTTTTAACCGTCTTTTTGGGGTGAAAAATTGCTCTTCATGCAAAGAACTGGGAACTCATAACCCAGGACAAATGGGTTTTAAATATAGTGTCCCAGGGATACAGATTTCATTTCCACACGTTGCCGTCATCAAACGGGTGGCCAGACCTGCCCCCAAATCAGTGGGCAGAGGCTCAAAAACAAGTACTTTCCCTCTTAAGCATGGGGCCATTCAACTGGTACCACAAGAGGAAAAGGGGCAAGGTTTCTATTCCAGGCTTTTTCTGGTACCCAGAAAAGACAAATCATGGCATCTAATCCTGGACCTGTCTACTCTAAACACCTTCCTGGAGATTCCAATATTCAAGATGCTGACTCTTCACCAGTTACTTCCTGTGCTAGGCAAAGACACCTGGTTGGCAACTCTAGATTTAAAAGAAGCATACCTGCACATCCCAATCAGGGAATCTTACAGAAGATACCTATGCTTCAAAGCAGGCTACTTGTGTTATCAGTTCTCTGCACTGCCCTTTGGCTTGTCTACTGCACCCAGGGTATTCACAAAGTGTCTGGCTCCAGTTATTGCATTTTGCAGGCAAAGAAATATTCAGCTATACCCTTACCTGGACGATTGTCTAATTCAGGCAGAAAACCAGGGCATACTTCTAAATCATCTGGCGTTTGTAAAAAGGGATCTGATATTGTTAATCCTCGTTCATTCCTTACGTATGGGTATCGGTTCCGAGCCGGCCGTCTTCCAAGCTCGTGTCAGCTACAAACTGTCGAGCTAAACTCTTAACCAGAATTCTCCTCTCCCTGTTACCTCCGATTTTGTTTGCCGCGTCGCCATTCGGTCGTGTCAAGCTACTTTTCTTGAGCTAAGTATAGATATTTGTTGTCAGACTAGTCTAATATAACTTTTTTTGTCAGAAACGTTTCTGATTTGTTGGCTCTTACCTTATTGCATTTAGTGACTATATTTCCTTGAGTTTCCTTTTCTTTACTCTGCACTTTTTACCGCAAGGTATTTTCTCCCTTACCATCGTTGGTAAACCCTTCCTTTCTTCATTACCTTCAGGTATTCTTTCGTACCATTGCTGGTGCCCTTTTTTCTTTCTCCTTGTCTGTCATGGCAGATAAAAAAGGTAGTCCAGGATTTAAACGATGTTCAGATTGTGGACACAAATTACCTACATCAGATGCGCACACTCTGTGTGTCTATTGCTTGAGTGTCTCTCACTTATCTGTTGACCCGCCCTGTGGTATTTTTAAGAACTTTTCCAACAGAACTTTGATTGAGAAGAAAAATAAATTGTTACTGAAGGGACTTCTTAAATCTCCCTTTTCAAAGGCTATTTCTGGGTCTGAGGCTTCAAACCCTCTTAGAGCCCATAAGAAAAAATTGGAGATCCTACAAAGGCCAAGTCTCTGCCTTCGTCCCCGGCTGGGGACTCCCACCAACCAAGACCCAAGAAGGCTAAGCTTTCTGCTTCGGAGCTCACTCTGTCGGCCCCAGCACTTTCGGTGCCTAGACCTTCGGCGCCATCAGTGAATTCAGCTCCGTCTACTGTAGCCTTTACTGTATCGGTACCGAGGGGCTCCTCTGTTCAGACTACTACTACATCGGCACCGACTGTTCTGTCGGCGCAGACCTTAACCACATCGGCTCCGACATCTTACCCGGAACCGGCGCCTCAGTTATTGACACCAATTTTTTTGGTTCCAGCTTCGGTACCGGCAACCACTTCAGCACCGATCTTTTTGTCAGTGCAGACCGTGACCTCGGCACCAATGATTTCCTCGGTGTAGGCACCCGTAGTCCAGTCTCTCTTGGCACCGTTGTTCTCAGTGCTGACTGGTGAGGTGGGCACCGAACTTCTCTTCTGTGGAGAGACCCGTTTTTCCCTCACCTGTGTCCGTGAGGTCCACTAGAAGCTTTTCTGAACACGACATGTTGCGTCTTGTGGATCAAGTGCTTCTGGCCAGAGGTATCCCGCCCCCCAGGACCTATCCTTCCTTGGGAGGTGATCACCCATCACCAAAGACCCCTTTTTATTCTCCTCATTCATTGCCTTTGAAGCCCTTTGATATAGCACAGTTTTCCCCCTCTACGGTTCCCTTTATGGACCTCACTAAAGAACCGCAGTTGCCTTCGTGGCAGGAGAGTTTTGCTACGACCCAGGATGATAGTTGTGACACACGTAATTTGATGTTTCACAGCCATCTGGGGACTCCGGGTCGGCAGGCTGAGCCACTTAGGGGAGGGGTGACCCGTGTCCTGGACACTCACCCCTCTTCAGGTGGACCAGCCTTCCAACTGATGGAGAAGGCTGTGGCGTCTGCTGGCAATACTGTGCTATCTCCCCTTCCTCCTGGGTTACTCCACCTGCCGATGAACTGGTCCGGCTTATCATGCAGCATGCGTGGAAGGCTCCTGACACCGTCGAGGCTATTCCACGGAGGCCAGATAAGATTATGTCCCCTCCTGCTACGGATCCCCATTGGTCCAAAGGTCTTCCTGTGGATGCTCTGGTGGTGGTGGCCGCAACCAAAAATGATCAGGCGGAAGAAGAAAGCCAGACTGTCCATCTGCCCAACAAAGAGTCCCGGGCCCTGGATAGGGAAGCGCACCTTTGTATCAGCGACCTTTGCTATCAGGTCCCTGAATTATATGGCACACTTTACCAGGCTTCAAAAGGATCTCATTTCCGAGCTCTCTGAAACCTTGGCTGGTGCCGTGTCTGATGAGGTCCGTGACAAAGTGGCCTCTCAGCTGGCCACCATTGAGTCAATATCTAACTCCTCCATGCGACTGATATCTCACGCATCAGAAGTAGCAGCTAGAGCGGTGTGTTCAGGCGTGGTCTTGAGACGCAAGCCTGGATGTGCTTGTGCAATTTCCCGGTACCCTTTAAGGCTTCCTTTCTTAACGCTCCCATTGAAGCCTCTTCATTGTTTGGACCCAAATTTCAAAGCACACTGGCTAGATGTGAACAGGATGGTAAGACCCTTTCTGCCGTAGGTGTCCATTATTATTCCCCTCAACATGCTTTCTCCCGAAACCAAAAGAGTGGTAAGATATGGTTCAAGAAGTCTCCGGGTCCTTTCTGCGACACACAGGCCGAGTTCTCCTTTAGAGGCAGAGAGGGGGGGAGAGCTTCAGGGAAGACTCCCCTTTCGGGGCAGAGGGGGTCCGCGTAACCAGGGTTCCAGGGGCTCTTTTCCTGGCCAATCCTACCAGCGCTCCTGAAGAGCGGCCGAACTCCTTTCCTCTGGAGGTGGTTGGGGGTCGTTTCTCCTTGTACCCTTCTGCCTGGCTGACTATCACCACTGATTCTTGTGTACAAAGGATTATAACCAGAGGTTATCATATCCCCTTTGATCTTTGTCCTGTCCCTTCAAAAAACCTACCGACGTTCCACCCAGTCAAAGAGAAGAAGCAGTACTAGAGATTGCAAAGCTGCTAAGAAAAAGAGTCATCCAAATAGTTCCTCCAGACCAGATAGGATCCGGATTCTACTCAAGACTATTTTTGGTGCCAAAGAATACCGGGGACTGGAGACGAATTTTGGATCTCTGTGTATTGAAGAAGTTTGTAAGAGTACAAAAATTCTGGATGGTCACAATACAGTCTAGCCTCCCGCTTTTGGAAAAAGACAATTGGATTTGCTCGATAGATCTTCAGGATGCGTACTACCACATAAAAGTGGACAGGCCATCAAGAAGAGATTTCTGCGTTTCCGTGCAGGAGCCATTCACTACCATTTCAGAATACTGCCCTTCAGACTCTCTACAACCCCCAGTGTGTTCACAAAGTGCATGGCAGTCATCGCAGGTCACTTGCGACTACAAGGATTCCAGGTGTTTCCATAACTAGACGACTGGCTCATCTCCGCCCCCACCAGACATCTATTGGAAGAAGCCTTGGCATACTCTCTCCTCACTGCACAAAGGCTAGACATAACCATAAACTGGTAAAAATCCAGTCTCACCCCATCTCAGTCCACAGAATTCATTGGGGTCATCTTGGATACAAAGAATTGCAGAGCATCCATTCCGGAGCACAGAATTCTAAGAATAAAGCAACAACTGATCCCAATCCTTTCAAGGGAGAAATCCACAGCTCACTCTGTCCTACAGCTGTTGGGTTCCATGGCAGCCTCCATCACCATTATCCCACTGGCCAGGTTTCACACGAAGCTTCTACAATGGCTACTGCTCACCCAGTGGTATCCTTTCCAATATCCTCTTTCAGCCAAGATTCAAGTAACTCACAGGTGCAAACAGGATTTAAATTGGTGAATGACCCACAACCCGTCACAATGGTCTCACCCCTTCTCCCCCCAGCAGCCCAAGGCTACAGTGACCACGAATGCCTCCCTGATGGGGTGGTGGGGGGGGCTATGTCAGGGACAGACAATCCAAGGCACTTGGTCAGAATTGGGGGCCCAACTGCATATAAATGATGTCCTTCATGGATGCATCTGCAGTCATAACAAGTGGGTTGTCCTGTCGTCAGGCAGCCCTGCAGTCGGCCGGATTCCAAAGTCCGGGTCCGGCTTCGGCTGATGTCGCACTCCACCCGACGTCATCTCTGTTGGTCTTCGGGTATAAAAGCATCAGCCGACGCCATTTTCCTCAGTCTTTCTTGCCGTGGCGCCAAGCAGAAGCTGTTCGCAAGTGCCGGTCGGTCGGATCCAGAGATTACTTCTACCGAATACTACTTGAAGACTTCTAAAGCTAAGTACCCCGTTGGGGACTCTTTCTTGCCTCAGCCGATGTCAGAAAAAGTTAACAATTGTTTAACCTGTGGGAAACAAATACCTCATAAAGATTTCCACTCTTACTGTCTGCCTTGTTTAGGCCCAGCCCACGACGTAGCAGCCTGTTCGGCCTGTGCCTCTTTCAACCGACGAACGCTTAGGCGTCGGTCGGAGTTTGCAGAACAGTTTTTCGGTTCTGATTTTGCGTACATTATGCCGTCGGATCCTCCGACTACCCCCAAAAAACGCAAAGATAAAAACCGACACTCGCGGTCTGCGGTTTCGGCCGAAACCACGGTAAAGCAAACCGCGAGTGTCTCGGTTTCGGCCGAAACCGAGAAAACTGCTCAAAGTACAGCTGAACCTATTCTTACAACTGAGGCCCCTGCTACAACTCTTGAATCGACCTCAGAAATTTTACCCACTACGGTGGTTGACTTATCAGACACCATCCCCTTGGATGTCTCTACCCCAACACGTGGTGCTGCTAGGCCTCCAGCTGCCATGTCCATTAAGGCCTTCGCCAGGGCTAAAGCAGCCAAGACTACTAAAACAGTGCCTGTTAAACCACCCTCATCCAGGCCCTCTTCTAGTTCTCAAATGCTTTCTTTGGCAGAAGATTTAATTTCTTTAATTAGAGGATCTCAATCTCACCCAGACAGGGCCTCTCAGCCCCCAGAGAAGAGACCTAGGGCAGAGCCCCCTGAGCCAGTGTCTTCTGATGATTCTGCTGATGAATCAGATATAACTGACCAGCCTGAGGCTCCCTTCTCCAATTTTGAAGATTCTGATGCTGAAGAATCCATTCCAGCTGCTTCCCCACCAGAAGAATTCTCCTTTGGGGAAACCTTGCATGCCATGCGAGAACAGTTCCAATGGCAGCAACAGGATTTTTCAGACTCCAGAAAAAGACTTAGGACTTTTCTGCACCTCCCACAGCACAGGCCCTTAGCTATACCTCCTGTTCTCTCTGTGGTGGATGATGCATTCAATGATGTTTGCTCCGCTCCAGATTCTTTACCCCCAGCCCCTGCCAAACCAGACAGATTTTACAGGGTGCCAGATACTCATCACCACCTTTTCAAGGCCCCACTTGCAGACCCAGAAACTATATCCCAGGGTCCCAAGGCAGTAGCCGACCACAGCTAAAACCCTATTCCTTCTGAAAGGGAAGCAAGGTCACTAGACAGATGGGGTAAAAGGTCTACACTTCAGCTACTCTCTCAGCTAGAGCTTTAAACTGTCAGTTTCACATGATACAATACCAAGAGTTTATGCTTGATCAGTTAACTAAAAACTAACCACTGATGAATCTCTTGATAAGAAATATGTATTAGAGATGGTAAATAACATACAACAGGTTAGCAACCATTCCTTAAAATGTGGCTATGATGCACTGGAGGCTTCATTTAGATCAGCCATGACAGGCACAGTGATAAGGAGGCATGCATGGCTAAAGGAACAAGCTTTACCGGATCATGTTAAAGCTAAGTTGCTAGATGCTCCTATGGACAAGACAAGTTTGTTTGGTACACCTGCCCAGCAGGTTATGAAGAAAATGGAAGAAAAGGCAAAATCTGTTCAAACTGTTAAAGATTTCTTGCAGGTTCAACCCCCAAGGTTTAGCAGGAACTGGCCTGCCAAAAATTGGTCCTTTCCTGACTCCACAAAATTTCAAAGGGGCAGAAATAGACGTTCCAGAGGCAGAAACCAATCCAGAGGAGGTGCCTACAGAGGACGACAGTGGCAAGGTAACAACAGAGGCACAGACACAGCCACTGCCACTACATCAGCACAACCACAGTGACTTAATCCTAAATCCGCCTACCAGGGAACAAATAGCAGCTCCTCTAGGCGGAAAGTTAACCTTTTTTTCAAAGAACTGGCACTACATAACAAAAGACAAGTGGATTTTACAAACCATAGATCAAGGTTACCGGTTTCACTTCCACACTTTACCAGTCAAAAGAGGAATGCCAAATCTACCTCCAAATCAAAAAACAGAGGGTCTACGCCAGATAATGGAGTTAGCAAACATGAGAGCTGTGGAAAGAGTGCCAACAGCAGAACAAGGAAAGGGTTCTACTCCAGACTATTCCTAGTTCCAAGAAAGGAAAAAGTTGGAGACCAATTCTCGACCTGTCCACCTTAAATACATACATCATTGTCCCAAAATTCAAAATGCTGACCCTACAGCAACTTCTTCCCATGCTGGGCAAGGAGTCTTGGCTGGTAACTCTAGATCTCAAGGAGGCATACCTGCACGTCCCCATTCGACCAATCTGCAGAAGATACCTCAGATTTCTTGCAGGATCAGAGCACTATCAATTCTCAGCATTGCCCTTTGGCTTATCTACTGCGCCCAGAGTATTCACAAAATGCCTGGCATCAGTAATCGCCCATTGCAGACTACAGGAATTCAAATTTACCCATACCTGGACGACTGCCTGCTACAAGGGGACAACAAAAGCAAGCTGACAACAGATTTACAAAGGGTCATTTACTTGCTACAAGGACTGGGATACACAGTCAATTTACAAAAGTCAAGGCTGATACCATCCCAAACAAGGACATTCTTGGGCGGAATTGGACACAGTACAACAAATGGCATTCCTGACTACAGAAAAACAAAAGAACTTCCTCTTTACTTCTTGGCACTAACAAAACTGAACAAGTTAACAGCAAGAAAAGTTCTGCAGGCCTTGGGCTTCATGGCATCATGCATAATCTTGGTCCCATTTGCCAGACTACATATGAGGAAACTACAGTGGTACTTAAAGAATTTATGGTCCCAACACAGACACAGTCTAGAAACAGAAATCCCACTAATTCCATGCTTAAAACAGGAGTTCCTATGGTGGGCTCAGGCATGCCAGTCAAACCCAGGCCTACCCTTTCGCAGATGTCAACCAAGCCAGACCATCACAACAGACGCTTCAGACCTAGGATGGGGGGCCCACAGGCTGGACAAATGCGTGCAAGGATTGTGGACACAGGATCAACTTCACCTGCACATCAATCTAAAAGAAATGCTGGCAGTAAAACTGGCAATCCAAAAGTTCAAACCATTTCTCAAAGAGGGCCAGTTGATGATAAGGACAGACAACACCACAGTCATGTGGTACATCAACAAACAGGGAGGCACTCATTCATACCCCCTATGCAGAATGACCTTGGAGCTGTGGACTCTGGCACTCAGCTACAACATTCAGTTACAGGCAATATTTGTACCGGGGAAAGACAATACTCTAGCAGACATATTAAGCAGAACCACCGGATGCCCACGAATGGAAGCTGCACCCGGACATCTTCAAGACCATCTCGAAGAAATGGGGAATGCCACAGATAGACCTATTCGCATCACCTCTCAATCACCAGCTCAAACAATTCTGCACAAGGACATTCCACCCACTAGCATGGAAAGTGGACTCACTCTCCTTCAACTGGAAAGGCCTAACAGCATATGCATTCCCACCTCTTCCTTTGATACACAAGGTACTACTAAAAATCAAGGAAGAACGTCCAAGGATAATCCTGATAGCTCCAAACTGGCCAAGACAACACTGGTACCCACTACTGAAGAGCATGTCTCGGAACAATATGTGGCCAATACCGCTGATGCCTTTGATGTTAACTCAGAACAACTACAGCATCATACATCCAAACCTAAAACGCTGCAACTGACTGCATGGAACATCACATAGCAGCAGCTAATCCAGAACTTTCCCAAAGAGTTAAAGACATTATTCTTGAAGCACGCAGACCTTCAACAAGAAGGAACTATGCTGGAAAATGGAAAAGGTTTGTCATCTGGAGTACGGAAAGAGGAAAAGATGTGTCAAACATAGATATGCCTAACATTCTGGAGTATCTGGCGAACTTCTTCATTCAGGCCTGTCCTACTCCTCCATCAAGATACATGCATCAGCTATTTCAGCAGAATACAGCTTTGATCCACCTGTTTTTCGCACCCTTTGCTCAGGCAGTTCCTCAGAGGAATCAAGAATGTAAAACCTCCAAGGAAACCACCATTACCAGCTTGGGATTTAAACTTTGTGCTAGAAAAGTTGACACTATCACCCTTTGAACCAGCAGCAACAGCAGACCTACAACACCTGTCATGGAAAACTGCTTTCCTACTGGCAATTACTTCAGCAAGGATGGTTTCAGAACTACAGGCCTTAATGGCAGTGCAACCCTTCCTAATCTTCCACCAAGATAGAGTGTCCATGAGGACTAATCCTACATTTATGCCCAAGGTGGTATCCAGAGTGTCTTTAAATCAGGCAATCCACCTACCTACCTTCTTTCCCAACCCACAAAACAGAGGGGAAAGAATACTGCATACCTTGGATGTACATAGACAGCTACGCTACTACTTGGACAGAACAAAAATAGCAGAAAGACTGACCAACTTTTTGTAGCCTATGCAACAGGAAGGGAAGGAAAAGCTATTTCCAAACAGACAATCTCCAAATGGATAGGAAATTGCATACGATACTGTTACTCCTTCCATGGAAAACCAATTCCACAGAACATAAGACCTCATTCTACAAGGGCAACAGCCACTACCACAGCCTTCTTACGAGGAGTGGCAACCAAAGACATTATTGAGGCGGCTACTTGGACCTCCGTGCATACATTTGCCAAGCATTATAATTTGCCTCTATATTCCAGATCCCGAGCAGGGTTTGCCACTGCTGGTACTGCAAGGGATCCTAAACACACCATAATCTACTTTTATCCTCCTCCCCTAGTTGGCTATGGTATTCAACCCACTTGTTATGACTGCAGATGCATCCATGAAGGACATAGTACAGTTTTGTACCTACCATAAATGTAGATGTCCGAACTGGATAGCATCTGCAGTCAGGATTACCCTCCTCCCCCTCTGTGGTACTCCTAGGGTGTTTACCCTCCTAATAGCTAGCTGTTGGGGGGGAGTCTTTTATGGTGTATTTGTTTGTATATATGTACATATATGCTTATTGCTGTGTTTACCTCTATCTATTTGGAAACATTGGCATCTATCCAAATTTTTAGCCTGCAAGAGGGCTACTGGCATCTGGGGCAAGAAACACTGAGGAAAATGGCGTCGGCTGATGCTTTTATACCCGAAGACCAACAGAGATGACGTCGGGTGGAGTGCGACATCAGCCGAAGCCGGACCCGGACTCGGACTTTGGAATCCGGCCGACTGCAGGGCTGCCTGACGACAGGACAACCCACTTGTTATGACTGCAGATGCTATCCAGTTCGGACATCTACATTTATGGTAGGTACAAAACTGTACTTTCTAGAGCTGAAGGCGGTGCTTCTGACGTTGCAAGCATTCCATCCCCTGCTGCTGTCTGGGACGATTGCAATACAATCAGACAACATAGAGGTGGTCTGGTACAACAACAAACAGGGTGGAACCAAATCTTACCCCCTTTGTCGAGAGGCCATGAAGATATGGCAGTGGGCGATGGCTACCAACCGTTTTCTTCTAGGAATGCACATTCCTGAGAGTTCCAACGTGATAGCAGACAGACTCAGCAGGTGCATTCTACAACCTCACGAGTGGTCCTTGAATCCCTTGATAGCGGAGATCTTCCACCGCTGGGGCCGTCCTTGCTGCGACCTCTTTGCATCCCCAACCAACTACAAATGCAGCAACTAGTTCACCCTGATTCCCCCCCCCCCTCCCCGGGACAGTCACCCAGGGACGCTCTAGTCCACGATTGGCCATTGGGTCTTCTTTATGCATTCCCACCTCTCCCCTTCATTCGCCGGTTTCTGAAGAAAGCCCGTTGGTTGAAGAGCAAGGTGGTCCTCATAGCACCATATTGGCCTCGTGAGATTTGGTTCCCCTTCCTTTGGCCTCACTTGCTAGATCAACCATGGATTCTCCATCCAACCCCGGGGTTGATCTCACATCCGCAGAACCTGATTCATCCCAATTTGGACAGCCTGAAGCTCACAGCCTGGCTCCTCCAATTCCCTTGATTGCCAGGCCGAATGATCTTTCTTTACCAGTACGGGACATGCTTATTGCATCTCATAAGTCTTCCACTAGAATTACTTATCTAAGCAAGTGGAAAAGATTTACCTGTTGGCTGAAAGAAAAACTAGTAGATCCCTTCTCAGCACCAGTGTCGGTAATACTAGAGTGTCTGGCCGACCTATTTCAATCGGGTCTGTCGGCCTCTACCATTAGAGTTCATTTGTCTGCAATATCTAATTTCCATGAGGGTGTAAGACTCCTCTCAAGTCTCACAGATTATGCAAGACCTTCATAAAATTTGCGAATCATCTGAAGCCCCCTTTTAGAGAACCGATTCAACCATGGGACCTGTCATTAGTTCTACAAGCTCTGACAATGCCACCTTTCGAACCAGCTTCTTCTTGTGACATCAAATATTTGCCATGGAAAACCTTGTTTTTGGTCGCCATTACTTCTGCCAGATGCATCTCTGAGCTTCAAACCTTATGCATCAAGAGTCCATACTTGATTTTTCATAGAGATAGTGTCTTTGAGAACTAATCCTTCATTTCTGTCAAAAGTGATCTCTGAAATGTTCATTAATCAAACCATTGAATGGCCAGTTTTCTTCCCCAATCATTCAAACAAAGGAGAGTATTGCCTACATACCCTGGATATTCACAGGCAAATTTGCTTCTACTTGAACAGGACTAAGACCTCTCGTAAATCAGACCAGTTATTTTTGGCCTATTCTGGACCTAGATTAGGATGTGCTGTTGCTAAGGTCACATTGGCTAGATGGTTGAAAGACCTTGTGACCTTCATTTATACACAACGTAGTATTCCTTTGCCTACTACCATAAAGAAAGGTAGCATTCGATAAGGTCGGTGGCAACTTCTGCTGCCTTTCATGCCAGAGCTTCTTTACATGACATCTGTGGAGCTGCAACTTGGGCTACACCTCATATCTTCATCAGTCATTACAAATTGGATTTGGCCTTCAGGTGAAGAGCATCTTTTGGTTCTGTGGTGCTCAGGAATGTCCTTCCATGAGAGCCTCCCAGGAATAGAGGTAGCTGGGGACTCTGTCCCATACGTAAGGAATGAACGAGGATTAACAATATCAGATAAAGAAGTTGTCTTACCATAATGTTCCATCTGTATTGTTGATCCTCGTTCAGTCATTACGACCCTCCCTCCTTCCCCCTCCTGTGGCCTCTAGTGGATCTCACCATCCGGTTCTTTTAGGTCCTTTGACCAGAGGCAGCCTCTACCTTCTTTTGACTTGCAAACTCAATCTGAGGTAACAGGGAGAAGGGAATTCTGGGTGAGAGTTTAGCTCGAGAGTTTGTAGCTGACGCGAGCTTGGAAGATGACCGGCACAGTTCCGATGTCGGAACCGATACCCATATGTACTGACTGAACGAGGATCAACAATACAGATGGAACGTTATGGTAAGACATAACTTCTTTTTCTAACTTGTCTGGGGTCACCGTAAACGAAAAGAAATCACAACTGGTACCCTGTCAACAGATTACATTCCTGGGTGCAAGCTTGAATACAGCTGCCCAGATGGCTTTCCTCACGCCAGAGAAACAAATTCATTTGGTAACTTACTTCAAACAAGTGCCCACAAAAACCCTGCTAATTCCATTTTAATTCCATATGCAAGACTGCATATGAGGAAACTACAGGGGTATCTAAAAAGTCTATGGAATCAACATTGTCACAGCCTGGAAACAATGATTCCTATCATACTGTGCCTACCCCTAGAGTTCCTATGGTGGGCAGAAGCCTGCCACCAAAACAAGTGACTACCATTCACACTACCCCCTGCCACCCAAACCCTAACTACAGATGCATCAGACTATGCATGGGGGGCTCACCTGGCAGGGAAGTGCATTCAGGGCAAATGGAACCCAAATCAAATACATATCGATCAAAAAGATATTTTAGCTGTACAGAATGCTCTGACAGCCTTCAAGGACAACATTCTTCCAGGACAACTAATGGTAAAGATGGACAACACCACGGTTGTGATACATAAACAAGCAGGGGGGGTACACATTCCTACCCCCTCTGCAGACTAGCCATGGCATTGTGGAACACAGCCTTGAGCTACCAAGTGTATCTACAAGCTCAGTTCCTGCCAGGAAAATTGAATACACTGGCAGACGGACTAAGCAGAAACCTCATGGATCCGCATGAGTGGAAACTGGAACCACGGATTTTCAACATGTTGACAAGCGAATGGGGAGCCCAGACATAGATCTATTTGCCTCCCCCCAGAACTACCAGTTGGGCAAGTTTTGCACAAGGACTTCCCACAAACAAGCCTGGAAAGTGGATGCTCTGTTCTTCAGCTAGAAAAACGTATCAGTCTACGCCTTTCCCCCTCTGCCTCTGCTCTCCAGAGTTCTACTAAAAGTCAAACAGGACAAACCAAGGATGGTTTTGATTGCTCCAGACTGTCAACGCCAACACTGGGTACCCCCTCCTGCGCAGTGTCACAAATATCTCCATGGCACCTGCCTCAGACCTTTTCCCTGCTATCTCAGCAGGAGAACCAAATTCTGCACCCTCAGCTTCCAACATTAAACCTTGCAGCCTGGCTAATCACTTAAATTCCCCCTTATCATCCCTCAGCAATCCTGTGATGGATGTCATCTTGGAGGCGAGGAGACCTAGTGCTAGAAAATCTTATGCTGACAAATGGAAAATATTCTGTGCCTGGAACCAATCTTTAGGAATGAGCACAGCAGCGCCCAATTTACCTCAGATTTTGCAATGTTTAACTGAGATGTTTCACAAGGGCCTGTCTTTTTCCTCCATTAAAATCCATGCCTCAGCTATTTCAGCTCACTATAACACAGAACCCACCCCTCTTCTCTCATCCTCTGCTCAAGCAGTATCTCAGAGGGGCAAAAACTTGACCACCCAGGAGAGCTCCTACCCCTGCCTGAGACCTTAACTTTGTTTTGGAGAAACTCACTCTACCTCCTTTCGAGCCAGCTGCAACTGCAGACTTAAAATTTCTTTCTTGGAAAACAGCCTTCCTTTTAGCAATCACTTCAGCTAGAAGGATCTCTGAATTACAGGCCCTTATGGCAGTGGAGCCTTTCATCATCTTTCATGCGGACAGGGTATCTCTCAGGACCAATCCATCCTTCATGCCCAAGGTGGTTTCCAGTGTGGCTCTTAATCAGTCCATTCATTTGCCAACCTTCTTCCCCAATCCACAGAACAAAGGGGAACGGATTCTGCATTCCTTGGATGTGCACAGACAACTAAGATTCTACTTGGACAGGACTAAATCTGGAAGAAAATCTGAACAATTGCTGGTAGCATTTGCTGCAGGGGCAGAGGGGAAGGCTATTTCAAAACAAACCATTTCTAAATGGATAAGCCATTGCATTCATTTCTGCTATAAGCACCATGAAAAACCTATCCCCCAGGGGATCAGATCTCACTCCACCAGGGCTGCATCTACTTCTGCAGCCTTTCTCAGAGGTGTTCTTATCAGGGATGTCCTAGAAGCTGCTACCTGGAGTTCTGTACTTACTTTCACCAAGCACCATCATTTACCAATTTTCTCTAAATCCAGAGCTGGGTTTGCCACTGCTGTCTTGCAGGGCCTTATAACTGACCCAATTGCTGTATAAACTCCTCCCAACCATAGCTTTGGGAATCTACCCAAATGTAATGACTGCAACAGTGAAACACGAAGAACATAGTACAGTTGTGTACACTTACCATAAATGTAGATGTTCGAATGTGTTCACTGTTACAGTCCTGGTTACCTTCCCTTCTTGTTTTTCTGAATATACCTCTCCTTTCCTTTAGTATGCTTAAAAGCCTTTTTTTGGTGTATTTGCTTTTGGTTGGAGGTATACCTTTGTATTTTTGTGTTTATTTGCTCCCCATTAGAGGGGCACCTGACATCTAGGGCAAGAAAAACTGATGTAATGGCGTCGGCTGCATGTTTTATACCCCTGACGACCTGATGTCATGGAAGAAGGGACAGCAACCGACGCAGGACCCAAGACTTTGTTAATCTGGCCGACTGAGGGCAACCTGCCAGCAGATTACTCAAATGTAATGACTGCAACAGAGTGAATACACTCGAACATCTACATTTATGGTAAGTGTACACAATCGTACTTCACCCATTGGTAATACCAACAACTTCCCATGTCGTCCTTAGTCATGATTACAGACTCTTGCAAGAAGGATCTTTGCTGGTGGTTGACCAGCCATCAGCTTACGATGGGTCATCCATTTGTTCTCCCCGTGCCTTTGGCCACGGTGACCATGGACACTTCCCTGATAGGGTGGAGGGGTTATTTCAGGGAAGTACTGCCCAAGGCACCTGGTCGGAGCAGAGTCGCAGTTGCACATCAATGTTCTGGAGCTGAGAACGGTGTTTTTGGTGTTGCAGCACGTTCACGACTCTCTGCCTCTAGGGATGATTGCCATACAGACGGACAACATGTCGGTTGTCTGGTACATCAACAAACAAGGAGGAACCAGGTCTATCCCCTGTGTTGAGAGGCCTTGAGAATTTGGCAGTCTGCTGTGTCCACAGGGCGCTTTCTGATTGCAATGCATATCCCGGGAAAATCCAGCGTAATAGCGGACAAACTGAGCAGCGCCATTCTGTTACCTCACGAGTGGTCTCTCAAGAACGAAGTTGCGGAGAAGATTTTCCACAGGTGGGGCCAGCCTTGCTGTGACCTGTTTGCATTCCCTATGAATGCCAAATGCAGAAGCTACTTTGCCCCAAGTCCCCCACCAGAGGACAACCCAAAGGACTCGCTCATACAAGATTGGCCCCCGGGACTCCTGTATGCCTTCCCTCCTATTCCCCTGATTCCCACGTTCTTGCAGAAAGCAAATGCTCTTGGCAGGACGGTAATCTTAATAGCTCAGCTTTGGCCTTGTCAGATTTGGTTCCCCTTTCTCCGACTCTACCAACTGGAGGAACCTTGGATTCTGGACCCAGTTCCAGACCTTGTGACACATTCGTCAGGAACGCTCCACCCCTCTCTTCGTTCCCTCAGACTGACAGCTTGGCTGCTCCAATTCCCTTCCTAACCAGGTCACATGACTTTTCTTCGAAGGTACAACACATTCTTGTATCTTCCCATAAAGCTTCTACCAGAAAGATATATGCTAGTTAGTGGAAGAGTTTTGCCATTTGGGCTTCTCGTAACAACGTTGATCCCTATGTGGCCCCTATTGCTAGTATTCTGGAATTTCTCTCAACTTTTTCAAGAAGGTGCTGCGGCTGCCGCAATTAGAGTACAGTTGGCTGCCATCTCAAATTTTTATATTGGAACTTAGGGTTCTAACTTAATGTCTCACAAATTGTCGGGCCTTCCTTAAGGGCACCAGTCATCTCAGGCCTCCTGTTAGACAGCCATTTGCTCCCTGGAATCTAAATTTTGTTCTGTCTCATAGTATTCTTCCTCCCTTTGAGCCTGCATCGTCTGTATATTAAAGTTCCTTTCCTGGAAGACTATTTTCTTGGTGGCCATTACTTCAGCAAGCAGGATTTCTGAGCTGCAACCCCTTTCTGTCGAACCACCATATTTGGTGTTTCATCCCGACAGGGTTTCTCTGAGGACTAATTCTTCATTATTGCCAAAAGTGTGTTCTGAAATCAGTCTGAACCAAACTATTGAACTTCCAACCTGTTTTTGTAATCCGTTCTAGTCATTTGGAATACATGTTGCATAAACTTGATGTCTACAGACAATTGAGGTTCTATTTGGACAGGACGAAGGAATTTTGAAGATCTTATCAGCTCTTTGTATCTTATGCAGATGCCAAGAAAGGATTCTCAGTTTTTAAAGTTACACTTTCCAAATGGTTAACTTGACTGCATTAAATTTATCTACTCTTCTGCCAACCAAACATTAGAATATGGTGTGAAGGCCCATTCAACTAGAGCTGTCTCCACGTCTTCGGCTTATACGGCTCGTTTACCTTTGGATACTATATGGGCAGCTGCCACTTGGTCCAAGCCTCATACCTTTATCACTCATTACAAAGTGGACAAGGCCTCCAGGGACAGAGCTTCTTTTGGTTCCACTGTCCTCAGGCATGTACTCCCGTGAGACACCCAAGATTAGGGTTCTTGGGACACTACCCACGTGTAAGAGTAAACGGCAAGATTTAACAACTTCACATAAAGAAGTTCTGTTCTTACCATAAAGTTCCATGTGAGTTGTTTATCTCGCCTTTATTCTTACGTTCGCTCCCACCTTCCCCCTCCGGGTCTCGAATGGGTGGACTAGGGGTCTGGTAGTTTTTTCTAGGGATGTTCATGTGTCACTGTTGCAGTCATCACACTTGGGTTATCTGCTTGCAGTAGACCTCAGTCGGCCTGATTGTCAAAGTCTTGGGTCCTGCGTTGGTTAATGTCTCATCTTCCATGACGTCAGGTAGTCGGGTATAAAGCATGCAGCCAACGCCATTACATCAGTCTTTCTTGCCATGCAGTGCAGAAGCAGTTCGCAAGGGTCGGTTGACTGCTGAAATTTTTGTTGTAGAGTTTCATATCCGAAGTTTTCATCTAAGCTAAGTACCCCATTGGGGAACCTTTTTTCTTGCTCTAAACTGATGTCAGCAAAAGTTAACAATTGTATTTCTTGTGGAAAGCAAATACCTCGTAAAGATTTTAATTCATACTGCATTCCTTGCTTAGGCCCTTACCACGACGTACCTCGCTGTCAGTTTTGTGCCTTATTCAAACCTCGTACTATTTGTCATCTGTTCATTTACGCATCTAAATATTTTGGTACCCAGTTCAATTATCCAGAAATGGCTTCAGTAAGCCACCTGACTACCGACATTTTGAAAAAATGCAAAGATAAAGACAGAGACAGATCGCATAGGTCCAAAGCTGCCGACAACGCTTCTCCTAAGCTTGTTGCCAGTTCACCGGTACTCAGTGAGTCACTTTCGCAGCCCCTAATATGCGCTACTTCAGATACGCAGGCCTCTACTGAGACCCATTCGGAGTCCGGTATGCCGCGAGATGCTTCTTTGACTGTGGAACCTGCGGATATCTCTACCTTGGATGGATCCAGAGCCGCTGTGCAGGCACCGGCTTCTGAGGGTGTATTCAGGCCTACTGACTTGCATATTAAACCGATGCCATCTTCTTCTTCAAGGCCTAAAACTCAGTCCATGCCGAGAAAACCGACAGCCAGACTGCATGGTCAGGCCCCTATGCCTAAAAATCAAATAAGAATGGCTGAAGACCTTATTACTGTAATCCGGGGAAGCCACCCTTCCCCCTCCGAGAGACCTAGGACTTATTTTCCTTCTGATTCTTCTGATCAGGACTCTGAAATTTCTGTTTCCTCTGATGACCAGGATTTGCCTTTATCTACCTATGAGGATTCTGATGCAGAGGACTCCATTCCTGCTGCTTCCCCTCCACAGGATTTCTCTTTTGGTGAAACCTTGCATACTCTTAGGGAGTATTTTCGCTGCGAAAGCCAGGATTAGTCTGACTCCAAAAAGAGGCTTAGGGAATTCTTACTCCTGCCTCAACACAGGCCTTTAGCTGTCCCCCCCGTGTACTGGACATTGTAGATGATGCCTTCTGGGAATCTAGCCTGGCCCCCGATTCTTTAACTCCTGCTCCCAGAAAATATGACTGGTATTACAGGGTACCTGACTCTCAGAAGTTCCTCTTCAAAAATCCTACTGCGGATTCTGAGACCATTTCACAGGGACCCAAGGGCATTAAGGCTACTACTGCCAAAAATCCTACCCCCTCTGATAGAGATTCCAGGGCGCTGGATAGATAAGGTAAGAAAGCATACACTTCTGCAACCTTGGCCATTAGGGCCTTAAACTGCCAGTTTCATATGTTGAAGTATAAGCAGCATATCATTGGATTGCTTAAACAGAAAATTATGTTGATTCCTGACTGTGCTGAAAATAAAGATTTACCGGATTTAATGCTTTCTGCTGAACAAGTCGGAAAACACACTTTGCAATGTGGTTTTGATTCATTAGAGGCATCTTGCAGGGCTGCTGTCACTGGGTCTGTACTTAGAAGGCATGCTTGGCTTAAGGAGCAATCTTTGCCAGATCATGTTAAAGCTAAATTACTGGATGCTCCCTTAAATCAAGACTGCCTGTTTGGCAACAAAGCAGAAGTAGTACTTAAAAAGATGGAGGAAAAAGCTAAATCTATGCAAACTGTTAAAGATTTCCTGCAAGTACAGCCTCTCAAATTTAGTAGGCATTGACCCTCTAAGAATTTGTCCTTTCCTGCCTCTTCCAGGCCTTCTCAGTCCAAACCCAGAACGAGTAGAACACCCAGGCTTCAGTCCCAAGTTACTCACAGGCGTAAGCAGTGGAGGGCTCCCCCTTCCAAAGCAGGGAGTAGTAAGACTCCCCCCTATGGTAAACTGTTTCAGTGACTTAACTTTAAACCTTCCAAGCCCTGCTCAACTGACTGTTCCTTTAGGGGGAAAGATTGCCCTGCATGCAGAAAATTGGGAACTCATTACCCAGGACAAATGGGTTTTAAATATAGTTTCCCAAGGATACAGATTCCACTTCCACTCCTTACCAACCCCAAACGGTTGGGCAGACCTACCCCCAAATCAGTGGGCAGAGGCTCAAAAGCAAGTGTTCGCTCTCAAGCATCAGGGTTATTCAACCTGTCCCAGAAGAAGAATGGGGGCAAGGTTTCTACTCGACTTTTCCTAGTACCCAGAAAAGACCATTCCTGGCATCCTATCCTGGAACTGTCTATCCTAAACACATTTTTGGTACTCCCAAAATTCAAGATGCTAACTCTTCATCAGCTGCTTCCCATACTAGGCAAAGATGCCTAGTTGGCAACACTAGATTAAAAGGAAGCCTACCTGCACATCCCAATTAAGGGAATTTTGCAGAAGATACCTAACGCTTCAGAGCAGTCTACAGGCACTATCAGTTCTCAACATTGCCCTTTGGCTTACCTACTGCGCCCAGGGTATTCACAAAGTGCCTAGCTCCAGTCATTGCATTTTACAGGCAAAGAAATATTCAAATATACCCATACCTTGACAGTTGTCTAATTCAGGCAGAAAGCCAGGACATACTATTAAATCATCTGGTATTTGTAAAGAAATTGCTAACGTCTCTGGGGTGCACCATAAACGAAAAGAAATCACATCTTGTACCCTGCCAACAAATTGTATTCCTGGGAGCAAGCTTGAATACAACTTCTCAGATGGCCTACCTCACGCTAGAGAAACAAATTCAGTTGACAGTCTACTTCAAACTACTGGCCACCAAGACCCAGCTGTCTGCAAGGAAAATGCTGCAAGCCCTGGGGTTCATGGCCTTTTGCATTCTACTAATTCCATGTGCAAGACTGCATATGAGGAAACTACAATGGTATCTTAGAAGCCTATGGTGTCAACATTCTCAGGATCTAGAATCAATGATTCCTATCATACCTTGTCTACAGATAGAGTTCATTTGGTGGGCAGAGGCCTGCCACCAAAACAAGGGACTGCCATTCACTCTACCCCCTGCCGCCCAAAGCCTAACAACAGACGTATCAGTCAATGCATGGGGGGCTCACTTGGCAGGGCAGTGCATTCAAGGCAAATGGAACCCAAATCAAATGCACTTGCATATCAGTCAAAAAGAAATGTTAGCTGTACAGAATGCTCTGACAGCCTTCAAGGGCTGCATTCTTCCAGGACAGTTATTGGTAAAGATGGACAACACCACTGTTATGTGGTACATAAACGAGCAGGGGGGAACCCACTCATTCACCCTCTGCAGACTAGCCGTGGCTCTGTGGAACACAGCCTTGAGCTACTAAGTGCACATACAGGCTCAGTTTCTGACAGGAAAGCTAAATACACTGGCACACGACCTAAGCAGAAATCTCATGGACCCACACGAGTGGAAACTGGAACCAAAGATATCCAACATGTTGAGAAACAAATGGGGGAGCCCAGAGATAGATCCCTCCAGAACTACCAATTGGACAAATTCTACACAAGGACTCCCCACAAGCAAGCTTGGAAAGTGGATGCCCTGTCCTTCGCCTGGAAAAATCTTTGATGTAATGGGATCCTATCTCGCCTACATTCATGACAGATGGGTTCGGAGCCGATCCATCGGCTCCGACTCGGCAACTAATACACTAGCACGAAGTCTCTCATTGGCTGGGCTACTCCCTATCCCAGGATGCACTACACCTGCTTCCCCAGATCTCGTTTGCCACTTAACAAGCTGGACGTGGTCTCGACTTGGCTGGAGCTAAGTGGTTCTTTTTACCTTATTGGTCCTTGACCTAGGGAATTTTTTGTCTATATTAACCAAACAGCTGTTTTAACAGCTATTGCTTTCTATTTCTCAAGTTTTTGTTGGAGTGCTTGAGTGTTTCCAAAAATTTGATTTATTCTGTCGGGCAAGGCCCGTTTAAGTTAGAGGGCCTTTGCCCTACTTTTGAGTGCTATTAGGTTTAATTAACTTTTGGTTAGTTGTTTTTCGGGCAAAGCCCGTTTAAATTAGAGGGCTTTGGGCCGTTTAACTGTTTTCTAATTGTTGTGAGGTAAACTTTCACCGGTACTCGCGCCAGTGTGTCTCGCGCTTTTCAGTTGGCGCTTTTTTGTGTATAGTGCTATACTTGTTGAGTAAGATTTCCAGAGAGTTTTTTTACTTGTTGTGGCTTGTATCATGTCTAAGGAGCAAAAGTCAGGGTTTAAAAAATGCACTCGGTGCAATTACAAGATGTCCATTACAGACAGTCATTCAGTCTGTGTTTATTGTTTGGGGCCGAAACATCTGCAAGAGACTTGTAGCGTCTGTTATGCGTTCTCCGCTAGAGTTCTTCAAGAATGCAAGAACAAGTTGATATTGAAAGGGCTTATTAAACCTTCTTTTGAGGAAGCCTTAGATCCACCTGTTGCTTCCAAAAAGAAAAGATCATCGGCTCCGACAAGTCCGTCGGAGCCGACTTCTAAAAAGACAAAATTGACCTCTTCTTCCTCGGCTCCACTGACTTCGGGGCCGAGGGTGAGGTCTGCCTCGATACCTCCTACCTCGGCTCCATTGCCTTCGGAGCCGCAAGTGGGAGTATCGAGAGGTGAATCACCTCCATCGGTTCCAATGGCCGGAGCCGGTGGAAGTGTGCAGCTCAGACTCTTCCCCTCGGCTCAAGAAGGCTCCTTCGGTGCCGATGGTGGTCCATGCTGTGGTGGAGTCGGCCGATAGCTTTGGAGCCGTTTCGGAGCCGGTCCCCTTCTCTCTCGGAGCCGAGAGGAAAGTCTTCTCGATTGTCTACCTCCTCTAAATCCTCGAGACTTTCAGATTTGGACCTGGATAGGGTTTTACAGAGGCTATTCCAATCTCCAGTGTTTACTAAAATGGTCTCGGCTCCAGCGCAGTTTGCTTCGGAGCCGATCCCTCCCCCAACACATTTGATTCCTCCTCCAACCTCTTCGGAGCCGTTGGAGCCGGTGGTGGTGGAGCAATGTGGAGCCATACGGTCGGAGCAGAGACCCCTTACAGGCCTCTCGGTTCCGACTGTGCTTCCTACCCTGTCCTCTGGTTCAGGGTTTGGCACTGCGACTTCTTCAGCCGGAGCCGAAGGGAACACTTTAGGTTTGGGTGCTTCGGTACCTAGTCTTCCTCTTGGAGCATCGGCTGCTGGAATTCCTGGTGCCATCGTGGCCTCTAGACCAGCGACCTCCTTGGATTCTGGAGGTCCGGCCTTTGAGGTCATGAGGAGCGCGCTAGCCATGTCTTTGCCGGTTCAACAAGATTCTACCTCACCGTCCCTAGAATTGGAGACTGGTGCCTCTGTTGTGTTGCAGCCCCGGCAGCGGGCCCCAGGGCCTGAGGATACCCCATCGGCGGTTCCTTCTTCCGGGTGGTCCGTCCGAATCTGCTTCGGACGAACCACCAAGGAAGAAATTGTGTAAGAGGAAGCACGTAGACTCCCAAGATGAGTCTGTTACATCGGATACTGACCTCGATGTCGCAGAAGGGTCTCCCAAATCATCTTCGGATGATATCTCCTTCTCAGACATCTTGGAGATTCTGAGACAGAGAGGTGACTGGCAAGCCAAAACCCCTTCAGCTGAGGAGTCAGTCTTCCTCAAGGCCTTTGGGGCCCAGCCTTCCGCCTCCTGGGTGTCTCCGCCTTTGATGAACTCCTTGATTTGGTTTCTCAAGGGTGGGAACACCCTGATTCTGTGGAACCGGTGCCTCGAGGCCCAATAAATTTTGTCAGCCCCCAGAAGGAGTTTCTCACAAAGGGTGTGCCTGTAGATGCTTTGGTGGTGGCTTCTGCCACACAGCAGGACGTGGCAGAGGCTTCGACGTCTATTCATCCTCCTAATAAGGATTCTAGGAGCATGGATAGGTACGGGAAGCGTACCCTCTCTTCAGCGGCCTTTGCCTTACGGTCGCTGAACTACTTATGTCATTTTATGAGGCTCCAAAGGGATCTTCTCAAAGAGCTAAATGACTCTCTTGTTGGTAACCTACCTGAGGCGCTGGCCCCGACTGTTGGCGCACAGATGACTACTCTCTTTTCTATTGTTAACTCGTCCATGAGGCTCATTTCATATGCAGCCGAAGGGGCGAGTAGAGCAGCGGGAACAGGCGTTGCCCTCAGGAGACAAGCCTGGTTACGCTTGTGTTCGTTCGCGGAGGCCTTCAAGTCTTCCTTCGCCGACGCCCCCTTTGATGGGTCATCTTTGTTTGGACCCAAGGTGAAGGACACACTAACTCGGTGTGAGCAGGAGGGCAAGACTTTGACTGCCGTTGGGGCCCGATTTTCCGCTCCTTCTAGGCCTTACCCCAAGGCTGGGAGAGGAGGGAAAATGTGGTTTAGAAAATCTCAGAAGTCTTTCCCTACTCCACCCAGTGATTCCCCTCCAGAGGCAGGGGATTTTGGAAGACGCCACCCCAGAGGTGGCAGAGGCCCCCGTAACTCTGGAGACCGCGATTCCTTTTGTGGTTCTTCATACAACCAGCGTTCCTGAGTTGTTGCCCGACTGTGCAACTCCGGAGCCAGTCGGGGGTCGCTTTGCGGCGCACCCTCAAGCTTGGGAATCCATAACAAGCGATCAGTGGGTGCTTCGCATTATTACCGGAGGATATATCATCCCCTTCAACAAACCCCCCCTTTCTTTAAGGGAAATCCCGGACGTACCACCCAGTCAGCGGGATCAGGCAGCATTAGAGGTTTCAAAGCTGCTAGACAAAAGAGCCATCCAGCCTGTCCCCATCGACCAGATCGGATCAGGAACTTACTCAAAATTATTTTTGGTACCAAAAAAGACAGGGGACTTCAGGCCCATTTTGGACCTCAGTTCATTGAATCGCTTTAAAGAAGTCCAAATTCGAATGGTCACTCTTCAATCTATTCTTCCTTTGCTGGAAAAAGATGCATGGATGTGCTCCATAGATCTCCAGGACGCTTACTATCACATTCCCATAGCTCAAGAGTCCAGGAGACATTTACGCTTCGCCTAGTCAGTCATTTCCAATTCGAGCACTGCCCTTTGGTCTCACCACAGCCCCAGGGTGTTCACCAAGTGTCTGGCAGTGGTAACTGCTCACCTGAGAAGTCTGGGATTCCAGGTGTTTCCTTATCTAGACGACTGGCTCCTTACTGCCACCTCCAAGCATCTACTACTCCAAGCGCTCAGAGCCACGTTCACCTTGGGCCGTTTCTTGGGGATCACGTTCAATTTGCAAAAATCTGTACTACAGCCATCTCAGCGTATTACTTTCATAGGCAGACTTAGACACAAAAGAATGCGCCTTTTTACCGGCAGCAAGAATTCAGGTCTTACAAGATCAAGTCAAATCCTGTCTCCCCTACAAAGAGCCCCGCCCATCGGATCCTACAACTGTTGGGCTCGATGGCGTCGACCATACTTTTAGTTCCCTTGGCCAGACTTCACATGCGAATTTTACAATGGCTACTGTCGGTTCAATGGTCTTATCAGGAACTTCCCTTGAACCACTTAATCATAATCACGGAAAGTTGCCGTCGAGATCTGCATTGGTGGCTTCTCCAATCAAATCTCGACCAGGCGACCCTTTATACCTCAACGTCCGTTGCCACTGTGACTACGGACGCCTCCCAGGTAGGGTGGGTCATTACCTGGACAGGTCGGTCCAAGGCACATGGCAGATCCAGGAAACGCATTTGCATATCAATGTCCTGGAGATGAGAGCGGTACTATTGGTACTCCAAGCTCTCCATCACACTCTCCCACAGGGCCCGATTGCTATCCTATCCGACAACATGTCGGTGGTGTGGTACATAAACAAGCAAGGTGGAACCAGGTCTTACCCACTATGCAGAGAAGCCATGAGACTTTGGCACTGGGCGGTAGCTACCAACCGCTTTCTAATGGCAACGCACATACCGGGGAAGTCCAATGTGATTGCGGACAGATTAAGCAGGACCATTCTTTTACCCCACGAGTGGTCCCTCAACCAGGGTATAGCTGCGAAAATCTTCGACAGATGGGGTCTTCCTTGCTGCGACCTGTTTGCCAGCCCTCACAATGCGAAATGCAGAGAGTTCTTCACACTGTTCCCTTCTCAGGGACAGATTCCCAGGGACGCTCTGACTCACATTTGGTCCCCCGGTCTTCTCTCGCCTTCCTCCGTTCCCCCTCTTACCGAGGGTGATACAGAAGGCCATTTACATGGAGAGCGAGATGATTTTGATTGCCCTGCACTGGCCTCGTCAGGTTTGGTTTCCTTTCCTACAGAGGCATGCGATAGAAGGTCCATGGTTTCTGGATCCGGTGCCAGACCTGTTGACTCATCAGTCAGGACGGCTTCATCCGTCTCTCAGGTCCCTGAAGTTGGCAGCATGGTTACTCCACTTCCATCCTTAGTCCGAGACAATGCTCTTTCGCCGGACGTGGTCCACATACTGTCTTCTCATAAACCTTCCACCATCAAACTTTATTCCGGTAAATGGAAAAGGTTTGCCTTCTGGGCTCAAGAACGGGGTATAGATCCTCTCACTGCACCAGTATCGGAGGTTCTGAATTTTCTGGCTTCCCTTTTTCAGTCGGGCTCTTCAGTTTCTACCATTAAGGTTCAGCTAGCGGCCATTTCTAATTTTCATGCTTCATTTGAACCTTCATTGATGTCTCACAAACTTTGTAAGGCTTTCCTTAAAGGGGCTTGGCTCCTTAGGCCTCCTTTATCTCATCCTGTCCCCTTGGGATTTGAATATGGTTCTTGCTGCCCTAACTGCCCGTCCTTTCCAACCAGCTGCTACCTGTGATTTAAAATTTCTGTCTTGGAAAACGGCCTTTTTAGTAGCCATAACGTCTGCCAGGCGAGTTTCAGAACTTCAAGCTCTTTGTTCTGATCCTCCCTATTTGATTTTTCACAAGCATAGAGTTTCATTGAAATTAAACCCTGCATTTATACCAAAAGTGGCCTCCTCTTTCTGTATTCAACAAACTATAGAACTCCCTGTCTTTTTTCCAGAATTCTCTAATAACGCAGAATATACTTTGCATCAATTGGACGTACATAGACAACTGCGTTTTTATTTGAATAGAACCGCTCAAACGCGGAAATCTAATCAATTGTTTGTTTCCTTTGCAGTGAACAAATTGGGTCAACCAGTAACAAAAACCTCCATATCTAAATGGATTAAAGATTGTATCATTTTTATTTATTCACAGGCTAACAAAGACCTCTCCTTTCCAGTCAAGGCTCATTCTACCAGGGCAATGGCTACTTCCGTAGCTTTTCACTCCAAGTTATCAATAGATGATATTTGTGCTGCAGCAACCTGGACTTCTCCGCACACTTTCATTTCTCATTACAAATTGGATGTGGTTTCTCGAGGCAGAGCTTCCTTTGGTTCCACAGTTCTCAGGAGTGTTTTCCAATGAGCCACCCGGGATGTAGGTGCTAGGGACGCTGTCCCATCTGTCATGAATGTAGGCGAGATAGGATCCCATTACATCTTTTAGTTATGTACTTACCATAACTTCGGATGTATGGGATCCATCTCGCTTACATTCATAAGTACCCACTCTCCTTCCCCCTTCCATTTGGATTTAGAGGAGCTGTAGTCCCTTTTTTCTTGGCGTTCTTTCTTGAAGAACTTTAGTTGGTTATAGTGACTACTAGTTTTTCTGTGTTTGCATGGATGTATGAAAGCGAACAAACAAGATCTGGGGAAGCAGGTGTAGTGCATCCTGGGATAGGGAGTAGCCCAGCCAATGAGAGACTTCGTGCTAGTGTATTAGTTGCCGAGTCGGAGCCGATGGATCGGCTCCGAACCCATCTGTCATGAATGTAGGCGAGATGGATCCCATACATCCGAAGTTATGGTAAGTACATAACTAAAAGTTTATGCCTTTCCTCCTCTGCCTCTCCTCTCCAAGGTACTACTAAAGATCAAACAGGACAAACCAAGGACGATACTGATTGCACCATACTTGGCCACACCAACACTGGTACCTCCTCTTGTGCAGTGTCACTTCTGGCACCTGCCTCAGACCCCTACCCTGCTGTCCCAGCAGAAGGGCCAGATTCTGCACCCCCAGCTTCAAACCCTGAACCTGGCAGCCTGGCTAATTACCTGATATCTCCATTACCATCCCTCAGTAAACAAGTGTTGGATGTCATTCTGGTGGCAATGAGGCCTAGTACTAGAAAATCTTATGCTGAAAAATGGAAAAGATTATGTTCCCGGAACCAAACTCAGGGGATGAGCACAGCAGCGCCCATTTAACTCAGATTTTTCAATACTTAACTGAGATGCTTCACAAGGGCCTTTCTTTTTCTTCCATCAAAATGTATGCCTCAGCCAGTTCAGCTCATTACAACACAGAACCACCCCTCTTCTCTCATCCACTGCTCAAGCAGATATTCTTCGTGTTTCACTGTTGCAGTCATTACATTTGGGTTATCTGCTTGCAGTAGCCCTCAGTCGGCCTGATTAACAAAGTCTTGGGTCCTGCATCAGTTGCTGTCTCTTCTTCCGTGATGTCAGGTGTACAAGACATGCAGCCGACGCCATTACATTAGTCGTTCTTGCCGTGCGGTGCCCAAAGCTGAAGCAGTTCGCAAATGCCGGTCGGCCGACTCCTTAAATTTTCATTTTCGAGTTTCAGAACCGAAGTCTTCAACTAAAAGCTAAGTACCCAGTTCCGAATGCTTGCTTCAGTGGTAAGTACCCAGTTGGGGAAACGGTTTCTTGCTCTAAACCGATGTCAGTAAAAGTAAATAATTGCATTTCTTCTAGAAAGGAAATACCTCATAAAGATTTTCATTCATACTGTATTCCTTGCCTAGGCCCAGACCACGACTTACCTCGCTCTCGGTTTTGTGTTTTATTTAAACCACGAACTGTCCGTCGTCAGTATATTTTCTGTTCAATTATCCAGATATGTCTTCGGTAAGCCATCCGAGTACCAACATTCCAAAAAAAAACACAAAGATAAAGACAGAAACAGGCCGCCTAGGTCCAAAGCTGCCAACAACGCTTCTCCTAAGCCATTCGCCAGTTCGCCGGTACTCACTGAGGCGCTTTCGCAGCCCCTAATACCCTCTACTTCAGATTTTCAGGCCTCTACTGAGACCCATTCGGAGTCCGGTATGCTGCGAGATGCTTCAACTGTGGAACCTGCGGATGTCTCTACCTTGGATGGGTCCAGAGCCGCTGTGCAGGCACCGGCTTCTGAGGGTGAATTCAGGCCTACTGACTTGCATATTAAACCAACGCCATCTTCTTCTTCAAGGCCTAAAACTTGAACCATGCCTAGAAAACGGACGCCAAGACCGCATGGTCGAGTCTGTATGCCTAAAAAACAAGAATGGCTGAAGATCTTATTACTTTAATCAGGGGAAGCCAACCTTGACTGAGTTTGCTTATGATACTTCTGACCAGGATTCAGAAATTTCTGTCTCCACTGATTACTAGGATTTACCTTTATCTACCTATGAGAATTCTGATGCTGAGGACTCCATTCCTTCTGCTTCCCTCCCGGAGGATTTCTCTTTTGGTGAAACCTTACATACTCTTAGGAAGCATTTTCATTGGGAAAGTCAGGATTTCTCTGATTCTAAAAAGAGGCTTAGGGATTTCTTACTTCTGCAGCAGCACAGGCCTTTAGCTATCCCTTCTGTACTAGACATTGTTGTTGCCTTTTCAGAATCTAGCTTGGCCCCTGACTCTGTACCTCCTGCTCCCAGAAAACCTGATAGATAGTACCTGGTTCCTGACTCTCACAAGTTCCTTTTCAAAAATCCTATTGTGGACCCTGAGACCATTTTAGCCAAAGATATTCAACATATTGAGAAACAAATGGGGGAGCCCAGAGATAGATCTGTTTGCCTCCCCCCAGAACTACCCATTGGACAAATTCTACACAAAGAATCCCCACAAACAAGCTTGGAAAGTGGATGCTCTGTCCTTCAGCTGGAAAAAACAATCAATTTATGCCTTTCCTCCTCTGCCTCTCCTCTCCAAAGTACTACTAAAGATCAAACAGGACAAACGAAAGACGATATTGATTGCACCAGACTGGCCACGCCAACACTGCGCAGTGTGTCACTGTTAGCCCCATGACACCTGCCTCAGACCCCTACCCTGTTGTCTCAGCAGGAGAACTGGATTTTGCACCCTCAGCTTCAAACCCTGTGTTTCCATTCATCATCCAGTTCATGGACTTTGCACATTAAATATTGATTTTTTTCTACATTAATCTGCCTCAACCTACCAGTTAGTATTCTCTGGTATCTTGATGAGTTTTTTCACAAAATAAACAACTTAATGCCATCTGACTCCTGTTAAATTTCTCTTCTGTTCTCTCCCGGCAGTGTTTCTCCAACTCCTCCTGCTTTTTTTTCTTCTTTTAAATTCTCACCCCTGTCCTGAAGCACTGTCATTCTCCATAATTTAGATTTTTCACAGTGTCTCTCTTCCTCTTCATGCATGACCATCTATCTCCTTCATCTTGTCCCAGATTTGCTCCTTAATTAAATCCCACTCCTACATTTTTGACAGGGAGCTATTTTGTAGTGCGCGCTCTCTCATTGTCATTAGAAAATCTCTCTCTAGTCTTTTCTTTCTGTTCGCCTTATCTAAGATATATCTAATCTCTAATGTCTGTTCCCCTTTCCATAAAATCCCCATGTCCTAAACTTACCAGGGCAAGATATGAAAGTAATATGGTGATATGTTAAGCTGCCTTCAGTATCTCTGTATGTTTTGGCAACACATACCATGCATCTAATTGTGGAATTGTGCCATATTAGAGAAGTTTGTATGTCATTAACTTTGCAAACAGAAAATATTATTTTGGATCCCTGAAGCCATATTTCACTAATTTCTTTAGGAAATTACCCACTGTCAGGAACCCATATCTTTCTCCAGTCCCCCACCGAAACATGGACAGTCAGTAATCAGATTCCAGTCCCCTCCTAGCAGTGTTATTCCTTGCACTAAATCAGTTGCATGCAACAGAATTTGTTTCATCTCCTCTGGTTTTGTTTTTGGGGGTAAATACATTTTCCCATCATTCTCTTGACTCCCCAGTCACTCAGCAATGCAAACTTTCTATTCCGATCCTGTTTCACCTCCTCAGATCTAAAACGTGTTTGTTTAATTTTAAGGTCATCACCCCCCCCCCCCCCTTTTCCTACCTTCAGTTGCCTCCACCTCGTATACTTCCATAAACCCTTTCTTCACCAATCCTCCATGTTCAACACTAAACAGAGAGTTACTTTTCTCAGTATTATATTTGCCCCCATTTTGTGTTGCATTCTGCAATACCTGTAGCGGTTTGTTTGTCACCATTAGCCAATTCACGTTTCAGGTTATCAATTTCAGCTTCTTAGTTATCTTGTTTCAGCCTGCTTATTCCAAGTAATGCATTCCTTCTTATAATGTACACTCCTGATGTATATTGTTACTGTTCGCCTTGCGTATTTTAAGAACGGTTTGTTGTCTTGTACCCTTTGCAGTTGTTCTCTTGACTAAGAAGAACCCGATCACCCAACAACACCCAAAAAAAACATTATTCCCAGCAAAGACCGCCACAGTGTTTGTCTTGCTTGAGCGCACCTCATGACCATACATCCTGCTCCATCTGTCAGGCTTTCGTTCCAAAAACTCTACATAGTAGCCTTTCTTCCTTAGCATTTTATATGGAGAATCAGCGACTTAAGCTTTCCGCCAACGATACTATCGAAAGAACTTCCCACCCTGACAGCTGTTGGTGAAGAAAGTTAAGAAACTGAGACTGGAATCTTCCTCTATCCAGCCTCTGCCAGATGTTTCTCACAAGGTAGGTCGATGCCCCGAGGTTCGCCTTGCTTTGTTGTCTTATTCCTCTACTGCGACCAGATTAGAAGCCGGCTGGGATCTGGCTTTAAGCACGTCCGATGAGGCTTTGCAGATGTCTGTTTCAGATGTTCAGAGGGAGCCATGGTTGATTATTTCTGAGGGGCCTAGGGGTGTTCCTCAGATTTTAGTCAGAGAAGTCGTCCCTACTACTGTTGAATGCCACCCTGAGTCGGGGCTTTCTAAGTTTTACAAGACAGACATCCCATGAAAAAAAAAAAAAACTAGGCCTTCACTCAGGGTTTGTTTAATGCTTTGATGGCATCAAAACCTCCCCAGGGGGTTTCTGTTCCAGCTTCCCCTTAGTTCTCTACTGTACTTAAAAGACACTGTGTAAGATTCCTGTTAGGAGAAGTTGGATTCTTATGAGGAATCCCTGGCTTACTCTTCTCAAATTCCTTGTCCTTTGGACTATGGGTCAGAGGAAGAGGAAACTACCAGTCCTAATACTTCCTTTGAAGAAATTTCTTTTGGGGACACAATCTCCAGGAGTATGGAATTTTTCTTAAATGGGATTGTGCTCAGTTCTCTGAGATCCATAAGATTTACTATAAGTTGCTGCAGATTGAATCTCCTAAATCTTCTGCTATGCTTCCTGTTTTGACTGCTTTATTGGATGCCTTTTCCAGTGCCTCTAAAGCTCCTGGTTCTTTGACCCTGCTGCCAAGAAGCCTGGTTATATATGGTGTCTGAGGACTGTAACTCTATGTGCAGGTGTCCTGCTGCTTGACCCCTCAGTAGTGTCTGTAGCCTCTGACAACCCCTCTCAGTTGCTTTCTTCACCCAAGTTACTGCCTTCTGATAAAGATAGCAGGACTGTGGAAAGGCTGTGTAAGAAGGTTACACCTTGGCTACCTTGGCCTTTAGGACTGTTATCAGACCCATATATCCAGGTATGTGTTGTCTCGCTTTTCTCAGACTTGTCAGGTTATTTCTGATTTCCCGGACTCTGAGAGTAAAACATCTGCTCTTTCCCTGTTAGGGACCTCCTCACAGGTGGTTTGTCATCCCATCAAGTGTAGCTATGATGCAGCAGGTGCTTCTTCTAGGGCTGCTGCTTTTGGTTCAGTGATGAGGAGGTATACTTGGCTTCGGCTTCAGCCATTGCCTGATGATATCAAGGCTAAGTTGATGGGTGCCCCTCTTGATGATAAACACTTGTTTGGTTTAGCTGCTGCTGATTTGTTTTAAGTCCTTTTCAGGATAAGGGAACGCTTTACAGGAACTCAAACATATGTTTGTATTTCCTGTTCCTAAATTTCAGAGAAACTGCCCCAATAAGTCTGCTTTTTTTCGCAGGCAATCTTGCCCTCCTCTTAAGGGCAAAAAAGAGTGGTAAGCAGGCTCCTTCTGCTAAGACTGCTCAGACTTTAGGGACTCAGAAGTCCTCCTTGCTGTGTGACTAGCCATCTCTTTTCAGCCACGTTTCTCTTTCTCTTTGCCCCTCTCTCTCTCTCTCTTCCTGTTTGGCGTCAGATTACTCAAGATTCATGGGTTCTGTCCATTGTTTGCCAGGTGTATTTCATTGTGTGGAAACCCCATCCCCCTTTTATTGGGCATTCCTTAGCCTCCTCTGGAACAACTCCCTTTTTTCCCCAGAGATGCTTCAAGACCTTTTGATTCAGGGTACTTTTGAAGAGGTGCCTGTGTCCCAAAGTGGGAGGGGGGTTTACTCCAAAATGTTTCTAGTTCCCAGAAAAGTGCTTACACGGAGACAAATTCTAGACTTCTCTCATTTAAACACTTTTCTGAAGCTGCCCACTTTTTGAACGTTGTCCCTTCAGACCGTGTTCCCTCTTTTGCTTCCTCAGGCTTATATGATGTGTCTGGATCTCAAGGATGTTGATCTCCATATTCCGATTCATCCCCTTTTCAGGAAATTTTTGCATTTCTCTGTTGCTTTCTGGCATTTGCAGATGTTCTTCGTGTTTCACTGTTGCAGTCATTACATTTGGGGTAATCTGCTGGTAGGTTGCCCTCAGTCGGCCTGAATAACAAAGTCTTGGGTCCTGCGTCAGTTGCTGTCTCCTCTTCCATGAAGTCAGGTTGTCAGGGGTATAAAACATGCAGCCGATGCCATTTTAGTCCGTCTCTCTTGCCGCACGGTGCCTGAAGCAGAAGCAGTTCGCAAGTGCCGGTCGGCTGACTCCTGAAAGTTTCGTATTCGAGTTTCAGAACTGAAGTCTTCAAACTAAAGCTAAGTACCCTGTTGGGGAAACTTTTTTATGCGCCTTACCAATGTCAGTAAAAGTTAATAGTTGCATTACTTGTGGGAAGCAAATACCTCATAAGGATTTTCATTTGTACTGTATTCCTTGCGTAGGCCCTGTTCGCAACGTGCCTTGCTGTCGGTTTTGTGCTAAATTTAACCAACGCACTATTAAGCGTTTGTATATTTTTGCTTCTAAATATTTTGGTTCACGATTTAACTACCCTGAAATGTCGTCGGTTAGCAGTCCGACTACCGGAGTTCACAAAAAACGCAAGGAGAAAGACAGAGACAGACTGTCAAGGTCCAAAACCGATGACAAAGCTTCTCCAAAGCCAGTCGCCGTAACTCAGTGAAGAGCTTCCGCAACCCCCTGATACCTGCTACTTTTGAGTCGCAGGCCTTTACCGAGACCCATTCAGAGTCTGGTATGCCATGAGATTCACAAAGTATTGAACCCACGGATGTCTCTCCCTTGGATGGGTCCAGAGCCGCTGAGCAAGCACAGGCTTCTGAGGGTGTTTTCAGGCCTCAACATTTTTACATTAAACCGACGCCAGCAACAAAAACAAGGTCAAAAACAACTTTTATGCCTAAAAAACTGACGCATGAGCCACGTGCTCGGGCCCCTATGCCTAAAAAGCAGATGATCAAAATGGCTGAGGATTTAATTACCTTGATCAGGGGTTCCACCCCGCTAAGAGGCCTAGGCAAGGCACTGATTATGAATCTTCAGATCAGGTTTTCATTTCTTCTGATTCCTCTTCTGATCAGGAATTTTCTATTCCACCCTATGAGGATTCTGATGCAGAGGAATCCATCCCATCTGCATCTCCTCCTGAGGATTACTGTCTTGGAGAGACTTTGCATGCTGTAAGGGAACATTTTTACTGGGAGAGTCAGGACTTCTCTGAATCAAAAAAGAGGCTTGGGGATTTCCTTCTTCCTCAGCATAGTCCTTTGGCAATACTTCCTGTATTAGACATTGTTGATGATGTTTATTCGGAATCAAGCATGGCTCTTGATTACCTGCCCTCCGGCTCCTAGTAAGCCAGACAGATATTACAGGGTTCCTGACTCCCACAAATTTCTTTTGAAAAATCTTGCTGCTGATCTTGAGACGATTTCTCAGGGTCCCAAGGGTGTTAAGGCTTCTACAGCCAAAAATCCTACTCCTTCTGATAGAGATTCCAGGGCGCTGGATAGATTGAGTAAGAAGGTTTATATGTCTGCAACCTTGGCAATCAGGGCTTTAAACTGCCAGTTTCATATGCTTAAATATTAACAGCATGTTATGGGCTTACTGAAACAGAAAATGATGTTGATTTCTGACTGTGTGGAAAATAGTTACAGGATTTATTGCATTCAGCAGAACAGGTTGGAAAGCATACTTTGCAATGTGGTTTTGATTCCTTGGAGGCCTCTTGTAGGGCCGCCATTACTGGATCTGTGATTAGAAGTCATGCCTGGCTCAAGGAGCAAAACGTGCCTGGTCATGTTAAAGCTAAATTGTTGGATGCCCCTTTGCAGCATGATCCTCTGTTTGGTAATAAGGCAGAAGAGGTTTTAAAGAAAATGGAAGACAAAGCTAAATCTATGCAAACTGTAAAAGATTTTTTGCAAGGGCAGCCACCCAGGCTCAGTAGGCACTGGCCTACTAAAAACTGGTCCTTTCCTGTGTCCAACAATGCCACTCAGGGCAAACCCAGGCCCTCAAAAGGCTCCAGATATCAATCACAGGGTTCTTACAGGTCAAAGTAATGGGGTGCCTCCACATCCAAATCTGGAGGAAACAAAGCACAACCCTACAGTAAGCGGTCTCCATGATTTTCCTCTACCATCTCCAAGCACTTATCTTTTGGCAGCCTCACTTGGGGGGAAAACTAGTACTTCATGCTCAGAATTGGCAGTTAATTACCCAGGACAAGTGGGTATTAAACATAGTATCCCAGGGGTACAGATTTCATTTCCATACTTTGCCAATTCCAAACGGATGGCCGGATCTGCCACAAAACCAGTGGGCAGAGGCCCAGAAACAAGTCATTTCCCTCATGGGTTTGGGGGCTATTCAACCGGTACCCGAAAAGGAAAAAGGACAAGGATTTTATTCAAGACTTTTCCTGGTACCCAGAAAAGACGATTCATGGCATCCAATGTTGGACTTATCGATTCTGAACACGTTCCTGGACATTCCAAAATTCAAAATGCTGACTTTACAACAGCTACTGGCCTATGCTAGGCAAGAATGCTTGGTTAGTAACTCTAGACTTAAGAGGCATACCTGCATATCCCAGTAGGGGAATCATGCAGAAGATAACTAACCACTAACCGAGGTACTTCCATCACCGACACAAAGGCCGGTTATCAAAGGAGGAGAAGGGGCCAACAAAGATGAAGACAAATCCTGTCTTTTGTAGTGTGTTCAGTTACTAGCCTATTATAACTGCTCTGTTTATGTATTTATTAATGAGATTAAGGAACTGGCCGAAATACCATTTTTAGCTGTGGCCAGAGCAGTGGCAGCTGGTGACTTTAAATCAAAGGGGGCGACTGCAGGAGACACCTGAATGGAGTGGAACCAACTAGAAAGGGGGCGGAGCAGAGCTATGTTACAGTGGGAACAACATTGATCATGCTTACTATTTTACATAAAATAATGGCTCAATCACTATTGCATATGCTGAATAGTCTACCAAATACTAGATTAAATGGCATTTCAGAGCTAATGAGGTATAAAAGTTACACTGTAACAGCACAAAACCTAAATATCTCTAAACAGTAAAAAAGTGGTTGGTATTGACTGCATGAAACTATTGAGAGCACACATGTAGTAAACATACATTGTACTGTATCGGGTAATCTACATTTTGTACACTGTGAAGTGGAAATCCCACTGTACTGCCTTAATTTATTATTCACAATTCAAGGTCACTCCATTGTCTAATGTGCCAGAGGTTCTGAGAGACACTGACACAGACTTGTATGACACTTGACCACCAAAGTACACATTAATCTTGCAAAGCCAGATTTACAACAGTAAACAGAAGGGCCAGTCAACCCATTTCATTCACAAAGAGCCCCCCCCTCATTACCAAACAAAAGTATCTGCTTTGACCCCGCCAGGATTGAAGTAGAAATAATAGTGACAGTCCAGTTACATACTTATATTAATTTCATTTAGTTGACAGAAACATGAGTCACAACTTGTGTACCAGTTCGCCTTACACAAATACAAAATTCGTTTTATTTTACTTTTGTTTACCCAGGTTTGTCTAATTGTCTTTAGTCAAAAAAAAAAAAAAAAAACTTTTTCAGTATATGTCCGGGGAGAAAACCTCTAACATATTACAAAGATGTTTTAAACAGATATTCAGTATATACACAGAGAGATAAAACAGCGTACATTAAAAATGACTCATACTTTTGATAATTAGATCACATTCATCTGAAAGTACAGGCAACTATTAATCTTACAAAGCCAGAATTACAGTAGCAGTAAACAACAGGGCCTGTTGTTTCATTTGCACATAGTCTCAATCCCTGCTGTCCACTCCATCCACAGTGTCTGACTTGATCTTGTGAGGTTAAAAGACAAAGGATAAAATGCTACATTGTTATTAACACACATATTTTTTCACACAAGCAATAACCAGAGTTCAGAGCTTGTGGTCAGTCTTACTTCACTCACATGCACATTACTTTTGCAAAGCAAGTTAGAAGTACAGGAGTAAAGCCAGTCATTTCATTCATACATGCTATGCATAACCCCTCAGCCCAATTGCCTACCCACAGTATCTGCTTTGAGCCTACAAGGTTTAAAATAATGGAGAGAGAATGCAGTGGTTACATTACCGTATTTCTTTCGCATCATGTAGTCAGGAGCTTGCAGGTGATCTTACTCCAGTTCACTCATACACACTTCAGTCATGCAAGGTCAGAGTTTCAACAACAAAACATTCACATGCCATCCTAATCTGTATTGATTGACCCTGAAAAAAGATACTAGTTTTAAAAAAAATTATCTACAAGCAGCCCCCAAAGCTCACTGTGTACCTAGCATCTGTTTGACCCCTGCCATGATATTTTATTAGAAAAAAAGACATCCACAGTCAAGCAGCCTCCAAAGTGCACTGCCTCCTTAGTATCTGGTTCACCCTAATAGGATATTATATATATAAAAAAAAAAATCAACAGCTCCCAAAACACAGTGCCTCCTTAATTATTTAGTTAACTCTGCCAGGATGTTGTATTAAAAAATATCTACAGTCTTCTAAACAGAGTGCCTCTTTAGTGTCTGTTTCACCCTGCCAAGATATTATATGAAAAAAAATCCATCACCAGCTCCCAAAACACATTGCCTCCTCCGTATCTGGGTCACCCTGCCAGGATATTATATTTAAAAAAAAAAATTCAACAGTCCCCAAAACACATTGCCTCCCAAATATTTGGTTAAACCTGCCAAGATTATATATTAAAGAAAAAGGTCATCAACAGTCCCCAAAACACACAAACCACTAATATCTGGTTGACCATGCCAGTGCATTGTATTAAAAAAAAAAAAAAAGCAACAGTTCCCCCAAATACATTCCCTCCCTAGTACTAGCCAGGAAATAATTAAATACAGAAATTATCTGGTTGACACTGCCAGGAAGCAAATGCAGACAGTATGGTTCATCCTGCAAAAAAAGGCCACTCAGAACTTAATTCATTATTTCTTCTTAAGTTGATTAAAAAAAAAAAAAAAAAACTTCCTTGCCAAGGAGTTATTGGCTTCTCTTACTTACCAAAGAAGTCTCAGTATAACAAATTTAATAATGATCCTGTCAGTTCTGGTTTCTCTGTCATGATTGTCTGCCTGTCTAGCTCTCTCCCTCGCAAATTTAATTGCAACTTAACTGCAGGAAGAGAGTGCGAGATCAACAGGAGTACTAAGCAGCCACGTCGTGTAGTCTGATTTACATGACATGGGTGCTGACTTAACTGTCCAGTCAGATTTTAATTTACTGCATTTAAAACTGCAATGACTTCTGGGCATCTTCATTGATGCCTGCTGTCTTCCTAATCCAGATTGTTTTTAGAACAGTCCAGTGACAGAAAAAGTTTTTTCTTCTTTTTCTAAAAAGTGGAACTTGAGCACGCATGTGCACATATCTGAGTTTGTGTCATCGCATCCTCAATATTACACACTAGCTTGCAATTCGCACTGCTGCTAGTGTGTAAAAATAACTAAACTTTTTTTTGGACAGAATTGGGGGGCTGCAACCCAGCTATACCATAAGTCACCCCTGGACCAGAGCACAAGACAGTTGTATGATAAAAAAAAAAAAAAATTCAATAGTGAGAACATGAAATACAGCATAGAAAGAAAAGTATAATGTCAAACTGTCTTACAAAGTAAAAGCATTAAAGAGTAAGCAAGTAAAAAAAAAAGACTTTAAAGTAACAGGAAGGGAGAACTCAAGAAAAAGCTATATCAAAATACCACAGTTATGAAAAATTAAGATTAAAGTTTGTCTAAAATATGTATAATAAAAGCATATGGTACGAAATGTGGGTATGCATGTGTAATTTTGTGTGTGTGTGCGTATATATATATATGTGTGTGTGTGTGTATAATTTGTTTATATGCATAGGAAATTGTTTACAGCATGTCAGATTTTAAAAAAATGAAACTGTATTCTACAAGAAAAGGAAAAAATAGCTTGTCTGTGATATTTTTGTTGAATGAATTACTTTTGCATTCAGTTCACTAAGTGTGTATTAGTGTGTTTATCACTACTGCATTACATGCCTGAATATTTTAATTTGTAACTAGTTCAGAGGCAAGAAATAGACATTGAACTGATTTGTTTGACCAGTTTTTTCCCCATTGTCTTTCAGTCATCAGCCCAGTCAACCCATTTGTTCCTTATCACTGTTCAAATGTTGAGTTGGAGGTGTCATTATTCACATAGCTGGGGGTTTAGAGGTTTTTTCTAGTAGCCCCAACTATGTAAATCCCTGGCTAAGCAGCAGAAGGGGACTTTGAAGTCCTGTGTCTTGTGCTAGATGTGTCTCACTTCTACAATGGGTGTTGATAGCAAGCAGCCCTGCCTCCCTTTTGCGAAGCAACAAGGTGTTTTCTGGACTCGAGCAGGGAAGTCCTACTTCCCCATGTGCTCCTTGAGCACTTGCAACCCTCTCCTCCTCCCAGGAGTGGTGAGGAGACCATGACCCTTCACCTTCTCCCTCCCTGGCTTGTTCATTACTGTAATTGCTTATTCAACCGTGGTCACTTGGGTCACAGTCAGGACTCCATCTCTCTACACCATGAAGCCAGCTACGGAGAAGTAATCTACAGGAGAAAGGTGGGATACGTATGGCAAAAAAGTTGATTGAATAAACCTACCAAAAAGACAGAACCATATCTGCATTATGCATGAATTGGTGTAGTACTGTTTTTTTTTTTTTTTTTTTTATTACTACTACACATGCAGTCTTCATGAACTGGTACAGCACTTGTATGTTATAACAGAGCAAGGCTGGGAAACCTGGCTTTTTACCCCAAATCTGGTTGTTAGGAAACAACTGCCTTCTAAAAGTCTTTTGGCTTTTCTCAGTTCGGGGTCGCTACAGCGGAACTCTGGTCCGCTAATGATTGGCAGTGGATTTTATGGTGCCGATTTGCCAGCCCGACACCCAACCTTCAAAGAAGGCACACCCATTCACGCACGCACCTACCTGCATGTCTTTAAACTTCAATCGACTGTGGGGAGGACATGCAGACTCCACACAGAAGGCGCTCCATCCAAGAATCGAATGAGAGAACCTCTTGCTGTGAGGTGACAGCGCTAACCACTGCACCACCGCAGCCTAGGAAACACCTGCCTTCTAAGCCCTTTATTTTCATGCCCAGTTGATGCATGTTATGCTGCATTCCAGGAAATTATTGCGTAATTGTGGGGGTTGTGAAATTATATAGATTAAAGCTGTTCTGTTAGTTTTTAGGCTGTTTAGTTTAAAGATGTCTAAACATATTGTGTGCAAAGTTTTTTTTTTTTTTTTTTTTTTTTTTAGGTATGTTAATTTCGTCTGTGTTTTGAATTATGTCCTTAGCCGTGAAGGGAATACCTGAATTTGACTGAGCTTGTGTATATGTAGAAATGTTTTTGAAGTAGTACTGTTACCATTTGCTACATTAGGTATTAATGTGCCTTGTCTTAAAAACTGGTATCACATGCTTGCTCTGAACAGTCTTTTCAACATGAGGTGAATATTTAAAAAATGTTTATCAGGTACACTGCCTCAGTAACATGTGGCTTCTTTGCCTGCACAAACACCTACTCTGGCAGCTTTCCAGAGCTCAGAATTCCCTCCTCTGACTCTATGTGGTAGAGGATTGGCTAAGCCCCTTACATCGGGGGGAAGCCTGTCCCCTGTCATAAAAAGTCAGATAATCCAGTCTCTTAGTGCCAACTGAAGAACTCATGCAGTTGAATCTCCTCAGCAGCCTGCATTGGTAGATTGCACCTCGTAGACTCTGATAAGATCCCTTGGGGAATTTTTCTTCCTCTTTATTTTGAAAACTTTTAATTTTTTCACGTTTAAATATGTATATATATATATGTGTATATATATATATATATATATATATATATAAAAGGTAGAAAGGCACCATCTTTTGACTTAACTTTTCTGCATTGCTTCATAGGAATCTTCAGTAGTGTGCTTGCATTCCCCTGAGCAAAAGTTATATCCTGTGCCTTTGCCAACCTCCAGTCAACCGAAGGCTGTCTCGTTGCCCTGCACTCTGAGACCCTGCGTCGGTGGAACACTGAAGTGCTGTGAGCTACACTAGTGTATGTTAGAGTTGTATTTAATCTGCCCTCCAAACTGAAGACTGTTTCCCCTTTCACTGTACGTGTGCACACTACTGGTCCCCCCCCCCATTTCTCTCTTCCTGTAGTACCCCTAGGTCAATTACTTAAAACTACTTTCTCTCGGAAAAAGTTTACCTATGTACCTGCAGCCCATACTACTTTTGCTTTTCCTTGCAGAAGTGGTGGCCCTTTTCACCACTCTGTACTAGATTAGTAGTATAACATTTGTAGTTATTAGGTAAATGCTGCACCCACACTGACCTGCAATTAACCTAGCTTGGTTTTCCTTTTTTCTTTTTAGTCCAGTTTTTCTGACTCTCAACCTTGCACACCTCCCCACCCACTCCTGCTTAATTACAGAGGTATCAAAAAGCCTGATGTAGAAAGGCACCATCTTTTGACTTAGCTTTTCTGCCTTGCTTCATAGGAATCCCCAGTAGTGTGCTTGCATGCAAGTTGCCCACTGCCCTCTAGGTGGCTCCATATTATTAGTGCATCCAAGTGCCCCACCTGCCCACTAGGTGGCACTATACTATTAGCTTTAGGGTCTCTAAATCCCTTTACCTCTTCTTTTTAGAATCCCCCTAACACAGTTTTTATTCATCTCTTTGTTGTTGTTCTCTTTCACACTGTGGTCCCAGTATAACCATAGAAATATTTTCTTATATCACTCTGCTATAAACCCACTTATTTTTTTAAGCCTCTTACCTTCTTATATATCTCAAAACACTTACCTTTAAACTTCAGCACTCCACTGATTGTTCTCTTCAATCTTCTTTTGGTCCTACCCTCTCCGTTCAGTTGCAGGCTCACTCCGCTCCTCTACCCTGCCCTCTATTCCCACCCGTCCCCAGGTGTCCTACACTTATCACCTTGCCACTCCCTCTCATCTGACACCAGTCCCACTCATCAGAATCAGTCAGAATTAACCAATCACTCACAGGGCTCAGCCCTATTCTCCAGTCTCTCACTATATGCTAATTATAAACACCCCAACTCTATTTTAAACAAGCATTACTCAAATACCCCTACAGTGCCTCCACATACTTTTAATAAATCTTCAAACTCAAAGCCTATTTACTGCCTAATACCCCCAGTTATAATTCTCTATCTTCTCACAACCAATGAATACCAACCCCTCCCTGGCACCCACTACCCTAGAACCCAAACCAGTACTACTAATCAGCCACATAATTCTAACCAACCACTACCCCACCTCTCATCAAACTCTTCTAATGCAAAAACTCAGCATCCCATTCGTGCTTCATATATTAATCCCAGGACTAAGTACTACCACAAACTCTTATTAAAACTCCAGGAACTTGCTATTAGATTACTTCCTAACCTCAGAGTGGATGGGACATCCACCCTAACCCGGGTCCAACCCCACCTGTTACTGTCAGCCCCACAAATAACACCCGTACTAGCCCACAAAACTCAAATAATGGCCCCAACTCACTCTGTGTGTCACCTAAACATTAGAAGTATAACAAGAAAATTTGCTACTTACATGCCCTCCTAGATGTCCACTCCCCTGATATACTATGCCTTACCGAGACCTGGCTCAAGCCTACTACCATTGATAATGAGATACCCCCAGGGTACAATATATTAAGACTTGATCGCATCTCTAAGAAAGGGGGGGGGGGTAGCCATCTTGTATAAATCCACTCTGGAAGTATCCAAAACTAGTACCCCAAATGCCTTGTTTGCTAACAATGCAGAAATACTCATCACAAAGGTCCAACTCAACAAACGCAAATATATAAACATTGCATGTATCTATATTTCCCCAGGTGACAACACAAATACCTTGGAGGGTATCCTCCAATGGCTGTCCACTAACTGCCCCCAGGAAACTATTATTCTCGGGGATGTTATGTCAACTGGAATACTTGTTCTTCAGAGTTCCACTCCACCCATATTAATTTGCATGGCTTCTCCTAGATAATATTTTCCCAAACCAGAATCAGTAAGCCTAACAAAAAAGAAAGTATCCTAGACTGGATATTAATAAACAACGTACACCAGATATATAAAACAGGCACCCTACCTGAACTAGGGATCACTTCCTAACCTATATAATCAGGAAAAGAAATGACATCCCTCAACAGTCTTCCTTTAAAACCATTAGAAGTTGTAAAAACTTTATTCAGACTAAATTTCAGAATGGAACAGAATTGATGAGCTGAGACAGGATAAATGACTGCTCGTCCAACAAGGATATACAAAGATGAAACCACGATTTATTGTAGAACAATAACAAATCCAGGTTTAGCGCTTTCGACTGAGTACCAGTCTTCCTCAGAACAATAAACTGTTAAAATCCTTGCATATTTATACACTTCAATTAATTGCATAATAGTATAATTGATGAAAAAAGTCCGCCAAAAATATTAAAGAGACAAGGCTTCTTATACTTACATCATACACCAGTATAACAACCTATGGACTATTTCACCTATAAAATACATAAACATTGAATAAATATAAATAGAAATACTAACTAAATATATAAATATAAGAATCAATAAGATTCAGAATGACAAACATTAATACATTTAAAATATATATATACACACAATAGTATACTTGTAGAAAAAGTGTGTAGCTAATTCACCCTAACCACTCAAAACTTGTATATCTAAATTGTAGATGGATATGAGCATAGTTGTAATATAATGTAATGCCACATATCTATTAATTAAAAAATGTAAGCTAAAGTATATGTACATAGGCTAAGAGGGAAGTATGTAAAAAACAATTATAAGGCTAAAGCTAGAAAAGGTTTGATACTTATAAACTCATTTAGGCCAGGCGGTCTCGTTGAGTCAGTTAAGATTTGCCATTTACTCCCCAATTGAGCCAATTTCATTTTCCAGTTACCTCCGAAGGGTGTATCAATTACTTGATCAATAATAGAAAAAACAAAGTTGTGCTCTTCACCCTTCTCTGCTATGTGCCTATATAACGCATTTTTGGTGTCACATTTACCACAATATTTCATATTGTGTCAATATTTAGTTAGTATTTCTATTTATATTTATTCAATGTTTATGTATTTTATAGGTGAAATAGTCCATAGGTTGTTATATTGGTGTATGATGTAAGTATAAGAAGCCTTGTCTCTTTAATATTTTTGGCGGACTTTTTTCATCAATTATACTATTATGCAATTAATTGAAGTGTATAAATATGCAAGGATTTTAACAGTTTATTGTTCTGAGGAAGACTGGTACTCAGTCGAAAGCGCTAAACCTGGATTTGTTATTGTTCTACAATAAATTTCAGAATGAACTTAACACATGTGACTGGTCCAACCTATGGCTACTTCCACTAGATGAAGCGGTCTCATACTTTAACTCTACATTTCTTGCTATCCTGAATAAACATGCTCCCCCATGCACTATCAGAACCAATAACAAAGTAGCACCCTGGCTGTCCAATGATGCAGGACAAAAAATGATTAGCAGAAACAAAGCGTGGAACTCCTGGAGAAACCACTAAGTCCCCAAAAGACCACCTTATATATAAACAGCAGAGAAATGATGCAAAGAAGTCTGTTATGCTAGACAAAAAGAATTACTACTGTAATCTGCAACAAAAACACCAAAATCAACCAGAAAAATTCTGGTCAGGCATAAACAAACTTCTCCACCCAGGCCAAATCAACTACCCTCCAACAACCTCCTAAAATTCTTACAAGAAAGCAGAAAAGTACCAGTGAATAACAGCTCTACTTTCCACCAAAGACTCTTTAATATACAAGCAAAATTTCTCTTAGCGCCTCGGCCACAGCCTTTACAGAGTAAAAAAACTTTTCCTTCTAAAAGTCATTCATTTTATACCTCTCCTTAACACATTCCACTTCAATTAATCGATTATATACAAATTGATAAAATACTATTCAATTAATTAAAGTAAAAACATCTTTACGTAAAACTTTGCCAATTACATTCTGTATTATTATATTTATAGGAGTGAATTTTTTAGAAAACATATGATAAGATATTTCCGATTTATAGATGATTTAGTTTTCATCTGTAGGGGCGGATATAATGTGTCATCTATGTTTATAGACTACTTGAATGCCAGCAGATATGAGATTCAATTTGATGGTGTCCAAATAGGTTTGGAAATTAATTTCTTAGATATAACTTGAAAAGGAAAAATACAAGAGAGAATGTATACTACAATACATAGAAAATGTAATCAAGTAAATTGGATGTTGCATGCTACCAGCTGCCATCCAAGTCATACATTGGAATCTATTCCTTTTGGAGAAATGTTGAGAATAAAGAGGTTGTGTAGTAATATTAATGAGGCACGTGAAAAGGCTAAAGAAAATAGCATCTGCCTTCATCAATAGGGGTTATGACCCAGAAGAAGTATATAGAAGTTATATTAAAATTTATAGTAGCAAACAAGAAAGGATATTTGAAAAGGGGATGAGACAGAACCACATAAAGAAAAGTGCAGGAGAAGACTGAGTTCTGAAATGTTTTTTGTTACTAAATACACTACTTTTTCCAAAAAGCTCAATGAACTAGTTAAGGGTTATTGGAAACAAATTAAGAGAGAGGTCCCCTCATTGTCTAAAATAGAATTGAGAATTTCGTATCAAAGGGGACGAAATCTCAAAGATTTTTTGGTATGTGGTAAATGTATAAGACCAGAAGAAAAAAAATCAGAATAATGTTATGACTAGGGGAACTTTTCCGTGTGGAAAATGTTCCATTTGGCAGTATATAACAACAAAAGTAGAAAAAATAAGAGGGAAAAGATTTGACACGTTGGGAACATATTCCTGTTTAAGTAAGGGAGTAATTTATATTATAAGCTGCCCATGTGATAAATATTATATAGGGGAAACTAAGAGAAGTTTAGCAGAAAGAATAAAGGAACATGTAAGGGATGTGAGGAATAATAAGGCTACAAGCCCCATAGCGGCGCATTTTAACAGAGTACATAAAGGGGAAATTAATGGAATGCAGGTAACAGTTTTAGAACAAATAATATGTCAGTATGGGAATGTAGATGTGTTGAAGTTTGCACTGAGAAGAACGGAATCTATTCTTATAATGAAATATGGCACATGTTAAGTTGTCAATCTCGCCTTCATTCTTGCTTGATGGGTTCGGAGCCGATCCTCGGCTCCGACTCGGCACTTGCTTTAGCTCGAGAACTCCTTTTACCAGCTCGAGGCAGCCCCATATCCCATGATGCAAGGCAGTAAGTACCCAGATCTCGTTTGCCGCTTGGGAGGTCTTTTTACCAGCTCCTGGTAAGTTGTTTCACTTTGTGATTTTCAAGCCCCTTTTTAGTCAAAAACTAATTTTTTTTATAGTTTAAATTTAATTTCTATCCCTTCCTGACAGAAATTCCCTGTCTTTTTGAATTTGTTCTTAGTTATCCCTATCCCATCCCCCCCTGTTAGGGTGTGTGTGTTGGTGTTTTATAAAATACCTTTTGGTATTTTGTGTAATTTAATTTTATTTGACTGGTGTGTGTGTGTTTTGTGTTTCGGCACCATGTCAAAGGAGAGGGTTTCAGGTTTTAAGAAGTGTGACTCGTGCTGTCAGAAGATGTCTCTGACAGACGGTCACACTTCTTGCCTGTATTGTTTGGGCCCTCTTCACCTGCAGGACTCCTGTGCTATTTGTCACTCCTTCAGCCAGAGAGTCCTGCAGGAGAGACGTAACAAGTTGATTCTCAGGGGTCTTCTTAAGCCGGAGGGCTCTCCGGCTAAGTCGGCTCCACAAAAATCAACTAAAACTGCCAAGGCCCAGGCTTCTGTTTCTAAGCCTGCGGCCTCGGCTCCGACTCGTATTGAGTCGAGATCGGCTCCGGCTGGAGCCGATTCTGGATCCACAAAGCTTTCGCCGATGGCTATCGGTGCCGAATCTGCTTTGACCGCCGATGTCGGCTCCGATCGGCTCCGACACCCATGTGGCACAGGCATCGGTGTCGGCTCCGATCGGCTCCGCCACCGTTACTTTGGTTGCTGTATCGGCTCCGGCTGGAGCCGATACATCGAGACGTTCTGTCGGCTCCGAGAAGTCGGTGCCGACAGGATCTGTAGTATCGGCTCCGATGGCCCATTCCAGGAAGAGGTCGAGGTCTCCTTCCTTGGAGCCGATACTTTCGGCTCGCCGCCTCTTCTATCGGAACGGAGCCATCGGAGCCGATCTTCAAGGTCATCCAGGTTTTCAGACCATGACCTAGAGAGAGTGGTCAGTAGATTACTCAAGTCACAGGTACTGGCCCAAATGCTACACAGTCCGTCTCAGCAGACGACTGTTGGCCCACACCCCGTTACAGTTCCTCCTTCAACTCTACCCCAGAGCTTGGAGTTGGAGTCTTCGGGCATGGTTACTGCTACGGCTGGAGGACGGATACCCCCTTCTGTTCCTTCAGCCCCTACTCTTATCTCCTCTTCCTTAGAGGGATTCGGTGGTCGGGCTTCCATGGTCTCCTCCCAGGGGGTGAGTGGCACCGGACCCTTGTCCGAGCCCGCTCTTCCACTTGGAGCCTCGGCCTTGGTGAGCTCGGCGCCGACATCTGCCTCGGAGACTTCCCTTCGGTGGTTCCTGGAGTTCCTAGCTCTTGGAGCGGGTTCTCTCGGACCTGCCTGGGAGGGAGCATTCGAGGTGATGAAGAGTGTACTGGCCACTGGTATCAGTCAGCAGTCTCTTCCCGTAGCTCCTCCCTCTATTGTACCTGTTGACATCTCTGCCACTTCTCTTGCTACAGGACCCAGAGATCCTCCGCCTCAGGTTTCCCCATTGGGAATTTCCCCTCTTCTGAGGATTCTCCTGATGTTTCGGGAGATCCTCCTAGGAAGAGGACTTGTAAGAGGAAGCATGTAGACTCCCCGAGTCTGTCACTGGATACTGACTTTGATGAGTCAGAGGGATCCCTAGATCCCCTCTGAGGATGTCTCCTTCTCAGACATCCTAGAAATTCTGAAGCAGCGGGTAAAATGCCCTACCAGCAATCCCTCTGAGGATGAGTCAGTATACCTAGAGGCGTTTGGATCTCGGCCCTCCACCTCCTGGGTATCTCCGCCTTTCGACCCCCTTATGCAGGTGATTGCATGAAAGGCGTGGACAGCTCCTGACTCTGTAGAGCCAGTCCCTAGGAGGCCTTCTAAATTTATCACTGCCCCTAGTGACAAACAATTCCTTACCAAGGGTGTCCCCGCTGATGCCATGGTGGTGGCTGCGGCCACCAAAAGGAACTTGCAGATCCTTCCGTGCCCGTCCATCCTCCTAATAAGGACTCTAGGACCATGGATAGGTACGGCAAGCGGATGTTTTCCTCAGCGACCTTTGCTATGCGTTCGCTGAATTATCTTTGTCACTTCACCAGACTCCAGAGAGATATCCTGAAGGAGCTGGGAGAAGTAGTTCAGGATCCTACAGCTGCAGGGGCTCAAGAAAAGATTGCTTCGCAGCTAGGAACCCTCAATTCCATTGCTAACTCCTCCATGCGGCTAATATCTTATGCTGCGGATGGAGCGAGTAGAGCCGCAGGTACAGGTGTGGCTCTTAGACGCCAAGCCTGGATGCGGCTATGTGATTTTGCGGATCCCTTTAAGGCGTCCTTCACAAATTCTCCCTTTGATGGGTCAGCTTTGTTTGGCCCTCAGGTGAAGGAGACCTTGACCAGGTGTGAGCAGGACGGCAAGACTCTTTCTGCTGTTGGAGTCCGTTTTTCCACCCCTTCTAGGCCTTATCCCAAGGGACAGAAGGGTGGGAAGATGTGGTTCCGTAAATCCCAAGGAATCACGCCGGATTCACGTGGTCAGTTTACCCCTAGAGGCAGAGGGGGTAACAACAACAGACGCCGCTCTAGAGGCAGAGGGGGTCCGAAGAACCAGGGAAACAGGGAGCCTCTCTCTGATAAGCCCTTTCAGCATCCCTGAGGTGTTGCCCGGCTGTCCCTCCTTGGAGGCAGTCGGGGGAAGATTATCACTGTACCCAGAAGCCTGGCATTCCCTCACTCAAGACAGATGGGTACAGTCGATCATATCCAAGGGTTACATAATTCCTTTCGAGGAAAGTCCCTTCTCCTCAAGTTCCCTTCCAGATGTACCACCCGGTCTAAGGGACATTGCAGAGTTAGAGATCGCAAAACTACTGCAGAAAAGAGCCATTCAGCCAGTTACAATAGACCATTCAGAGCCCGGAATCTACTCAAGGTTCTGTTTGGGCCGCAAAAAGACGGGAGACTGGAGACCAATATTGGATCTCAGCAGACTCAACAAGTCTGTCAGGAAGACAAGATTCCGAATGGTCACTCTTCAGTCAATTCTGCCCTTCTTACAGAAGGACAACTGGATGTGCTCAATAGATCTTCAGGATGCGTACTATCACATCAAAATTCACAGACGCTCCAGGAGATGTCTCCGCTTCGGCTGGGGTCCAGTCATTTCCAGTTCGAGCCCTGCCCTTTGGTCTCACTACAGCCCCAGAGTGTTCACCAAATGCATGGCAGTGGTCACGGCTCACCTGAGACGCCTAGGATTCCAGGTGTTTCCGTATCTCGACGACTGGCTCCTGTCAGCCACCACCAGGCATCAGCTTATACAAGCCAGGGATTACACAATAGACCTTTGTTCTCATTTGGGCATCTCAGTCAACTTCGAAAAGTCATCCTTATCGCCCTGCCAGTCTATTACCTTCATAGGCTTAAACTTAAACACTGTTCGGATGTCAGCTACCCTTACAGAACAAAGAGTTTCAGACATTCAGACTCATGTCAGGATCATTCTGGCCAGCAAGAAAGTACAGGCCAGAATGGTTCTAAAGGTATTAGGTCTCATGGCTGCGGCCATTACTCTTCTTCCCTGGCTCGATTCTACATGCCTCCTTCAGTGGATGCTGTTCACACAGTGGTCATACCAGCAACTCCCAATGCGTCACCAGATTCTGGTGACACAAACATGCAAAGAACATCTTGCTTGGTGGATCACATCGTCTCAGGTTCACCAAGGCAGGTGCTTTGTACCTCCGTCCCCGATAGCCACTGTCACCACGGATGCCTCCCTGATCGGGTGGGGGTGTCATTATCAGGGCAGGATGGTTCATGGGACGTGGCAACCGCTCGAGTACCATCTGCACATAAATGTCCTGGAGATGAGAGCAGTGCTTTTAACGTTGCAAGCCCTCAACGACTTTCTTCCCGTAGGGACAATTGCAGTCCACACAGACAACATGTCTGTAGTGTGGTATATCAACAAACAGGGCGGAACCAAGTCCTACCCCTTGTGTCGAGAAGCGCTCAGACTTTGGCAATGGGCGATCTCCTCTCATCGGTTTCTGGTAGCAACGCATATCCCTGGGAAAACCAACATTATAGCGGACAGATTGAGCAGAGCTATTCTCATGCCTCACGAGTGGTCTCTCAAACAATCCGTGGCGGAAGAGATTTTTCTGGAATGGGGTCGTCCATGTTGCGATCTTTTGCTACTCCCCAAAACAGCAAATGTCCAGACTTCTTCAGCCTCTTCCTCTATCAGGCCATTCCCCAGAGACGCTCTGACCCAGGATTGGCCCCAGGGACTTCTTTATGCCTTCCTCCATTTCCTCTGATCCCTCAGGTGATCCAGAAAGCTACCGTTTTGAGAGCCAAATTGATTCTCATTGCCCCTTACTGGCCTCGACAAGTTTGGTTCCCGTTCCTCCATCATCACCTTTTGGTGCAGCCGTGGCATCTGGACCCAGTGCCAGATCTACTGATTCACCAATCCGGTCAGCTGCACCGGTCAATCCCTTCTCTCAACCTCACAGCATGGTTGCTCCACTTCCTTCCTTAGCCAGGCTTCCTTTGATCTCTAACCCAGTTAGAGATATCATTGTAGCTTCACTAAAATCCTCTACCAGGAGGATTTACACAAGCAAATGGAAACGTTTCTCTTATTGGGCTAAGGCCCAAAATATTGATCCTTTTACTGCCCCTGTTCAGGCAGTTCTGGACTTCTTAGCAGAGATTTTTCATGCAGGCTCCTCTTCTTCCACAGTCAGAGTTCAGTTGGCTGCTATTTCTAATTTTCATGTCGGAATAGCAGATCATAATATTATGTCCCATAGGCTCTGCAGGGCCTTTTTGAAAGGAATTTTCCTACTAAAGCCTCCAATCAGGAATCCTCCTCCTCAGTGGGATCTAAATTTAGTGCTGACATCCTTGATTCTTCCCCCCTTCGAGCCAGCTGTTTCTTGTTCCCTAAAATATCTTTCTTGGAAAACGTTATTTCTAGTGGCTATTAACATCTGCCAGGAGGGTGTCTGAACTTCATGCTCTTTCGGTTCGACCCCCCTATTTGATTTTTCACAAAGACAGAGTATCTTTGAGAACTAATCCATCCTTTTTACCTAAGGTCGCTTCGAAAAACAATCTGAATCAATCTATTGATCTCCCTGTATTTTTTCCTAACTATTCAGATAGAGCTGAACAAAAGCTACATTATCTTGACGTCCACCGTCAGCTTAGATATTATTTGGACAGAACAAAAAAATTTAGAAAATCTGATCAACTTTTTGTTTCCTATGCGGATAATAAAAAAGGCCTTCCTGTTTCTAAAGTGACTTTGTCCAGATGGCTTTCTTCGGTCATCACTGAAATTTATACGATCAGGGGAAAACAGCTGTGCTCAAAACCTAAAGCACATTCAACTAGGAGTTTAGCTACTTCTACAGCCTTTCAAGCTAGACTGCCTTTGGACACTATTTGTGCAGCACTTGGGCCACTCCTCACACTTTTGTTTCCCATTACAAATTGGACTTGGCCTCCAGGGACAGAGCCAGTTTTGGCTCTACAGTCCTCAAGAGTTTGTTCCATTGAGCCACCCAGGATAGAGGTGCTAGGGACGCGGTCCCATCAAGCAAGAATGAAGGCGAGATTGACAACTTAACATTAAGTTATGTACCTACCATAACGCTCCATGTTAGTTGTCTTCTCGCCTTCTTTCTTGCACCCTCCCTCCTTCCCCCTGGCCTGGACAGACCTTGTATAAGAAACTATTATGCTAAAGACCATTTAGACCTGGTCCTTTTTCCATCTGTAAGTTTCTTCTTCCTTTGGGAAGTATTTTATGCTTGGTGTTATTGCCCTTTGTCAACAAACGAGATCTGGGTACTTAACTGCCTTGCATCATGGGATATGGGGCTGCCTCGAGCTGGTAAAAGGAGTTCTCGAGCTAAAGCAAGTGCCGAGTCGGAGCCGAGGATCGGCTCCGAACCCATCAAGCAAGAAAGAAGGCGAGAGAAGACAACTAACATGGAACGTTATGGTAGGTACATAACTTCTTATTTGCTACCCAAAGGGTTGAATAAAGAATGTAATTGGCAAAGTTTTATGTAAAGATGTTTTTACTTTAAATATTAATTGAATAGTATTTTATCAATTTGTATGTAATCAATTAATTGAAGTGGAATGTGTTAAGGAGAGGTATAAAATGAATGACTTTTAGAAGGAAAAGTTTTTTACTCTGTAAAGGCTGTGGCCGAGGCGCTAAGAGAAATTTTGCTTGTATATTAGAGTCTTTGGTGGAAAGTAGAGCTGTTATTCACTGGTACTTTTTTGCTTTCTTGTTGTAAGAATTTGGGACAGTTAACTTGTTGTTGCAGTTGAACCTCCTAAAATTGTTGCTAACACCTTTAACACTTTCTTTACAGAAACTGTGCAATCCCTAGCCAGTAAGCTATCTCCCTATACCCCAACCAGTACCACCAATCCCACACCTGATAATAAGATCCCCTTTAAGTGTGATCCAGTACCAACATCTTTTAAGTCTCTACTTAAAAAACTGAAAAAAAAGAACTTAAAAAACTGAAACCCACCACCCTTTCAGCAGACCTACTACCTGCAGAATATCTCCAAAAAGGCTCTAATGAAATAGCATACCCCATATCAATTCTAATCAATAGAACTAGCCATGAATCCTATATTCCCCACATCTGGAAAACCTCCCACATTGTTCCTCTTCATAAAGGGGGAGATTCCACTGAACTTTCAAATTATAAGCCTATAGCCATTCTGTCTCACTTGGCTAAAATAATGGGAAAATATCTACAAGCAATTTCTTGCCTATCTGAATCAAAACACTCTCCTAGCCCCCTCCCAGCACGGATTTAGACCTTGTCATAGTACAACCTCAGCCCTCCTCTCCTTCTCCCATACAATAAGTCAAAACAGTAATGATGACAAGCTCTCAGCCCTCTTCTTTGACCTGTCCAAGGCATTTGATATGGTAAATCACCAGCTACTCTTAAACACATTAAAATCACTCTCCATAGATAACTAGCAATTACTTGGTTTCATTCTTACCCAAGTGACAGACAACAAACTGTACTATGGAAGAATAGCTTATTGTCCCTTTTACCAGTCACCCTTGGAGTCCCACAGGGATCTATATTAGGTCCCCTCCTATTCTCCATATTCATTAATGCCTTGTACAAAGTCATCCCTGATGCAACTTGTATTCTGTATGCAGATGACTCAACCCTAATCTGCTCTGCCACCTCCCCCACAGATTTACAATCCTTGTCCCAAATCACTTTCAGCAAAGTAGAGAACTGGCTCACTGGTCGCCAACTACTATTAAACCCAAATAAAACCAAACTATTACTCTTCTCCCCCACTTGCAAGGTCTCCTCACCACCTCTCACCATAATATCTAACAATGGTATCATAATTTTCCCAGAACCTAGTACTAAACTACTGGAAGTGATCATCGACAGCAACTTCAAGTTTGCTCACGTAGACAAAACTATTAAAACAGTTAATAAAAAAATTAGGCTCTTTATACAGGATTAAACCATTCCTAACCCCATCTGCTAGAACTGTTATTGCCCGTACACATCTGCTGTGGACCCTTCTTTAGGCCTCACCCATCTTCGTAAACCTAAGCAAATCAAACCTCAATAAATTAACTAGGTGCTACAATAACATTGCCAGATTTGCCACAGGATCCACTTGTAGAACCCATCACTGCCTTAACCTTCAGTCGTTAGACTGGCTTGAACTGCCCTATCAACTGCAATATAACCAACTAATAGTTGTTCACAAAATCCTCTACCAACCAGACAGTACACCCATATTGAAAAATATTATTGCCCCCCCCCCCCTACAGTAACCTAAAATCCATTCGCTCTTCCAGTAAATTGCTAGTGTAAACTGTTAAAACCAACAATTTAGCTGGTGAATCACTATTCTCCAACTCAGCTGGTAAAAACTGGAACCTACTTCCTGCTGAACTCACCACTGACCCCTCCTTATCCCAATTCAAAAAATCCCTTAGGAAATGCATAAAAATGCAGTGGCTTTGTCCCTCTACAAACCCTGACTAACCCCCACTCAAACATAATTCATAAATGAGAACCTCATTACAGGAATAAAACTCTGGCTCTCAACTGTTTAAAATTCTATGCATCACCCACCTACTGAAAAGTTTTAAAGTTAACACTACACCACCTTTAATATATGTGTTTTCCTTTTTCAGATGAAATCTTTAATTTCTTTCTCAGCTACTTGCTTCCAACCTTTGCTGTATGTATGTGAGAAAAACATGTACCTGTGTGTACATATAGTCAAACAAATCTCAGTTTTGTGATAACTCACTGTAATAATTTCACTGTATTTACACTTGTTTTTGTATATTTGGAGCTTTTTTCCCCGGGCCTCTGCTGAAAATAGATCTGTGTCCAGTCGGACTTTCCCAGATAACAAATGTAAAATAAAAAATAAATGCTCCTGCCATTTACTACTGTTTCTGTTAATTACATTTGAAATTCTAACTTACTGTACTATTTCCATCCTTTATACTGCTTTTAAGCTGTTATGAGGCTTTTCTAAACTGTTTTACTACTTGTAGTTGGAAACTGAAATTCTGTGATGTAAGCTGAACACTAGTGATAGTATCTTGGCAGAGCACTAAGCGGCTTGCTGTTTATCTGTGTCATTTTGTTCCGACAGGGAACTTGCATTTTTTCACTTTTTTGGTAATGTTTGTGTGTTTATTGATGGTTTAACACTGTTATAGTCGTTTTTATTGTTAAATTGTGATTTTACTGCATTTTCTGTGGAGATTTCATTTCTGACAAGGGAATCTCTACATAAATATTTGCTTATGCCATTTTAAAATGTTTTTATTTGATCCAAGGGCACATATTTGATTTTTGTGACTATTTGGACAAGTGAAGTTTACTTGATGCTGTGACTGTGTATGCTGTTTCCTACAGTGTACAGATTATAGAACAAGGTTTAACACAGTTTAAACTGTTTCTGTTATATTTTATGCAGTTTAGCCCTATTTGCTGTGTGGGAACATCAGCCCTTAATTGGCAGTGTTTTATTTTGGCTTGTGATGTTTTTAGTGTTTCACTGTTGCAGTCATCACATTTGGGTTATCTGCTTGCAGTAGCCCTCAGTCGGCCGGATTATCAAAGGCTTGGGTCCTGCGTCGGTTGCTGTCTCATCTTCCGTGACATCAGGTAGTCAGGGGTATAAAGCATACAGCCAAACGCCATTACATCAGTCTTTCTTGCCATGCGGTGCTCGAAGCAGAAGCAGTTCGCCAGTGCCGGTTGGCCGACTCCTGAAATTTTCATTTTCGAGTTTCAGAACTGAAGTCTTCAACTAAAGCTAAATACCCTGTTGGGGAAACTTTTTCTTGTCTAAACCAATGTCAGTAAAAATCAATAATTGTATTTCTTGTGGAAAGCAAATACCTCAAAGATTTTCATTCGTACTGTATTCCTTGCCTAGGCCCTGACCGCGACATACCTCGCTGTCGGTTTTGTGCCTTATTTAAACCACAAACTACTTGTCATCTCTACATTTTCGCTTCTAAATGTTTTGGTACTCGGTTCAATTATCCAGATATGTCTTCGGTAAGCCACCTGTCTACCGACATTCCGAAAAAACGCAAAGAGAAAGACAGAGACAGGCCGCCTAGGTCCAAAGCTGCCGACGACACTTCTAAGCTAGTCGCCAGTTCACCGGTACTCAGGCGCTTTCACAGCCACTGATACCCACTACTTCATATTCGCAGGCCTCTACTGAGACCCATTCGGAGTCTGGTATGCCGTGAGACGCTTCAACTGTGGAACCTACCGATGTCTCTACCTTGGAAGTGTCCGGAGCCGCTGTGCAGGCACTGGCTTCTGAGGGTGTATTCAGGCCTACTGACTTGCCTATTAAACCAACGCCATCTTGCTCTTCTAGGCCTAAAACTCAAACCATGCATAGCAAACCGACAACCAGACTGCATGGTCAAGCCTCTATGTCTAAAAAAACAAATGATAAGAATGGCTGAAGACCTTATTACTTTAATCAGGGGAAGCCAGCCTTCCCCCTCTAAGAGACCTAGGACTGAATTTGCTTATGATACTTCTGACCAGGATTCTGAAATTTGTGTCTCCTCTGATGACCAGGATTTACCCTTATCTACCTATGAGGATACTGATGCAGCGGACTCTGTTCCCTCTGCTTCTCCCCCAGAGGATTTTTCTTTTGGTGAAACCTTGCATACTCTTTGGGAGCATTTTCACTGGGAAAGCTGGGATTACTCTGATTCTAAAAAGGGGCTTGGAGATTACTTACTCTTGCCTCAACACAGGCCTTTAGCTATCCCTCCTGTGCTGGACATTGTTGACTATGCCTTTTCGGAATCTAGCTTGGCCCCTGACTCTTTACTTCCTGCTCCCAGAAAACCTGATAGATATTACAGGGTTCCTGATTCTCACAAGTTCCTTTTTAAAAATCCTACTGCGGATCCTAAGACCATTTTGCAGGGACCCAATGGCATTAAGGCTACTACTGCCAAAAATCCTACCCCCTCGTTAGAGAATCCAGGGCCCTGGATAGATGGGGTAAGAAGGTATACACCTCTGCAACCTCGGCCATCAGGGCCTTAAATTGCCAGTTTCATATGTTAAAGAATCAGTAGCATATTATTGGATTGCTTAAACAGAAAATGATGTTGATTCCTGATTGCGCTAAAAATAAGGATTTACAGGATTTAATGCATTCTGCTGAACAGGTTGGAAAACATACTTTGCAATGTGGTTTTGATTCACTAGAGGCATCTTGCAGGGCTGCTGTCACCAGGTCTGTACTTAGAAGACATGCTTGGCTTAAGTAGCAATCTTTGCCAGATCATGTTAAAACTAAATTGCTGGATGCTCCCTTAAATCAGGACCGCCTGTTTGTCGACAAAGCAGAAGAAGTTCTTAAAAAGATAGAGGAAAAAGCTAAATCTATGCAAACTATTAAAGTTTTCTTACAAGTACAGCCTCCTATATTTAGTAGGTATTGGCCCTCAAAAAATTGGTCCTTTCCTGCCTCTTCCAGACCTTCTCAGTTCAAACTCAGAACCAGCAGAACACCCAGGCTTCAGGCCCAGGGTACGCACAGGACTAAGCAGTGGGGGGGCTCCCACTTCCAAATCAGGGAGTAGTAAGACTCCCTCTTATGGTAAGTTGTCTCAATGACTTAACTTTAAAACTTTCAAGCACTTCTCAATTGACTGCTCCTTTAGGGGGAAAGATTGTTCTGCAAGCAAAAAACTAGGAACTCATTACCAGGACAAATGGGTTTTAAACATAGTTTCCCAAGGATACAGATTTCACTTCCACACATTACCAACCCCAAACGGTTGGCCAGATCTACCCCCAAATCAGTAGGCAAAGGATCAAAAGCAAGTACTCTCTTAAGATTAAAGGCTATCCAGACTGTACCGGAAGAGGAAAAGGGGCAAGGTTTCAACTCAAGACTTTTCCTGGTTCCCAGAAAAGACAACTCATGGCATCCTGTCCTGGACCTGTCTATCCTAAACACCTTTTTGGTGATTCCAAAATTCAAGATGCTAACTCTTCACCAGTTGCATCCCATGATAGGCAAAGATGCCTGGTTGGCAACACTGGATTTAAAGGAAGCCTACCTGCACATCCCAATCAGGAAATCTTGCAGAAAATACCTACGCTTCAAAGCAGGCTGCATGTACTATCAGTTCTCTGCACTGCCCTTTTCCTTATCTACTGCGCCCAGGTTATTCAAAAAATGCCTAGCTCCAGTCATTGCATTTTGCAGGCAAAGAAATATTCAAATATATCCATACCTGGATGATTGTCTAATTCAGGCAGAAAGCCAGGGCATACTTCTGAATCATGTAGCATTTGTACAGAAGGTGTTAACTTGTCTGGGGTACACCATAAACGAAAATAAATCACATCTGGTACACTGTCAACAAATTATATTCCTGGGAGCAAGCTTGAACACAATTTCTCAGATGGCTTTCCTCACACCAGAGAAACAAATTAATTTGACAACTTACTTCAAACTAGTGGCCACAAAAACCCTGCTATCTGCAAGGCAAGTACTGCAAGCCTTAGGGTTCATGTCCTCGTGCATTTTACTAATTCCATATGCAAGACTGCATATAAGGAAACTACAGTGGTATCTAAAAAACCTATGGTGTCAACATTCTCAGGATCTAGAAGCAATGATTCCTATCGTACCTTGCCTACAGTTAGAATTCCTTAGGTGGGCAGAGGCCTGCCACCAAAACAAGGGACTACCATTCACTCTACCCCCTGCCGCCCAAACCCTAACAACAGACACATCAGACTATGCATGGGGGGGCTCACCTGGCAGGGAAGTGCATTCAGGGCCAATGGAACCCAAGTCAAATGCACCTGCATATCAATTAAAAAGAAATGTTAGCTGTACAGAATGCTCTGACAGCCTTCAAGGACCACGTTCTTCCAGGACAATTAATGGTAAAGGTGGACAACACGACTGTTATGTGGCACATAAACAAGCGGGGGGGGGGTACCCATTCTTACCCCCTCTGCAGACTAGCCATGGCTCTGTGGAACACAGCCTTGAGCTACCAAGTTCATCTCCAGGCTCGATTCCTGCCGGGAAAACTAAATACACTGGCAGACGAACTAAGCAGAAATCTCATGGACCCATACGAGTGGAAAATGGAACCAAAGATTTTCAGCATGTTGATCAACAAATGGGGGATCCCCAGATATAGACCTGTTTGCCTTCCCCCAGAATACCAATTGGACAAATTCTGCAAAAGGTCTCCCCACAAACAAGCTTGGAAAGTGGATGCTCTGTCTTTCAGCTGGAAAAATCTCCCAGTTTATGCCTTTCCTCCTCTGGCTCTCCTCTCCAAAGTACTACTAAAGATGAAACAGGAGAAGCCAAGGATGATACTGATTGCACCAGACTGGCCACGCCAACACTGATACCCCATCTTGCACAGTGTGTCACAGCTGGCCCCATGACACCTACCTCAGACCCCTACCCTGCTGTCTCAGCAGGAGAGCCATATTCTGCACCCCCCAGCTTCAAACCCTGAACCCGGCAGCCTGGCTAATTACCTAATCTCTCCGTTACCATCCCTCAGTAAACAAGTGTTGGATGTCATTTTGGAGGCAAGGAGGCCTAGTACTAGAAAATTGTATGCTGAAAAATGGAAAAGATTCTGTGCCTGGAACCAAACTCAAGGGATGGCCACAGCAGCGCCCAGTTTACCTCAGATTCTTCAATACTTAACTGTGATGCTTCACAAGGGCCTTTCATTTTCCTCCATCAAAATTCAGGCCTCAGCCATTTCAGCTCATTACAACACAGAACCCACCCCTCTTTTCTCACCCACTGTTCAAGCAGTTCCTCAGAGGGGCCAAAATCTTAAGACCACCCAGGAGAGCCCCAACTCCAGCCTGGGGCCATAATTTTGTATTGGAAAAACTCGCTCTTCCTCCTTTTGAGCCAGCTGCAACTGCAGAGTTAAAATTACTTTCTTGGAAAACAGCTTTCCTTTTAGCAATCACTTCAGCAAGAATGGTATGTGAATTACAATCCCTTATGGCAATGGAGCCTTTCATCATCTTTCATTCAGACAGGGTGTCCCTCAAGACCAGTTCCTCTTTCATGCCCAAGGGTGATATCCAGTGTGGCTCTTAATCAGCCCATTAATTTGCCAACCTTCTTTTCTAATCCACAGAACAAAGGAGAACGGATATTCCCTACCAGACACATCCTAGAAGCTGCTACCTGGAGTTCTGTACATACTTTCACCAAGCATTACCATTTGCCAATTTTCTCTAAATCCAGAGCTGGCTTTGCCACTGTAGTCTTGCAGGGCCTTATAGCTGGTCCTATGTAAATTCCTCCTCCCATCCTTAGCTTTGGTAATCTACCCAAATGTGATGACTGCAGCAGTGAAACACGAAGAACATAGTACAGTTGTGTACACTTACCGTAAATGTAGATGTTCGAGTGTATTCACTGTTGCAGTCCTGGTTACTCTCCCTCCAGCCCCCTGACTTATTTTGGCTATACCTCCATTCTCCTTTACTATACTTAAAAGCTTTTTGGTGTATTTGCTTTTTTGTTGGAGGTATAACCTTGTATACATACATACATATATATATATATATATATATATATATATATATATATATATATATATATATATATATATATATATATGTATATATATATTTAATTGCTTCCCATTAAGGGGGGCACATGACATCTGGGGCAAGAAAAACTGATGTAATGGCATCGGCTGCATGCTTTATACCCCTGACTACCTGACGTCATGGAAGATGAGACAGCAGCTGACTCAGGACCCAAGACTTTGATAATCAGGCCGACTGAGGGCTACTGCAAGCAGATAACCCAAATGTGATGACTGCAACAGTGAATACACTCTCTAACATCTACATTTATGGTAAGTGTACACAACTGTACTTTTTTTGTCCTGACTTGATGGATCCTGATATGGCTGCCTCCCCCCGTCAAATCCAGTTTCAACTAAAAAGATAAACACTCTACCATACATGCCTCAGCCTACAATTTGTGAATCTGCTGTTGCTTTAAGCCAACATACGTACTACTTACCCTTTTTCCCCTTCACGCTCTGGTGTGATCCCACACTGTCTGGTATGAGGATCAGACACATTCTCTGGGGCTGTTCCAGTTCCTGGCTCATGTATGGGAGAGCCTACCCTTTTAGCTGCAAGAGAGGTATGTGGTAAGAGACTACTTGCAAAACATAGTACTTTGTTCCCAGGTATTTTGTCCTTAAGTGTAGTTCATAGCAAGAAGAAACAGAAACCTTCCCACATGACAAGACAGTCAGGTTATTACCATGTGTAATAAGGCTGATGTGGTTTCCTTAGCTGAGATTTTGTTTACAGTCAGCTAATCTCAGAGACTGTGCTCCTATTCAGAATGATTATGGGACTATCTTGTGCAGAAATTAGTCTAATGCTGCAGATTTTGATGGGGACTCTGATGCAAACAGTAATGAACATAGAGTCCATCCTGTAGTCGTCTTTGGAAGCTGAACAGGTACAAAAACCCACGCAAGTATTCACTTTTCCCCAAATGTTTGCTTGGTTTTACTCATGTATTTAACTAGAAATGATCTGGAACTAAGCCAGAGTTTGGCAGAGTATGCTATTGTATTTAGCATGAGATTCCAAATGTTTTGGCTGTTCCTCCTGTTAACAGCTTTAGAATATGTTGATAAAACTGAATATAAAACCCCTTTGACTAGTGAATCAGCTCCTAAAAAGGCTATTAGGAAATGCAAGGTGTTCTGTAATCTTGCAGCTTTTCTGCTCCTTTGTCAGCTGACTCTGGTGTTTCTCAGTATGCCAACTCTAACAAGGGAGCTTTGGCTTTTTTTAGCTGTACATTGCTGGATAAAATTGTCAGGTGGTTAGAATCTGAGAAAACAGCTGGCCTAATCTAATAATTTGGTCTTTAGAATTGTAAATTATTAGGGTTTCATGTGGAAATTTATTTTGCAATATGCTTGCTGTTTAGATGACTTTGCTGTGTCCCTGCCTGCTGAAAAAAGTGTTATATGAATAAGATTGTCTCTGATGTGACTGGTTTCAAGTCATTCTTTGAGGAGTGTCTTGAAATGCAGCCACTTCTGTTGTATTGAGAAGGTTTGTTTTCCAATCCACAAAAAATTTCAGGTTATGTAAAATGAGATTGTGAATGCTCCTCTAAGTTATGAATTTGTGTTTGGTACAGCTGCTACCATATTCTCTAACAATAGGATAGTAGAGATAAATTGATTATTAGGGGTATCTAGAATGTTTTATTTCCCAGGCTCCCTCTTACAAGGCATTCAACATTGAAGGACAGAACAAAAATCCCAGCCTATCAGGGCTCAGGATGCCAAGAGAATGGAGTTCCTTTTTTCAAAATGCAGTCTTTCTTCTGCTAAAGAATGACTATGCCAAGACTCTGGGCATCCCGACCCTCCTATACTTTCACTTTTCCCTGGCTTTAGCTCAACCCAGCACCCTGTTCACAAATGGTCTCAGACAAGTGGATGCTGACTGAGAATCATTCGGTGATGATATTGGCAGCAGACCGAAATCCTCCCTTCCACACCCTCCAGACAAGACATTTGTTCTCTGTGGTATTCCTTCATAAGTTTCAAACGGAGTTTATAGAATCAGCTCCTGTACCAGAAAAAGGAAAATAATTTTACATCAGAATCTTTTGCTACACAAAAAAGAGCTATTGTGGCTAGTGTTAGATTTACATACCTAAATACCTTTCTGAAAATATCCAAATTCAAAATACTCACCTTGCAGATGGTCCTTCCCCTTCTTCAGGACTACTGTTTCATGGTGAATTTACATTTGAAGGATACTTATCACATGCCATTGGCTCCCATCTTCCAAGCTGTCCTGTCTCTCACCCTCAAAAATAATTTGTCTTCCTGGGATATGTGATGGGACACAGAAAAAAGTAATGCCCTTCTACCAGAAGACTTGGTCCTGACTGTTCAGAATATTTTCAGGGATTTTTCTGTTCAAGAAGCTGCCTCTGCAAGAGAGTTTCTGAAAATACGAAGCCTCTGCAAGAGAGTGTCTGAAAATACTAAGCCTCGTGGCATCATTGATCCTCATGACACCATGGGCCAGACTCCACATGAGAAAGATTCAGTGGAACGTAAAAAATTGTTGGACCCAACATCTGCTTCCCTTGGAGTTGCAAGTACTAGTGCTGGATTTTGTGAAATGAGAGTTAAAGTAGTGGAGAGATCAGATGTCTCAGTCTACACGTACCATTCTCCCTGCAGACTATAGTTAAATCCATCCTCCCTGCAGACTATAGTTAAATCCATCCAGACAGACTTGATAGATTTTGCGTGGGGGAACAGTATACAGGGGAGTCTTAAGTGCAAGGTGAATGAGGTCCTTAAGATGCTACAAAAGTACACAGACATCAAAGAAATGTTAGGAATTCAGACCTTAAAAGTTATTCACCTCTTGGGGTCTCTAGGTCCCCTTTTCTTGGTCACATGGTACCTGTAGCTCTCAGTGAATCAGAGACAAATCTAAACGTAAACAGGGACATTTATAAAATATTAGTACTGTTAATTTCAGACATTGACAGAATAAGAGAATGTGCATTAATATGCATTTTCTAAAGCAAATTGTGTATAGTTCTAATTATTGTCATTGTGTACTTCACCTTATTCCCATAAAGTCACCAGTTTTGGGGGGATTAAGAGCGACAGTACTAAAATTTGAGTCAAAATCTGAGCGGTACTACCTGTACAAACAAAGGGGTAAAAAGTCATACACTCTTTGCAGGTTGGCAGTGTTGGTCTGGGGGCTAGCCTCGCAGCAGTCTTAGCTGCTTCAGTCCTCTGATACTTTTTAGGCAACACAGTGAGACAGAAAAGAGCTCAAGTCACCACAGAGAGAGGAGTCAAATATATATTTTGAAAAAATTGCAAAAGGCTCTCTCAGGATAAAGAACAGAAACCACGTTTATTAATTTAAACCATGTAAGCGCTTTCGTCCCAAGTTACATTTAAACAGGAACTTAATCAGACAATACAATAAAACTAAGTTCACAATTAAATAATCAATGTAATGTCACTTCCTGGTATAATATTAAAAGGAAAGTATCAAGTAAATCACAATAAAAGTCACTGTAGAGAATGCATTTTAAATCTACTTTTTTTAAAAAAACAGGAGAATATATACAAGAGGTAAAAAACACATATTGTAAGAGCAACACCCAGCTAGTAAAAAATGAATATGTATATATTTATTGATCCTGCACCAAATGTAAAAATATACTATAATAAAAAGAATATGAATTAAACCAAATTCAGCAGATTCATCTGTTCAAGAGAAAGTTGAATTGAGTTGGCAGATTTGTCTAGATTCGGGTTAAATGAATGGAATTTGGTTTAATTCATATTCTTTTCATCATAGTATATTTTTACATTTGGTGCAGAATATATATACATATATATATATATATATATATATATATATATACATATATATATATATATATATATATATATATATACACACACACACACACACACACACTCATTTTTTACTAGCCAGATGTTGCTCTATGTGTTTTTTTACCTCTTATATATAAACTCCTGTTTTTTTTTTTTTTTTTTTTTAAAAAGTAGATTTAAAATGTATTCTCTAATGTGAATTTTATTGTGATTTTCTTCATACTTTCCCTTTTAATATTATACCAGGAAGTGACGTTACATTGTTTGAGTATTTAATTGTGAACTTGGTTTTATTGTATTGTCTGAAGTTCCTGTTTAAATGTAACTTGGGATGAAAGCACGTACATGGTTTAAATTAATAAACGTGGTTTCTGTTCTTTATCCGGAGTGAGCCTTTTGCAGTTTTTTCGTGGTCAGGAGCTTGTTCCTTTTTTACTAGTTTGGTTGAGCTCACCGGATATACTTGGATACCACCGGACAGATCGTTTTTATCTGGCTTGAAATTTGGAATAAAGACTTTTGGATTATCTTTGGAGTATATGGATGGAGCATCACAGCCGCCGCCTTCTTTGTCTGGTGATCTCCCCATGTTAATTCACCAACTGATCAAGAGAATGGACCATTTGGAAAAATCCACTTTATTTCAGTTATTGACCCACCCTACACCGTGCACCTTGGCCTTATCGGAAACTGCAGAACATCTTCCCAGTTTGGACACTACTAATTCATATACCCCCCCTCCCCCCAGAGACCACTGCAGCACATTCAAAAACAGGGTAGTGGTATTCCAAACGTTAATCTAACCTTCTTACCCCATCTGTCCAGCTCCCTGGAATCTCTATCAGAAAGGGTAGGATTTTTAGCAGTAGAGGCCTTAATGCCTTTGGGACCCTGAGAAATGGTTTCAGGGTCAGCAGTGGGTTTTTGAAAAGGAATTTGTGGGAGTCGGGAACCCTGTAATATCTGTCTGGCTTACAAGGAGTCTGAGGCAGAGCATCAGGAGTCGTACTAGATTCTGAAAAAACATAATCAACAATGTCTAGAACAAATCCCTAAGTCTCTTTTTAGATTCGGAGAAATCCTGACTTTCCCAATGGAAATGTTCCCTTAAGGTATGTAAAGTTTCCCCAAAAGAAAAATCCTCAGGGGGAGAAGCAGAAGGAATGGAATCTTCTGCATCAGAGTCCTCAAGTAGGAATAGACAAATCCTGTTCATTAAAAGAGTCAGAAGAAAGAGAATCCTGTTCAGAAGATTCATTGTCAATGTCTTTGCCTAGGTCTCTCAGGAGGAGGAGGTTGGATACCCCTGATCAGAGTAATTAAATCTTCAGCCATTTTGATCATTTGTTTTTTTAGGCATAGGGGCCTGCACATGTGGCCCACGCGTTGGTTTTTAGACATAGATTTAGATTTTGGCCTTAGTTTTGAAGATGGCGTTGGTCTAATATACAAATCTGTAAGCCTGAAAACGCCCTCAGAAGCCGGTGCCTGCTCAGCGGCTCCGGACCCATCTAAGGTAGAGACATCCTCGGGTTCCGTAATTGAAGCATCTCGCGGCATAGCCGACTCCGAATGGGTCTCAGTAGAGGCCTGGGAATCAGAAGTAGCGGGCATCAGAGGCTGCGAAAGCGCCTCACTGAGTACCGGCGACTGGCTTAGGAGAAGCGGTGTCATTGGTTTTGGACCTTGATGGTCTGTCTGTCTTTTTCTTTGCGTTTTTTAGGTATTCCAGTAGTCTGATTGCTAACCAGCGACATTTCTGGATAATAAATCTTGAGCCAAAATATTTAGAAGCAAAAATATACTGACGTTTAATCATGCGTTGATTAAATTTTGCACAAAACTGACAGCAAGGCACTTTGTGGTCATGGCCTAGGCAAGGAATACAGTACAAATGAAAATCCTTATGAGGTATCTGCTTCCCATAAGTAATGCAATTATTAACTTTTACTGACATCGGTAAGGAGCAAGAAAAAGTTTTCCCAACGGGGTACTTAGCTTTTAGTTGAAGTCTTCGGTTCTGAAACTCGAAAACGAAAATTTCAGGAGTCGGCCGACCGGCACTTGCAAACTGCTTCTGCTTCGGGCACCGCATGGCAAGAAAGACTGATGTAATGGTGTCGGCTGCATGTTTTATACCCCTGACGACCTGACATCATGGAAGAAGGGACAGCAACCAACACAGGACCCAAGACTTTGTTAATCAGTCCGACTGAGGGCAGCCTGCCAGCAGATTACCCCCAAATGTAATGACTGCAACAGTGAAACACGAAGAACATCTAAGCACACCTTACACTGTGGTTTTGATGTCCTAGAAGCTTCTTGCAGGGCAGCAGTCACCGGTTCTGTCCTTAGAAGGTATGCTTGGTTTAAGGAACAGCCCTTGCCAGACCATGTCAAATCTAAATTATTGGATGCACCCTTGCACAAAGACAACTTATTTGGCACCAAGGCAGAGGAGGTCTTAAAAAAGATGGAAGAAAAAGCTAAATATATGCAGACAGTTAAGGATTTCCTACAGGTCCAGCCACCCAGGTTCAGTAGGCATTGCCCCTCCAAGCACTCGTCCTTTCCTGCCCGCTCCATGTCAGTCCAGCCCAGAACCCAGGGAAGTATACCCCCCAGACAACAGCCACAGGGAATGCAGAGATCAAATCAATGGAGTTCCTCCACTTCAAAAACAGGGAGTGCAAAGCCGCCCCCTCATGGTAAGAACTCAGAATGACTCTCCACTTCCACCCCCTCCCTCTGCCCACCTGCACTTGCTCCCAGGAGGAAAATTCTCCTTCCACACAGGCACCTGGGCCACCATTACCAATGACCGCTGGGTCCTCAACATAGTGTCCCAGGGATACAGATTTTATTTCCACACTCTCCCAACCACAAAAGGATTCTCAGATCTTCCTCCAAACCAGTGGGCAGAGGTGAAAAAGCAAGTCCTTTCCCTGCTCTAAGAGGGCAATAGAGCACGTTCCTGCAGAACAGTTAGGCCAAGGTTTCTACTCCAGACTTTTCATGGTACCCAGGAAAGAGGGCACCTGGCGCTCCATCCTCGCTCTATCCATTCTAAACACCTTCCTGGTGGTGATAAAATTCAAAATGCTCACCCTCTAGCAGCTACTACCTATGCTGTCCAAGAATGCTTGGCTAGCCACCCTAGACCTAAAAGAGGCCTACCTCCACATCACAATCAAGGAATCGTGCAGGAAATATCTACATTTCAGGGCAGGATCTCTGCACTTCCCTTTGACTTATCTACCACTCCCAGAGTTTTCACAAAATGTCAGGCTCTCGCCATTGCTTTTTTTCAGGCAAAGAAGTATACAAATTTACCCATACTTAGATGACTGCCTAATTCAGGCAGACAGGAAAAGCTGCTCAAGTACCTGGCCTTTGTGAAGTTCCTACTGACCTCCCTAGGGTACCCTATCAACAAAAAGAAATCCAAACTAGTACCCACCCAAAGGATTATATTTCTGGGAGCAAGCCTGGACACAGCATCCCAGACGGCATTCCTTACACCAGACAAGCAAACTTACCTGACAGCCTGCTTCTCTCAACTAGCTACCAGACCCCAGTTATCCACAAGGAAAATCCTCCAAGCTCTGGGGTTCATGGCATCTTGCATTCTACTCATTCCATATGCCAGACTCCTTATGAGGAAACTTCGATGGTACCTAAAAAGCCTTTGGTGTCAACACTCTCAGGACCTGGATACTCTTATACCAGTTATAGCTTGCCTAAGGAAAGATTTCCTCTGGTGGGCAGCAGCATGCTCCCACAACAAGGGACTACCTTTCTCACCACCCCTTGCTGCCCAGACCCTCACCACATAGGCATCAGACTATGCCTGGGGTGCACACCTGGATGGCAGGTGCATACAGGGCCAATGGAGTCCTCAGGAAATACATCTGCACATCAACCAAAAAGAGATGTTAACTGTCCAGCTTGAATTGACAGCTTTCAGGCTCCTTCTCTCCTTAGGGGCTCTCCTAATCAAAACAGCACCACTGTGATGTGGTATATCAGCAAGCAGGGATGGACTCACTCCCACCCTCTATGCAGGCTTGCCATGACCCTTTGGCACACAGCCTTAGCCATGCAGCTACACCTGTTAACACAATTCCTGCCAGGTTCTCTAAACTCTCTGGCAGACAACTTAAGCAGAAATCTTCTGCACTCACACGAGTGGCAGCTAGACCAAAGAACTTTCACCCTAATAACTCAGAAATGGGGCACCCCGAAGGTCGACCTCTTTGCTTCCCACTCCAACCATCAGCTCAGCACGTTCTGCACCAGGGAGAGCCTCACTGCAGGGCCTGGAAAGTGGATGCCCTATCCTTCCCCGGGTCAACCTCTCAGTCTATGCATTTCCCCCACTACCTCTCATTACCAGGATACTGCTCAAAATAAGGGAGGAAAAAACAAGGACAATTCTGATAGCTCCAGACTGGCCACGCCAGCACTGGTACCCATTGCTGCACAGCCTGTCCCCACTGCCACCATGGCATCTCCCTCAGACTCCAACCCTCCTGACCCAGAGGGAAGGATAATTCGTGCATACCCAATTGCAGACCCTGAATTTGGGGGTCTGGTTTATTTCCTGACCACTGATCAAGCTGCCAGTCTCAGTAAACAGGTTCTAGATGTTGTACGTGAGGCTAGATGCCCTAGCACTAGAAAGTCTTATGCTGACAAATGGAAAAGGTTCTGCACCTGGATTCAAGCTAAAGGAGCTGATATGGCACAGCCCTCCCTACCTGTCATCCTGCATTACCTAGCTGATCTGCTACACAGTGGTCTCTCCTTTTCCTCTATTAGAATTCATGGCTCGGCTATCTCTGCTCATTTCAACACTGAACACCCATTTTTCTCACACCCTCTCATCAAACAGTTCCTAAGAGGGGCGAGCAACTTGAGGCCACCCAAAAGAGCACCTACCCCAGCTTGGGACCTAAACTTTGTGTTGGAAAAGCTCACCCTGCCCCCCACCTTTGAACCAGCATCTTCAGCAGAGTTAGTTTCTCTCCTGTAAGACAGCCTTCCTTTTGGCCATCACTTCAGCCAGAAGAGTATCCAAGCTACAAGCACTCATGGTTGTAGAGCCTTTCATCATCTTCCATGCTGACAGGGTGTCCCTCAGGAGAGCCTTTCATCATCTTCCATGCTGACAGGGTGTCCCTCAGGACAACCCATCCTTCATGCCCAAAGTGGTTTCCAGAGTGGCTCTCAACCAAATCCATTAATTTGCCCACCTTTTTCCCTAACCCACAGAACAAGGGGGAAAGGATCTTGCACTCTCTAGATGTGCACAGACAGCTTAGATTCTATCTAGACAGGACTAAATCATTCAGAAAGACTGATCAATTGCTAGTCAGCTTTGTTGCAGGGGCAGAGGGCAAAGCCATATCCAAACAAACCATTTCCAAATAGATAGCACACTGTTTCCAATTCTGTTGCAAGCAACATGGGAAACCCCCCCCCCCCAAGGGGATCAGGACTCGCTCTACCAGAGCAGCCTCCACCTCTGCAGCTTTCCTCAGAGGAGTCCCCCACCAGGGACATCCTGGAAGGCTGCCACATGGGCATCTGTTCACACATTCACCAAGCATTACCACCTGCCTATCTTCTCCAAATCCAGGGCAGGCTTTGGCACTGCAGTCTTGCAGGGCATCCTAGCCAGCCCATTGTCTTCTTGACTGCGTCCACCCTTTTCCTCAGCTTTGGGAATCAACCCAAATGTGATGATTGCAACAGTGAAACACGAAGAACATAGTACAGCTGTGTACAATTACCATAAATGTAGATGTTCGAGTGTAGTCACTGTTGCAGTCCTGGTTTCCCTCCCTCCATCCCCTTTTTCTTCTCTCTCTCTCCTAACAAGGAACTTTTGGTATTTACTTTCTGCTGGTGGGGTTCTTCCACTATATCCTGGCTCCCACTTGGGGTCTCCTGACAGTTGGGGCAAGAAAAACTGATGTAATGGCGTCGGCTGCCTTACTTTATACTACTTGATGACCTGACGTCAGTTCTGAAGTGACAGCAACCGACACAGAAATACTAAGCCTCTGGTATTCGGGCCGGCCGAGGGCTACCCTGGCAGGGATAAACCCAAATGTGGTGACTGCAACAGTAAATACACTCGAACATCTACAATTTATGGTAAGTGTACACAACTGTACTTTCTCTGAATACAAAAACTTGTCGCAGGGTAAAATCAACATGCTTTAACAGTTGCTAGAAATGGTTTAAAAAATGTATTTTATTTTGTTTGAAAGACAACTTTACATCCAAAAAGAAGGGATTGTGTTGGGAGCAGCATGTTTCAATGGGAGAAAAGATTTTTGATTAGATCCCAATTTTTCCCATTCTGCCATCTATATACTCACTTTTTGGACGACATATTTGTTCTTTGGGATGAACCTAAGCAATTAATTGATCCATTCCTTGAATATGTTAACAATTCAACTTCCTTTTTAAAATTCACACACACAGTAAATGAAACAGAAATAGCTTATCTGGACATTTTACTTAAAAAAAAAATAGATTTGTGTCTGAAATATTTCGTAAAGCAACCTATTCTAACAACTTTTTGCACTTCACAAGTCACCCCTATACAGAGTGCTTGAATGGTTACTTTGTATGACAATTTTTTAAATGAATGCCAAAAATTGAGTGGTATGTTTGTTAGGATGGGGTACCCATACCAGTTGGTGGAGAATATTATGAAAGAGGTTATTTTTTAAAAGAGGGAGCGGGCATTTTACTCCCATTTTGAGCACAGGTGTCAACCTTAGTGATAATGATACCTTTGATATACTCATAGAGGTGAACTGTTAAACTCCACAGCCATTGGTGTTGAGATTCACCTCAAGAAGGTAGACAATAAGAATTATAGGTCTTGTTTTAAAATAATTTTCTGTGTTGATGCTTATTACATTAAAAGTATCTTGGAGATGAACTGGACACTTTTAACGTGAAACTGATATAAAAGGGATTTTAGGTGAAAAACCAATGTATGCATTTCGTAAGGGGAATAATATTCAAACCTTACCAGAACATCAGGGTAAATCACACAAAGTGGGCCACATGTATAAATGTGGCTCCTGCAAATTCTGTCCTTGTATATTGGAAGGGAATGAAATCTATATTAAGGGGATGAGATTTAAGATCAAGGACAGGTTTAGTTGTAATACAAAAAAAGTTGTCTGTTGCGCTCTGTGTGAATTTTGTTCTTGCTTTTACATAGACAAAATTGATTGCAAACTTGAGTAGAATTGGGGAACACTTAAGGAACATCAGGGATTATTGTGAAAACAATGCCTTGGCTAAACACATTGTACAACAACCTGGACACAAATTCAAATTTATTGTTCTGGATACAGTCAGTCCCTCACACAGAAGGGGGTGCATGGCCATATTTATTAGAGAAAGTTGAACTGAGTTGGCAGATTCGTCTAGATTCCATTCATTGGCCTGGGTTAAATGAATGTTTATCTATTGCCAGTCTTTTAAAGGATCGATATATATTACACATGTATACATATTCTTTTTACTAGCTGGGTGTTGCTCTTACAATGTGTTTTTTACCTGTTATATATATTCTCCTGTTTTTTTTTTTTTTTTTATGTAGATTTTAAATGCATTCTCTACTGTGAATTTTGTTGTGATTTACTTGATACTTTCCCTTTTAATATTATGCCAGGAAGTGACGTTACATTGTTTGTTTAATTGTGAACTTGGTTTTATTGTATTGTCTGATGAAGTTCCTGTTGAAATGCAACTTAGGACAAAAGGTTTTGCATGGTTTAAATTAATAAACATGGTTTCTGTCCTTTGTCCGGAGTGAGCCTTTTGCAGTTTTTTTTGTGGTTCTGGAGCTTGTTTCTGTTTTACTAAATATATATTTTGCATGCCTTACGTATTGATTTTTTAAAATTTGTATTGAATCTGAATTAATTAGGCCACGGTGATACAACGGTTAACATTGTTGCCTCACAGCAAGAGGTTCTTTGGCTCGATTCTCGGCTGCAGCTCCTTGTGTGCGGAGTCTGCATGCCTTCCCTGCGGTCGAGTGAGTTTTAAAGACATGCAGTAGGTGCATGTGCCTTCTGTGAGAGTTGGGAGCTGGGCTGGCAACTCGACACCGTATAAACCGCACTACCAGTCAGTCTGCAGACCGGTGATCAGCTGTAGCAATCCCTAACAAGAGAAGCCGAAAGACATTGCTACTGAATCTTAATTCATTTTAACCAGTAGGATCCAACCACTGAATAGTACACTGTATTTATATCTGGTTAACTGTGATTATTGATAAATTTCTGCAAACCTGATGAAGCTTCAAATGCCTACTGTGCTTCTTACTTTGTAATAAAACAATTACTACATTGGTACATACAGACTTGGATATATACAAGTCTTCTCTCTGTGGTGACTTGAGCTCTTTTTTTGTCTCATTGTGTTGCTTAACACGTATCAGAGGGCCATGCATGGTGTCTGTCCCATCTGGCTTTGAAATAGTTGTGTAAGCCACTTAATGGCTTGTCTTATGCATCTATCAAGGTGCATCTTGCAACCATCTCAGCTTTTCTGCTTATGGATCCCCCTGTTTTGTCTCTCTCTGTGGTCAGTTTATGAAAGTGTTGCACTTGAGACCCCCTCGAAAGCAAATTCCTCCTACTTGGGATTTCAACTTTGTTCTTGAAAATTTGACCGGATCTCCTTTTTTTAGTCAGATTTGAGGTTCATCAATTGTAAACTGTTTTGCTTATTACTCTGACATCTGCAAGGGGATTCTTTGAGCTGCAGACTCTCATGGTGGGGCAACCTTATCTGATTTTTCATAAGGACAGGGTTATTTTATGCACTAAGTCTTTCATGCCAAAAGTTGTCTCTGAATTTTACCCTGATTCAAGCTGTCAATCTCCAAGTTTTCTTTCTGGAACCTAAAAACAAGGGAGAGAAGATTCTGTGTTCCTTGGATGCACACAAGCTGCAAAGGGTACTACCTTGGTAGACGTAAGCCCTTTAGGAAAGCTGAACAGCCTGTCTCTAAGAAAACGATTTCTCATGGTTGTCCTATGCTGCAACTTTTTGTTACTCCCACCATGGTAAAGCTGTTCCAGGCAAGGTTAAGCCACATTGGACCAGAGCCTTATTCTCTTTGTTGGCATATTGGAAATGACTAGACTCTAGAAACATTCTAGAGGCAGGGACTTGGTCCTCTATTCATAGCTTTACAAAGTACTACATACTGGATTCTTTCTCAAGATCCAGGGCAGACTTTGGGAGGACCATTTTGCACAGTCTCGTGGATCCTTATCCTTTCTCCTCCCAAAAGGGTAAGCTCCGAGCACTATTCATATGCCACTAAGGTAGTATAAATGATGAACATAGTACAGTTGTACAAGTTCCAATATCAGTAACAGAAGATGATAGAATTTCGTGCTGCCTCCATTGCAGCAGCCAACCACTCATCACATCCCCCCCTTATTTTTATCCAACCTTTTTTTGTTGTTTTGCTTTAGGTGTTAGTGTTGGTTGTTTTATGGCTGCAAATTGGTTTCAGGCAGTTCTTGCATTCAGTTCTCTTTGACTCGTCTTGCTTAGCAATAAAATTATGAATATCTGACTTTCTGTGACGGGTTCGGTTTCCCCTAATGGGAGGGGTGTAGCCAGCCCCCTATCACAGCGTCAGAGGAGGGGATTCTGAGCTCTGGAAACCTGCCAGTGCAGGTGTTTATGCAGGCACAGAGCCCATATGTCACTGAGGCAGTGTGAATTTCAAATATCTCCTGTTACAGGAAGGTAGGACTTAATGCATCTGTACTTTAAGATGTAATAATCATAAGCTCTGCAGGCATTTTTTCTTAAGACTGATTCATGGTATTATCAGAAACTGAATGTCCCGCACTCCTTAAGCTAGAACCCTACTCTGCAAATTTCTTTTCATAATCCCCGTGTCTGTTTGAGAAATATGAAAGAAAAATAATGGAAAAGGAAGAATATATCTTTCGAACTGAATCCAGTAGGTCTTAAGTAATTGATTTTTTTCCCCAAAATAGTTGGCACTGCATGCAGCACTTTGAGTAGAACACTGGTGGCCAAGTCTCTTGATAGCAAGGTGACCACTGTAAACTTTTGATTTCAAAAGGGAAGCTAAGTAAGCAATTATCTGTCTCAAATGATACTTGGATGTTTTGTTTCTCTGAACTGCCACCATTTCTGTGGAAATGTTCTAAAAGTAATTTTAACAGTCCAATCAAATGCAGATGTTTTGATCAGAGAACTGCCAAGCTGTGTTGTTCTCTAAACCAGCTTCAGTTTTGCATTGAAGGGTCAGATACCTGAGAGAAAACGAGCATCTTAAACCAGTCCAGACTCATTTTCAAAAATACCAGAATGTGACTGCAGCATAATAAAAATTGTATGCTGCCTGTATGCTAGATGCTTTTCGTGTTTCACTGTTGCAGTCATCACCTGTGGGCTATCCTTGCTGGTGGTAGTCCTCGGCCGGCCCGAATGCCAGAGTCAATGTTTTTCTGCATCGGCTGCTGTCACCTGTAGTCTGATGTCAGGTTGGTGCTATAAAGCAAGGCAGCCGATGTCATTACATCAGTTTTTCTTGGAATGGAGCCCGTAGCAGAAGCATTTAGCAAGTGCGCTGTTCGGTTGCTGCCAGAGTTTGAATTTCAGCTGAAAACGTCAAAAGCTAAGTACCCCATTTGGGAACCTTTTTTCTTGCACTAACCTATGTCCAAAAAAGTTAAATGTCTCGCCTGTGGAAAGATCTCACACTGAGACTTTCATTCTTTCTGCTTCACTTGTTTAGCCTCGGACCACGATGTCCCTCGTTGCTGGTTCTGTGCCCTCTTAAATGTGAGAACCATTCACCGTAGAGCTCTTATTGTAGACAGGTATTTTCATGTTCCGTCTTTGCATTCCGAAATGGTGTTGCGTCAGCCAACAATCCATGGACATTCCGAAAAAATGCAGAGATAAAGATAGAGACAGACCGTACAAGGCCAATGCAAGAAATCTGTAGTGAGGCAGAGCACCTCGCTGGCCTTGTTCAAGAGGAATCTTGACCAATGGATGGGGGATCGCAGATATACCCCAGGGATTACTTCAGTGTCACTGCTTGACAGAGGCACAGCAAAATAATAGGCATAGTTTTATTCAAACTAAAGGGGTGGCGAAAGCCAAATAACTATGGGCTAGGCTTATAAATGCCCTTGGGCAGATAGCCTAGTATGAACCTATGAACCTAAGCCTTCCGACGACTCTACCACTAAGCAGGTAGTCAGTTTTCCGGAGTTCAGTGAGGTGCTTTCACAGCCCCTGATGCCAAAGTTCGTCTACACAGGCCTCTACAGAGACCCTTTGGAGTCTGGTATGCCGCAGAAACCTTCATCATCTTCCGAGCCTTTGGCTCTCTCTGCCAGGTCCGGAGCCACGACGCAGGCACCGACTTCCGAGGAAGCCTTTCACACTGCCGAGTTTAGACAAAAACTGACGTCTTCTCATATGATGACCGTTTCTCTCAGACAGACTGATACTCTTAGACCTAGAAGCCAGGCCACTCCTAGAAAATCTGCTTCTAGCCACCATATTCCCCCTGCTACACCACCCCAAGCACAAATGCTTAAAATGGTGGAGGATCTCATCTTCCTTATCAGGGATAGTCAGGCCACAACCTCTAAAAGGAAAAGACACCTTTCTCCAGACATTGCCAGAACAGGATTCTGAGGAATCTGACTATTCAGATTTTGAAGAGTAACAACAACCTCAGAACGCTTATGAGGATTCAGATGCAGAGGAATCCATCCCTTCTTCCTCCCCTCCAGAAGACCCTTCCTCCTCCCCTCCAGAAGACCCTTCCTTTGGGAAAACCCCTCACACCCTCAGTGAACATTTCCAATGGGAATCTCAGGATTTCCCCCAGTCTAAGAAAAGACTTAGAGAGTTTCTGGACCTGCCTCAGCATAGACTCCTGGCCACCCCTCCTGTTTTAGAATTGGTGGTTGATGTTTTCCATGAATCCTGCTTAGCCCCTGATGCCCTACCACCTGCTCCCAGTAAATCTGACAGATATTACAGAGTACCGGATTCTCACAAATACCTGTACAGAAATCCTGCTGCAGACCCAGACATCATTACACAGGGGCCCAAAGGAGCTAAGACTAGTTCTGCCAAGAGTCCTATTCCTTCTGAGAGGGATTCAAGAGCTCTGGACAGATGGGGTGAAAAAGTATACGCCTCTGCAACCTTGGCTATCAGAGCACTCAGCTGTTAATTCCATATGTTAAAATATCAACAACACACCTTGGAACTATTAAAACAAAAGATTTAAACCTTTCCTGACTGTGCCAATTTGAAAGAGCTAGCAGATTTACTGCACTCTACTTGTCAAGTGGCCAAACACTCATTACATTGTGGATATAATGCCCTAGAAGCCTCTAGCAGAGCAGCAGTGTCAGAATCTGTCATTAGGAGACATGCATGGTTGAAGGAACAACCTATCCTTGATCATGTAAAGTCTAAACTAATCCTGTATAAGGACTGCTTGTTTGGAGTAAAAGCAGAAGAGGTGCTTAAAAAGATGGAAGACAAAGCAAAATCTATGCAGACAGTAAAAGATTTCTTTCAGGTTCAACCTCCCAGTTTCAGCAGGAACTTTCCCTCTAAGACTGGTCCTTCCCTGCACCTAGCAGACAGGGCAAGGTAAGCCCCGCAGGGACAGACCATCCAGGCCTGTATCCCAGGGCCAGCAGAGAAGCAAACAGTGGACCACTTCCGCCCCAAAGGCAGGGAGTTCTCAGCCACCTTTCTATGGCAAAAACTCCCAATGACTCTCTCTTCCCCCCTCTGCCCTCCCTTCACTTACCAAAAGCTAGGAGTAAGACTCTCCCTCTCCAAAGAAAATTGGCTGTCTGTAACAAAGGACCAATGAGTCTTGAAGATAATTTTTCAGGGATACAAATTCTCTTTCAGCAAAGTCCCAGTTCCAAGAGGGTACCCAGACTTGCCTCCAAATCAGTGGGCAGAGACATTGAAACAGGTCCAAACTCTCATATCCCAGGGGGCAGTATAACCTGTCCCCTCAGATCAAGCAGGCAAAGGCATTTATTCCAGACTATTCCTTGTTCCCAGAAAAGAGGGCACTTGCCGCCCCATCCTGGATCTATCCATTCTGAACTCCTCCCTGGTGGTCTGCCGATTCAAAATGCTAACTTTGCAGCAGCTACTGCCAATGCTGACAAAAAAATGCCTGGTTAGTGACCCTAGACCTAAAAGATGCCTACCTCCACATCCCCATAAGGGAATCCTACAGGAAATTCCTGAGCTTCATAGCAAGCTTACAACACTTTCATTTCACTGCACTACCCTTTGGCTTATGTACTGCACCTAGAGTATTCATCAAATGCTTAGCCCTGGCCATAGCATTTTGCAGACAGAGAAATATACAGATTTGCCCTTATTTGGACGGCTACCTCATTTAGACAGAGTGCAGAGAAAAGCTGCTCCAGGACCTTCTCTTTGTCAAAACCCTCCTAACTTCCCTAGGGTTCACCATCAATGAGAAGAAATCAAAACAAACACTCTCCAGGAAGATCATTTTGTTGGGAGCACTGCTGGACACAGCATTCCAAGTAGCCTTCCTGTCCCAAGAAAAGCAGAGCTTTCTGCTTCTCTACTTTACCCAGCTGCCTTCCAGAAGTCACCTCACTGCGAGGAAGTTTCTGCAAGCCCTGGGGTACATGGCATCTTGCATCCTTCTAATTCCTCTGGCCAAGCTTCACATGAGGCAGCGTCAGTGGTATCTGAAGAAGCTTTCGTGTCAGCACTCACAGACTCTAGAGACTTCACTCCCTCTGATCCCATGTATAAGTGCCACGTTTCTCTGGTGAGCAGGGGCTAGTGCCAAGAACAAGGGTCTTCACTTCATCCTCTGCCCTACCGGCCAGACCATCACCACTGACGTCTCAGACATTGTTTGGGGCGCTCACCTAGCAGGCAGGTGCACCCAAGGTCTTTGGGATGCCCAGCAGCTTCCCTTACACATCAGTCAGAAAGAAATGGCAGTACAAAAGGCTCTGACGTCCTTCAAATCCCATTTCAGGCCAGGGGTCCTCCTTATAAAAACAGACATCATCACAGTAATGTGGTAATCAACAAACAGGGGGGGGGCCCAATCTTACTCTCAATGCAGGGTAGCCATGAACCTCTGGCTGACAGCTGCCTCCATGGGTCTACAACTAATTGCCCAATAGCTACCAGGAGTCAACAACACCCTAGCAGACCACCTAAGCAGAAACTTGCTGGATCCCCATGAATGGCAGCTCCACAGAAAAATCTTTCCACAAATCACTCGGGAGTGGGGGACTTTGGAGGTGGAGCTCTTTGTTTTGTACCTCAACCACCAGCTGAAAAAAATTCTGTACCAGGGAGACTCACCACCTAGCATGGAAGGTGGATGCCTTGACCTTCCCCTGGAACTCTCTCTCTGTGTATGGTTTCCCTCCTCTGCCTCTTATTCCCAAGGTACTGATCAAAATATGGGAGGAGAGACCAAAGATCATCCTCATTGCTCCAGATTGGCCCAGACAGCATTGGTACCCCTTGCTGCGCAGCTTGACTTTACAGCCCCCCAAGCAGCTTCCCCTGGTCTCAGACCTCTTGACCCAGGTGGTGGTGGGGGGATGCTGCACCCAGACTTGCAGACTCTCGATCTTTCAGCATGGCTAAAACTTTGAGCAAACAATGAGTCCCTGTTAAGCAAACAGGTCCAGGACATTATCACAGAGCCCAGAAGGCCCAGCACCAGAAAATCCTACACAGGGAAATTGAAAGATTCTGCTCCTGGAGCCAGTCCAGAGGGGCCAGTACCTCACATCCTTCAAATCCCTCTTGTCTTGGACTACCTAGCCAAGTTACTCAATAGTGGCCTCTCCTTATCTTCTATTAAAATCCATGCCTCAGCCATTTCAGCTCATTTTGTTTCAGACCTACCCCTCTTCTCACACAATTTGATTAAAAATTCCTCAGAGCGGCTTCTAATATCAGACCTCCCAGAAGGCCTCCCACGCCAGCCTGAGACCCGAATTATGTTTTAGAAAAACTAGCCTTACCTCCATTCAAACCTGCTGCTTCAGCAGAATTGAAGTACCTCTTCTGGAAGACTGCTTTCCTACTAGCTGTCACCTCAGCCAGAAGGGTTTCAAAAATTCAACCACTCGTGGCTGTTGAGCCCTTCATCATTTTCCATGCAGACAGGATCTCCCTGAGGACTAAACCCTCCTTTATGCCCAAGGTGGTATCTGATGTGACCCTCATCCAGGCCATACATCTACCCACCTTCTTTCCTAACCCTCAAAACAAGGGGAAAAGAATTCTGCACTCACCAGACCGTGCACAGACAACTCTGATACTACCTGGACCGTACTAAGCCCTTCAGAAAAACAGACCAGCTTCTTGTCAGCTTTGCCTCAGGGGCAGAGGGGAAACCCATTTCCAAGCAAACCATTTCCAAATGGATATCACACTGTATCCATTTTTGCTAGAGACTACATGGGAAATCCCCCCCTAAGTCTATTCGTATCCATTCCACTAGGGCAGCCTCCACTTCCACAGCCTTCCTCAGAGGAGTCCCCACCAGGGACATCTTGGAAGCTGCCACCTGGACCTTTGTCCATACCTTTGCAGAGCATTACCATCTACCTCTTTTTTCTAAGTCTAGGGCAGGGTTTACCTCTGCAGTTCTGCAGGGCTTGCTGACCCACGCCTAGGGCTCTAACCTATCCTTCCACCCCTCTCCTCAGCTTTGAGAATCCTCCCACAGGTGATGACTGCAACAGTGAAACATGAACATAGTACAGTTGTGTACACTTACCATAAATGTAGATGTTCGAGTGTATTCACTGTTGCAGTCCTGGTTTCCCTCACTCCATCCTCCATATATCCTCTTTCCCTAGGGGGACATAAGCTTCCCACTGTGGCTTTTAGCCACCAGGACCACTTTACCTTATTTCCTTGTGCTTCTGACAGGTTAGGGCAAGAAAAACTGATGCAATGACGTTGGCTACCTTGCTTTATAGAACTGACGACTTGACGTCAGACTACAGGCGACGGCAGCCGATGCAGAAAAACATTGACACTGGTATTTGTGCCGGCCGAGGGCTACCACAGCAGGGATAACCCACAGGTGATGAATGCAACAGTGAATACACTCGAACATCTACATTTATGATAAGTGTACACAACTGTACTTTCACTCTATTCCCTGCTTGTTTTCACTGATTTAGCAGTCGATAAAAAGTCAGTATGTAACCACTTGCTATGAGCATATTTAACTTTGTCAGTTTATTCATCTGATTAGTACTTCTCAGTCCTGGAAACACCAGGAAGTATGATGTAAGAAGATTTACAATTCAGAATAGTAGCAGAATTACAATTCAGATTAATAGCAGAAGTAAATGTTTGCAGTGGGTACTAGTAACTCATGAAGAGGGACTACAAAGGGCAGTTTTACAAAGTGTTTTTACTTTTGTTTCTTAAGGTAACAGAAAAAATACCTTTGTGTTACAGGATTCATTCAGCTGATCACTACTTGCAAGAAGCCAAAAAGCTTAAACATAATGCTGATGCATTGGTGAGTAGCTTGATTTTATAGAAAGTTCTCTTTCCATTTTAATGACTTTGATCTCTTGTGTTTATGGCTGGGTTGTGATATATCCAGACTCTGTGATACCTTTATTTCACTGAGTGTTGGAAGTGGTGTAGCAGTAGTACATGCTCTGTCTTCAGAATGTTTGTTGCCTTTTGTAATTTTTAGTAGCACTGAAGCTGATTAAGTTAAGTTTGTAACTCCTTAATATTATTCATACAGATCACTGCCGAAAAGCCTAACCTGTAGGAGTTCTGTCCTGCTTAAGGATACAACAGCCAGCCAGCTTTCAGGGCACCTTCCACTTGCCCAAACCATTAGTCAGCTCGAGCAGAGAGGACTAAAAGTAGAGCTTAGTTGTCAAGCCCTTCAGAGCTTCCAAAGAAAACATATCAGATTACAGTGTTCCATTGCTGGGCAGTAAAGTTCCCTTCGGGGGAAAAAAACTTTCACTTTTTTTTTTAACAAAAACTTACTGTTTGTAAAAAAAAAAAAAAAAAAAAAAAAAAAAAAAAATCCTTTATCAAGGGGAATCGTTTTTAATGACTGTCAGATAACTTTTGTACCTTTTGAATAGGAGTGTTACTTTTGTGGTAAAACATTGTTTAAAACTAAATTTAAGCTATGTTTTTCTAAGGTAAAAGTTGTGTTGTTTTATGTCTGGGGCTGATTTTTCACTTTGCTTATCTGATGTCAGTTTTCATTCATTCCTCAACTAATGGGTTCAGATCTGACTCAGCCATTACAGTAGCTTGTGGCCTCCAAAATCTGTTGATCTCCTTCTCAACCCATAATGCACCAACCCCCAACATCCCTCAAATCTCATTTGCCACTTTCGCATCTAGACGTGGTTGTCTTCAGCTGTTAAGTGTAGAGTGAGAGAAGTTCTTTAGAGTTCATATTACTTATTTAAAACAACTTATTTATTCTCATAGTACATATTGCTAAAATCTACATTGTTTTGCATGTATTTATGTATTATCTCATGTCTTTTAAATTGCTTTGTTATTTTATAGTTGTACAAAATTTGGAGCTTTTCTCCCTGGGCTTCCATGAAAAAGGGATCTTTCAGCTCAGTCGGACACACCCAGTGAACAAATGTGTAATAAACACAATAAATAAATGTAATCTTTAAATTTAATTTCAAGTTACTACTGCTGATATTTTTATATTTCATACACTTTTGAGTGTACCCTTTTCCTCCCATTGTTGGTAGGTCTAGCCTTCCTTCCCTCTGCCGTTTACATTTAGTGTATACATTTTCCTTACCATAGTTGTCTTCCTTCTCCCTGGAGTGATCTGCCTTTGAGGTTGTGAAGAGAGAGTTCTCTTCTCCGGCAGGACATATGGGTCCTAACCCTTCAGATACACCCTCTACTTCTCAGATGACTTTGCACTGTGAACCTCAACATGCTACCCCACAGGGACAGCTACCCCAGCAGGGTATCCTAATCTCTTCTGATACTTCACTGGACACCCCACCGAGGAATTCCTTAGGAAGAGAAAGAGCCAAAGAAGACACTTCGATTCTCTTCGAGTCATTCACTGAGGATACTGTCTTCAGTGAAGGAGGGGGGGTCCCCAAAATCACCACCTGAATCACATTTGGAGACATTCTTGAGATCGTTAAGCAGAAGAGTGGCTGGTCTTCCCATGACCCTTCTCCAGAGAAATCAGTATTTCTGGAGGCCTTAGGGGCTGGCCCGTGTACCTCCTGGTTTACTCCGCCTGCTGATGAGCTCATTGATTTGGTCTCTAGGCGGGTGTGGAAGGAACCAGATGCAGTTTATTTTACATTTGTTTACAGGGAGTGTCCAATTGGGCTGATGGCCCATTTTCAGCAGAGGCCCGGGGAGGAAAGCTCCAGTACAGTAAATATAACAGAGATGAATGTTGACTAATGAGTAATACTACAGAGATATGTAGAGCAATAGGGCTAACAAAAGTTCTGTAGGAAATGAAAACAATGCAGCAATATACATTCCAAATACAATTACATAGAAGAACTATGTAGAAGATAGAATTGTTGATACCAAATAGTAAACAATTTTGACAGTTGTAAAAACAGCATTCAGCTGCAGAATTATATTGTGAATAAAACGCAGAAGACAGTTGTTATAATTCTAGCAAAAGCAAGGTGGTGTTCTCGTTTCACTGTTGCAGTCATTACATTTGGGTAATCTGCTTGCAGGTTGCCCTCAGTCGGCCTGATTAACCAAGTCTTGGGTCCTGCATCGGTTGCTGTCCCTTCTTCCATGACGTCAGGTCGTCAAGGGTATACAAAACATGCAGCCGACGCCATTACATCAGTCTTTCTTGCCGTGCGGTGCCCAAAGCAGAAGCAGTTCGCAAGTGCCGGTCGGTGAACTCCTGAAATTTTCATTTTCGAATTTCAGAACCGAAGTCTTCAACTAAAAGCTAAGTACCCTGTTGGGGAAACTTTTTCTTGCTCATTTACGATGTCAGTAAAAGTTAATAATTGCATTACTTGTGGAAAGCAAATACCTCATAAAGATTTTCATTCGTACTGTATTCCTTGCCTAAGCCCTGACCACAACGTACCTTGTTGTTGGTTTTGTGCTTTATTTAATCCACGAACTATACGTCGTCTGTATATTTTTGCCTCTAAATATTTCGGTTCTCGATTTAATTATCCAGAAATGTTGGTTAACCATCCGACTACCGGAATTCCGAAAAAACGCAAAGATAAAGACAGAAACAGACCGCTGAGGTCCAAAACTGCCGATGACGCTTCTCCTTAGCCAGTCGCCAGTTCGGTACTCAGTGAGGCGCGTTCGCAGCCCCTGATACCCGCTACTTCTGATTCACAGGCCTCTACTGAGACCCATTCGGAGTCCGGTATGCCGCGAGATTCTTCAACTATGGAACCCACGGATGTCTCTACCTTGGATGGGTCCGGAGCCGCTGTGCAGGCACCGGCTTCTGAGGGTGTATTCAGACCTACAGACTTGCATATTAAAGCGATGCCTCCTTCATTACTAAGGCCTAAATCTTAATCCATGCCTAAAAAAACCACGTCCAGGCCACATGCTCAGGCTTCTGTGCCTAAAAAACAAATGATAAAAATGGCTGAAGGTCTAATAACTGTAATCAGGGGTTGCCACCCCACCCCCAAGAGGCCTAGGGCTGAACTTGATTGATTCTTCTGATCAGGATTCTGTTTTTTCTGACTCTGATCTGAATTTGTCCTTACCTACTTATGAGGATTCTGATGCAGAGGACTCTATTCCCTGTGCTTCCCCTCCTGAGGATTTTTCTTTTGGGCAATTAGAGCTTTAAACTGCCAATTTCATATGTTAAAATATCAGCAACTTGTTATTGGACTGCTTAAACAGAAAATTATGTTGATTCCTGACTGTGTGGAAAATTAAGACATGCAGGATTTAATGCATTCTGCTGAACAAGTTGGAAAACGCACTTTGCAGTGTGGTTTTGATTCTTTAGAGGCCTCTTGCAAAGCTGCTGTTACTGGGTCTGTGCTTAGAAGGCATGCTTGGCTTTAAGGATCAATCTTTGCCTGATAATGTTAAAAGCTAAATTGTTGGATGGTCCTTTAAATCAGGACCGCCTGTTTGGCAACAAGGCTGAAGAAGTTCTTAAAAAGTTGGAAGATAAAGCTAAATCTATGCAAACTGTTAAAAATTTTTTACAAGTCCAGCTTCCGCGATTTAGTAGGCACTGGCCGAAGAATTGATCCTTTCCAGCCCCTTCCACGTCTTCTCAAGCCAAACCCAAACACAGCAAAAACCCCGGGTTTCAGTCCCAGGGGACTCACAGAACTAAGCCGTGGGGGGCCTCCACTTCCAAGTCTGAGAATAATAAGACACCCCCCTATGCTAAACCATCTCAATGACTTCCTTTTAAAATTTCCAAGCGCTTATCTTCTGATTGCCCATTTTGGGGGGAAAGCTTGCTCTTCATGCAAAGAACTGGGAACTCATTACCCAGGACAAACGTTTTTTAAATATAGTGTCCCAGGGATACAGATTTCATTTCCACACATTGCCAACGCCAAGTGGGTGGCTGGACCCTACCCCCAGATCAGTGGGCAGAGGCTCAATAACAAGTACTTTCCCTCTTAAGCATTAGGGTTATTCAACTGGTACCAGAAGAGGAAAAGGGACAAGGTTTCTATTCCAGACTTTTTCTGGTACCCAGAACAGACAAATCATGGCGTCCAATCCTGGACCTGTCTACTCTAAACACCTTTCTGGAGATTCCAAAATTCAAGATGCTGACTCTCTACCAATTACTTCCTATGCTAGGCAAAGACGCCTGGTTGGCAACACTAGATTTAAAAGAAGCATACCTGCACATCCCAATCGGGGAATCTTGCAGAAGATACCTACGCTTCAAAGCAGGCTACATGCACTTTCAGTTCTCTGCACTGCCCTTTGGCTTATCTACTGCGCCCAGGGTATTCACAAAGTGCCTAGCTCCAGTTATTGCGTTTTGCAGACAAAGAAGTATTCAAATATACCCATACCGGGACGATATGTCCTGGCTTTCTGCCTGAATTGGACAACTTTTGAATCATCTAGTGTTTGTAAAAAGGGTTCTAACTTGTCTGGGATACACCATAAACGAAAAGAAATCACAGCTGGTACCCTGTCAACAAATTACATTCCTGGGAGCAAGCTTAAGTACAACTTCCCAGATGGCTTACCTCACGCCAGAAAAGCAAATTCATTTGACAACCTACTTCAAACAAGTGGCTACAAAAACCTTGCTGTCTGCAAGACAAATGCTGCAAGCCTTGGGGTTCATGGCCTCCTGCATTCTATTTCCATATGCAAGACTGCATATGAGGAAACTACAGTGGTATCTAAAAAGCCTATGGAGTCAACATTCTCACAGCCTAGAAACAATGATTCCTATCATACCTTGCCTACGTCTAGAGTTCCTTTGGTGGGCAGAGGCCTGTCACTAAAACAAGGAACTACCCTTCGCACCACCCCCTGCCGACCAAACCCTAACAACAGATGCATCAGACTATGCATATGGGGGGGGGCTCACCTGGCAGGGAAGTGCATTCAGGGCAAATGGAACCCAAGTCAAATGCACCTGCATATCAGTCAAAAAGAAATGTTAGCTGTACAGAATGCTCTGACAGCCTTCAAGGACTACATTCTTCCAGGACAACTATTGATAAAGACAGACAACACCACGGTTATGTGGTACATAAATAAGCAGGGGGGGTACACATTCTTTCCCTCTCTGTAGACTAGCCATGGCATTGTGGAACACAGCCTTGAGCTACCAAGTGCACCTACAAGCTCAATTCCTGCCAGGAAAACTAAATACACTGGCAGACGGACTAAGCAGAAATCTTCATGGACCCACACGAGTCAAAACTTGAACCAAGGATTTTCAACATGTTGACAAGCGAATGGGGGAGCCCAGATATATACCTGTTTGCCTCCCCCCAGAACTACCAACTGAGCAAAGTTTGCACAGGGACTACCCACAAACAAGCCTGGAAGGTGGATGGCTCTGTCCTTTAACTGGAACAGCCTATTGGTCTATGCCTTCCCCCCGCTGCCTCTGCTCTCCAAAGTACTACTAAAAGTCAAACGGGACAAACCAAGGATGATTTTGATTGCTCCAGACTGGCCACGCCAACACTGGTACCCCTCCTGTGCAGTGTGTCACAGTTACCTCAGTGGCACCTGCCTCTAACTCCTTCCCTGCTGTATCAGCAAGAAACCCAGATCCTGCACCCACAGCTTCCAACACTGAACCTTGCAGCCTGGCTAATTACTTAAACTCTCCCTTACCATCCCTCAGCAAACCTGTGATGGATGTCATCTTGGAGGCAAGGAGGGGCCTAGTACTAGAAAATCTTATGCTGAAAAATGGAAAAGATTCTGTGCCTGGAACCATTCTCAAGGGATGAGCACAGCAGCGCCCAGTTTACCTCAGATTTTACAATACTTAACTGAGATGCTTCACAAGGGCCTGTCTTTTTCCTCCATTAAAATCCATGCCTCAGCCATTTCAGCTCATCATAACACAGAACCTCCCCTCTTCTCTCATCCACTGCTCAAGCCATACCTCAGAGGGGCCAAAAGTTTTGAGACCACCCAGGAGAACTCTACTCCAACCCCAGCCTGGGATCTTAACTTTGTATTAGAGAAACTCACTCTACCTCCTTTTGAGCCAGCTGCTACTGCAGACTTAAAATTTCTTTCTTGGAAAACAGCTTTCCTTTTAGCAATCACTTCAGCTAGAAGTGCATCTGAATTACAGGCCCTTTTGGCAGTGGAGCCTTTCATCATCTTTCATGCGGACAGTGTGTCACTCAGAGCCAATCCATCCTTCATGCCTAAGGTGGTATTCAGTGTGGCTCTTAATCATTCCATTCATTTGCCAACCTTCTTTCCCAGTCCACAGAACAAAGGGGAACGGATACTGCATTCATTGGATGTGCACAGAACTTAGATTCTACTTGGACAGGACTAAACCTCAAAGAAAATCTGAACAACTGCTGGTAGCATTTGCTGCAGGGGCGGAGGGGAAGGCTATTTCAAAACAAACCATTTCTAAATGGATAAGCCATTGCATTTATTTCTGCTATAAGCACCATGGAAAACCTGTCCCCCAGGGGATCAGACCTCACTCCATCAGGGCTGCATCTACTTCCACAGCCTTTCTCAGAGGCATTCCTACCAGGGACATCCTAGAAGCTGCTATATGGAGTTCTGTACATACTTTCACCGCCCCTTCTAGCTCTCTAGCATGTCCAAAGGTCAGTCAATGGTTTCCTCTCCAGTCCAGCTGGTGAATCTGGGAATTTTCAGGCAATGTTACAACTGTCTCATGTACACGGACAACCCTCTCCTCCTCCAAACAGGTTCAAATATATGTGAGAGATGCAACTATTTAGCCAAACTGGAGGCTGAGCTCTCTCATCTCAAAACTGGTGTAACCAGTCAGGAGGAGAAGGTAACCTCACACAACACAATTCCAGTATCACATAGTCCCACCACATCAGCGAACCAAACACATAAATACACAAAAACATACTCGGAGGCTCTAAATAAAAATCTACCTAAGCAACAGAGACCTCGAAAGCAGACATCCAAGCAAACGCTACCTCAAAACAAAACACGCACAACACATAGCCCACAAAGTCAGTGTGCCAAGCAGCCACAGCCCTTAAGGCTGAATAACACACCTGATACTCTTGTAATAGGTGACTCTATTGTCAGACACACTGACGTCCTGCTCACCAGGCTGAATAAAGAGAAGGTCACGGTGAGCTGCCTGTCGGGTGCTAGGATCCGCCACATAACGCAAGCACTCAGGTCACTCCAAAGCAAATACAAATATGTCATTGTACATGCTGGTGTGAATGACCTGAGACGTACATCCCTGGACTACATGAAAAGAGACATAGAGGAGCGCTCTGATCATGTAGCCCAGGCTGGTATGACCCTGACCTTGAGCCGCATCTTACCCTCACCTAGAATGATGCCACAGTACAAAGACAAAATGATCGATTTTAACAATTGGCTAAAATTTTGGTGTCATTCAAAGGGGATCCAGTGTCTGTCAGCCTGGGATGAGATGCTCGACAAGCCACGTTGCTTCGCTAGGGACGGCTTGCACCTGTCACCACTGGGCTTTCGGATATTGGCAAAGGCACTTGCCACCCCATAGTGCCTTTTTTAGGCAAGGCTCAAAAGTCAAACCCACCCCCATAGACAGCACAAGGAACAAGAAACTAAGGGTAATGCTGCTTAACGCCAGAAGTCTTAACCTCAAGATGCACGCACTCGAAGCTCTCCTCAGTATGGAGAACATCGATATCTGTGCAGTGACAGAAACCTGGTTCAACACTCCAGAGAGCACCCCAGCACTACCAGGCTATACCTCATATCATGCTTTTCGGCCCCAAAACCCGGACCGAACCACAAAAGGAAGGGGAGTTTCCATATTTATCAAGGATATCCACAACTCCAGGTTAGTGGCATTGCGTGAAGTATCGGAGACCATCCATGTGCAACTAACAGTGGGCAAGACTGCTTTTCAGTTTATAGCATCCTACAGACCACCCTCTCAGAGTCAGGAATCCCATTCGGCTTTCCTGAAAACATTGGAGAACATGAAGATCTCTCCGAACACCATTATATTGGGCGACTTCAACTACCCAAACATTGACTGGGAGCACTACTCAAGCCCCAGCACCTTAGCCCAAAGGTTCCTGGAAATTATAAACTCAAATGCTATAGAACAACTAGTCACCACTCCCACAAGAGGGGACAACATACTAGACCTGATCATTACCAACATGGGGACTCTATGCTTCACACCAGAAGTATATCCCTCATTGGTAAGATCAGACCATAAATTTCACTGGATGTCCACATCTCGACCCCAACCCCAGCCCAGAAAACCACAGTGAAAAACTTCTCAAAAGCGAACTTCTCACTTCTCAAAACCGAAGTGGAATCCTTCAAGGCCCCAGGGCCAGTGGAAACTATGGCCCAAACTGCAGAATCCTATATAAACGCATTCTACGGACATCTCCAGGAATGCATGGATCATGCTATCCCAAACAAAACCAAGACCCAATCATCCAAAGGCAGGCGTCCAGTCTGGTGGACCCCTGCCATAAATAAACTGTACAACAGGAGGAGGAGGCTGCTACATGATAGAGTAAAATCCCTAATAGGGAAGGCATCTCTGATCAGTACTAGCAAAAAATTACGATCCCTCATAAAATCCTCCAAGGCCAGCTGCGAGAGAAAAATTGCACAGGACACCAAAGACAATCATAAGGCTTTTTTCAGTTATGTTAGGAACCTGGGATGCAACTCCCAGACTTGTTCTGAGTTGATTCTAAATGACAAAAAAATACACTGAACCCACAGACATCGCCAATATCCTGGCAGACAGGTTCAGTGCAAACTTCTCCACCCCACCCCCCCCAAAGAGCAAGTATCTATCCCGGCAGAGGGTTGCCTCCCAAACATCTCTGATGCTCAGGTGAAGGCTGCCCTCTCCAAAGCAAAAAACACTGCTTCCATGGTACCAGATGGTGTCCCAGGTTGCATCCTACATGAACTCCAAGAGGAACTAATCCCTCAAATAAAACAGCTATACAATCTCAGCCTCACTACAGGATATGTGCCCACAGAATGGCGTACAGCAACAGTGGTCCCACTCCACAAAGGTGGAGCCTCTACGGACCCTGGAAACTATTGCCCCATAAGCCTGACTAGATTAGTTTGCAAGGCTATGGAGAGGATCATCATGGAGCTCATAAACAAAGACATTGGGGACCTACAGACACTAGATCCTACCCAGTTCGGCTTTGTCAAGGGCAGATCCTGCCTTTTGAACCTGGTTGACTTCTTCGAAACAGTCACCAAAGCCATAGATGAAGGGAAGGTAGTCCACACAGCCTATCTGGACCTTGCAAAGGCATTTGACACAATACCCCACTCGGGCATCATAGATAAGCTATCCAGCTTAAATATAAACCCCTATGTCACAAGATGGGTCGCAAACTGGCTCAAAGACAGAACCCACAGAGTGAGAGTTGTTGGAGCCATGTCAGACTCGAAACCGGTCACAAGTGGCGTCCCACAGGGTTCTGTCCTGGGACCACTCATGTTCCGTACATACTTTTCTGAGGTACAGGCAAACGTGGGAGGACTATGGCTCACCAAGTTCGCAGACTACTACAAACTGGGCGCCATAATCGACTCTCCAGCTGACACAAACATCCTTCAAAAACAGACAGATAACTGGTGCCAAGCACCATGGTTTAAAGCTAAATGCCAAAAAATGTATAGTCATACCCTTTGGCAAAAACAATGTGCCCACAAATTACCACATAGGCGGAAACCCATTAAGTACAGAGAAAGTTATTAGGGACCTGGGGACCCAAGTTGATAGCAATCTCTCCTTTGAAAACCACATTGCCAAAGTGGTTAGAAAGACCTTCTACATAGCCCACCTCATCACGAAGGGTTTCACATCTAGATCGAGAGGTAATCGTGCCCCTTTATTCATCCCTCATCAGGCCCATCATAGAATACAATGCCCCTTTGGGATGTACCTTACCCGACACCTGCAGCAATTAGAAAGACCCCAAAAGTATCTCACCAAGAGGATCAAGGGTCTCAAACAGATGCCATATGCTGCTCTGTTAAAAAAACTCCAGCTCTACTCAGTTGCATACCGCCTACTTTGAGGCGATCTATGCCTGTCATACAAAGCTATGTCAAATCCAGAATTAATGGACATGCTCCACCTCAGTAAATCTAAATCCCTTAGAGCCACACGCTCGAGGGACTTGAACCTCGGCACAGAAATAAATAGAACTTGCTGGAGGGACAGGTTCATAACCCAGAGGCTCCCTTCGCTCTGGAATAGAATTCCAGTTCATGTGAGGCAGAGCACCTCACTGAATCTCTTCAAGAAGAATCTCGATAGGTGGATGGGGGATCGTAGGTTTGTCCCAGGGATTACTCCCGTGTCACTATTAGACAGAGGCACAGTAAACTAAACCTTAAAAAGGGCACAGTATACTCAAATCAAGGGGTGGCGTAAGCCATACAGAATCGGGCTAGGCTTATAATTGCCCCAGGGCAGATAGCCTAGTATGAACCTATGAACCTATTACCATTTGCCAATTTTCTCTAAATCCAGAGCTGGCTTTGCCACTGCAGTCTTGCAGGGCCTTATAGCTGTTCCTAATGCTAGCTAAACTCCTCCTCCTAATCATAGGTTTGGGAATCTACCCAAATGTAATGACTGCAGCAGTGAAACACGAAGAACATAGTACAGTTGTGTACACTTACCATAAATGTAGATGTTCGAGTGTATTCACTGTTGCAGTCCTGGTTACCCTCCCTCCAGCCCCCTAACTTCTTTTGGCTATACCTGTACTTTCCTTTACTATGCTTAAAAGCCTTTTTGATGTATTTGCATTTTTGTTTGAGGTATACCTTTGTGTTTTGATATTTAATTGCTCACCATTAGGGGGGCACCTGACATCTGGGGCAAGAAAAACTGATGTAATGGCGTCGGCTGCATGTTTTATACCCCCTGACGACCTGACATCATGGAAGAAGGGACAGCAACCGACGCAGGACCCAAGACTTTGTTAATCAGGCCGACTGAGGGCAACCTGCAAGCAGATTACCCAAATGTAATGACTGCAACAGTGAATACACTCTAACATCTACATTTATGGTAAGTGTACACAACTGTACTGTTCCACTACAGTCAGTTAAACTATTCCAGGATAATCAATAACTGATAGTAGGTTGAAGGGAAAGACGTGGGGTGAGAATGAGATCAAGGAATAGAAAGAAAAGTGAAATGAGGGAAGAGAAGAAAAGAGTGAAGTGAGCGAAGTTGAGTCTGTGGATGAAATGCAAGGTTTAGTATACTAAGGTGAAGAAATGAGCAGGAAATAGGGAGTCTGGAGTTAGGAGGAAGTAGCATGAGGTCAGACAGTTTACTATTAAAATGTTGAACGGCACTACATCGACTGTACTATAGTCGAACACGGAAGTTCGAAAATAGTAATGTCGACGACAAAAAATAATCTAGGACTGTGTTTTAACATGGGTCGAGGTAGGGGAGATGTTTGTAGTTCTGAATAATACTGAACACCTACCTCGACCCATGTTAAAACCATTCCTAGATTGTTTTTTTGACGTCGACATTACTATTTTCGAACTTCCGTGTTCGACTATAGTACAGTCGATGTAGTGCCGTTCGACATTTCAATAGTAAACCGGTCAGACTGGGGTATTACAGGAACATAGACAGTTGTTGGCAGGGTGATCTCTGAGAAGTGTCTTAAAAATGTAGCCTTATTAGAGGTGTTTCTTGTGTGCTGTGGTATTGAATTCCATTTTTAGATACCTGATAGGAGAAGAGAGAGTCTCCAAATCTACTGTTAGACTTAGTGAATTGTAGAAGAAACTCGTCCGAGGACCTCAGAGTTCTGGAGTTAGTGTGTGGTAGAATTAAGTTTTCGAGTGCAGGGCAGTTGTCGGGTTGGTAGAGTAGGGAGTGGGCAGTGGTTTATTGGTTCAGGGATAGTAGATTGGGCTGTTCAAGCCAATTTAGTATGTGTAGGGCAAAGCAGTGATGAGTTCTTGATGAGAGGTATCAGCAAATTTTGCTATTTTATTAAAGCATGTCTCCAGTTTGTTTTTATCAGTTTTTCTTAGGTTTGTGAAAATGGAAGAGGAGGCGGCATAAAGGAGGATGGAGCGCAAGTGTGTTCTGGCTATGGCGTGCCGGGTGGGGTTAGTAAGGCATGGTGTGGATCCGTACAGAGTCTAACATGGACTTTTTTGATGGTGAGAACTAGATGTTTAAGTTCTAGGCGTTGCTCTGCTGTTACTGTGAGGAGTTTGCTGTGTTCATCAGGTTCAATTTTGGTTTTATTGGAGGAGAAGATGGCAAAAGGGGGGGGGGGAAGGTGGCTGTTTAATGCTGTTCTTGAATCATAAATCAGTTTTGTTTTGTGTGGATTAAGTACGAGTGAGAATTCTCTATGTCAATGAATGATTTTTGTGTATTTTCTTGGAGAGATGGGGTTGAGCAGATCAGGGTGGAGTTGTCAGCGAATTGTACAGTGGTGGCTAGAATGCATGGCAGAGCATGTTGGGGAAAATGGTGAATAGCAGTGGCCATGTATGGACCGATATTCTTTGTGTTTCACTGTTGCAGTCATTACATTACATTTGGGTAATCTGCTGGCAGGTTGCCCTCATTCGGCTTGAATAACAAAGTCTTGGGTCCTGCGTTGGTTGCTGTCTTCTCTTCCATGATGTCAGGGGAATAAAACATGCAGCCAACGCCATTTTAATCAGTCTTTCTTGCTGCGCGGTGCCCAAAGCAGAAGCAGTTCACAAGTGCCGGTCGGCCAACTCCTGAAATTTTCATATTCGAGTTTCAGAACCGAAGTCTTCAAACTAAAGCTAAGTACCCCGTTGGGGAAACTTTTTCTTGCTCCTTACCGATGTCAGTAAAAGTTAATAATTGCATTACTTCTGGGAAGCAAATACCTCATAAGGATTTTCATTTGTACTGTATTCCTTGCCTAGGCCCTGAAAACAACATGCCTTGCTGTCGGTTTTGTGCTAAATTTAACCAACGCACTATTAAGCGTCTGTATATTTTTGCTTCTAAATATTTTGGTTCAAGTTTTAACTACCCTGAAATGTCGGTTAGCAATCCGACTACCAGAGTTCACAAAAAACGCAAGGAAAAAGACAGAGACAGACCGCCGAGGTCCAAACCCGACGACGAAGCTTCTCCTAAGCCAGTCGCCGCTACTCGGTGAGGTGCTTTTGCAGCCCCTGATACCTGCTACTTTTGAGTCGCAGGCCTCTACCGAGATCCGATATGCCATGAGATTCGCAAAGTATTGAACCTGTGGATGTCTCACCCGTGGATGTATCTGGAGCCGCTGAGCAGGCACCGGCTTCTGAGGGTGTTTTCAGGCCTCAACATTTTTACATTAAACTGACGTCAGCAACAAAAACAAGGTCAAAAACAACTTCTATGTCTAAAAAACCGATGCATGAGCCACGTGCTCAGGCCCCTATGCCTAAAAAACAGATGATCAAAATGGCTGAGGCTTTAATTACCTTGATTAGGGGTTCCCAACCCCCCTTGCTAAGAGGCCTAGGCAAGGCACTGGTTATGAATCTTCAGATCAGGTTTCCATTTCTTCTGATTCCTCTTCTGATCAGGAATTTTCTATTCCACCCTATGAGGATTCTGATGCAGAGGAATCCATCCCATCTGCATCTCCTCCTGAGGATTACTCTTTTGGAGAGACTTTGCATACTTTAAGGGAACATTTTCACTGGGAGAGTCAGGACTTCTCTGAATCAAAAAAGTGGCTTAGGGATTTCCTTCTTCTTCAGCATAGGCCTTTGGCAATACCTCCTGTATTAGACATTGTTGATGATGTGTTCTTCGGAATCGAGCACAGCTCCTGATTCCCTGCTTCCGGCTACTAGTAAGCCAGGCAGATATTACAGGGTTCCTGACTCCCACAAATTTCTTTTGAAAAATCCTGCTGCTGATCCAGAGACTATTTCTCAGGGTCCCAAGGGTGTTAAGGCTTCTACAGCCAAAAATCCTACCCCTTCTGATAGAGATTCCAGGGCGCTGGATAGATGGGGTAAGAAGGTTTATATGTCTGCAACCTTGGCAATCAGGGCTTTAAACTGCCAGTTTCATATGCTTAAATATCAACAGCATGTTATGGGCTTACTGAAACAGAAAATTATGTTGATTAATGATTGTGTGGAAAATAGAGTTACAGGATTTATTGCATTCAGCAGAACAGGTTGGAAAGCATACTTTGCAATGTGGTTTTGATTCCTTGGAGGCCTCTTGTAGGGCCGCCGTTACTGGATCTGTGATTAGAAGGCATGCCTGGCTCAAGGAGCAAAATCTGCCTGATCATGTTAAAGCTAAATTGTTGGATGCCCCTTTGCAGCATGATACTCTGTTTGGTAGTAAGGCAGAAGAGGTAATGGAAGACAAAGCTAAATCTATGCAAACTGTAAAATATTTCTTGCAAATGCAGCCTCTCAGGTTCAGTAGGCACTGGCCTGCTAAAAATTGGTCCTTTCCTGTGTCCAGCAGAGCCACTCAGGGCAAACTCAGGCACTCAGAAGGTTCCAGCTATCAATCACAGGGTTCTTACAGGTCAAAGCAATGGGGTGCCTCCACCTCCAAATCTGGAGGAAACCAAGCACAACCCTACAGTAAGCAGTCTCAATAACTTCCCTCTATAATCTCCAAGCATTTGTCGTTTGGCAGCCCCCTTGGGAGGAAAACTAGCACTTCATGCTCAAAATTGGCAGTTAATTACCCAGGACAAGTGGGTATTAAACATAGTATCCCAGGGGCACAGATTTCATTTCCATACTTTGCCAATTCCAAACAGATGGCCGGATCTGCCACAAAACCAGTGGGCAGAGTCCCAGAAACAAGTTATGTCCCTCATGGATATGGGGGCTATTCAACCGGTACCAGAAAAGGAAAAAGGACAAGGATTTTATTCAAGACTTTTCCTGGTACCCAGAAAAGACAATTCATGGCATCCAGTACTGGACTTATCGATTCTGAACACGTTCCTGGACATTCCAAAATTCAAAATGCTGACTTTACAACAGCTACTGCATATGCTAGGCAGTAATGCTTGGTTAGTAACTTTAGACTTAAGAGGCATACCTGCATATCCCAATAGGGGAATCATGCAGAAGATACCTCCGCTTCAAAGCAGGATGTTCTTCATCTCACATTGCTGCAGTCCTGACACTTGGGTAGTCCGCTGTCCACGGTCGGCCCGAATATCAAAGTATAAGGCTGACGTCGGTCATGGCGCATTTAACTGACGTCAGGACGTCAGGGTACAAATGCGCATGACCGGCGTCATATCCTCAGTCTTTTTTGCCACATGGTCCGATGCAGAAGCAGCATTGCAAGTGCCGGTTGGCGTTCTGAGATTTTTCGATTTAGAAGTTTCAGACCGAGTTCAAAGTTGGCTAAGTACCCCGCTGGGGAATATTTTAGTTTTTTCTTGCCTCAGTCATTTACCGGATGTCAGAAAAAGTTAATAATTGCGTTTCTTGTGGGAAACAGATACCGCATAGAGATTATCATACTTTGTGTATTCCTTGCTTAGGGCCTGAGCACGACGTTATTGGCTGTCGCTCTTGTGCTAGATTTAATAAACGCACTATAAAGAGACGGTTGGATTGTGCAAGGTTAGTCTTTGGGAAGCGGTGCAATTATAACATGCCGTCGGATGCTCCGACGCCTGCTTCCTCGAAGAAGCGCAAGGACAAGGCAGTTAAGCCTAGGCTAGAAGAACCGTCTGTACCAGACGCCGGTTCTTTAGAGGTGTCAGTGGAGCCGGTGGCTCCACCGGAGATTTCTTTGTGTTCCCAGAGTGAGACCTTATTATTGCAGGATGTGGCCTCTCAGGAGGCAAGTCAGGCTGAGGGGGCTTCTCAGGTTACTATACTCCCCTCCCTTCCTAAGGTGGCTAGGCCCTCTCCTTCTGTTTCTAAGACTTCTCCCAGGAGCAGGCCAGGTTTAGCTTCAGTTGGTGTTACTCCTAGCTCTTCAGGTACTATGCCCAAGAAGCATATGCTTAAAATGGCAGAAGATTTGATTACTTTAATTAGGGGTTCTATGCCCCCTCCTGCTAAGAGACCTAGGATGGAGCCTGAGCTGGGGGGTTTTGAGCATGCTTCAGATGTTTCAGAGTCTTCGGCTGAAGACTTACAGGAGTACTCTCCTTATTCTGATTCTGATGTGGATGATTCTACTCCTTCTGCTACTCCTCCTGAGGATTTTTCTTTTCAGAAACTCTTCATTCCATGAGGGAGCATTTTAAGTGGGAGGTCAGGACTTCTCTGATTCCAGGAAACGGCTTAGGGAATTTCTGTTTTTACCCCAGCATAGGCCTTTGGCTATACCTCCTGTTTTGGATGTAGTGGAAGATGTTTTTACTGAGGCTTCTCTTAATCCTGATTCTTTGCCTCCTGCTCCTGTTAAACCGGATAGGTATTACGGGTGCCTGAAGTTCATAAGTATCTTTTAAGAGTCCTAGGGCAGACCCAGAAACTGTTAGCCAGGGGCCTAAGGGTGTTAAGGCTTCTGTTGTTAAGAATCCGGTTCCTACAGACAAGGAGGCTAGGGCCTTGGATAGATGGGGAAAGAAAGTTTATACTTCTTCCACTCTTGCTATGAGGGCTCTGAATTGCCAGTTTCACATGTTGAAATACCAAAACTATCTCCTTTCACAATTGAAGTCTAAGGTTGATGCTCTGGCAGTAGGTATTGATTGTAAAGAGTTGTAAGATTTAGTACATGTTTCTGAACAGGTGGGTAAGCATTCTTTGCAATGTGGTTTTGATGCTGTACAGGCCTCGTCTAGGGTGGCTGCCACTGGGACTGTTCTTCGCAGGCACGCCTGGCTGAGGGATCAGAATTTGTCTGAACATGTTAAAACAAGGATTTTAGATGCTCCTTTACAATCTGACGTGTTGTTTGGTCCTCCTGTTGAGACAGTCTTGAAGAAAATGGAAGACAAGGCTAAGTCTATGCAGACTGTTAAAGATTTTTTGCAGGTCCAGCCTCCAAAGTTTAGTAGAAATTGGCCTACTAAGGGGTGGACGTATCCTTCTTATGATCCCCAGTCTAGGGGTAGATCTAGACGTGGTAAGGGCAGAGCTCAGGGCTCTTTCAGGCCTAGGACAGGGAGTTCTCCTGCACAGGCTTCGGGTGAGGGCAGGGGTCAGTCCTTTCGTAAGCAGACCCAATGACCTACCTTTTCAGCTGCCAGAGCCTGCTCGTCTGGCAGCGCCTTTGGGAGGAAGGTTGGCACTTTTCAGAGAAAATTGGAGTTTAATTACCCAGGACAGATGGGTGTTGGATATCATACACCACGGCTACAGGTTTTATTTCCATACCTTGCCTCCTTTCAAAGGCATGCCAGACGTTCCTCCTCAACAAAGAATAGAGGCTCACAAACAAGTTTCTTTGTTGCTCCAACTAGGGGCCATACAGCCGGTCCCTCTGCAAGAAGTGGGCCTAGGATTTTATTCTCGCCTGTTCCTAGTACCAAAGAAGGGGAACACGTGGAGACCAATTTTGGATTTATCTATCCTCAACACTTATCTGGACATTCCCAAGTTCAAAATGTTGACGTTGCAGCAGCTTTTACCTCTGCTGGGCAACGATCATTGGATGGTAACTTTGGATCTCAAGGAGGCTTACCTTCATGTTCCTATCAGACTCAGTTGCAGAAAGTATCTGCGTTTTCGAGCTGGGACTTCTCACTATCAGTTCTCTGCATTGCCCTTTGGCTTATCTGCGGTGCCCAGAGTGTTCACGAAAGTTCTGGCTCCAGTGATAGCTTTCTTCAGACTAAAAGGAATACAGATCTATCCTTATTTGGACGACTGCCTAATTCTGGCTCAAGGAAGGAAGAGCTTCTTCATCATTTGGAATATGTGATAGCAGTGCTAAGATGCCTAGGGTATTCTGTGAACGAAATAAAGTCCAGTCTAGTACCCTCTCAAGACATGTGCTTTCTGGGTGTGAGACTGAATACAGCAGCCCAGATGGCCTTTTTAACCCCGGACAAACAAAAGAGTCTATCCCTTTACTTCCATCAACTATCTCATCAGTCCGGGCTGACTGCAAGGACAGTCCTTCAAGCCTTAGGGTTCATGGCATCTTGTATTCTGGTGCTTCCCAATGCCAAACTGCATATGAGGAAGCTACAATGGTATCTCAAAAATGTATGGACACAGCACTGCCAGGATCTGGACACTGTCATTCAAATAATAGCTTGCATTCAGAAGGAATTTTTGTGGTGGGCTCAGGAATGTCACCTAAACAAGGGACTCTCTGTGACCCGGCCAGAGGCAAGTCAGATTTTAACGACAGATGCCTCGGACAAAGCTTGGGGAGCTCATCTAAATAGAAAGTGGATACAAAACAAGTGGCCTGTCAGACTACAACATCTACATATCAACATGAAGGAGATGTTAGCAGTCCAGTTTGCATTAATAGCTTTCAAGGAATTCCTTCTTCCAGGACAGGTGTTGATTCTAACAGACAACACAACTGTCATGTGGTACATCAACAAGCAAGGGGGAACGCATTCTTATCCTCTATGCAGGCAAGCAATGATTTTGTGGGAGACTGCTCTCAGTTTACAGCTCAATCTTCAGGCAAGGTTTCTGCCAGGAGCACAGAACTCCTTAGCAGATGTGTTGAGCAGACGGATTATGGATCCCCATGAGTGGAAATTGGATCCTCATGTATTTCAGACATTGACACTGTCATGGGGAACTCCAGACATAGATCTGTTCGCTTCTCCACTGAACCTTCAGCTGCCAAAGTTTTGCACAAAAAGGTTTCATCCCACAGCTTGGAGAGTGGATGCTCTTTCTTTCAATTGGAGCAATCTTCATGTGTATGCCTTTCCACCTCTGCCTCTCCTCCCAAAGGTACTTCTGAAGGTCAGACAGGACAAGCCACGGATGATTTTAATAGCTCCAGATTGGCCTCGACAGCACTGGTACCCATTACTAAGAAGTCTAGTACGGAAGCCTCCATGGCCTTTGCCTTCGATTCCACACCTGTTGTCACAGGTGGACAGCCATTTGCTCAATGTCAAGCTTCACTCTCTGCACCTAACAGCCTGGCATATTCTGTTTTGAACCATAATGGGCCTCCACTTCCTCAGCAAGTTTTGAATGTTATTTTGGAAGCTAGAAGGCCTAGTACAAGGAAAGTGTACGCTGATAAATGGAAGAGATTTTTCTTTTGGAGTGCAGCAAAAGATTTTGATGTTTCTGAGCCTAATTTGTGTGTGGCTCTTCAATATCTTACTGAGTTACTAGACAAAGGTTTGTCTTTCTCTTCTATTAAAGTTCATGCTGCAGCAATTTCAGCTCACTATGATTGCGACCCGCCATTGTTTTCTCATCCTTTGTTCAAGCAATTTCTTAGAGGGGCAAAGAATATAAGACCCCCACGAAGAGCTCCTACTCCTGCTTGGGATCTCAATTTTGTGTTGGAGAAACTCACTCTACAACCTTTTGAGCCTGCAGCTACTGCTGAGTTGAAATATTTATCATGGAAGACTGCTTTTTTGTTGGCCATTACCTCTGCAAGACGGGTTTCTGAATTACAGGCCCTTATGGCAATTGAGCCTTTCTTGATTCTCCATAAGGATAGGGTATCATTACGTACTAATCCTTCCTTTATGCCTAAGGTGGTTTCTAGTGTGGCTTTAAACCAGACTATTCATTTGCCTACTTTTTATGCAAATCCCCAAAATAAGGGGAAAAGATTTTGCACACTTTGGATGTACACAGGCAGTTGCGTTATTATTTGGACAGAACTAAAGGGTTCAGGCAGTCTCAGCAGTTGTTTGTTTCTTTTGCTTTGAGTTCTCAGGGCAAGCCTGTGTCAAAACAAACTATTTCTAAGTGGATTGGGTTTTGCATTGCTTTCTGTTATTCCCATCATGGCAAGGAGGTTCCAGCTGGGATTAGGCCTCATTCCACTAGGGCTACTGCCACTTCAACAGCTTTTTTGAGGGGAGTGGCAACCAAGGATATTTTGGAGGCAGCTACTTGGAGTTCTGTGCATACTTTCTCTAAGCATTATCACCTGCCACTTTACTCTAAGTCCAGGGCTGGTTTTGCCACTGCGGTTTTGCAGGGCATTTTGGCAGCTCCTGCTTCCATATAGTTAGCCATCCTCCCTTACCTCTGCTTTGGGATTCTACCCAAGTGTCAGGACTGAAGCAATGTGAGATGAAGAACATAGTACAGTTTTGTACCTACCATAAATGTAGATGTTCGAAGATCCACATTGCTGCAGTCCAATTTACCCTCCCTCCTTCCTCTCTGTAGTTGGAGGTGGTTGTGTGGGTTGGGTTGTACATATTGTGTATATTGTATATGTATTGTACATATAGTTAGTGCAAGGGTGGTTGGTTATTTGTTTGCTGTCTTTTGGTTTTGACCTTTGTTTTTAAGGTCTTCTGACATCTGGGGCAAGAAAAGACTGAGGATATGACGCCGGTCATGCGCATTTGTACCCTGACGTCCTGACGTCAGTTAAATGCGCCATGACCGACGTCAGCCTTATACTTTGATATTCGGGCCGACCGTGGACAGCGGACTACCCAAGTGTCAGGACTGCAGCAATGTGGATCTTCGAACATCTACATTTATGGTAGGTACAAAACTGTACTTTTTTTGCATTACCAATTCTCTGGACTGCCCTTTGGCTTATCTACTGCGCCCAGAGACTTTACAATGTGCCTGGCACCAGTAATTGCATTCTGCAGACGAAGAAACATTCAAATTTATCCTTATCTAGACGATTCTCTCATTCAAGCAGAGGACAAGGAACACACTTCAACATCTGGTGTTTGTAAAAAGGCTTCTAGCATCCGTAGGGTACACCATAAATGAAAATAAATCACAACTGGTACCCTCACAAATAATTACATTCCTGGGTGCAAGCTTGAATACAACTGCCCAGGTGGCTTAACTCACGCCAGACACACAAAGGCAATTGACAACATACTTCAAACAAATGGCAACAAAAACCCAGTTATCTGCAAGACCAATTCTGCAGGCTTTGGGGTTCATGGCATTCTGCATTCTACTAATTCCATATGCGAGACTGCATATGAGGAAACTTCAGTGGTACCTAAAAAGTTTATGGAGTCAACATTGTCACAGCCTGGAAACAATGATTCCTCTCATTCCTTGCCTACAACAGGAGTTTCTTTGGTGGGCAGAGACATGTCACCAAAACAAGGGACTGTAATTCACTTTACCCCCTGCCACCCAAACCCTAACTACAGACGCATCAGACTATGCTTGGGGGGCCCACCTGGCAGGGAGATGTATTCAGGGCAAATGGAGCCCAAACCAAATGCATCTGCATATCAACCAGAAAGAAATGCTAGTTGTTCAGAATGCTCTGACAGCCTTCAAGGACTTACTTCATCCAGGGCAACTACTGATAAAGACGGTTATGTGGTACATAAGCAGGGGGGTACACATTCCTACCCCCTTTGCAGACTAGTCATGGTTTTGTGGAACACAGCCTTGACTTACCAAATACATCTTCAAGCTCAATTCCTGCCAGGAAAGCAAAATACTCTGGCAGATGACTTGAGCAGAAATCTTATGAACCCACATGAATGGAAACTGGATCCATAAATCTTCAGCATGTTAACACAGAAATGGGGGAGCCCAGGCATAGATCTATTTGCCTCTCCCCAAAACTATCAGTTGGACAAATTCTGCACAAGAGCTCATCACAAAAAAGCATGGAAAGTGGATGCTCTATCCTTCAGCTGGAAAAACCTATCAGTCTATGCCTTTCCCCCTCTGCCTCTACTATCCAAGGTCTTACTAAAAGTCAGACAGGGAAAAAACAAAAATGATCCTAATTGCTCTGGCCTTGCCAGCACTGGCACCAGCTTCTAAGGAACAGCCGACACAAGCATCCTCCAAAAGGTCCTCATAGAAACAGACAACTGGTGCCAGAGCCATGGCCTCAAGCTAAACGCCAAAAAGTGTATAGTCATCCCCTTTGGCAAAAACAAAGTGCCCACAAATTACCTCATAGGTGGTAATCCATTAAGTACAGAAGAAGTAATTAGGGACCCGGGGACCCAAATTGATAGCAATCTCTCATTTGACAACCACGTGGCCAAAGTGGTTAGAAAAACATTTTATATAGCCCACCTAATCATGAAGGGATTCACATCTAGATCAGGGGAGGTCATCGTGCCTCTTTACTCATCCCTCATCAGGCCCATAATTGAGTACAATGCCCCTTTTGGGATGTACCTTACCAGACACCTGCAGCAACTGGAAAGACCCCAAAAGTACCTCACCAAGAGGATCAAAGGGCTCAAACAGATTTCATATGCTGCCCGGTTAAAGAAACTCCAGCTCTACTTAGTGGCATACCGCCTGCTCAGAGGCGATCTGTGCCTGACGTATAAAGCTATGTCCAACCCGGAATTAATGGACATGCTGCACCTCAGAAAATCCAAATCCCATCGAGCTACGCGCTCGAGAGACTTGAACCTCCGCACTGAAATAAATAGGACATGCTGTAGGGACAGATTCATAACCCAGAGGCTCCCTTCACTCTGGAATAAAATCCCAGTCCAAGTTAGGCAGAGTCCCTCATTGACTCTCTTCAAGAGGAATCTTGATGAGTGGATGGGAAGATCATAGGTTTACCCCCGGGTATCACTTCTGTGTCACTGTTAGACAGAGGCACAGTATACTAACCTCGAAAAAGGGCATAGCAAAATGATTTTAAAATGGGTGGCGAAAGCCAAACACACTCTGGCTAGGCTTATAAATGCCCTAGGGCAGATAGCCTAGTATGAACCTATGAACCCTGTCACACCTTCCTCTGTGGTACTTGCCTCAAACACCTCATCTACTGTCTCAGCAGAACTATCAAATTCTGCACACTCTGCTCCAAACTCTAAATCTTGCAGCATGGCTAATCAACTAATTATTCAAACCACATCTCTCAGTAAACTTGTGATGGATGTCATTTTGGAAGTCAGAAGGCCTAGTACTAGAAAATCTTATGGTGATAAATGGAGGAGATTCTGTGCTTGGAACCAAGCACAAGGAATCGACACAGCAAAGCCCAATATGCTTCAGATTTTACAATACTTAACTGAGATGCTTAACAAGGGCCTATCTTTTTCTTCAATAAAAATCCATGCCTCTGCCATCTTGGCTCATTACAACACAGAGCCTCCCCTCTTTTCTCATCCACTGCTTAAACAGTATCTCAGAGGGGCCAAAAATGTAAGGCCTCCCTGGAGAACACCTACTCCTGCATGGGACCTCAATTTTGTGCTGGAAAAACTCACCCTGCCTCCTTTTGAACCAGCAGCTACTGCGGATATAAAATGTCTATCTTGAAAGACAGCTTTTCTTTGGCAGTCACTTCAGCAAGAAGGGTTTCAGAACTACAGGCTGTCATGGCAGTGGAGCCTTTCATTATATTTTACCTGGACAGGGTGGCCCTTAGGACCAATCCTTCTTTTATGCCTAAGGTGGTGCTCTTAACCAGACCATTCACCTGACATTTTTCCCAAATCCGCAAAACAAGGGGGAGCGGATTCTGCATTCATTGGATGTACACACATACAACTCGAATTCTACTTAAACAGGAGAAAATCTCTGAGAAAGTCTGAGCAACTACTGGTAGCATTTGCTGCAGGATCAGAGGGAAAGGCTTGTATCAAAGCAGACTATTTGTAAATGGATAAGCCACTGCATTCGTTTCTGCTATTTGCACCATGGTAAACCTGTGCCCAAGGGGATCAGATCCCATTCCACCAGGGCTGCCTCTACTTCAGCAGCTTTTCTCAGAGGGGTCCCAACAACCAAAGACAATCTAGAAGCTGCTACTTGGAGATCTGTTCATACGTTCACAAAGCATTACCATTTACCTCTCTTCTCTAAATCCAGGGCAGGCTTTGCCACTGCAGTCCTGCAGGGCCTTATAGTTGCCCCTAATGCTGTTTAGTTCCATCCTCCCATCCATGGCTTTGGGATTCTACCCAAATGTAATGACTGCAACAGTGAAACACGAAGGAACATAGTACAGTTGTGTACACTTACCATAAATGTAGATGTTCGAGTGTATTCACTGTTGCAGTCCGGGTTACCCACCCGCCATCCCCCATTCTATACCTTTTCTTTCCTTCACTATACTCAGAAGCCTTTGTGGTGTATTTGCTTTTAGTTGGTTAAATTTTATGTTTATAAGGTGCATTTATATATTTATATATATTTTTGCTCCCCATTTGGGGGGCACCTGACATCTGCGGCAAGAAAAACTGATTAAAATTGCGTCGGCTGCATGTTTTATATACCCCTGACGACTTGACATCATGGAAGAGGAGACAGCAACAGACGCAGGACCCAAGACTTTGTTATTCAGGCCGACTGAGGGCAACCTGCTAGCAGATTACCCAAATGTAATGTAATGACTGCAACAGTGAATTCACTCTAACATCTACATTTATGGTAAGTGTACACAACTGTACTTTGTGGCACTCCCACTAAGACGGGCAGCAGGGTAGATGTCATTTTGCCACTTAACTGCTTGTTGTTGCTTTGTTAAATAACTGAAACCAGGCTAGAGCAGGTTGAGAGAGATTTAAGGAGGCTAGTTCTGTGAGTAGTTTTTGGTGTGATACTGTGTTGAAAGCTTTGGACAGGTCAAGGAAAATAGAAGATACCAGTTGTCCATTATTTCTGCGCTCTCTAATGGTATTGGTAAAACTTATTAATGCAGTTGTGGTGCTGTGTTTGGGTCTAAAACTATGTTGAGTATTAGAGAGCAGGTTATTACCAAATAGCTTGAGTTGTGCATGACTACATTTTTCAAGTGGCTAGTGGTGGGAATTGTATAGCAGTCGGTCTGTAATTAAAGAAGTCTGTTGAGGAGCCACCTTTGTGTAAAGGGATAATGTAGGAAATTTTCCACAGCTTGGGAATGTATTCAAATATGGATAATTTTATTAGTAAGAGAGAGGTGATTAAGTGATGGCAGCTGCTGCTAGCCTGAAGAGGTTGTTAGGGAGTAGATCAGCAGCGAGGGTAATTGGCTTTAGTTTGAGTAGAAACTTTTTTTATGGTACTGGTTTGTATTGGCCTGATAGAAAAAGAATGCGTGTGAGGTGTGAATTCAGGTGGGATTTTTAGTGGGGTGTTGCTGTTTTTTTACTAGGGATAGTACTGAATTGATGAAATGTTGGTTAAATTGAGTAGCTGTGCTAGCTGATGTATTTGTAGCGGTGGGAGATGGAGTAGTCAATTGACCAGGATTAAGGAGCTGTTTTAAGGTTCTCTAAAATTTTTAGGGATTGTTTTGGTGAGTTTGTTAGATTGTGTAATAGGCCTTTTTGTCATTTAGGATTTGTTTTTGGCTGAGTTTTTTAATTGATGGTAGATGAATAAAGAGGATTGGTTTTTGGTGGCTTCATATTTATACCAAGCTCTGGCTGTCTCCTTTACAAGTTGCCTTGGACTCTTTGGCTAGCCATGGTAGATGCTTTGTTTTCACTCTGACCTTTCTAAGGGGTGCCTGTCGATTTAGAATACCTAGGAAAGTATTGAAGTATTCAACTGCTGAGTCAAGGTGAAACTGTTAGAGGGGGGCCCAGTTGCAGTTTTGTAGAAGAAAGTTAAAGGTTTCAGAGGAGAAATTTCTTTTGTTGCAGATATGTTTAAATATGGTGTTTTTTGAGGGTTTTTCTTATTAGGTAGGTGGGATGATGGTCACTGCCAGCACTGTAACCTAGACAGGACCTGTTTGTAAATATCCTTTCCAAAACTGACTGCTTGTTACTATGTTTATCAGTTCTGATTGGGGAGTATACTAATTGGGAGAAACCATTTAGATTAATGAAGTTAGAAAGTAAAACATGGTGGAGACACACGGCAGCCAGTTAAAATCAAAAATATATATATGTGAAGTTGTTCGATCTCGCTGTTCATTCTTACAAATGGGTTCGTAGCCAAACCCTCGGCTCTGAGTCAGCCACTTTCACAAGCTCGAGGTTTTTGAATAGCTCGAGGCCAAGTCCCTATCCCATGATGCTCTCTGCCTCACCTCAGATCTAGTTTGCCGCTGCAACAGATTGGAGGTCGAGAGTGGAGCTTGGGCCAGTACTTCATATTTTGAAATTTTTTATAGATATTTAGCTTTAGATTCTGTGTAAAAAAAAAAGTGTGTTTTTTGGCTAGTTAGCCTTAGATTATTGTTTAGGTACTGTATTTAGTCCTTTTTTGATGAATTTTCGTCTTTATAGAGTGGCTGCTGTTTGGCCTTTTATTGGCCGCGTTTTAGTTTAACCCTATCCTGTTAAAAGTGTTAACTTTATAGCTGTTTGAAGCTTTAGTTGGTTTTTCTTAGTGTGTGTTTTCTAGATTCTTCAACTGCTTAGATATTGTTTCTGTTTGTCTTCGAGTGGTGTTTGTTGTCTAGGCAGTATATATATATATATATATATATATATATATATATATATATATATATATATATATATACGTGTATGTATATATACACACATACATATATATACATAGATGTATAGTGTTTTTCATTGCATTATGGTTGATCAGAAAGAAAAATAGACAAAAGTCAGGTTTCACGAAATGCCCTAAGTGCTGACAAAAAATATCGATTACTGATCATGTAAGTTGTGTGTACTGTCTGGGGGCAGTCCATCTTCAGGAGGGACTGCTCCATTTGTCATTCATTTAGCAGTATGTTCTTGGAATGCAGGAGAAAACCGGTGGACAGGGGTTTGTTAAAACCTGAATTCCAGGAATCTCTTGACAAGGCCGACTAGACTTCAAAATCTTCGAAGAGATCCAGATCTTCGAAAGCTTCTTCAGAGCCGAAGTCTTCTGCTCTGAAATTTGCTGAGAAGGTGCAGTCTCCAGTTCCACAGTCCTCTGAACCGAGCACTGAGCTGCTTTTTCGGAGCCGGTCTCTGAAACTTTGAAATCACCTATTTTACAGTCTGTGGCTTCATCTATTCCTTCGACTCATTCTTCGAGGAGCCTCTCCGATGTGGATGTGGACCAAGTGGTGCAGAGGCTCCTCGAGAATCCTGCACTAGCCAAATAGTTGTCGGCTCCGGTCCAACCTGCTTCGGAGCCGAGGACTGCCTTACCTACCATGTCAACTCCCTTTCCGAGCCGAGCAGGGCCTTCGGAGCTGGAGGAGGTGGAACTGATTGTGGAGCGCTCGGAGCCGAGGCCTTTTCCAGTGCCATCGGCTCTGTTAACTCAGACTACTTCGATGCCGTTCGGAGAGTCTGGGAGCCGACGCTCTCCGGTCGGCTCAAGGGGGGAGAGTCGAACCGATGGGTCGGTTCTGACCCTTCTTCTCAGAGCTTCGGCACGAATGAATTCAGCTTCTTCCTCTGGCTTGGAGCCCACTGTTTCAGTGCCGGGGAGGTTGCCATCTTCTTTGCAACTGGCTACTTCCTCACGTCGGAGCACTGGAGCCTTCGAAGCCATGAGGAGAGTTATGTCTTCTAAGACACCCACTTCATTAGGGCCTACTTCCTCATCTCCGAAAGTGCCACTTTCTACCTCTGCATCACAGGTCCCTATAAAGCATCGAGACCCAGAGCCTCAGGTAGCCCCATTGGGTGACCCATGTTCTACTGAGACCACACCAGAAGCTCCCGCTGATGAGGTTCCCAGGAAGCTTTGCAAGAGGAGGCATTTAGACTCCCCACAGGAGTCTGTCACATTAGACACTGACTTAGAGGAGTCAGAAGGGTCCCCACGGTCCCCCTCAGAGGATATTTCTCTTGCTGATATCCTTGAAATCCTGAGACAAAGGGGTGACTGGCAGCCCTTTAGCCCTACTGATGATGAGTTGGTGCTTCTGAAGGCTTTTGGGTCTCAACCCTTCATTTCCTGGGTAACTTCACCCTTCAATAAACTAATCGAGTTAGTTGCTCGAAGGGCATGGGAGTCTCCTGTACTGTTGAACTTGTCCCTCAGAGGCCCAACAAGTTTATTACATCGCCACAGGACAAAATGTTTCTTACCAAAGGGGTGCCGGTTAATGCCATGGTGGTGGCAACTGCCACCAAGAAAGAGATGTCTGAAACCTCTTCTACTGTCCATCCTCCTAGTAGAGATTCCAGGATTATGGACAGGTATGGGAAACGCATTTTTAGTTCAGTGACTTTTGCTATGTGATCGCTCAACTATTTGACATTTTACCCAACTTCAAAGAGATCTCCTTAAAGAGCTTGGAGATATTCTACAGAACATTACAGCTGAAGGTGTTCTTGATAAGTTGACATCCCAGCTCAATACCCTTAATTCCATAGTTAACTCATCCATGCGACTCATTTCTTATGCAGCTGATGGCATGAGTCGGGCAGCGGGTTGAGCAATAGCTCTTCTGAGACATTCCTGGATGCGCTTATACTCCTTTGCGGAAGCCTTCAAGTCTTCCTTCGTTAGTACCCCATTTGATGGCTCATCACTTTTCGGGCCTAAAGTCAAGGAGGATCCTCACTAAGTGTGAACAAGATGGAAAGACTCTGTCTGCCGTAGGAGTCCATTTTTCCACCCCTACTAGACCTTACCTTAAAGGGCAAAAGGGAGGAAAAATGTGGTTCCGCAAGTCTCTAGGAGCCTTTCAGAACACACGTAGTGAACCCCCCTCCAGGGGCAGAGGAGGGGGGCAATAATGGAAGATGCCACCCAGGCGGCAGAGGGGGTCTGCAAAACCAGGGCAACAGGGATCAGTTCTTTGGCAGGCCCTACCAGCGCTCCTGAAAGGAGGCCCGACTGTCCTACTCTGAAGGCAGTTGGGGGTCGCTTTTCTTTGTACCCAGACGCCTGGCTGAAATTTACAAAAGATTCTTGGGTACAAAGCATTATTACCAGAGAATATGTCATTCTGTTCTCAGAACCTCCCTCTGTACGAAAGAAAATAGCAGACGTTCCACCCAGTCTCAGGGATCAAGCAACCGTAGAGATTCAAAGGTTGCTGGAAAAGTCATCCAGCCAGTCCCAGCAGACCAGATAGGATCCGGAACCTACTCCAAATTCTTTAGTTCCAAAGAAAAAGGGAGACTGGAGGCCCATCTTGGACTTCAGCAGACTCAACACTTTTGTAAAGAAGGAGAAGTTCCAGATGGTCACGCTTCGATCGATTCTTCCATTTCTAGGAACGGGCGATTGGATGTGCTCTATAGATCTCAAGGATGCGTACTATCATATCAAAATGGCCAGACCATCCAGAGATCACCTGTGTTTCCAGCTGGGAGCCAGTCATCAGTTCTGAGCACTGCCCTTTCGTCTCACAACAGCCCCCAGAGTGTTTACCAAATGCATTGCAGTGGTTATGGCTCACCTGAGGCATCTAGGTTTCAGTGTGTTTCTGTACCTGGACGACTGGATCCTCACTGCCACCTCCAGGCATCAACTAGTTCAATCCATGGATCACACTCTAAATCTGTGTTCTCAGTTAGGAATAACTATAAATTTCTGCAAGTTTGCGTTGTCACCATTGCAGCATCTCTCCTTTATTGGAGCAGATTTAGACACCACTACCGCCATGGTAAAATTGCCACTGGAAAGAATAGTCATACTTCGACAACAGGCATCAGACATTCTGACACCCAAAAAAGTACCAGCCTGTCAAGTGTTGAACCTACTAGGTACTATGGCAGCAACTCTCATAGCAGTTTCTCTAGGGCGTATGCACATGAGAATACTTCAGTGGTTACTCTTACCCAGTGGTCTTACTAACACCTTCCGATGTCATTCTTGGTAATTACAGATTCCTGCAAAAAGGGTCTTCAGTGGTGGTTGACCAGCCATAATCATGTACAGTAGGTCGTCCATTTGTTCTTTTCCCTCCATCAGCCACGGTGACCACAGACGCTTCTCTGATAAGGGGGCGGGGGGTCTTTTTCAGGGAAGAACAGCCCAAGGCACCTGGTCAGAGACAGAGTCACAATTGCATATCAATGTCCTGGAGATGAGAGCAGTACTTTTGGCATTGTAGTACTTCCAAGACTCTCTTCCTCTGGGAACAATTGCGATTCAGACCAACAACATGTCAGTAGTCTGGTATATCAACAAGTAAGGGGGAACCAAGTCTTTACCCCCTGTGTCGAGAATCCTTAAGAGTATGGCAGTGGGTGATATCCACAGGGCGTTTTCTGATAGCGACGCACATCCCGAGGAAATCCAACGTGATCGCGAACAAACTAAGCAGAGCCATTCTGATACCACACGAGTGGTCCCTCAAAGACGACGTAGCGAAGATGATCTTCCGCAGAGGGGGCCAGCCTTGCTGTGACCTGTTTGCATCCCCCATGAATGCCAAATGCAGAAACTACTTTTCCCTGAATCCCCACCAGGTGAAAACCCAAGGGATTCTCTCGTACATATTTGGCCCCTGGGACTCATATGCATTTCCACCCATTCCCCTGATTCCAAAATTTTTGCAGAAAGCCTAACGTATTAGCCTCGACAGATTTGGTTCCCCTTCCTTCGACTCTAACAACTAGAGGAACCTTGGAGTCTGGACCCAGTTCCAGATCTGCTGACACATTCGTCAGCGGCTCTTCATCCTTCACTTCATTCCCTCCGATTTCCAACATAGCCAGGTCCCACAATCTTTCCTCGGAGGTGCAGCATATCCTTATATCCTCTCATAAAGCTTCAACCAGAAAGTTATACGCCAGCAAATGGAAGTGGTTTGCTTTCTGGCTTTTCAAAATGATATTGACCTGTACGTCGCCCCAGTTGCTAGCATTTTAGAGTTCTTGACTAAGCTTTTTAATGAAGGTGCTGCGGCTGCTACCATACGTGTTCAATTAGCTGCAATTTCAAATTTTCACCTCTGATCAGAAGGTTCTAATCTTATGTCTCACAGGTTATGTAGAGCCTTCTTAAAAGGAACCATACATCTTAGACCACCAGTTAGACAACCTTTCACACCCTGGAATCTACATATGTTCTTCATCTCACATTGCTGCAGTCCTTACATATGGGGTAGTCCACTGTCCTCGGTCGGCCCGAATACCAAAGTATTAGGCTGACGTCGGTCATGGGCGCTCAGATCTGACATCAGAGCATCAGGGTACAAAAGCGCATGACCGACGTCATATCCTCAGTCTTTTTTGCCGCATGGTCCGATGCAGAAGCAGCGTTGCAAGTGCCGTTCGGCGTTCTGAAATTTTCGTATTCTGAGTTTCAGACCGAAACCAAGTTGGGCTAAGTACCCCGTTGGGGAATATTTTTGTTTTTTCTTGCCTCAGTTAATTCCGGATGTCAGAAAAAGTGAATAATTGTATTTCTTGTGGGAAACAGATACCGCATAGGGATTATCACTGTCTTTGCATTCCTTGTTTGGGACGGACCACGGCGTAGTCGGTGTCGGTTTTGTGCTAGGTTTAATAAGCGCACTATAAAAGAAGGTTAGATTGTGCTAGGTTAGTCTTTGGTAAGCGGTGTAATTATAATATGCCGTCGGATCCTCCGGCCTGCTTCCACGAAGAAGCGCAAAGACAAATCCTTGAAACCTAGACAGGTTGATTCGTCCGTTTCGGACGCCGGTCCTGCAGAAACTACAGTGGAGCAGGTGGATCCGGCTGAAGTTTCTGTTGAGTCTCAGGGGGAAACTTTGATTTTGCAGGATGTGGCCTCACAGGAGTCAGGTCAAGCTGAAGGGGCCTCTCTGGTTACTGTTCTCCCTTCTATGCCTAAGGTGGTTAGGCCTTCTGCTACTATTTCTAAGGCTTCTTCTAAGGGCAGATCTGTTTTGCCTTCCTCTGGTGTCCCTCCAGGTACTTCAGGGTCTGTGCCTAAAAAGCACATGCTTAAAATGGCAGAAGATTTGATTACTTTAATTAGAGGTTCTATGCCCCCTCCTGATAAGAGGCCCAGGGTGGAGCCAGAGTTGGAAAGTTTGGATCAGGCCTCAGATGACTCAGACTCTTCTGCTGAAGATATTCAAGATTTTCCCCCTTATTCGATTCTGATGCAGAGGATTCCACTCCTTCTGCTTCTCCTCCAGAGGATTTTTCATTTTCAGAAACTCTGCATTCCATGAGGGAGCATTTTAGGTGGGAAGGACAGGATTTCTCTGATTCACGGAAGAGGCTTAGGGAATTCTTGTTTTTACCACAGCATAGACCCTTGGCTATACCTCCTGTTTTGGATGTTGTTCAAGATGTTTTCTCGGAGGCTTCCCTTAATCCAGATTCTTTGCCTCCTGCGCCAGTTAAACCGGACAGGTATTACAGGGTGCCTGAGGCTCATAAATATCTGTATAAGATTCCTAGGGCAGACCCAGAAACTATTAGTCAGGGGCCTAGGGGTGTTAGAGCTTCTGTTGTAAAGAATCCGGTTCCTCTAGATAAGGAAGCTAGAGCTTTGGATAGATGGGGTAAGAAGGTGTATACCTCTTCTACTTTAGCAATGAGGGCTTTAAATTGCCAGTTTCATATGTTGAAATATCAGAATTTCCTCCTTTCTCAGCTAAAATCTAAAGTGGATGCTTTGGCAGAGGGCATAGAGTGTAAAGAATTGCAGGATTTAGTACATGTCTCTGAACAGGTGGGTAAGCATTCTTTGCAGTGTGGTTTTGATGCTGTACAGGCCTCTTCTAGGGTGGCTGCCACTGGTTCAGTTCTTCAGAGGCACGCCTGGCTTAAGGATCAGAATTTGTCCGAGCATGTTAAAACTAGAATTCTGGATGCCCTTTACAGTCTGAAGTTTTGTTTGGTCCCCTGTGGAGTCGGTTTTGAAGAAAATGGAAGACAAGGCTAAGTCCATGCAGACTGTTAAAGATTTTTGCAGGTGCAACCTCCAAAGTTTAGTAGAAATTGGCCTACTAAGGGGTGGACCTACCCTTCTTCTGATTCTCAGTCTAGGGGTAGATCTAGGCGTGGCAGGGCAGAGCTCACAGTACATTCAGGCCTAGAACTTGGAGTTCACCTGCACAATCTGCAGATGAGGGCAGGGGCCAGTCCTTTCGTAAACAGGCCCAATGACCTGCATTTTCAGCTGCCAGATTCTTCTTCCTGGCAGCTCCTTTGGGAGGAAAGTTAGCACTCTTCAAGCAAAACTGGCTTTTAGTCACCCAGGACAAATGGGTATTGGACATTATAAACCGAGGCTACAAGTTCTATTTCCATACATTGCCTCCTTTCAAAGGCATGCCAGACATTCCTCCTCGCAAAGGATAGAGGCTCACAAGCAGATTTCTTTACTTCTTCAAATAGGAGCTATACAGCCAGTTCCTCTGTCAGAAGTGGGACTAGGATTTTATTCTCGCCTGTTTCTAGTACCAAAGAAAGGGAACACGTGGAGACCAATTTTGGATTTATCTATCCTCAACACTTATCTGGACATTCCAAAGTTCAAAATGCTGACTTTACAACAGCTTTTACCTCTGTTGGGAAAAGATCACTGGATGGTAACTCTGGATCTCAGAGGCTTATCTTCATGTTCCTATCAGGCCCAGTTGCAGGAGGTACCTGCGTTTTCGGGCTGGAAATTTACATGATCAGTTCTCTGCATTGCCCTTTGGCTTATCTACTGCGCCCAGAGTGTTCACAAAGGTTCTGGCTCCAGTGATAGCCTTTTTCAGGTTAAGAGGAATACAGATTTATCCTTATTTGGACGATTTCCTGATTATTGCACAACACAAAGACGAACTTCTGCATCATCTACAGTATGTGATGGTAGTGTTAAGATGCCTAGGGTATTCTGTGAACTGGACAAAGTCCAGTCTAGTACCCTCTCAGGACATGTGCTTTCTGGGTGTGAGACTGAATACAGCTTCCCAGATGGCCTTTTTGACCCCGGACAAACAAAGAAGCCTTTCTCTTTATTTCCATCAAATGTCTCTACAGTCCAGGCTGACTGCAAGGACAGTCCTTCAAGCCTTGGGGTTCATGGCATCTTGTATTCTGGTGCTTCCCAATGCCAAACTGCATATGAGGAAGCTTCAATGGTATCTCTAAAATGTATGGACACAACACTGCCAAGATCTAGACACTGTCATTCAGATAATACCTTGCATTCAGAAAGAATTTTTGTGGTGGGCTCAGGAATGTCACCTAAACAAGGGACTCTCTGTGACCCGACCAGAGGCGAGTCAGATTCTAATGACAGATGCCTCGGACAAGGCTTGGGGAGCACACCTCAATGGAAAATGGGTGCAAGACACGTGGCCTGTCAGACTTCAACATTTGCATATCAACTTGAAGGAGATGTTAGCAGTCCAATTTGCATTGATGGCTTTCAAGGATTTACTTCACCCAGGACAGGTGTTGATTCAAACAGACAACACTACTGTCATGTGGTACATCAACAAGCAAGGGGGAACCCATTCTTACCCTCTTTGCAGGCAAGCGATGATTTTGTGGGAGACTGCTCTCAGTTTACACCTCAATCTTCAGGCATGGTTTCTACCAGGAGCACAGAACTCCTTTGCGGATGTGTTGAGCAGACAAATTGTGGATCCTCACGAGTGGAAACTGGATCCTCATGTGTTTCAAAAGTTGACAGTGTTATGGGGGACTCAAGACATAGATCTGTTCGCTTCTCCACTAAATTACCAGTTGCCAAAGTTTTGCACAAAAAGGTTTCATCCCACAGCTTGGAAGGTGGATGCTCTATCATTCAGTTGGAGCAATCTTCATGTCTATGCCTTTCCACCTCTGCCTCTCATTCCCAAGGTACTCCTGAAGGCCAGAATAGACAAGCCATCCATGATTCTGATAGCGCCGGATTGGCCTCGACAGCACTGGTACCCACTACTGAGGAGTTTGGTGCAGGGAGCCTCCATGGCCTCTGCCTTTGATTCTGCATCTTTTGTCTCAGGAGGGCAATCACTTCCTCAATGTCAAGATTCAGTCTCTGCATCTCACAGCCTGGCATATTCTGTTTTAGACCCTGGAGGGTCTCAGCTTCCACAACAAGTTTTGAATGTTATTTTGGAGGCCAGAAGGCCTAGTACAAGGAAAGTTTACGCTGATAAATGGAGGAGATTTTTTCTTTGGAGCAAAGTGAAGGACTTTGTTGTTTCCAAGCCTGATTTAAGTGTTTCTCTTCAATATCTTACTGAGTTATTGGACAAGGGTTTGTCTTTCTCCTCGATAAAGGTTCATGCTGCAGCCATTTCTGCTCACTATGACTGTGACCCTCCTTTATTTTCCCATCCTTTGTTTAAGCAATTTCTTAGAGGGGCAAAGAACATAAGACCCCCACGTAGAGCTCCTACTCCTACTTGGGATCTCAATTTTGTGTTGGAAAAGCTTACTCTACATCCTTTTGAGCCTGCAGCTACTGCCGAGTTAAAGTATTTATCATGGAAGACTGCTTTTTTGTTGGCCATTACCTCTGCAAGAAGGGTTTCTGAATTACAGGCCCTTATGGCAGTGGAACCTTTCCTGATTTTTCGTAAGGATAGGGTATCTTTGCGTACTAATCCTTCCTTTATGCCTAAAGTGGTTTCTAGTGTGGCCTTGAACCAAACTATTCATTTGCCTACTTTTTATGCAAACCCCCAAAATAAAGGGGAGAAGATTTTGCATACTTTGGATATTCACAGGCAGTTACGTTATTATTTGAGCAGAACCAAGGGGTTCAGGCAGTCTCAGCAGTTTTGTTTCTTTTGCTTTGGGTTCTCAGGGAAAACCTGTTTCAAAACAAACTATTTCTAAATGGATTGGGTTTTGTATTTCTTTCTGTTATTCCCATCATGGTAAGGAGATTCCGGCTGGAATCAGACCTCATTCCACTAGAGCTACTGCCACTTCTACTGCCTTTCTAAGGGTGGTAGCTACAAAGATATTTTGGAAGCAGCCACTTGGAGTTCAGTGCATACTTTTTCCAAGCATTACCACCTTCCTCTTTATTCTAAGTCTAGGGCTGGATTTGCCACTGCAATATTACAGGGCATTTTAGCAGCCCCTAATGCTTTATGATTTTGCCATCCTCCCTTTACCTCTGCTTTGGGATTCTACCCATATGTATGGACTGCAGCAATGTGAGATGAAGAACATAGTACAGTTTTGTACCTACCATAAATGTAGATGTTCGTAGATCCACATTGCTGCAGTCCAATTTACCCTCCCTCCTTCCCCTCTGTAGTTTGGCATGGTTATATGGTTTGGGTGATGGTTGTTGTTGGGCATGTTTTTGGGAGGTATCCTGTTTTTGGGCTGTGGCCTTTCTTTTTAGGGCCTTCTGACATCTGGGGCAAGAAAAGACTGAGGATATGACGTCGGTCATGCGCTTTTATACCCTGACGCTCTGATGTCAGATCTGAGCGCGCATGACCGACGTCAGCCTAATACTTTGGTATTCGGGCCCACCGAGGACAGCGGACTACCCCATATGTAAGGACTGCAGCAATGTGGATCTTCGAACATCTACATTTATGGTAGGTACAAAACTGTACTTTTCTTCTATCTAAGATTATTCTTCCTCCATTTGAGCCTGCATCTTCCTGCCAACTAAAATTCCTGTCTTGGAAAAACCATCTGCTTCTTGGCCATTACATCAGCACGTAGGGTGTCCGAACTTCAGGCCTTGTCTATTAAACCCCCATATTTGATTTTTCACCCTGACAGTGTGTCGCTCTGGACTAACCCTTCCTTCCAAAGGTATGTTCGGAGGCTAATCTAAATCAAACTATTGAACTCCCAACTTTCTTCAGTAACCATTCCAACAAGTTGGAGTATGTGTTGCATAAACTTGATGTTCACTGACAACTCAGATTTTATTTGGATAAAACAAAAGAATTTAGAAAATCAGAACAACTTTTTGTCTCATGCTGATTCCAAGAAAGGGCTACCGGTGTCAAAAGTTGCTTTTTCCAAATGGTTGACTGATTGTATAAAATTCATATATTCTTCCGTGAATCAACCATTAGAACATAGCGTGAAAGCACATTCCACTAGGGCTGTTTCTACTTTTTCAGCTTATGTGGCTAGACTGCCGTTGGACACAATATGTGCAGCTGCCACTTGGTATAAGCCACATATCGTTATTACGCATTACAAAGTAGATAAGGCCTCCACGGACAGGGCTTCCTTTGGTTCCACTGTCCTCAGGTATGTACTCCTGTGAGCCACCCAGGGTGAATGGTGCTTGGGCCGCTACCCATTTGTAAGAATGAACGGCAAGATTGAACAACTTCACATAAAGAAGCTATGTACTTGCCATAACGTTCCATCTCGCCTTCATTCTTACATTCCCACCTGCCTTCCCCCTCCAGGCTTCTTGAAGAACGACTAAGAGTTTTTGCTGTCTGGTGGGTCTTGTTATAGGGTTTCTTACTCCGGCTGGAGTAATGTTCATGTTTTACTTATATTGTTCATGTTGGGATCAGAAAACTAGGTCTGAGGTGAGGCAGAAAGCATCATGGGATAGAGACTTGGCCTCAAGCTACTCGAAAACCTCAAGCTTGTGAAAACGGCTGACTCGGAGCCGAGGGTTCGGCTCTGAGCCCATTTGTAAGAATGAAGGCGAGATGAACAACTTGCATGGAACATTATGGTAAGTACATAACTTCTTTTTATTAAAGTACAAAACAGTAAGCCCTTTTGCATAGAACAACCATGCTTCATCAGACTGTTAAACTTCTAATATATACACAATCTAATTAAGACAGCTGTTGTCATGGTTACTAATTACTAAGATCAAACAGTTTACATATACTCATTGCTATTAAAACAAAGACATTGGGTACATTTTGCATTGCAACACTAAAAAATCTTATAAAAAACATTATTCGAAAAACAAACATTGTAGTAAACATTATTCATGAGCAAACATTTAAAAAAATTCTCAAATATAACTTAAAATAAGTAACATCAGCTTTTCAGCTTATCAACTGCCTGTCTCTCAAAACTAAAGCCCTGCTCGGTACCCACATCACAGTGACTTTGGATTGAATGATGCCGTCTCTTTAAAGCCATTTTTAAAAGATGGGGGATTATTTCATTAGTATGTAGGAATCTTTTATATATGGTATGAGCTGGATGAAGGTTGTTAGGCCCTCATTAGAATTTTTTTATGAGATATGAATAATGGTCGTCCTTCCTGGCATGACTAAAGGTCAGTTCCCCTGTGCTTTCTCCTATTAACCTGATGAAATTGGGTATTTTGAGGCAGTGCAACAACTGCCTCATGTACACAGACAACCCTCTCCTCTTACCTCCCAACACTCAGTCTTGTGAGAGATGCACTTGTATATCCACACTGGAAGACATGCACTCTCTAGCCAAGACCGGAATAGCTGGTCAAGAGAAGAAGGTCAGCACCTGCACCACACCACATGGAGCACGTAGCCCTCCAGAACACTCACCATCACAGCTCTCGAATAAAAACACAAACCACACACCCACCTCCATGGAGGTTCTCTGTAGAAATCTACCGAAACAGCAGACAGACCTCCAAATCAGGAAAGCACTCGACCACCACAACACAGCACAGATCACAAGACGTACAGCTCACCTACACAGTGTGCCCCTCAACCTAAGCCCCTAAGGCAAACAGCTTGCCCAGTACACTAATCATACGTGACTCAGTAGAGAGGCACACTGATGTCCCACTCCCTAGGTTGAATAAGAAGGTAACAATCTGCTGTCTGTCGAGTGCCAGGATCCGATACATAACGCACGCACTCAGGTCACTCCACAAGTACAAGTATGACTCTGTCATTGTCCATGTGGATGTGAATGACCTAAGACGCATCTCCCTGGACTACATGAAAAAGAGACATGGAGGAGCTCTCAGATTGTGTGTCCCATGCAGGTTTGACCCTAGCCCTGAGCAGCATCCTACCGTCGTCCAGAATGATACCACAGTACAAGCAGAAAATGATTGACTTCAACAATTGGCTAAGTTTCTGGTATCATTCTAAGGGGATCCCAGTATCTGTCTTCTTGGGATGACATGATTACCAGAGATGGCCTGCATCTTGCCACCCCTAAGTTTCCAGATACTAGCTAAGGCTCATGCCACCCCTATAGTGCCTTTTTTAGGTGGTGTTCCATAGACCAAATTACCACCGTAATAGCTATATATAAATGCAATCTGAGGATCATGCTGCTCAACACTAGATGTAAATCTCAAGATGCACTCACTTGAAGCACGCCTCAAAATGGAGAACATCGACATTTGTGCTGTAACAGAGACTTGGTTTAAAGCAGCAGAAAGCACCCCTGTGCTACCAGGCTGTAACTCATTCCACATCTTTCGGCCCCAGAACATGGACCAAGGCTCCAAAGGTGGTGGCGTCTCCATATTCATAAAGGATATGCACACCTACAGACCAGTAGCCCAGCGTAATGCATTGGAGATACTTCAGGCACAGCTAACATTGAGTAACATTGGGTAAGATGGCAGTTCAGGTTGTAGCCTGCTGTAGGTCCCCAGCCATGTCCCAAGACTCTCACTCCACGTTCCTAAGCACCCTGGAAACTGTTAGGGTCCAACCCAACACTCTCATACTGGGTGACTTCAGCTACCCATCCATCAACTGGGAAAACTACTCCTGCACCAATACACTTGCCCAACGCTTCCTGGAATTCATTAATTCCAGTGCGCTGGACTAGCTCATTCTTACCCCCACTAGAGGAAGCAACATCCTTGACCTGATTATTAGTAACATTGGCCACCGTTGCTCAACACCAATAGTCAATTCCTCCCTGGTTAGATGTGACCACAAACTAATTACCATGGAAATCCACATCTCACTTGACACCACCAGCAAAGGTAGCCAACATGAAAAACCTCTCCAAAGCTGACTTTGGGCTCCTAAAACAGAGGTGGCTAACTTCACGGCACCCATGCAGATGGAAAATAGGTGCATGACCACCGAATCATACACCCAGTGCACTGTACAAACATGTACATAAGTGCATGGAACTAGCCATAACCAACAGAACCAAGATGCTCTCCTCCAAAAAAAGGAAGCCAATCTGGTGGTCCCCTGCCATTAACAAGCTCTACAGCAGAAGGAAGAAACTGTTGCAGGAAAAGACGAAGTCCCAAGACTGGAAAAACTTATTAGCCTCAACAAAAAGTTGGGATCCCTCATCCAAACCTCTAAAGCTAGCTATGAAGGCAGAATTGTGGCAGACACTAAAAACAACCTGAAAGCCTTCTACAATTATATCAAGAATCTCCACGGCAATACCCAGATTTGCTCTGAGTTACTGCATAATGGTACCGCCTATTACTGAGCCAACAGATATTGCCAACATACTGGCTGACAGTTTCAGTGCCAACTTTGCCCCCCCCCCACAAGGGGCCAATCACAACCGGAAGAATGCCAGGCACCCAGCATTACTGCAGCACAGGTTAAAGCTGCATTGTCCAAGGCCAAGAATACAGCTTCCATGGGACCCAACAATATACCTGGCTGTGTTCTACATGACCTACAAAGTGAACTGGCAGCACACCTGTGTTCCCTGTTCAATCACAGCCTCACCTCAGGCTTTGTTCCTACAGAATGGGTGCACTGCTACAGTCATCCCTGTCCATAAAGGGGGATAGACAACAGACCCTGGGAATTATCACCCCATTAGCCTGGCAAGTCTGGTATGTAAGGCTATGGAGCACATCATCATGGACCTACTTAACAAGGATATAGTGAATCTCCAAATTCTGGATCCCACGCAATTTGGTTTTCTGAAGGGTAGAATCATGCCTGCTCAACTTGGTTGACTTCTTTGTGTCAGTCGGTCACCAGAGCTGTGGATGAGGGCAAGGCAGTTCATACAGCCTACCCCGATCTGGCCAAGGCCTTTGATACCATTTCCCACTCAGGAATTATTGATAGACTCACCAAACTAGGCATCAGCCCTTATATCACTAGGCGAGTTACAAATTGTCTCTGCTATTTTTATTTAAAGCTTTAAAGTTAGACAACTGAGCTAAATGTGGAGTATGTAATGATCTGAAGTAGTTAACTTCATTTGTTCATCAACCTGTGGGTATCGGATCCGAATCGGCAGCTTTATTCATCCAAGATCCGAGCTCCAAGCTCCTCCCTCTTACCCGTAACCCCCTGCCATCCTTCTCTGACCCCAGATCTCATTTGCCGCAGCTTATTCAAGCACCTAGAACAAGTTCCAGGCGTAGGGTTTCGTGAGTTTTTGAAGAAAATTTCCTTTGTTTTTTACCTAGTTTTTAGTTTAATTGTTAACGAGTGAGTGTTGTTCCCTTTTGTAGTTGATTTAGCTAATTTTTGTTGCTAAAACTTTATATATTTTCAGTTACTCTAGTCTCCCTCTTCCCATGTGTGTGTGAAGGTGTGTTTGGGTTAGGCCCTTTTTACAACTATGGCCGAGGCCCCTAAAACTTTCTTTTCTAAATGCACCGAGTGTGGCCATAAGCTATCCCCGGTGGATGGCCACACTCTGTGTGTTATCTGCCTTGGGGTTGATCATCTTTCTTCGGGCTGCACAATTTGTGCAGCCTTCAACCCCAGGGCTTTGAGGGATAGGAGGTCGAAGTTGATTCTGGCGGGACTTACTCGGCTTCGTCCTCTTGTTCCTCAGCGGCACCGGCTGCTACCGCAGCGGTGCCGCCTTCCATCCCTGCTCCCCTGGCCAGTACTCACCCTCCCACCGAGGCTCAGGAGGAGAGGGAATCTAGGAGGGAGAGAAAAAAGGACAGGCACCACAAGCGGCGAGCCGAAGCTTCCTCTTTGGCTCCGCCAGCGAAGCAGCTAGTTTCTCCTAGGGCCTCCGGGCCTTCTCCTTCCCGGCTCCATTCACCCCGTTTTTCCCCGGGGCCAGTGGAGGAGGAGACCCGGTCGCCTTTGAGGTCTTCGAGACGTCACCCGAGGCCTGCCTCGGTGGCCTCAAGATCAACAAGAAGCTTGTCAGATGCAGATATGGACCGGATGATGCGTAGGTTTCTCCAGGCCCAACTGCAGTGGGGGGGAGCTCGACCTTTTTCGCCCCGATTGCTCCTTCTCTGGCCCACTTCCGGGGTTCGGAGCCATCGGATCCAGGCCGCATCGGAACCGGGGGAGGCTCGGCACCGATGGTGCACCCTTCTTCGGCTCCGACCGCACCCTTGAGCTTGTCGGGTCCCTTTTCGAAGCCGTGAGCTGAGCTTCGGATCCGGAGGTGTTAGTGTGTCTTCGGCTCCATCTCGGTCGGAGCACACTGGCCCTTCGGATCCGACTGCATCGGCGCCGGCTCTTGTCCACACCTCGGATCCGAAGGGGCTGCTCTCAGAGCTTAGAGAGAGCAGTTCTCCTTTGGCATTCGATGTTGTGGAGAGGGTCTTGTCGAGGGACTTGAGGCCCCAGGCTCCTGCTGCGGTTCCACCCATCACTCCCTCTCAGACGGGCCTACCTTCCATCACCCGGCCCTAGGGACAGCCTGCGCCTACATCCCATATGGTTCCCTTAGAGGAACAGGATGTGGTTGGTGAGGTTCCTCACAAACGTAAGTGCAAGAGGAGGCACTTGGACTCACCTGAGTCCCTGACAGAGGACACAGACTTAGAAGAAGGGGAAGGTTCCCCAAGGTCACCCCCCCCCCCCGAGGACATCTCCTTCGGAGACCTTATGGAAATGTTTCGTGTTAGAGGGGGGTGGTCAGCCTAAAAGCCTTCCTCCGATGAGTCTGTGTTTCTGGAGGCGTTTGACGCAGGCCCGTCTACCTCTTGGGTGTCCCCTCCTGCCGATCCCCTGGTAGATCTAATCACTACCAGGGCATGGAAGGAACCGGACACTGTGAAGCCCATACCAAAGAGACCTGACAAAATTCTTAGTCCACCCACAGATAGGACGTTTTGGAGCAAGGGTGCTCCAGTAGATGCCATGTTGGCGGCGGCTGCCACCAAGAAGGAAATGGCCCAGGAGAGTTCCTCGGCCCATCCTCCAGACAAGGAGTCTCGGACGATGGACCGCATAGGGAAGCGGATGTTTACTTCAGCCACCTTCTCTGTAAGGTCGCTAAACTACATGGCACATGTGATACGACTCCAGCGGGATCTCATCAAAGAATACGCAGGGTCGCCCCCAGAGTCCATGTCGGCCGAGGATAAAAGTATTCTCAGCCCGAATGGCCACTCTTAAGTCGATTTCGAACACATCTATGCATCTCCTTTCTCATGCCACAGAAGGAGCCGCTAGAGCTAGCGGAGCGGGCATTGTCTTACGGCGGCATGCTTGGCTCTGCCTCTGCGACTTTGTGGAACCCTTTAAGGAGTCCTTCGCAAATGCCCCTTTTGACTGCTCTTCGCTGTTTGGCAAGACCGTCCGCGACACACTGGTCCAGAGCGAGAAAGACGGGAAGACGTCTGCCGTCGGGATCCGCTTCTCGGCTCCCCAGAGGTCCTTCTTCAGGTACCAAAGGGGACAAAAGATGTGGTTCCAGAAATCTCAACAGTCCCATTTCGCTCCGGCCCCCCCCCCGTCCTTCAGAGGCAGAGGAGGACAGGGTGGACGGCGGCCCAGAGGCAGAGGGGAACCGAAGAATTTCGGGTCGAGAGAACCCTTTTCGGATTAGCCCATGCAGCAACCCTGAGGGGTTACCCGGCTGCTCCACTCTGGAGGCAGTCGGGGGGGGGGGGGGCGCCTCTCGAGGCACCTAGCAGTTTGGCAGTCAATTACAACGGATAGCTGGGTGCTTCGAATCATATCCAGAGGTTACACTATCCCTTTTCTGAATCGTCCTCTCAGACCCCGGAGCCTCCCCGATGTCCCACCCAATCAAAGGGAGGCAGCAGCCGCAGAAATAAAGCAGCTGCTAGAAAAAAGAGCAATCCAGCCCGTCCCCCAAGACCAGTCCGGATCAGGCTTCTACTCCAGGTTCTTTTTGGTGCCAGAAAAGACGGGGGACTTGAGACCAATCCTCGACCTTTCCCTTCTGAACCTAGCGGTCGCCAAAGAAAAATTCTGGATGGTCACCATTCAGTCCATTCTCCCACTCCTACAGGAGAATGACTGGATGTGCTCTATAGACCTCAAGGATGCGTACTACCACATTTTGATGGACAGACGATCCAGGAGGATGTCCTTCAAGGATGCATCTGCAGTCATAACAAATGGGTTGTCCTGTCGTCAGGCAGCCCTTCGGTCGGCCGGATTCCAAAGTCTGGGTCCGGCTTCGGCTGATGTCGCACTTCACCCGACGTCATCTCTGCTGGTCTTCGGGTATAAAGGCATCAGCCGACGCCATTTTCCTCAGTCTTTCTTGCCGCGTGGCGCCCGAAGCAGAAGCTGTTCGCAAGTGCCGGTCGGTCAGATCCAGAGATTACTACTTCGAAGACTTCTAAAAAGCTAAGTACCCGTTGGGGACTCTTTCTTGCCTCAGCCGATGTCAGAAAAAGTCAATAACTGTTTAACTTGTGGGAAACAAATACCTCATAAAGATTTCCACTCTTACTGCCTGCCTTGCTTAGGCCCAGACCACGACGTAGCAGCCTGTTCGCCTGTGCTTCCTTCAACCGACGAACGCTTAGGCGTCGGTCGGAGTTTGCTGAACAGTTTTTCGGCTCAGATTTTGCGTACATTATGCCGTCGGATCCTCCGACTACCCAAATTGTTAAAAACGGCAAAGAAAAGACCGACACTCGCGGTCCGCGGTTTCGGCGAAACCACGGTTAAGCAAGCGAGTGTCTCGGTTTCGGCGAAACCGAAAGCCGGTCAATCTTCAGCGAATCCATGACTACTACTGAGGCTCCTGCTACCTTAGTTGAATCGGCCTCAGAAGTTTTGCCTACTACTGTGGTTCCTAGTGATTTATCAGACACCATCCCTTTGGATGTCTCTACCCCAGCACGTGGTGCTGCTAGGCCTCCTGCAGCCATGTCTATTAAGGCCTTTGCCAGGGCTAAAGCAGCCAAAACTGTTAAATCAGTGCCTGTTAAGCCCCCTTCACACAGGCCCACTTCTAGTTCACAAATGCTTACTCTGGCAGAGGATTTAATATCCTTAATTAGAGGATCCCAATCTCACCCAGACAGGGCCTCTCAGCCCCCAGAAAAGAGATCTAGGGCAGAGCCCCCCGAGCCAGTGTCCTCTGATGATTCTGCGGATGACTCAGACATTACAGACCAGCCAGAGGCTCCTTTTTCTACTTATGAAGATTCAGATGCTGAAGAATCCATTCCATCTGCCTCTCCACCAGAGGAATTTTCCTTTGGGGAAACCTTACATGCCATGAGAGAACAATTCCAATGGCAGGGACAAGATTTCTCAGATTCAAGAAAAAGGCTTAGGACATTTCTGCACTTACCACGGCATAGGCCCTTAGCTATACCTCCAGTACTGCCTGTTGTGGATGATGCATTTAATGATGTTTGCACCGCTCCTGATACTTTACCTCCAGCCCCTGCCAAACCAGATAGATTTTACAGGGTGCCAGACACTCATCACCACCTATACAAGGCCCCACTTGCAGATCCTGAGACTATATCCCAGGGGCCTAAGGCAGTAGCCTCGACCTCAGCAAAAAACCCTATTCCTTCTGAAAGGGAATCCATGTCCTTAGAGAGATGGGGGAAAAAAGTTTACACCTCTGCTACTCTCTCAGCTAGAGCTTTAAACTGTCAGTTTCATATGATCCAATACCAAGAGTTTATGCTTGATCAGTTAACTAAGAAGCTGTCCTCTGATGACTCCTTAGATAAGAAATATGTTTTAGAAATGGTAAATAACATCCAACAGGTTAGTAACCATTCTTTAAAATGTGGCTATGATGCACTGGAGGCTTCATTTAGATCAGCCATGACTGGCACAGTGATAAGAAGGCATGCATGGTTGAAAGAACAGGCCTTGCCGGATCATGTTAAAGCAAAGCTGTTAGATGCTCCTATGGATAAGACCAGTCTATTTGGTACACCTGCTCAGCAAGTAATGAAGAAAATGGAAGAGAAGGCAAAATCTATACAAACAGTTAAGGATTTCTTACAGGTTCAGCCCCCAAGGTTTAGCAGGAACTGGCCTGCCAAAAATTGGTCCTTTCCAGACTCCTCAAAATCTCAAAGAGGCAGGAATAGACGCTCTAGAGGCAGAAATCAATCCAGAGGAGGTGCCTACAGAGGACGACAGTGGTAAGGCAATAACCGAGGCACAGACACAACCACTGCCACTGCAACAGGACAATCACAGTGACTTGGCTCTGACACCGCCTACCAGGGAGCAAATAGCAGCACCTTTAGGCGGAAAGTTAGCCATATTTTCAAAACATTGGCACTATATCACAAAAGACAAGTGGATTTTGCAAACCATAGACCAAGGCTACAGGTTCCACTTCCACACCTTACCAGTAAAAAGAGGAATGCCAAACCTACCTCCAAATCAAAAAACAGAAGCTCTAAAGCAGATAGCGGAATTAACAAAGATGAGAGCTGTGGAAAGAGTACCTATAACAGAACAGGGCAAAGGATTCTACTCCAGACTCTTCCTAGTACCAAGGAAAGAGAAAAGTTGGAGACCTATTCTCGACCTGTCTGTCTTAAACACATACATCATTGTCCCAAAATTCAAAATGCTGACCCTACAGCAACTTCTTCCCATGCTGGGCAAGGAGTGTTGGCTGGTAACTCTAGATCTCAAGGAGGCATACCTGCACGTCCCCATACGACCAAATTGCAGAAGATACCTCAGATTTCTTGCAGGATCAGAGCATTATCAATTCTCAGCATTGCCCTTTGGCTTATCTACTGCCCAGAGTATTCACAAAATGCCTGGCATCAGTAATCGCTCACTGCAGGCTACAGGGAATCCAAATTTATCCATACCTGGACGACTGCCTGTTACAAGCGGACAACAAAAGCAAGCTGACAACAGATTTACAAAGAGTCATTTGCTTACTACAAGCCCTGGGATACACAGTCAATTTACAAAAGTCAAGACTGATACCATCCCAAACAAGAACATTCTTGGGTGCGGAATTGGACACAGTAAAACAAATGGCATTCCTAACGGCAGAAAAACAAAACAACTCCTCTTTACTTCTTGGCATTAACAAAGCAGAACAAACTAACAGCAAGAAAAGTACTGCAGGCCTTGGGCTTCATGGCATCATGCATAATCTTGGTCCCACATGCCAGACTGCATATGAGAAAGCTACAGTGGTACCTAAAGAATTTATGGTCTCAACACAGGCACACCTTAGAAACCAAATCCCACTAATCCCATGCCTGAAACAGGAGTTCCTATGGTGGGCTCAAGCATGCCAGTCAAACCCAGGCTTACCCTTCCACAACTTTCAAGCAAGCCAAACCATCACAACAGACGCCTCAGACCTAGGCTGGGGCTTACATGTTGGACAAATGCATACAAGGATTGTGGACTCAAGACCAGCTGCACCTGCACATAAACCAAAAAGAAATGCTGGCAGTAAAACTAGCAATCCAGAAATTCAGACCATTCCTCAAAGAAGGCCATTTAATGATAAGGACAGACAACACCACAGTCATGTGGTACATCAACAAACAGGGAGGCACTCATTCATACCCCTATGCAGAATGACTCTGGACCTTTGGAATATGGCTCTGAGCTACAACATCCAGTTACAGGCAATATTTGTGCCGGGAAAAGAAAACACCCTAGCAGACATGTTAAGCAGAACCACCTCGGATGCTCACGAATGGATGCTACACCCGGACATCTTCAAGGCCATCACAAAGAAATGGGGAATGCCACAAATAGACCTATTCGCATCCCCACTCAATCACCAGCTGAAAAATTCTGCACAAGGACATACCACCCACTTGCATGGAAGGTGGACTCTCTATCCTTCAGTTGGAAAGGCCTGACAGCATATGCATTTCCACCTCTTCCTTTGATGCACAAGGTACTACTGAAAATCAGAGAGGAATGCCCAAGGATAATCCTGATAGCTCGAATTGGCCAAGACAACACTGGTATCCATTGCTGAGGAGCATGTCTCGGGGAGAATGTGGTCAATACCCCTGCTGCCTTTGATGTTAACTCAGAACAACTACAACATCATGCACCCAAACCTAAAAACCTTGCAACTGACTGCCTGGAACATCACATAGCAGCATCTAACCCAGACCTATCCCAAAGGGTTAAAGACATTATCCTTGAAGCACGCAGACCTTCAACAAGAAGGAACTATGCAGGAAAATGGAAAAGGTTTGTCATTTGGAGTGCTGAAAGAGGAAAAGATGTGTCGAACATAGATATTGCTAACATCCTGGAGTACTTGGCAGAGCTTCTACATACAGGCCTGTCCTATTCCTCCATCAAGATACATGCATCAGCTATTTCAGCAGAGTACAGCTTCGATCCACCTGTCTTTTCGCATCCTCTACTCAGGCAGTTCCTCAGAGGGATCAAGAATGTAAAACCTCCTAGGAAACCACCATTGCCAGCATGGGACTTGAACTTTGTGCTAGAAAAATTAACACTCCCTCCATTTGAACCAGCAGCAACAGCAGATCTTCAACACCTATCATGGAAAACTGCTTTCCTACTGGCAATTACTTCAGCAAGGAGGGTTTCGGAACTACAGGCCTTAATGGCAGTACAACCCTTCCTAATTTTCCATCAAGATAGGGTGTCCATGAGAAGTAATCTTACATTTATGCCTAAGGTGGTATCCAGAGTGTCTTTAAACCAGGCAATCCACCTACCTACCTTCTTTCCCAACCCACAGAACATGGGGGAAAGACTGCTGCATACCTTGGATGTACATAGACAGTTACGCTACTACCTGGACAGAACCAAAGGTAACAGAAAAACTGACCAGCTTTTAGTAGCCTATGCAACAGGAAGGGAAGGAAAAGCAATTTCCAAACAGACAATCTCTAAATGGATAGGAAATTGCATAAGATTCTGTTACTCCTACCATGGAAAACCAATTCCACAGAACATAAGACCTCATTCTACAAGGGCAACAGCCACTACCACAGCTTTCTTACGAGGAGTGGCAACCAAGGACATTATTGAGGCGGCTACTTGGACCTCCGTGCATACATTTGCCAAGCATTATAATCTACCTCTATACTCTAGATCCCGAGCAGGGTTTGCCACTGCTGTACTGCAAGGGATCCTAACTACACCATAATTTTTTCTTCCTCCACCCCTAGTTTGGCTATGGTATTCTACCCATTTGTTATGACTGCAGATGCATCCTTGAAGGACATAGTACAGTTTTGTACCTACCATAAATGTAGATGTCCGAACAGGATAGCATCTGCAGTCAGGATTACCCACCCTCCTTCCCCTCTGTGGTACTCCTAGGGTATTTACCCTCCTAATAGCTAGCTAGGGGGGAGTCTCTTATGGTGTATTTGTTTGTATATATGTACATACATGCTTATTTTTGTGTTTGCCTTCTACTTTTTTGGAAACATTGGCATTTATCCAAAATTCAGCTTTCCAAGAGGGCAACTGGCATCTGGGGCAAGAAACACTGAGGACAATGGCGTCGGCTGATGCCTTTATACCCGAAGACCAGCAGAGATGACGTCGGGTGAAGTGCGACATCAGCCGAAGCCGGACCCAGACTTTGGAATCCGGCCGACCGAAGGGCTGCCTGACGACAGGACAACCCATTTGTTATGACTGCAGATGCTATCCTGTTCGGACATCTACATTTATGGTAGGTACAAAACTGTACTTTTCTCCGCTTCTGGCTGGGAGCCAGTCATTGTCAGTTCAAGGTCCTTTCCTTTGGTCTCACCACAGCCCCCAGGGTGTTCACCAAAGTGATGGCAGTTGTAGCGGCCCACCTGAGGCTTCAGGGAATACAGGTCTTTCCGTACCTAGACGACTGGCTCCTCACCACCCCCACCAGGCATCTACTCTGTTCAGCCAGGAATTACTTCCTTCACTTGGCCTCTCATCTGGAAATTTCTATCAATCTCAAGAAATCCTCCCTTCAGCCAACTCAGACCTTAGATTTCGTAGGGGCCAGGCTAGATACAAACCTGTTGAGGACCTTCCTAACTCCGGACAGGCTTCGAACTTTGACGTTCCATGTGATGGCCCTCTTACAATCCCCGGGACCCCCAGCAGAATTGGTCCTGAGGGCACTAGGTTCCATGGTGGCTGCCATCAATCTTTCACCATTGGCTCATCTAAACATGAGGGTCCTGCAATGGACATTGCAGGTCATTGCAACATCCGCTAAGTACAGCTGTCCCCCTCAGCAATGCTTGCAAGAGGTCCCTACTCTGGTGGATCCAGTCCTCGGATCTCCGGGAAGGGTGCCCCTTTTCTATGACCCCACCCAAGCCACAGTGACAACGGACGCTTCTTGTCTCGGGTGGGGGGGCATTGCATGGGCAGAACCGTTCAAGGCACGTGGACACACTCAGAGACCTTGTTGCACATCAGTGTCCTAGAGATGAGGGCAGTGCTTTTAGCATTGCAAGCACTCCAGGCCCTTCTTCCCTTAGGGACAATTGTGATTCAATCAGACAACATGTCAGTAGTCTGGTATATCAGCAAACAGGGGGGAACCAGATCCTATCCGCTGTATCGAGAGGCCATGAGAGTTTGGGAATGGGCGATCACCACCAACCGCTTTCTCATAGCAACGCACATTCTGGGTCGGTCCAACATTTTGGCAGACAAGCTGAGTCAAACCATCCTCTCACCTTACGAGTGGTCTCTGAACCCAAGAGTAGCGAAGCAGATCTTCCTCAAGTGGGGTCAACCTTGCTGCGATCTTTTTGCGTCGTCTTCGAGTGCAAAGTACAGCGAGTACTTTGCTCTACTTCCCCCAACAGGGGGAATCCCCCAGAGACGCTCTAGTCCATGCTTGGCCATCCGGTCTACTTTATGCTTGTCCACCTCTTCCCCTCATGGTAAGATTCTTGCAGAAAGCTCGTCGGTTGAGGAGCAGAGTGATCCTCATAACCCCATTCTGGCCTCGTCAAACGTGGTTCCCTTGCCTATGGTCTCATCTGGTCAATCTTCCATGGATTCTGGATCCCACTCCGGATCTGATTTCTCATCCCCTGGAGTTGACAACTCCAAACCTGGACAATCTCAAGCTCACAGCTTGGTTGATCCAGTTCCAATCATAGTTAGGACTCCCGGTATCTCCTCTTCCGTTAAAGCTATTCTGGTAGCCTCTCATAAACCTTCTGCCAGAAAGGTCTATAAGAGCAAATGGAAACGTTTTTCGATCTGGGCGGAACATAGACATATGGATCCTTTTACAGTCCCGATACCAGCTGTATTAGAGTTTTTGTCGCACTTATTTAATCAAGGTGCCAGCTCCTCCACCGTCAAAGTCCAGTTAGCAGCAATTTCACACTTTCATGTGGGAAGTGATCTCAGTTCATTAGCTTCTTCCAAGATCTGCAAGATTTTCGTAAAAGGTACTTTCCTATTAAGGCCTCCTGTGAAGGATGCAGTTCCTCCGTGGGATTTAACCCTTGTTCTTCAGGCTCTTACTGGCCCCCCCTTTGAACCTGCAGCTTCGGTGGACCTTAAATACTTATCTTGGAAGACTGCTTTTCTCATTGCCATCACTTTGGCTAGAAGGGTTTCAGAGCTTCAAGCCCTTTGCGCCAAACCTCCATATCTGGTCTTCCATAAAGATAGAGTTTCCCTCAGGACCAATCCCTCCTTCTTACCTAAAGTCGCCTCTGAGTCCAACATTAATCAATCTATCAATTTACCAGTGTTTTTCCCGAATTATCAAAACAAAGGTGAATACAAATTACACTCTTTAGATGTGCACAGACAATTGAGGTCCTATTTACACAGGACTGCTGGTCATAGAAAATCTGAGCAACTCCTTGTATCCTTTGCTAAACCCTTTTGGGCAAACCTGTGTCAAAAGCTACATTGTCCAGATGGATTTCACAATGTATACTTCTTGCATATGAGTTCTGGCCGACCAGAACCTGAGTTCACGCCCATTCTACTTGATCGATTTCAACTTCTGCTGCCTTTTGGTCAAGGGTATCCTTGGATGATATTTGTTCTGCAGCCACTTGGGCTTCATCCCATACCTTTATTACACATTACAAGCTGGATTTAATTTCCAGAGGAAGGGCATCCTTTGGCTCTGCAGTGCTCCGGAATATTCTTCCATGAGGACCTCCCAAGTTTAGGTAGCTGGGGACTCTGTCCCACAGGTTGATGAACAAATGAAGTTAACTACTTCAGATAAAAAAGTTATGTACTTACCATAACATTCCATCTGAGTAGGTAACTTCATTTGTCAGCAACCAACCCCCCCCCCCTCCGTCCCCCTAACCTGTAGTTCGTCCCTTTTAGGACCTTGTGTTCTCTTTACCAGATGACATCAGGTTAGGATGTTTAGTTGATCCTGATTGTAGTAGTTAATAAGGCTAAGCAAACTCGATCTGAGGACAGAGAAGGATGGCAGGGGGTTATGGGTAAGAGGGAGGAGTTCGGAGCTCGAATCTTAGCTGAATAAAGCTGCCGGTTCGGATCCGATTCGGATCCGATACCCAAAGGTTGCTGAAAAATAAAGTTACCTACTCAGATGGAACATTATGGTAAGTACTAACTTCTTTTTTTTTTTTTTTTTTTTTACTTTTGTCACAGTGTTTTGTGTGTTATGTTGTTCTGCCTTTTATAATCGGACACTGCTGTGTATTTGTGTACTGTTTGATATTTAAGTCTGAGTTATGAATTTGGGTAAAAAAGTTGATGTGGGTAGCGAACAGGGCTTTCGTTTTGAGAGACAGGCAGTTGATAAGCTGAAAAGAAGATGTTATTTATTTTTAAGAGAGTTGTGTTTGAGAACGTTTTAATGTTTGTCCATGAATTATATTCTACAATGTTCATTTTTTGAATAATGTTTTTTATAAGGTTTTTTAGTCTTGCAATGCAAAATTTACCCGATGTTTGTTTTAATAGCAGTGAGTACATGTATAATGTTTGAGCTTAGTAACTAGTAACCATGACAACAGTTGTCTTAATTAGATGATTGATTGTGTATGTATTAGAAGTGAATTTGAAGTTTAGGAGTCTGATGAAGCATGGTTGTTCCATGTGAAAGCGCTTACTATTTTGCACTTGAATAAATATATTTTTTGATTTTGACTGGCTGCCATGTTTGTCGCCACCACATTTTACTTTTCTACTTTGGGATTTATACAGTGTGTGGTGACTTTATTCTCAACAGTGAAGGTTGTATTGCTGTGCAGATTAATGAAGTTGGTTGTGTTGTCTGAGGAGCAGGTGGACCAGTCCAGGTTAAAGTCTCCCAAATTATAGTTTCTTGATTAAAGGTGGAGGGTAACAGACCAGTTCAGTAGGTTTTCTGTAATGGAGGGGGATTGTTACCTGGAGGGATATAAGTAGCAATTACTATAATGTTTTTTATTGTAGCTGAAGGCTTTAAATTAATATTTGAGTAAGATGGGTCTGGGGCTTCATACATTAGGTGTTCTAAATTGAGTATGTTCTTATACTATGGCTATACCACCGCCATGCTTATGTGTTCTGTTGTGTCTGAGCATATTGTAGTCCTTGGTTAATATTTTGGTGTCTTGTGTGGTTTGAGCCATGTTTCTGTTACAACAACAATATCAGGTTGGTAAAGACTAAGGTCAGCATGGAATTCATGCACTTTATTTAGGATGCTTCTTATGTTCATGTTTAGGATTATTAGGTTTGAGCTGTAGTGTGCTTTCTAGTGATAGAGTTGTTGGGTTGAGGGCCTGGATTGGGGTTATTCTCCACATAGTTTAAGGTGATCCACTTTAGAGGGGAATGTGTGTGTAATTTTGGGAAGATGTCTAGCTAATTTACAAAGCAGGTCTAGTTTATCTTGTAGCATGGCATATCTGAGTGAGAAGAGTTCTAGGTTGAAGCTACTGTAGAGGTGGGGAGATGTGTAGATGTAATAGATGCTTGTGCTGGGTGAGGGTGTGTATCGGTTAGTTGGGGAGTAGATTCTAGTGATGCGACAACTGTTGTAGGAGGTGGTGAGTAAGCATAATAGTAATATGTTTTGAAGTAGCATTTTAGTTTAGAAGTAGTGTAATGTAGAGGGGTTCATGTGAGGGAGGTAGGTGTTTTGTTTAAATTTGTGACACTTCCCTATTGATGAGATGCATCAAGAGAGTCACTATGAAAGTGTTAAATAGTGTGTGGTATAGGGTGTAGTGATTGGCTAATGATGAGGGGGGGTGTTTGAGTTAACTGTAAGTGTAGGGACAGTGGGGGTGGGTAGATTAGAGGAGCAGTGACCCCAAGGAAAGCAAAGGTGAATGGAGCGGGCAGAACCTGGTTGACCAATGTACCTACCTACCCAAGTAAACTAATAAAAGCTATCTCCTGACCAGTGAGTAGAATGTTACCTTCTTGTTTTGCAAAATTTTACAATAAAACCTATAGGAAGGACCATCTGTGGGTAGTGAGGGGGGAGAGGGGAACTTAGTGTCCCAAGTAAGTGTGCACGCCAAAAACTGTGATGTCACTTGAGAACTAGAAGTTAAAATTAAATAAATGCTTCTAAGAGAGATTACTGATGTCGAGAGGGCCAAACATACAGTTAAAGGCTGGCAGGTTCCTGGGTAATTTGCGATCTTGTGTAGCTGAGTATATTTCAGGCTAGCCAGGAACATAATTGCAGGGGGGGGGGTTGTTAGGGCAGAAGCTGCAGTTTACGATAACTGAAACATAAGGCAGTAAATGTATTCAATTAGTAATGAAGAAAAACACAATTATTGATCCACCCTTTGCAGATGTTATGTAAATATGCTGAACATTTACTGTAAAATGAGAAGCACCAGGGCAGCTAATATAAATGATCAATGGAGGCTGTACAGTGCAGTAGAATACTAATAATTTCTAGCAGTCACACACTGTACATTATCTGCAGAACTGGCGCTAACATTTACAACAGCAGTATCATGTGGCAGGACCTGACTATTTAATTAATGGTATCAAAGCTTGGGGAAGTACTTCACAGCTTACTCATACCCACTGTGTGTATTTATCTGTAATGTCCAAGTGTGTGATACAGTCAAGTTATACGATTTCTTCTTGTAGCCACTTGCTTTTACATACCTGATCATTTCTCCAAATGTCTCTCACAAAACCTACCTAATACCCTTGTTTCACCACAGCATACATTCCGGCAATGAATGAAATTGCTACTTCAAATAAACAGATCGATAAGAAATGCACAGGAGACCAGACCAGAGCAGATTCTGGCTCCACCAGTAGGAAGGGAATTTTGAGGTAAAGGGGGCAAGTAGATGCCATGGTTGTGGCAGCAGCTACAAAAAGAGGAACTTGTAGAACAGAGTTCCACTGTCCATCCTTCTAACAGAGAGTCTAGTGTGATTGACAGATTTGTGAAGCGTGTTTATGCTTCAACGACGTTTATATTCAGATCACCGAACTATCTGGCACATTTTACGAGATTTCAAAGAGATTTGATTAAAGAGCTATCAAAATCTTTCTGGAACTGAAACTACTGAGGCTCCATCTTCAGTAGTCTCTCAGTTGGCTACCCTACAAAGCTATATCTAATTCGTCCATGAGGCTTATCTCGCACTCTACAGAACGTGCCTCTAAGGCCGCAGATTCGGGTATTTCCATCAGGAGGCATGCCTGGATGTAATTGTGTGATTTTGCAGAGCCCTTCAAGTCCTCATTCGTCAGTGCTCCTTTTGACGGCACTTTTGTTTGGCCCCACAGTGAAGGACATCCTCTCTAGGTGTGAGAAAGATGGAAAGACCTTGTCTGCGGTGGGCGTACATTTTTTTAACCCCTCTAAGGTCCTTTTCCAGGAGTCAATGGGGAGGTCGAAAAATATGTTTCAGGAACTCTCTGGTTCCTTTCCACGACACACATGGAGATAATTCCCCCAGAGACAGAGGGTGGAGCTATAATGGAAGGTGACAGCCCCCTGGCATAGGAGGCTTGTAGAACCAGGGGTCTAGAGATTCCTTTTCTGACAGACACTTTCAGCGCTCCTGAAAGGGAGGCCCAGTTGCCTACTTCTGGAGGCAATTGGGGGTTGCTTCTCTCTGCACCAGAGAGCCTGGTTAGATACAACAAAAGACAGTTGGGTACAGAAAATTATTTCCAGAGGTTATATAATTCCCTTTTCCCTACTACCTTTATTGTTAAGAAAATTTCCTGATGTTCCACCCAATCAGAGAAAAGCAGCAGCACTAGAAATCCAAAAGCTGCTAAGAAAGAGTCATCCAAGAAGTCCCACCAGACCACATAGAATCTGTAACTTATTCGAGAGTCTTTTTATTGCCAAAGAAGACGGGAGACTAATTTTGGGTCTCTGTGTATTGAACAAGTCAGTTCGACACACACAGTTCTGGATAGTCACAGTTCAGTCCATTCTGCCCTTTCTGGGCAAGGACAACTGGATGTGCTTGATGTACCTTCAGGATAAGTACCATCACATAAAGATCAACGGATGATCCAAAGGGTACTTGATGCTTCTGGCTGGGTGCCAGTCACCATCAGTTCAGAGCACTGCCCTTTGGTCTTACCACAGCCCCCAGGGTGTTCACCAAGTGCATGGCAGTGATAGCAGCTCACTTGAGACTGCAGAGATTGAGTGTTTCCATGTCTAGACAAATCTAGTGGCTTATTACCACCCCATGAAGAAACAAAATTGGCCAGCAATGTTAGCAGTCAAATGTGCAGCCAAATACCAGATAGTAAATAATCAGACTATTTATTACAAAAAAACAGACCGGTTTCGGCAACTTAGTGCCTTCTTCAGTGTGGAACAAACAATCAAAATTATCAAAATGAAAAATGCAAATTTATACAAAACATTAACCAATAGGCATATGGATGTGTTGAAAGATCTCATGAATTATGTATAATATATTGTGTGGAAGCCAACTCATAATATGAAAACAAGGTTAAAAAAGAGGAACATAGTGCCCAAAGACTAAAGTGCCAAAGGCCATCAATAACCAATGTCATAATAGATTGAGCCATGAAAGTTATATTTATACTTAATATAGTATGCACCTCCAAATTCATAATAATGATGGATGTAAGAATAAAACAAACCTATGAAGGTGCATATTTCATAGCAAACATAATACAAAATTCTGTCTGGCAACTTCCCTTAATACATGCATCTACTCACATGTATATGTATATATATATATATATATATATATATATATATATATATATATATATATATATATATATATATATATATATATATATATACACATATATAAGAAAAATAATAAAATATTCAAAAAGAATCTTCAAAAAGACTGTATATGTAGGATTTTGTGAAATCAGTACATCCCTCCGCTTGTGCTTCTTGTGGAATGGAATCATAATGACCAGATGGAAAAGATGGTACCAAAATGATGTTCCATTGTATGTCTGAGTGATGGGTGTTACCAAAAGTCCATGTAGTCTCAACCTTGGCAAATGTTAAAGGTGGTCATTAAGACCAGGTGAAAAGAGAGCACCCAAAGTGATTATCCAGTACTTTTCTTTATGATTGAGAATACCATGCCACCCTTGTGGGTGACTGCGATCACCCACAATACGGTCAATAATCATGAACATAAACTGTGCTTGTGCATGTTTTAGTGCATGCCGATATAATGCATTAGTCTCCCTCTTATTTTTGATGTCACTACGGTGTTCATTTATTCGTGACCTGAGTGGTCTGGAAGTCTGTCCCACATAAAATGCCCCACAATGGCATGATGCCAGGTACACAACCCAATCACTACTACAGTTTCCAAAGATTTTACAATCAAAGACCTTGCTGGTGTTACTTAATCGAAAATTGCAGAGACTTGGTGATCTGTTTACAAGATCCACAGTGGCCACATGGGTGTGTGCCCAATAATTCATGTCCCATTATTGTAAGTTGTTTGTGGATTGCTCCACCACTACCAATATGTTTGTAATGAGAAAGATGGGAACCCAATGTTTTGCCCTTTCTATATGAGAATTGACATTCCTCACCTAAAACAGATCTAAGTTGTTCATTGGCTAGTAGTATATTCCAATGTCTGTTGACAGTGTCTCTAATAACATAGTAGTTTCTACCATATGTAGTGATAAATCTGATGGTTGTTGTTCCGGAGTTACCAGAAGGGATGTTATAATCCAATAATCTGTTCCTTTTCATCTGTGCAGATCGTGTCCATGCACTATTAATATCCGAAAAGTTATATCCCCTACTGGCAAATCTCCGACTTAAATCTAGGCTAGCAATGTCATAATCAGATTGGGTGGAACTCAGGCGTTTCATGCGCATAAATTGTGACACCGGGATGTTTCTGATAGTATGACGTGGGTGCATGCCAGATGCATGCAATAAAGTATTGTATTGGGGTATTTATGAACACTTTAGTGGCCAGAGTGTGATCATGATTCCTGGAGATTGTTACATCCAAAAAGTTAATACTCTGCATATCATAAGTGATAGAAAATTCAATTCCCCAGATGTTGCCATTGAGATGCTCCACAAATTCATGCAAATAACCCACATCCGCACGCCATACCATCCAACAATTATCCAGGTACCTGCGCCAGATGTCCATTTCAACCAGGTATATATTATGAGATATGTCATAAATCATGCACTCCTCAAAAAATGCCATAAAAAGGTCGGCATAAATGGGAGCAAAAGATGCTCCCATAGCCGTACCCTGTAATTGCCAATAACATTGACCTTGAAAATAAAACACATTTTTATTGAGTACATGTTCTGACATGCATATTAATAATGTATTAAATCCTGGTGAGTATAAACCTGCCTTTTCCAACCAATATTGTAGGGCTTTGTAACCCAGCCCAATGTGGTATACTGGTGTACAAGGCTTTGACATCCAGTGAGCACATTAACCAACCCGGCTCCAATTGTGTATCCTCAATGATTTTCAGAAACTGTGTAGTGTCCTGTAGCCTTGCCCTGACCAAACCCCAAACCCAAAAGAGGTTTTAGATATTGTGTTAGGAATGCAGACAAGGGTTCAGTTAAAGATCCAATGCCAGAAACCATGGGTCTTCCCGGAGGTTTAGTTATTGATTTATGAATCTTGGGTAGTAAGTACATAATCTGCTTACGGGGCTCCTTGACCAAAAGTTGTGTAACACATTTTTTGCTGATGATGCCCTCTTCACATGCTAAATACAAAAAAGAGCCAATTTCATGCTTGAAGTTCGGGGTTGGGTCTATGGCCATATTCATATAACATGTTGTGTCCGATAGTTGAGATAGACCCTCTTGAAGATAATCACTCATGTTTTGTACAACCACAGCACCGCCCTTATCTGCTGGTAATACCACTATATTTAGGTTGTTTCGTAATTGTTGAAGGGCTGTGCTCTCCTGTTATTACCACCCCAACCAGGCATTGATTGTTAGACAAACAATCAGGTACTACAGACATGTTTTCTTCTCAGAATAACCATAAATTACGATAAGTCTCACTTAGAACTGACCCAAACATTGGAGTTCATAGGGGCTGTGTTCAGCACTGTGTCTGTGGTAGCTTCTGTTCCTCTTTCAGCAGTACAAATGATAAAGATACAGGTCAGGAAAATAATTTGCAGTACCAGAATTTCAGCCTGGTTGATGCTACTAGTCCTGGTGTCAACATTATCGGTAATAATTGTAGGTCCTTTAACGATATTCTACGTGAGAGTTCTACAGTGGGTACTAGGAATACTGTGGTCACTGCTTTCTCAACCCATGTCAGCGAACATGAGAATAACTCAAGTATGCAAAAATATCTTTGGTGGTGGATGCAGGTGCCGAAGTACTACAAGGCTGTCCTTTCGTCCTCCCTCAGCTCAAAGCTATAGTAACCACAGACTGTTCCCATATTGGGTGGAGGGCATTTCTTGGGGAAACAGTCCAAGGCACTTGATCCCCAGAAGAGGCCAGCTTGTGTATCAGAGTTTTGGAAATGAGAAAGGTGCTTTTGGCGTTGTGGGGATTCCAAGACTTTCGCCCTCTCTGAACAGTTGCACTCCAGACAGACATGTCAGTGGTTTGATGCATCTACAAACAAACGGGAATCAGATGTTCTCTCCAATATTGAGAAACCCTCAGTGTGGCAATGTGCAGTATCCTCTTACCACTTTCTAATTTTCTTTCGGCTGTTCCCGTTGGGGGTCGCCACAGCGGATCATCTGTTTCCATTTCTTCCTGTCCTCTGCATCTTGCTCTGTCACACCAACCACCTGCATGTCCTCTCTCACCACATCCATAAACCTTATCTTAGGCCTTCCTCTTTTCCTGTTACCTGGTAGCTTCATCCTTAGCATCTTTTTCCCAATATACTCAGCATCCCTTTTCATCACATGTCCAAACCAACGTAATCTTGCCTCTCTGGCTTTGTCTCCAAACCTTCCAACCTTTGCTGACCCTCTAATATACTTATTCCTAATTCTGTCCACCCTCGTCACACCCAGTGTAAATCTTAACATGTTTAACTCTGCCACATCCAGCTCTAACACCTGCCTTTTTGTCAATGCCACTGTCTCCTGCCTTTTTGTCAATGCCACTGTCTCCAACCCATATAACATAGCTGATGTTCTTCGTGTTTCACTGTTGCAGTCATTACACTTGGGTTATCCTGCTGGCAGGCTGCCCTCAGTCGGCCTGAATTCCAAAGTCTAGGTCCGGCGTCGGTTGCTGTCGCCTCTTCCGTGACGTCAGTGCGCCAGGGGTATAAATGATGCAGCCGATGCCATTTTTTTCAGTCTTTCTTGCCGCGCGGTGCCTGAAGCATAAGCAGTTCGCAAGTGCCGGTCGGCCAACTTCTGACATTTTTGTGTTCGAATTTCAGATCCGAAGTCTTCATTAAAAGCTAAGTACCCCATTGGGGAAACTTTTTTCTTGCTCCAGACTGATGTCAGAAAAAGTTTAATAATTGTATTTCTTGTGGGAAGCAAATACCTCATAAGGACTTTCATTCTTACTGTATTCCTTGCCTAGGCCCTGACCACGATGTTGCTAGTTGTCGGTTTTGTGCTAGATTTAATCACCGCACTATAAAGCGTCGGTACGATTTTACATTACATTACTTTGGCAGAAGATTTAATTATACGATGTCGGATAGCCATCCGACCACTGGAATTCACAAGAAACGAAAGGAAAAAGAAAAGGACAGGCATCCGAGGTCCAAAACCAATGACGAGGCTTTTTCTAAGCCAGTCGCCGGTTCTCAGTGAGGCATTTTCGCAGCCCCTGATGCCTGCTACTTTAGACCCGCAGGCCACTACCGACTCCCACGTGGAGTCAACTAGGCCGCTGGAAGCTCAAGGTATTGGAGACTATTCCCTCAGATGGGTCCGGAGCCACTGAGCAGGCATCGGCTTCTGATGGTGTTTTCAGACCTACTCAATTATACATTAAAACGACTTCAGCTTCAAAGGCAAAGACTAAAGCACCTTTAAAGACAAAGAAACAAGTACAACAGCCTCATGGAAAGGCCTCCATGCCCAAAAAAACAGATGCTCAAAATGGCCGAAGACTTAATTACTTTGATCAGGGGTTCCCATCCGCCTCCTGATAAAAGGCCTAGGCAAGAGACAGAATATGAATCTTCAGATCAGGTTTCCATTTCTTCTGATTCCTCTTCTGATCAGGAATACTCTCTTCCTCCCTATGAGGATTCTGATGCTGAAGAATCTATCCCTTCAGCCTCTCCTCCTGAGTATTACTCTTTTGGGGAAACCTTGCATACCATGAGGGAGCATTTCCACTGGGAGAACCAAGATTTTTCAGAATCTAAGAAAAGGCTCAGACTTCCTTTTACTACCACAACATAGGTCCCTAGCTATTCCCCCTGTGTTAGACATTGTAGATGATGTATTTTCAGAGTCCAGTCTGACCCCTGACTCCTTACCTCCAGCTCCCGTTAAGCCAGACAGGTACTACAGGGTTCCTGACTCTCTCAAATTCCTTTTCAAAAACCCTGCTGCTGACCGAGAAACTCTCTGTCAGGGTCCCAAAGGGGTCAAGGCTTCCGCTGCAAAAAACCCTACACCCTCAGAAAGGGATTCTATGGCATTGGACAGATGGGGAAAAAAGATTTACACTTCTGCTACCTTGGCTATAAGGGCTTTAAATTGTCAGTTTCATATGCTCAAATATCAGCAGTATATTATGTCACTACTTAAACAGAAAATGTTGATAAATTCTGAATGTGCAGAAAACAAAGAAATGCAGGATTTATTGCATGCAGCTGAACAAGTTGGAAAGCATACTTTGCAATGTGGTTTTGATTCTTTAGAGGCCTCCTGCAGGGCCGCTGTAACAGGTTCTGTCATCAGGAGGCATGCTTGGTTAAAGGAGCAAAATCTGCCTGATCATGTCAAAGCAAAATTATTAGATGCTCCATTACAGCATGATACTTTGTTTGGTGTTAAAGCAGAAGAGGTGTTAAAGAAAATGGAGGACAAAGCTAAGTCTATGCAAACAGTTAAGGATTTCTTACAAGTACAGCCTCCTAGATTTAGCAGACACTGGCCTACCAATAATTGGTCCTTTCCAATGTCAAACAGACCACAAAGGGGCAGATACAGACGCCCAAGATGCAGATCCCAGCCCCAAAGTTTGTACAGGCCTAAACAGTGGGGTGCTTCTACCTCCAACAGTGTAGAAGACAAATCACAGCCATGCAGGAAACAGTCCCAATGACTTCCCCCTGCCTGCACCAAGCACGTATCTTCTGGCAGCACCTTTAGGGGGAAAACTAGCACTTTTTTCTCAAAATTGGCACATAATAACCCAGGACAAATGGGTCCTAGACATAGTGTCACAAGGCTACATGTTTCACTTCCATACCCTACCAAGGACAAACGGTTGGCCAGACCTGCCAAAAAATCAGTGGGCAGAGGCACAAAAGCAAGTCTCATCCCTCATGGACATGAGGGCCATTCAACAAGTACCAGAGCAAGAGCAGGGACAAGGATTTTATTCAAGACTGTTCTTGGTACCAAGAAAGGACAAGACCTGAAGACCAATACTGGACCTATCTATTCTAAACACATTCCTGGATATTCCAAAATTCAAAATGTTGTGACTCTACAGCAACTTCTGCCCATGCTGGGCAAGAAGGCTTAGCTTGTCACTTTAGACCTAAAAGAGGCATACCTGCATGTCCCAGTCAGACAAACATGCAGAAGATACCTCAGATTCAAAGCTGGCTCAATGCACTACCAATTCTCTGCACTGTCCTTTGGCTTATCTACTGCGCCCAGGGTCTTCACAAAGTGCCTGGCACCAGTAATTGCATTCTGCAGACAAATAGGAATACAAATATATCCTTACTTGGACGACTGCCTCATTCAAGCAGAGAACAAGGACATTGTACTACAGCATCTGGCGTTTGTAGAGAGATTTCTAACAGGCCTAGGGTACACAGTCAACGAAAATAAATTAAAACTAGTACCTCTCAAAAGATAATATTCCTGGGTGCAAGCTTAAATAAAACTGCCCAGATGGCTTATCTCACGCCAGACAAAGACAACTGGCTACCTATTTCAACCTGTTGGCAACAAAGGCCCAGTTATCTGCAAAAAAAAAAAAAAAATTCTGCAGGCTTTGGGCTTCATGGCATCCTGCATTCTACTAATTCCATATGCGAGACTGCATATGAGGAAACTTCAATGGCACCTAAAAAGTGTTTGTACTCAACATTGCCACAGCCTGGAAACAATAATTACCCTCATCCCCTGCCTGCAACAGGAGTTTCGATGGTGGGCGAAGGCTTGTCACCGGAACAAGGGACAGCCATTCACTTTACCCCCAGCCAGGCAGACATTAACAATGGATGCATCAGATTATGCCTGGGGGGCCCACATGGCAGGAAGGTGTATTCAAGGCACATGGTCCGCAAACCAAGTGCATCTACATATCAGTCAAAAAGAGATGCTAGCTGTTCAGAATGCCCTGACAGCCTTCAAGGACCTACTTCATCCGGGACCATTACTAATAAAGACAGACAACACCACGGTCATGTGGTATATAAACAAGCAGGGAGGAACTCATTCTTACCCCCTTTGCAGACTAGCCATGACTTTGTGGGACACAGCATTGACTTACCAAGTACATCTGCAGGCACAATTCCTGCCAGGAAAGATAAATACTCTGGCAGACGAACTAAACAGAAACCTCATGGATCCCCATGAGTGGAAATTGGATCCATAAGTCTTCAGCATGATAACAAGGAAATTTTTGTTAAGTTTTTTGTTGTAGAAACTTTACATGTCAATGTTAGAGGGGGAGACCTGAACAATGGAACTGAATCTGTTGAGCAGAAGTGGATACTAAAACTACAAGCTGACAGGTATCCTGGTTTAAACAGCAGAGTTTCGCTTAACCATTTTTAAGAGCTAGACCAATGAAGCATTAGTAGGTTTTAAATAAGTTGACTCGGATGTCGTGTAGTCAAACACTTTTTATTAGGATGTTTGAGTTCTTCACCAAATATGTAAGCATGTTTTTTTATGAATGAGATGGTTATATTTATTCTCGTCTGTCAGTCCAAGCATATCAGTAACTACAAGTTTTATATATATATATATATATATATATATGTGTGTGTGTTTTTTTGTACATTTATATTAATTAATGCCAATTATTTCATCACTCTCAAACTTGATTTGTATTGGATGAAACAGATTTAAATGTTGATTAAATGTTGAGTAACTGCTGACATGCTTTATTTATGGTCTGATGAAGTGGAGCTTTGGTCCGTGAAAGCGCTTACCCCTGTGTATTTTATGTACCCATTAAATATTTTGAACTAAGCCGTGCTTGGAACCTTTGCTGTTTCTTTGACATTTACTACGTTTTCACAGTTGGTTCCTGTGTCGAAAGTGAGGTTTGTTTGCAGTAAAGGAGAGGTACAGTTGTTGATCCTGGGACAAGAAAATGCCTTTCTGCTTAGCCAGAGGGCAGTGCCAATTCCTAAAGAAGTTCTTGCAGGCAAAAGTGGGTCTGTTTCTTCAGAAACTCCTGTCAAAAAGAAACAAAACTAAACGTATATCTTCTCCTGTCTGTTACCCTGGACAGGAGTAATTATTTAGTTTCACAGAAGGTTAATTGTAGGCGTTTGACTCTTGCAGTACAGCTGTTTCTGGTTAAAAAAAAAAGATTATTCATTTTCTGAAGAGATTCAACAGTTTGAACATCAAAATGATTAAATGTCATCTCCTCAGAATTGTGATTCAGATTATGAGGGGAGTTTTGGTTTGGCCAATACTTATAAGGCATCAGTTGTTTCATTGGGAAAACAGTTACGCTTCGGAGTTCCTCAGGAAATGTTATGAATTGCTACAACTGAAATTTTCAGAACCTACTGCTATTCTTCCTGTTCTTGCTGCTTTTGAGGATATTTTTGTCACAGCTTGCAATTTCTTTGAAAGCCATTTTGCAATATAGTGCTTCAGTCTTTAGGGTTTTCATGCATTTGTCCCAGATCAGACCCAGCAGCTATTGCTTTATTGAATCCAGCTGCTGCTAAATATTTGGTTAATTAATCCCCTTCTTCTGACAAGGATAAGAAGGCTTTTGATAAATACTTTCCCAAAATGTGCCTATTTTGTATTTTTAGTGGTGCTTATATTATTTTTGCTTGGTTTCCAAATTCTGTATAAAATGTTTTGGGTCATCAGTGAATTGCTTGTTTTGTAACTTTTCCTTTGTTGTTTGCATAACTTCTGCATGTGCTGATATTTTTAGGTTATCAGCACTATTTGATAAATCTTGGCTTGCAATACTTGTTTGTAGAATTCTCAGCTGTTAAGCTTATATTTTGTATGATTGCCTTTTGTGAGACTAAGGAATATTTTGGCATCTGTTTCATCTTGTGAGGAAAAATCTGTTTAGTGTAATATAGTTTCTTCTGCGTCTCCAGTAACTGCCCATTGTTTGAAATGTGTATATGGTTCTGCTGATGCCATTTCCAGGGCTTGCTACCACTACAACTGTTATGAGAAGGTTTTGTTTGGCTGCATTCTCAAGACCTCCCAAAAAATGTCAAAAATTTTTTTTTGAATTCTCCCTTGGATAGAGAACTATTTTTTAGACCTTCTGCTACAGAAGTCATTAAAAGGTGTGTTGACAGAGAAAGCTGATTCAAGGGATCTCTCGGATTTTTCATCCCTCCTCTTCCAGTTCTGCCAAGAAATTCAGTGCTTCCACCGCAACTTTTATTTAAAAAGCAAACTAAACAGTCCCAGCAAGCTGCTGACAAGCAAATGTTTAAAAAAAAAAAAAAAGTGGTAAGAGAGTTTCCAAAGAGAAAGCAGGACCCCCCCCCCCCCCACCATCACCAACAAAGAACAGTCTAATAAGTCTGAATGACTGTGTGAAGGATTTCCATACCTGATTTGGCAGCATATCTTTTCTGTAGTCCTCCTACATGTTGTTTTGAGCATTAATGTTCTTCATCTTCACTTCCACCTATTTCCTCCTCTTGAGGTGCTATTCATTGAACTGTTGTGCTTTCTCTCCATTCAACTTCCAGGTCTTCAACCTAGTCTTTGGACTGCAAGAAGGTTTTCCACCATCACCCCTCCGCAATAACACACACACACACGCACGCACACACCCTGGCGGTCCTTAAATGCTTTCAGAAAGTTTAAAACTTTGTGGACCTTATCATATGCTTTCTCTAGTTTAAGAATGCCCAGTTGTACTCTTTCCTCATCTCTAGCTGCTTCTCAAGAATCTGTCTCACTGCAAACATCAGACAAATTGTGTTGCATCCTGATCTGAATCTGAACCGCTAGTCTCCCATCTTATTTTCTACTACTTTGCATATTTATCAGTTACCCTCTGCAGAGCTTTTATGCAATGTGACAGGGGATTGCTACCTCTGTACAGCCTACAGGTGTGAATATTCCCTTTTTTCATGAACACTGGCACTAATATGCTTATTCTCCAGTTGTCTGGGATATGCATTTCTCTCCGCACTTCTGTGAGTACCCTCTGGAGCCATTTTTTCCCTATCTTATCCAGTATCTTTGTCATATCTGCTGTGACCTCATCTGTCCCTGCTGCTTTACTCTGACTTCATTTTCCTTAGTGCTGTTCTTACTTCTGTAGTGGGCTCCTCCTTTTCTTTCATTGCAGGCTGTCTCTGGGGCAGTACAGCTTCTGTGAAGTTTTCTTCATTCAGAAGCTGGTGGAAGTACTCCATTCATATGCCTTTGATGTCCTGCAAATTGTTGAGCAGTTTGTTGCTGGCATCCCTTATGAATGGTGTTTGACTATCTCCTTTATCTTTTTGTATTTGTCTTGCAACGTAATATTGTACGTTATGTTTTCCTGTCTCACCTTCATTCTTGATGGTTGGGTTCAGAACTGAGCATCGGTTCCGACTCCGCCTAATACTAAAGCTCGAGAGCTTTCAATGCCTCAAGGCTATACCCTATCCCATGATGCCTGGCAACAGTTCCCCAGATTTCATTTGCCAATTTGCTGGTTCGGGATTGCTTTTCACTGGTTCAGGCTAAGTCTTTGTTGTACTTATCTTTTGACTGAATATTTTTGCTATCTTCTTAGTTTAACAACCTTAAACTACTATAGTTTAGTGTATTGCAGTTTTTTGTTAGTTTAGTGTTCCCCTTTTTGTTTTGTCGCTGGTTGTAGCAAATTAAATGAATATTAAAACAAGCACATTCCATAAACAACAAATTCAACTCTTGTGACATTCAAGGGCAAAGAACTTTGCACATTCAATACTGCGAAGATTTTTAAAAGGTAACTTGGCAGGAAAGACAGGGTAATAAATCCTCAATATTTCATTCATTATAATTTCGAAATTCATTCATTAACTTAGGAGTTTATTGCTGCTGCTAGTTTTTGGTATTTTAGACTCCTTGCTGTCCAGCTGTTAACCTTAAAATATCTGAAGAAAATCTTAAGTCATTTAAATGACTTGGTAAATGGAAAAGAAGTCTACACTTTTGTAAGGGTTGCTTACTATTACCACATTTGTTAAACAAATCACTAAAAACATCCAAAACTTTTAAGAAAGACCTGAAGAAATCAGTGTTTTGGGGTCCCTTCAGACATTGGTACTGGCCCAGCCCCCAAGTACCTAGTGTCCACATGGGGTCTGCCAGCTACTCTCCACCCCCCCACCCCGAACTTGCTTCATGTTTTTGCTAGAGCTGGATGTGGATCCTAAGAGTGTTCTGGTTCTCTGCTCACCTGTGCATCCATCCAGGGGGAATTTTTTTTTTTTTTTTTTAATGATCTACCCACTGACTTAATTTTCCAGATTCTGGTCGAATGCCTCTGATGCCTTATTCTTTGCTATTACAATTCCTTTCTTAGCGAAGCAGTATTCCTTCTTAGCCTCGCCTGTCTTTTCTGTTTCCCACTTTTTCCTGCATTCCTTCTTTCTTGTGATGAATTTCTGGACTTCTGCATTCAGTCACCATCTTTCCTTGGGTACCTTATTCCCACACCTGGCTCTGCTGCATATCTGTTCTGTAGTCCTCATACACATTGTGTTGAGGCACTACTGTTCTTTAACTCCACCTATTTCCTTCTCTTTTTGAGGTGCTAGAGCCTTGAACTGTTGTGCTTTCTCTCCAGTCAACTTCCAGGTCTTCAGCCTGGACTCTGACCTTTAGAACCTTTTCTGAACACTCCTTGCTGCTGATTGTGACAACCAGTGGTTTATGCTGTGGGCAGACTGCCTCACTGGGGATGACTTTGCAGTCACTGATTTTACCTCAGTGCTCTTTTTTTAAACTAGAAGGAAGTCTGCCTGAGTTGCATGTTGGCCAGTCTTGTATGTGATCTTGTGACTCTCTTTTTCTGTACCATGTGTTAGTTGTTATCAAGCCATTCTGTCTGTTCTGAGATGTGCATTCAAGTCACCCATTATTAACACCAATTCATGTTGTCCTGCTTTATCTAGTAGGTCCTGCAACTGCTGTCTGAATGCAGTCTTTTTCCTCACTATCACAGCCTTGCTTTGGGGTATAGGCTGAGGTTCTGAATACTACCATTTCATTAAGATGGAGCCTGTTTACCATGAGTCTATCATTAACCCAGGTTGACATCCCTCACTGCCTTCTGAAGTTTCTCCCTCACTACAATTCCCACACAATTTTTAGTCTGTTCTCCTCCTGAGTAGAAGACTCGGGATCCGAGGCCTATTGACTTTGCTACACTAGCCTTCTGGATACCTAGGATGTCCAGATTCTTCCTTATCGTCATGTCATCTACTTCTAAGCTGTGATCTGTCAGTGAATCTACATTGAGCATAAGAATTCTTAGTTCATGTCTAGCAGGTTGTTTTGTTTTACATCCAGCTTTCACTCAACAGAGTTATCACAGGTAACCCAGGCTGGGCATCTGGACACCAGTTGCCCAGTAGCTTATTTACACAGGGCTTCTGGGCTTTATGGTGGCACACACTGGCCAGTGTGGCACATACACCCCTCCCCAGCTTTAGCATGAATCCATCACATAGGTTGGAATAGGCTGGGTCTTCAACCCACTTATCACCGGCAAATACCCATGCTCATTTGGTGACAGTCAACACGACCAAATCATCTAGAGCCATATTTTACACCATCAAGTGGCTAGTCCTGCCACGACATGTAGTCTGTTATCCGTGTTCTCATGTCATGAGGATGCTCTGCACCACAGTTGATGCCCAATGCAGTTGGTTTGTGCAACTCCTTCTCCTGTAGAACCCACTGTAGAGTCTGTGCTACTGCCCACAACTCCTTTCTTTAGTGAGTTTGAAATGGAGACACACAAACTCCAAACAGGCATTGGCCAGAGGTCAGGATTGAACCTTGTGCATGGGAGATGAAGACTTTACCGATTATGCTAACTGGTCTCTCTTAAAGCCTGTGCTTACTCAGGGAAGTTAAAAGCTATATGTTCTCTTCAGTTAGGGGGAAGGGCTTTATTCTAGGATGTTCCTGGTGCCAAAGAAAGAAAGAAGGTTCTTGAACAGTTATGGATCTTTTCTTTCTGAATCTATTTGTGATGGTACCAAAGTTCAGAATGCTGAATATTCACATTTTGTTACCCCTTATTCCCCATTTGAATTTTGTAGTGACTTTAGATTGAAAAGATGCCAATCATTACATTACCATATTTCCAGAATTTCAGACATTTCTTAAGTTTTTCTCTATTTTGATCATGTTCCCTGTTCTCTGCATTACCCTTTGGACAGACTATTGTGACAAGGGAATCCACAAAGTATCTGGCTCCTGTGATAGCCTGCTACAGTCTGCAAGATATTCACATTTTCCATATTTAGACAACTGGCATACCTTTGCAGATATTTATTCAAAGTGTCAGGAATCTCTGAGTTCTCTCTGACAGGCTGGGATTTCAAGAAAATTTACTGAAGTTTTGTCTGACTCCCTTTTCACAGGATTGTTTCATTTGGTGTTTCCTGGGCATCTCAGTTTTCTTACACTGGAAAGAATACATATTTAGATATAGTCTTGATTTTTTTTCCACTCAAACTAGCACCTTAGCAAAGGAATTTCTCATGATTTTGGCATCTGTGGTACCTCTTGCAAGACTCCAAATGTGAAAAATCCAATGGTATCTGCAATCTCTATGGTCCCAACATGAGTCTGTGTAGTCCCAGCATCAACATTCCCTGACGTTTCAGATTCCAGTTTTGAGAAAAAAAAAGGCGAGAGATTGTGTTGGAGACATTAAATTTCTCAAAATCCAAGCCATCCATTCTCCCTTCCTGCTCCAGCACAGTCTCTCACAAACAGACCCCTCATACTGTACTTGGGGAGCAAGTGTCTGTGGAACAAACAAAAGACCACACACAACAGATGTTAGATGCTATAAATGCTTTCAATTCTCTCAACCATCTGTGGTTGCAGAGACCTCTTCAAGTGTTTCTAACGTTACAGTAATGTGCAACTGAAGCAAACAAGGAGGATCTAGGTCATGTTAAGTTGTCAATCTCGCCTTCATTCTTGCTGGATGGGTTCGGAGCCTATCCTCGGCTCCGACTCGGCCTATTACTAAAGCTCGAGAGTTATTTTTACCGGCTCGAGGCTATCCTATGTCCCATAATGCTAGGCGTCATATACCCACATCTCGTTTGCCGCTTCAGCTAGGAGGTTGCGTTTTTCACTGACTCCAGGTCGTATTTAAAATTTTTATATTTGCAGTTAGCTTTTATAATTTTTTTCTTAGTAGTTTTTCTCCTAGTAGTGTTAATAGTGTACCGACTAGATGTTCATCGTGCATACAGCTGCAGTCATTACAGATGGGTTATCCTGCCGTCAGGCGGGTCCTCGGTCGGCCGAATTCCAAAGTCTAGGTCTGGCGTCGGTTGTCGCTTCTTCCCTGACGTCAGTGCGGCAGGGGTACAAAAGAGGCAGCCGACGCCATTTTCTTCAGTCTTTCTTGCCGCACAGTGCCCGAAGCAGAAGCAGTTCGCAAGTGCCGGTCGGCCAGCTCCTGAGATTTACGAAAGTATTTCAGCCGAAGTCTTCTTGAAAGCTAAGTACCCCGTTGGGGAAACTTTTCTTACCTCAGTCCGATGTCAGACAAAGTTAATAATTGCATTTCTTGTGGGAAGCAAATACCGCATAAGGATTTCCACTCTTTCTGTATACCTTGCTTAGTCCCAGACCACTACGTCTCGGCCTGCCGTTTTTGTGCTAGATTCAACAAGCGCACTACTAAGTGCCGGGCGGAGTTCGCCCTACATTATTTTTGCAAAAAATTTAATTATATCATATCGTCGGATACTCCGACTCCAGTTTTGTGCAAAAGACGCAAAGATAAGGACCGACATCCAAGGTCTGCACCGACTACTGAGACCATGCTTAGGCCTACTACCGGTTCTCAGCGAGGTGCCTACGCAGCCCCTGAGTACCGATGACACTACATTACCGGTGACTACAGTACCCGAGGTCGCAGGCTCCTCGGTCCCCATTCCTACTGCAGATACTGACGCCACTATTGGCGGGGAAACTCAGAATTTAGACAGGCCTGCCATTTCTCAAGGTGTCTTCAGGCCTTCCTCCTTCTCTATTAAAGGTTTCACTAAATCTAAAGCAGCCATGAAAACCAAAAAACAGGGTCCTCAGACCTCCTCTCAAGGCCCCATGCCTAAAAAGCAGATGCTTAAAATGGCTGAGGATTTGATTACTCTTATCAGGGGTTCTCAACCCCCCTCTGACAAAAGACCCAGATTAGAGGAAGACTACCCTTCCTCAGATCAAGCTTCTATTACCTCAGAACACTCTGAGGACCAGGATTACGCCTATTCACCTTTCGAAGACTCTGATGCTGAGGAGTCTATTCCCTCGGTCTCCCCCCCTGAGGACTACTCTTTTGGGGAAACCCTGCATACATTGAGGGAACACTTTCACTGGGAAGGCCAAGATTACTCAGATTTCAAGAAAAGGCTCAGGGAATTTCTTCTGCTCCCCCAGCATAGGCCCCGGTTTTAGATATATTGGATGATGTGTACACAGAAGCCAGCCTTAATCCAGATTATTTACCTCCAGCTCCTGTTAAACCAGACAGGTATTACCGGGTTCCTGATGCTCACCAGTTCCTATATAAAAGCCATACTGCTGACCCAAAAACTATTTCACAGGGTCCCAAGGGAATTAAGGCCTCTACTGCTAAAAACCCATTACCTTCAGAGAGAGATTCCAGAGCTTTAGAAAGGTGGGGGAAAAAGGTGTATACCTCGGCCACTTTAACCATGAGGGCATTAAACTGTCAATTCCATATGTTAAAGTATCAACAGTTTTTGTTATCTCAGTTGAAAAGCAAAATGACACAACCAGAACAACCAGACTTAAAAGAGTTGCAGGATTTGTTGCATGGTGCAGAGCAAGTGGGTAAACATACCTTGCAGTGTGGTTTTGATGCTTTAGAGGCCTCATGTAGAGCTGCTGTTACGGGGTCTATTATACGTAGGCATGCTTGGCTCAAAGAGCAAACCTTACCAGATCATGTCAAAGCTAAATTATTAGATGCACCTCTTCAAAAAGATGTATTGTTTGGTGTTAAAGCTGAGGAGGTACTAAAGAAAATGGAGGAAAAAAGCGAAATCAATGCAAACAGTGAAAGATTTCCTGCAGGTGCAACCTCCACGTTTTAGCAGAAACTGGCCTTCAAAAAATTGGTCCTTTCCAGCCACGGACAGACCTCAAAGGGACAGATACAGACGCCCAAGGGGTAGAGGGCAACCTCAAGGATCTTTCAGAGCCAGACAGTGGCAAGCACCAACCCCAAGAGGTGGAGAAGATAGAATCACAGTCATTTAGAAAACAGACACAATGACTTCCCCCTACACCTGCCAAGCAAAGCTTTAATGGCAGCACCTTTGGGCGGAAAACTGGCATTATTCTCAAAAAATTGGCATATTGTTACAAAAGACAAATGGATTCTGGACATTATAGACAGAGGCTACAGGTTCCACTTTCACACCCTTCCAAAAATGAGAGGCATGCCAAATCTGCCACCAAATCAAAGGGCAGAGGCACAAAAACAAATTTCCGCTCTCATGGACATGAAAGCAATTCAAGAGGTACCTGCAAAAGAACAAGGTCAAGGGTTTTATTCCAGACTATTCCTGGTACCAAGGAAAGACAAAGATTGGAGACCTATCTTAGACCTATCCATCCTAAACACATCTACAGGTGCCAAAATTCAAGATGCTCACATGACAGCAGCTTCTTTCCATGCTGGGCAAGGAGTCTTGGCTGGTAACATTGGACCTCAAGGAGGCATACCTGCATGTCCCTATCAGACAAGATTGCAGAAGATACCTCAGATTTCTTGCAGGTTCAACCCATTACCAATTCTCTGCATTGCCCTTTGGCTTATCTACTGCGCCCAGAGTGTTTACGAAATGCATGGCATCAGTAATCGCCTTCTGCAGACTACAAGGAATACAAATCTACCCATACCTGGACGACTGCCTGATCCAAGTGGACAGCAAGGACATACTATTACAGCACCTGGCATTTGTAATAAAACTGTTGAACTTCCTGGGATACACAGTCAACAAAAAGAAATCAAAACTAATACCCTCTCAACAAATAATTTTCCTGGGTGCCAGCTTGAATACAACCACCTAGATGGCCTACCTCACGCCAGACAAACAAGGACAACTGTCTCAATACTTCAGCAAAATGGCAACTTTCACCAGGCTAACTGCAAAGAAAGTCCTGCAGGCTCTGGGATTCGTGGCATCTTGCATCCTACTAATCCCATGTGCAAAGCTGCATATGAGGAAACTTCAATGGTACCTAAAAAACTTATGGTCTCAACACAGCCACAGCTTGGAAAGAATTATACCACTCATTCCATGCCTTCAAATGGAATTTTTGTGTTGGGCTCAAGCATGTCAAACACAGGTCTCCCTTTCTGTGTACCTCAAGCAACTCAAATCATCACAACAGACGCCTCAGACTACGCCTGGGGAGCACACATGACAGATCAGTGCATTCAGGGAAAATGGTCCCAAAAAGAGAAGCACCTACACATCAACCAAAAGGAAATGCTAGCCGTGCAAAATGCTATTATGACCTTCAAAGACCTACTGCATCCAGGCCAGCTATTGATAAGGACAGACAACACCACAGTGATGTGGTACATAAACAAACAGGGGGAAACTTATTCATGCCCCCTGTGCAGGCAAGCCATGACCCTATGGAACACAGCACTGGAATTGCAAATTCAACTACAGGCACAATTCCTGCCAGGGAAGGAAAACACACTGGCAGACAACCTAAGCAGAAATATGACAGATCCACACGAATGGAAGTTGCATCCTCATGTTTTCACAAAGATAACTCAGGCATGGGGACAGCCAGACACAGATCTCTTTGCTACCCACAGAAATTACCAGTTGAAAAAATTTTGTTCAAGGACCTATCATCCACAGGCCTGGAAAGTGGACGCACTCTTTCAATTGGGCAACATTGACAGTTTATGCCTTCCCGCCTCTTCCTCTGCTGCCCAAAGTTCTAGTAAAAGCCAGAGCAGAGAGGCCGCAAATGATTCTCATTGCTCCAGACTGGCCAAGACAACACTGGTATCCGCTCCTGAAGAGCCTGACACATTCCCCACCATGGATCCTACCTCTAGTCCCTCTTCTGTTGTCCCAGCACAACTACAAAACCCTTCACAGCCAGCTCAAAACCCTAAATCTAGCTGCATGGAGAATTCCTTGATTTCCCAACAGACTCTCCTCTCCAAGGAGGTGCAGGATGTCATCTTGGAGGCCAGAAGACCTTCTACTAGAAAAGCCTACTCCGCCAAATGGAAACGATTTTGTGCCTGGAATCAAGAAAAGGGCCAGAATCCTTGGGTAATAAATATACCTCAAATTTTACAATACCTAGCTGAGATGTTAAACAGTGGACTTTCCTTCTCCTCCATCAAGATCCACGCTTCAGCCATTTCTGCACAATACAACACAGATCCTCCTTTATTCTCACATCCTCTCTTAAGGCAGTTCCTCAGAGGGGCAAAAAATATAAAACCCCCAAGGAAACCACCAGTCCCTGCTTGGGACCTCGACTTCGTATTGGAAAAGCTGACCCTTCCTCCCTTTGAGCCAGCTTCTTCAACAGAACTACAATACTTGTCATGGAAAACAGCCTTTCTTCTGGCTACTACCTCAGCACGCAGGGTTTCGGAGCTACAGGCCCTCATGGCTGTGCAACCATTCATCATTTTCCATCAGGACAGAGTTTCCTTAAGAACCAACCCTACCTTTATGCCAAAGGTAGTATCCAGTGTAGCTTTGAATCAGAATATCCACTTACCTACCTTTTATTCAAATCCACAAAACAAAGGGGAAAGACTACTACATTCCTTGAACATTCACAGACAACTTCGTTATTATTTGGACAGGACAAAGCCATTCAGGAAATCCGAGCAACTCTTTGCGTCCTATGCTACAGGTGCTCAAGGAAATGCTATTTCCAAACAGACAATTTCAAAATGGATAGCCCACTGCATACGCTTTTGTTACTCATTTCATGGAAAAACTGTACCTACATGCATCAGATCCCACTCCACCAGGGCCACAGCTGCCTCTGCAGCTTTCCTCAGGGGGGTCCCTACCAAGGACATTTTGGAAGCAGCCACTTGGAGTTCAGTGCACACTTTCTCTAAGCACTATCACCTTCCACTATACTCTAAATCTAGAGCGGGTTTTGCCACAGCAGTCTTGCAGGGCATCTTCGCTCCTCCTAGTTCCACTTAGTGCCTACCACCCTTACTTAGCTTTGGGATTCTTCCCATCTGTAATGACTGCAGCTGTATGCACGATGAACATAGTACAGTTTTGTACCTACCATAAATGTAGATGTTCGAGTGCTCATACAGCTGCAGTCCAGGTTACCCCCCCTCTGTCCCCTCTTAGGACAGGCCTTATGACAAACACCTTATACAACATATTTGGGGTATTCTCTTATGGTATATTTGCTTGCAACTACTGTTTTTTGATTATTCTATATTGCATGTTTGCATAACTTTGTTTTGCCTTCCTTCTGGGGGTACCTGACATCTGGGGCAAGAAAAACTGAAGGAAATGGCATCGGCTGCCTCTTTTGTACCCCTGCCGCACTGACGTCAAGGGAAGAAGCGACGACAACCGATGCCGGGCCTAGACTTTGGAATTTGGCTGACCGAGGACCCGCCTGATGGCAGGATAACCCATCTGTAATGACTGCAGCTGTATGAGCACTCAAACATCTACATTTATGGTAGGTACAAAACTGTACTTTTTCCCCTCCTTTTCCTGGTAATTTCTTCTCTCTTTCCACCCTTAAGGTGGATAGGGCCTTCGGTCCTTTTCTTTAGTTGGTAGTTGGGGGATTCCCTTTGAGTGTGTGTGTAGATTCTTGTTCCCTTCCCTGTAGTGAAGTTTAAAGTAGTTGTTGTGTGGGTCTTTTCAAGTTTTTGCATGTGTTTGTGTTTTGTGTGCTTGACTAGACTTTCTGTCCCAGTCCTGTGGTGGTATGTCCAAGGATACCAAGGTCTCAGGATTTAAGAAGTGTGACTCGTGCTGTCAGAAGATGTCTCTGACAGACGGTCACACTTCTTGTGTATATTGCTTGGGCCGTCTGCACCTGCAGGACTCTTGTTCTGTCTGCCACGCCTTCAGTCCAAGAGTCCTGCAGGAACGCAGAAACAAGCTCATCCTTAGGTGCTTGCTAAAGCCTGAAGGATGTTCTTCATTCCACATTGCTGCAGTCCTAACTATTGGGGTAGTCCGCTGTCCAGTCGGCCCGAAAACCAAAGTATATGGCTGACGTCGGTCAGGGCGCATTAGACTGACGTCAGTACGTCAGGGTACTAATGCGCATGACCGACGTCATATCCTCAGTCTTTTTTGCCGCATGGTCCGATGCAGAAGCAATTTTGCGAGTGCAGGTTGGCGTTCTGAAAGTTTCTGAAGTCAGAGTTTCAGACCGAATCAAAGTTGGCTAAGTACCCCGTTGGGGAATATTTTGGTTTTTTCTTGCCTCAGTATTTAACCGGATGTCAGAAAAAGTGAATAACTGTATTTCTTGTGGGAAACAGATACCTCATAGGGATTACCATACTTTGTGTATACCTTGTTTAGGGCCTGAGCACGACGTTGTTGGATGCCGCTCTTGTGCTAGATTTAACAAACGCACTATTAAGAGAAGGTTAGACTGTGCCAGGTTAGTGTTTGGGAAGCGTTGTAATTATAAAATGCCGTCGGATGCTCCGGCCGGCTTCGCTAAACGCAAAGATAAAGCAGCAAAGCCTAGGGTGGAGGAACCGACAGTCCCAGACATCGGTTCTTTGGAAGGCTCAGTGGAGCCGGAGGTTTTGCCAGGTGTCTCTTTGGAGTCTCGGGAAGAGACTTTACTGTTACAGGATGTATCCTCTCAGGAAGTAGGCCAGGCTGAGGGGCTTCTCAGGTGGCTGTTCTTCCCTCTCTTCCTAAGGGGTTAGAGCCTCTCCTTCAGTTTCCAAGGCTTCCTTGAGGGCAGGCCAAGTTTAGCTTCTGTGGGGTTTCTCCTAGTACTTCAGGATCTTTGCCTAAGAAACATATGCTTAAAATGGCAGAGGATTTGATTACTATGATTAGGGTTCTATGCCCTCCTGATAAGAGGCCTAGGGTGGAACCTGAGTTTGAGAGTTTTGAGCAATGCTCGAGGCTTGAGTCTTCGGCTGAAGACTTGCAGGAGTACCCTCCTTATTCTGATTCTGATGTGGATGATTCTACTCCTTCTGCTTCTCCTCCTGAGGATTTTTCTTTTCAGAGACTCTGCATTCCATGAGGGAGCATTTTAAATGGGAAGGTCAAGATTTCTCTGATTCCAGGAAAAGGCTTAGGGAATTCTTGTTTTACCCCAGCATAGGCCTTTAGCTATACCTCCTGTTTTGAATGTGGTGGAAGATGTGTTTGCAGAGGCTTCCCTGAATCCTGATTCTTTGCCTCCTGCCCCAGTTAAACCGGATAGGTATTATAGGGTGCCTGAAGCTCATAAGTATCTTTTTAAGAGTCCTAGGGCAGACCCAGAAACTGTCTCTCAGGGGCCTAAAGGTGTAAAGGCCTCAGTTGTTAAAAATCCTGTCCCTCCTGATAAAGAGGCAAGGGCTTTGGATAGATGGGGAAAGAAAGTGTATACTTCTTCCACTTTAGCCATGAGGGCGTTGAATTGTCAGTTTCACATGTTAAAATATCAGAATTATCTTCTTTCACAGTTGAAATCTAAGGTGGATGCTCTGGCTGAAGGTATTGAGTGTAAAGAGTTGCAGGATTTAGTTCATGTGTCTGAACAAGTAGGTAAACATTCTTTGCAGTGTGGTTTTGATGCTGTGCAGGCCTCCTCCAGGGTGGCTGCCACTGGTTCTGTTCTTCGTAGGCACGCCTGGCTGAGAGATCAGAATTTAGCTGAGCATGTTAAGACAAGGATTTTGGATGCTCCTTTACAGTCTGATGTGTTGTTTGGTTAGCCTGTGGAAGCAGTTTTGAAGAAAATGGAGGACAAGGCTAAGTCTATGCAAACTGTTAAAGATTTTTACAGGTACAGCCTCCAAGTTTAGTAGAAATTGGCCTACTAAGGGATGGACTTATCCTGCTTATGATTCCCAGTCTAGGGGTAGGTCTAGGCGTGGTAGGGGCAGAGCTCAGGGTTCTTTTAGGCCTAGGACAGGAGTTCCCTGCTCAGACTTCTGGTGAGGGCAGGGGTCAGTCCTTTCGTAAGCAGACCCAATGACCTACCTTTTCAGCTGCCAGTACATTCTCGCCTGGCAGCACCTTTAGGAGGAAGGCTGTCTCTTTTCAAAGAAAATTGGGATTTAATTACCCAAGACAGATGGGTTCTGGATATTATTCACCACGGTTACAGGTTTTATTTCCATACCTTGCCTCCTTTCAAAGGCATGCCAGACATTCCTCCTCTTCAAAGGACAGAGGCTCACAAGCAAATTTCTCTGTTGCTCCAAATAGGGGCCGTTCAGTCAGTTCCTGTGCAGGAAAGGGGTCTAGGATTTTATTCTCGCCTGTTCCTAGTACCAAAGAAGGGGATCACGTGGAGACCAATTCTGGATTTATCTATCCTCAACACTTATCTGGACATTCCCAAGTTCAAAATGTTGACGTTACAACAGCTTTTACCTCTGCTGGGCAAAGATCACTGGATGGTAACTTTAGATCTCAAGGAAGCTTACCTTCATGTGCCAATCAGACTAAGTTGCAGGAAGTATCTGCGTTTTCGAGCTGGACATTCTCATTATCAGTTCTCTGCATTGCCCTTTGGCTTATCTACTGCGCCCAGAGTATTCACAAAGGTTCTGGCTCCAGTGATAGCTTACTTCAGGCTAAAAGGTATCCAAATCTATCCTTACTTGGACGACTGCCTGATTCTGGCTCAAGAAAAAGAAGATCTTCTACAGCACCTGGAATTTGTCATAGCAGTGCTAAGATGCCTAGGGTATTCTGTGAACGAAATAAAGTCCAGTCTAGTACCCTCTCAAGACATGTGCTTTCTGGGTGTGAGACTGAATACAGCAGCCCAGATGGCCTTTATAACCCCGGACAAACAAAAGAATCTTTCCAGTTACTTCCATCATCTATCTCTTCAGTCCGGGCTGACTGCAAGGACAGTCCTTCAAGCCTTAGGGTTCATGGCATCTTGTATTCTGGTGCTTCCCAATGCCAAACTGCATATGAGGAAGCTACACTGGTATCTCAAAAATCTGTGGACACAGCACTGCCAGGATTTGGACACTGTCATTCAAATAATACCTTGCATTCAAAAGGAATTTTTGTGGTGGGCTCAGGAATGTCACCTAAACAAGGGACTCTCTGTGACCCGGCCAGAGGCAAGTCAGATTCTAACGACAGATGCCTCAGATGTTGCTTGGGAGCTCATCTAAATGGAAAGTGGATACAAGACAAGTGGCCTGCCAGACTACAGCATCTACATATCAACATGAAAGAGATGTTAGCAGTTCAGTTTGCATTAATGGCTTTCAAGGAGTTACTTCTTCCAGGGCAGGTGTTGATTCTAACAGACAACACAACTGTCATGTGGTACATCAACAAACAAGGGGAACACATTCTTACCCATTGTGCAGACAAGCAATGATTTTATGGGAGACTGCGCTCAGTCTGCAACTAACTCTTCAGGCAAGGTTTCTGCCGAGCACAGAACTCCTTAGCAGATGTATTAAGCAGACAAATCATGGATCCCCACGAGTGGAAACTGGATCTTCATGTATTTCAAAATTGACAGTGTCATGGGGAACTCCAGACATAGATCTGTTCGCTTCTCCACTAAACCACCAGCTGCCAAAGTTTTGCACGAAAGGATTTCATCACACAGCTTGGAAAGTGGATGCTCTTTCTTTCAGTTGGAAAAATCTTCATGTGTATGCCTTTCCACCTCTGCCTCTTCTTCCAAAGGTGCTTCTAAAGGTCAGACAAGACAAGCCAAGGATGATTTTAATAGCTCCAGATTGGCCTCGGCAGCACTGGTACCCATTACTAAGGAGTCTGGTAAGGAAGCCTCCATGGCCTTTACCCTTGATTCCACACCTGTTGTCTCAGAGGGACGGTCATCTGCTCAATGTCAAGCTTCACTCTCTACATCTAACAGCCTGGCATATTCTGTTTTGAAAGACAGCAGGTCTCAGCTTCCTCAACAAGTTTTAAATGTGATTATGGAAGCCAGAAGACCTAGTACAAGGAAAGTGTACGCAGAAAAATGGAAGAGATTTTGTTTTGGAGTACAGCAAACAATTTGGAGATTACTGAGCCTAATTTGAGTGTGGCTCTTCAATATCTTACTGAGTTACTGGACAAAGGTTTGTCTTTCTCTTCCATTAAGATTCATGCTGCAGCTATTTCAGCTCACTATGATTGTGACCCACCATTGTTTTCGCATCCTTTGTTCAAGCAATTTCTTAGAGGGCAAAGAATATAAGACCCCACGTAGAGCTCCTACTCCTGCTTGGGATCTCAATTTTGTGTTGGAGAAACTTACTCTACAACCTTTTGAGCCTGCGGCTACTGCTGAATTGAAATACTTGTCATGGAAGACTGCTTTTTTGTTGGCCATTACTTCTGCAAGAAGGGTTTCTGAGTTGCAGGCCCTTATGGCAGTGGAGCCTTTTGATTTTTCATAAGGATAGGGTATCTTTACGCACTAATCCTTCCTTTATGCCTAAGGTGGTTTCTAGTGTGGCTTTAAACCAAACTATTCATTTGCCTACCTTTTATGCAGATCCCCAAAATAAAGGGGAAAAGATTTTGCACACTTTGGATGTACACAGGCTATTGCGTTATTATTTGAGCAGGACTAAGGATTTTAGGCAGTCTCAGCAGTTGTTTGTTTCTTTTGCTTTGACTTCAAAGGGCAAGCCTGTGTCAAAACAAACTATTTCTAGGTGGATTGGGTGTTGCATTACATTTTGTTATTCCCATCATGGCAAGGAGATTCCAGCTGGGATTAGGCCTCATTCCACTAGGGCTACTGCCACTTCCACAGCATTTCTAAGGGGGGTGGCAACTAAGGATATTTTGGAGGCAGCTACTTGGAGTTCAGTGCATACTTTCGCTAAGCATTATCACCTTCCTCTCTACTCTAAGTCTAGGGCTGGTTTTGCCACAGCTATTTTGCAAGGCATGTTGTCAGTTCCTGCTTCCTTATGATTTGCCAGCCTCCCTTACCTCTGCTTTGGGATTCTACCCAATAGTTAGGACTGCAGCAATGTGGAATGAAGAACATAGTACAGTTTTGTACCTACCATAAATGTAGATGTTCGAGGATCCACATTGCTGCAGTCCAGTTTACCCTCCCTCCTTCTCCTCTGTGTTTAGGGGTGGTTGTGTAGGTGAGGTTATATTCTGCTAATTGTGTATATATTGTATATATATATTTTTTGGTGCAGGTATTTTGGGAGTTTTTGGTTTTTGGCCTTATCTTTTCAGGGTCTTCTGACATCTGGGGCAAGAAAAGACTGAGGATATGACGTCGGTCATGCGCATTAGTACCCTGACGTACTGACGTCAGTCTAATGCGCCCTGACCGACGTCAGCCATATACTTTGGTATTCGGGCCGACTGGACAGCGGACTACCCCAATAGTTAGGACTGCAGCAATGTGGATCCTCGAACATCTACATTTATGGTAGGTACAAAACTGTACTTTCTCCGACGAAGCCTCCGTCCGGTAGACCTTCTAAGCCCGCCAAACTGTCGGCTCCATGTCCGGAGCCAGCGCCGAGCGGACCTCCTTCTATCTCGTTGGTTCTGGCCGGAACCGATGCATCAAGGCCTCAATCATCTCCGACTTTAGTGTCAGAGCCATCTCCAAGCCAAAAACGTTCCCGATCTCCTTCCTTGGAGTCAGTGCGTTCGGCTCCGAAGTCCCCTTTATTATCAGAGCGGAGCCATAGGTCTCACTCCTCTCGGTCTTCCAGGCTGTTGGATCACAACCTCAAGAGGGTAGTCAGTAGGCTCTTAAAGTCGCAGGCGCTAGCCCAGATGTTGCATAGCCCTTCTCATCAGACAGTGGCTACCCCCAATGCCTGCTCCAATTCCTCCTTCGACTCTTCCTTTGAGCTCAGAGCCAGAGGTCGTCGTGGTTAGCACCGTTGGGACGTCGGAACCAATACCACTCTTATCGGCTCCTTCGTCTGCTCCGTTCCCGTCCCTGGTTCCGTCCTTGGAGGAATCCGGGCGCTGAGACTCCCTCGTCGGCTCCAAGGGGGCGAGTGGCATCGGACCCTTGTCTGACCCCGTTCTCCCTCTCTGAGCCTCAGCGCAGGTGAGTTTGGCCCCATCTGCCTCGGAGCCGTCCCTCTCAGTGCCAGGGGGAGCCCTTATCTCTTCGGAGTTGGGTCCCTCTTCCCTGCCTGATAGGGGCGCCTTTGTGGTCATGAGGAGCGTGCTGGCTCCTATACTGGCGCCACAGTCGACCCAGTCGGCCCCTCCCCCTATGGTGCCTACCCTCCCGACCCCAAGCGTGGAGAACCAACGTTCCAGGTAGCCCCATTGGGCGTATCCTCCTCTTCCGAGGCCTCCCCGGATCCTGCAGGGGAGCGCCCTCGAAAGAGAACATGCAAGAGGAAGCATGTAGACTCCCCTGAGTCAGTCACATCAGACACCGACCTGGATGAGTCGGAAGGGTCCCTAAGGTCCCCCTCTGAGGATGTCTCCTTTTCTGACATCCTGGAGATTCTCAAGCAGAGGGGGAACTAGTCTGCCCTCAATCCTTCCAAGGACGAGTCGGTGTACCTAGATGCGTTTGTTTCTCGCCCTTCCACCTCCTGGGTGTCTCCGCCTTTCGACCCACTCATGGATGTGGTGGCTCGAAAGGCGTGGACGAGTCTGGATACTATGGAACCAACTCCCCGGAGGCCTACAAAATTTATTACAGCCCCTTTTGACAGGCAGTTTCTAACTAAGGGTGTCCCTGTTGATGCCATGGGGGTGGCGGCGGCCACTAAGAAGGAGTTGGCTGACCCTTCAGTACCTGTCCATCCTCCTAATAAGGAATCTAGGACTATGGACAGGTATGGTAAGCGGATGTTTTCTTCAGCGACCTTTGCCATGCAGTCGCTGAATTATTTGTGCCATTTCACCCGTCTTCAAAGAGACCTTCTCAAAGAACTGGGTGATACCTTACAGGACCCATCAGCTGCGGGGTCTCAGGAAAAGATCAACTCCCAGCTGGCGACCCTGAACTCGATTGTCAACTCCTCCATGCGGCTCATTTCCTATGCAGCCGATGGGGCGAGTAGGGCTGCAGGCATGGGCGTTGCTCTAAGGAGACACGCCTGGATGCGGCTTTGTAACTTTGCTGACCCCTTCAAGGCGTCCTTCACTAACACCCCCTTTGATGGTTCTACCTTGTTTGGACCTCAAGTGAAGGATACATTGACCAGGTGCGAGCAGGAAGGCAAGACTCGCTCTGCCGTGGGAGTCCGTTTTTCCACTCCTTCTAGACCATATCCTAAGGGTCAGAAGAGTGGCAAAATGTGGTTCCGCAAACCTCAGGGAGTACTGCCTGACGCATGTGGTGAGCTTCCCTACAGGGGCAGAGGAGGGAACAATAATAGACGCTGCCCAAGGGGCAGGGGGGGTCCGCAGAATCAGGGTAGCAGAGAATCTTTCTCTGACAAACCCTTCCAACACCCCTGAGGAGTTGCCCGACTGTCCACCTTCGGAGGCAGTCGGGGGAAGACTATCACTGTACCCAGAAGCCTGGCATTACCTCACGCAAGACAAATGGGTACGGTCGATCATATCCGAGGGTTACAGAATTCCCTTTATTCACTCCCCACAACAGCCAAAAGGGCCCCTTCCAGACGTTCCACCCGGTCTGGGGGATCAATTAGCACTAGAAATTTCAAAGCTGCTAAGAAAAAGAGCTATCCAGCCAGTCCCAGCAGACCAGCAAGGATCCGGAATTTACTCCCAAGTTCTTTTTGGTACCAAAAAAGACTGGGGACTGGAGACCTATTTTGGATCTCAGCAGGCTGAACAAGTCTGTTCAAAGAACGAAGTTCCGGATGGTCACGCTACAGTCCATTCTACCCTTTCCTGGGTCAGGACAATTGGATGTGCTCTGTAGACCTTCAGAATGCGTACTACCATATCAAAATGAACAGGCGCTCCAGAAAGTTTCTCCGCTTCCGGCTGGGAGCCAGTCACTACCAATTCAGAGCCCTGCCCTTTGGCCTCACCACAGCCCCAAATGCATGGCAGTGGCTGCGGCTCACCTGAGACTAAAAGGATTCTAGGTGTTTCCATACTTAGAAGACTGGCTCCTTACTGCCACCACCAAGCGTCAGCTACTTCATAGGCGCCGTTTTAAACACTGTGGAACTGTCAGCAAAACTGCCTGTACAAAGGATTTCAGACATTCGAGGTCATGTTCAAATCCTACTACAAGAGAGCAGAGTCCAGGCCAGATTCGTACTAAAAACCCTAGGTCTCATGGCAGCAGCTATCACATTACTCCCCCTAGCTCGCTTTCACATGCGGATCCTGCAATGGATGCTGTTTTCCCAGTGGTCCTTTCAACAGCTTCCAATGTCACACAGCATTCTAATCACTCAGTCATGCAAAAGACACCTTTCATGGTGGATGGTGTCTCCCCTCAGGTTCTTCAGGGCAGACCCTTTGTCCTTCCTCCTCCTGTGGCTACTGTGACAACGGATGCCTCCCTGATCAAGTGGGGGGGGGGGGCATTTTCAGGGCAGGACAGTCCAGGGCACATGGCAGCCTTTCGAAAGCCACCTGCACATAAATGTCTTGGAAATGAGAGCGGTGCTTTTAGCGTTGCAGGCCCTTCAAGACTCTCTACCCACCGGGACTATTGCAATTCAGACAGACAATATGTCTGTAGTGTGGTACATCAAGAAGCAGGGCGGAACCAGGTCCCTACCCCCTCTGTCGAGAAGCAGTCAGACTGTGGCAGTGGGCGATCTCTTCTCAAAGGTTTCTGGTAGCAACGCATATCCCCGGGAAGTCCAACGTCATAGCGGACAGGCTGAGCAGAGCCATTCTCATGCCCCACGAGTGGTCTCTCAACCAGCTAGTAGCGGAAAGAATTTTCAGAAGGTGGGATCAGCCTTGTTGCGACCTTTTTGCAACCCCTCAAAACAGCAAGTGCCTAGACTTCTTCACCCTCTTCCCTTTCCCAGGTCTTCCCCCCAGAGATGCTCTAGTCCACGATTGGCCCCGGGGTCTTCTGTACGCTTTTCCCCCGTTTCCCTTAATTACTCAGTTAATCCAGGAAGCAACTGCTTTGAGATCCAGAATGATCCTTATTGCCCCTTACTGGCCTCGACAAGTTTGGTTTCCGTTCCTGCAACGTCATCTACTGGAACAGCCCTGGCATCTGGACGCAGTGCCAGATCTTCTGACCCATCAATCGGGCGGGCTGCGTCAATCCCTAAGTTTGGTTTCCGTTCCTGCAACGTCATCTACTGGAACAGCCCTGGCATCTGGACCCAGGTGCCAGATCTTCTGACCCATCAATCGGGCGGGCTGCATCAATCCCTTCAATCTCTCAACCTCACAGCTTGATTGCTCCACTTCCAACCCTAGCCAGGCTTCCCTTAATCTCTCATTCAGTTTGCAACATCATTCTCGCTTCTCACAAATCTACTACCAAAAAAACTTATGCAAGCAAATAGAAGCGTTTCTCTGTTTGGGCAGGGGAAAAACAAGTGGACCCCTTTACGGCTCCTGTCCAAACAGTTTTAGAGTTTTTGGCAGAACTTTTTCAAATGGGTTCTTCTTCAGCCACCATCAGAGTTCAGCTGGCAGCTATTGCAAATTTCCATGTTGGCTTGTCGGAGACTAGCATTATGTCCCACAAGCTCTGCAAAGCCTTTCTAAAAGGAACTTTCTTACTTAGGCCTCTGGTAAAAGATCCTCCCCCTCCGTGGGACCTAAATTTGGTGCGGTCATCTTTAATTCTCCCTCCTTTTGAGCCAGCAGCTTCCTGTTCTTTAAAGCTGCTCTCGTGGAAAACTCTCTTCTTAATAGCTATCACTTCAGCAAGAAGGGTATCGGAACTTCAAGCCCTTTGTGTTCACCCTCCTTACCTTGTTTTTCACAAAGATAGAAGTGTCACTTAGGACTAATCCATCCTTTTTACCCAAAGTACTCTCTGAAAAAATATCTGAATCAGACCATCGATCTGCCTGTCTTCTTCCCAAATTATACCAATAGGGCTGAACGAAAGTTACATTGTTTAGATGTTCACTGTCAATTATGCTTCTACCTGGATAGAGCTAAGCAGACGAGGAAATCAGACCAGCTCTTCCTCTGTTACGCGGAAGGGAAGCAAGGCCTGCCTGCAAAGTAACCTTGTCCAGGTGGATGTCCTTCAAGGATGCATCTGCAGTCACAACAAATGGGTTGTCCTGTCGTCAGGCAGCCCTTCGGTCGGCCGGATTCCAAAGTCTGGGTCTGGCCTCGGCTGGTGTCGCACTTCACCCGACGTCATCTCTGTTGGTCTTCGGGTATAAAGGCATCAGCCGACGCCATTTTCCTCAGTCTTTCTTGCCGCGTGGCCAAGCAGAAGCTGTTCGCAAGTGCCGGTCGGTCAGATCCAGAGATTACTACTACCGAATACTACTTCGAAGACTTCTAAAAAGCTAAGTACCCCGTTGGGGGCTCTTTCTTGCCTCAGCCGATGTCAGAAAAAGTAAATAACTGTTTAACTTGTGGGAAACAAATACCTCATAAAGATTTCACTGCTTACCTTGTTTAGGCCCAGACCACGACGTAGCAGCCTGTTTAGCCTGTGCTTCCTTCAACCGACGAACGCTTAGGCGTCGGTCGGAGTTTGCTGAACAGATGTTCTTCGTCTTCCCTTGCTGCAGTCCTGACTATTGGGTATAGTCCGCGTCCCAGTCGGCCCGAATACCAGAGTATAAGGCTGACGTCGGTCATGGCGCCTTAGACTGACGTCAGTACGTCAGGGTACTAATGCGCATGACCGACGTCATTTCCTCAGTCTTTTTTGCCGCATGGTCCGATGCAGAAGCAATTTTGCGAGTGCAGGTTGGCGTTCTGAGATTTTCCGAAACCGGAGTTTCAGACCGAAAACAGAGTTGGCTAAGTAACCCGTTGGGAACATTTTGGTTTTTCTTGCCTCAGTATTTAACCGGATGTCAGAAAAAGTGAATAACTGTATTTCTTGTGGGAAGCAGATACCGCATAGGGATTATCATACATTGTGTATACCTTGTTTAGGGCCTGAGCACGACGTTGTTGGTTGCCGCTCTTGTGCTAGATTTAACAAGCGCACTATTAAGAGGAGGCTTGATTGTGCTAGGTTAGTGTTTGGGAAGCGTTGTAATTATAATATGCCGCCGGATGCTCCGACGCCTGCTTCATCCAAGAAGCGCAAGGACAAAACAGTGAAGCCTAGGGTGAGGAACCGGCAGTCCCGGACGCCGGTCCTTTAGAAGGCTCAGGGAGCCAGGGTTTTGCCAGGAGTCTCTATGGAGTCTCAGGCAGATACTTTACTGTTACAGGATGTGCCCTCTCAGGAGGTAGGCCAGGCTGAGGGGCTTCTCAGGTAACTGTTCTTCCTCTCTTCCCAAGGTAGTTAGGGCCTCTCCTTCTGTTGCCAAAGCTTCTTTAGAGGTAGGCCAAGTTCAGCTTCTGTGGGGGCTTCTCCTAGCATTTCGGCTCTGTGCCTAAGAAACATATGCTTAAAATGGCAGAAGATTTGATTACTCTGATTAGAGGTTCTATGCCCCCACCTGATAAGAGGCCTAGGGTGGAACAGGAGTTTGATAGTTTTGAACAGTGTTCACAGGCTTCAGAGTCTTCTGTGGAAGACTTGCAAGAGTTTCCTACTTATTCTGATTCTGATGTGGATGATTCCACTCCTTCAGCTTCTCCTCCTGAGGATTTTTCATTTTCAGAGACTCTTCACTCCATGAGGGAGCACTTTAAATGGGAAGGCCAAGATTACTCTGACTCCAGAAAAGGCTTAGGGAATTCTTGTTTTGCCCCAGCATAGGCCCTTAGCTATTCCTCCTGTGTTGAATGTGGTGGAGGATGTTTTGCAGAGGCTTCTCTGAACCCTGACTCCTTGCCTCCTGCTCCTGTTAAGCCTGATAGGTATTATAGGGTGCCCAAGCTCATAAGTATTTGTTTAAGAGTCCCAGGGCGGACCCAGAAACTGTTTCTCAGGGGCCTAAAGGTGTTAAAGCTTCTGTGGTTAAAAATCCTGTACCCTCTGATAAAGAGGCAAGGGCTTTGGATAGGTGGGGTAAGAAAGTATATACTTCTTCCACTCTAGCCATGAGGCGTTGAATTGTCAGTTTCATATGCTGAAATATCAAAATTATCTCCTTTCACAATTGAAATCTAAGGTGGATGCTTTGGCGGAAGGTATTGAGTGTAAAGAATTGCTGGATTTGGTTCATGTGTCTGAACAAGTGGGTAAGCATTCTTTGCAGTGTGGTTTTGATGCTGTTCAGGCCTCCTCGAGGGTGGCTGCTACTAGTTCTGTTCTTCGCAGACATGCCTGGTTGAAGGATCAGAATTTAGCTGAGCATGTTAAGACTAGGATTTTGGATGCTCCTTTACAGTCTGATGTGTTGTTTGGACCGCCTGTGGAAGCAGTTTTAAAGAAAATGGAGGACAAAGCTAAGTCTATGCAGACTGTTAAAGATTTTTGCAGGTGCAGCCTCCAAGTTTAGTAGAAATTGGCCTGCTAAGGGGTGGACATATCCTGCTTATGGTTCCCAGTCTAGGGGTAGGTCTAGACGTGGTAGGGGCAGGGCTCAAGGTTCGCTTAGGCCTAGATCAGACAGTTCACCTGCTCAGACTTCTGGTGAGGGCAGGGGTCAGTCCTTTCGTAAGCAGAACCAATGACCTGCCTTTTCAGCTGCCAGTGGACTCTCGCGTGGCAGCTCCTTTGGGAGGAAGATTGTCTCTTTTCAAAGAAAATTGGGATTTAATCACTCAAGACAGATGGGTGCTGGATATTATTCATCACGGTTACAGATTTTATTTCCACACAATGCCCCCTTTCAAAGGCATGCCAGATGTTCCTCCTCCACAAAGAAAAGAGGCTCACAAGCAAGTTTCTCAGTTACTCCAGATAGGGGCCATTCAGCCAGTCCCTGTATCAGAAAGGGGCTTCGATTTTATTCTCGCCTGTTCCTAGTACCAAAGAAGGGGAACACGTGGAGACCAATTCTGGATTTATCTATCCTCAACACTTATCTGGACATTCCCAAGTTCAAGATGTTGACGTTACAGCAACTGTTACCTCTGCTGGGCAAGGATCACTGGATGGTAACTTTGGATCTCAAGGAAGCTTACCTTCATGTGCCTATAAGGCTAAGTTGCAGAAAGTATCTGCGGTTTCAACTGGAGATTTTCATTATCAGTTCTCTGCATTGCCCTTTGGCTTATCTACTGCCCAGAGTATTCACAAAGGTTCTGGCTCCAGTGATAGCTTACTTCAGGCTTCAAGGCATTCAAATCTATCCTTACTTGGACGACTGCCTGATTCTGGCTCAAGAAAAGGAACACCTTCTACAGCATCTGGAATATGTCATAGCAGTGCTAAGATGCCTAGGGTATTCTGTGAACGAAATAAAGTCCAGTCTAGTACCCTCTCAAGACATGTGCTTTCTGGGTGTGAGACTGAATACAGCAGCTCAGATGGCCTTTTTAACCCCGGACAAACAAAAGAGTCTGTCACTTTACTTCCATCAACTATCTCATCAGTCCGTGCTGACTGCAAGGACAGTCCTTCAAGCATTAGGGTTCATGGCATCTTGTATTCTGGTGCTTCCCAATGCCAAACTGCATATGAGGAAGCTGCAATGGTATCTCAAAATGTATGGACACAGCACTGCCAAGATTTGGACACTGTCATTCAAATAATACCTTGCCTTCAAAAGGAATTCTTGTGGTGGGCTCAGGAATGTCACCTAAACAAGGGACTCTCTGTGACCCGGCCAGAGGCGAGTCAGATTTTAACGACAGATGCCTCGGACACTGCTTGGGGAGCTCATCTAAATGGAAAGTGGATACAAGACAAGTGGCCTGCCAGACTACAGCATCTACATATCAACATGAAGGAGATGTTAGCAGTCCAGTTTGCATTGATGGCGTTCAAGGAGTTACTTCTTCCAGGGCAGGTGTTGATTCTGACAGACAACACAACTGTCATGTGGTACATCAACAAGCAAGGGGGAACACATTCTTATCCTCTATGCAGGCAAGCAATGATTTTATGGGAGACTGCGTTAAGCCTGCAACTGACTCTTCAGGCAAGGTTTCTGCCAGGAGCACAGAACTCCCTAGCAGATGTATTAAGCAGACAAATCATGGATCCCCACGAGTGGAAACTGGATCTTCATGTATTTCAGAAATTGACAGTGTCATGGGGAACTCCAGACATAGATCTGTTCGCTTCTCCACTAAACCACCAGCTGCCAAAGTATTGCACAAAGGGGTTTCATCACACAGCTTGGAAAGTGGATGCTCTGTCTTTCAGTTGGAAAAACCTTCATGTCTATGCCTTTCCACCTCTACCTCTTCTTCCAAAGGTATTACTAAAGGTCAGACAAGACAGGCCAAGGATGATTTTGATAGCTCCAGATTGGCCTCGGCAACACTGGTACCCACTTCTACGGAGTCTTGTAAAGAAGCCTCCATGGCCTTTACCTCTGATTCCTCATCTGTTATCTCAGAAGGACGGTCATCTGCTCAATGTCAAGCTTCAATCTCTTCATCTCACAGCTTGGCATATTCTGTGTTGAAGCACGGTAGGTCTCAGCTTCCTCAACAAGTTTTAAATGTGATTATGGAAGCTAGAAGGCCTAGTACTAGGAGAGTGTACGAGAAAAATGGAAGAGATTTTTATTTTGGAGTACAGCAAAGAATTTGGAGATTTCAGAGCCTAATTTGAGTGTGGCTCTTCAATATCTTACTGAATTATTGGACAAAGGTTTGTCCTTCTCTTCCATAAAGATTCATGCTGCAGCAATTTCAGCTCACTATGATTGTGACCCACCTTTGTTTTCGCATCCTTTGTTCAAGCAGTTTCTTAGAGGGCAAAGAATATAAGACCCCCACGAGAGCTCCTACTCCTGCTTGGGATCTCAATTTTGTGTTGGAAAAACTTACTCTACAACCTTTGAGCCTGCAGCTACTGCTGAATTGAAATATTTGTCATGGAAGACTGCTTTTCTGTTGGCTATTACTTCTGCAAGAAGGGTGTCTGAGTTGCAGGCCCTTATGGCAGTAGAGCCCTTTTTGGTTTTCCATAAGGACAGGGTTTCATTACGCACTAATCCTTCCTTTATGCCAAGGTGGTTTCTAGTGTGGCTTTAAACCAAACTATTCATTTGCCTACGTTTTTGCAGATCCTCAAAATAAAGGGAAAAGATTTTGCACACTTTAGATGTACACAGGCAATTGCGTTATTATTTGAGCAGGACTAAAGATTTTAGGCAGTCTCAGCAGTTACTTGTTTCTTTTGCTTTGAGTTCACAGGGCAAGCCTGTGTCAAAACAAACTATTTCTAGGTGGATTGGCTTTTGCATTGCATTTTGTTATTCCCATCATGGCAAAGAGGTTCCAGCTGGGATTAGGCCTCATTCCACTAGGGCTACTGCCACTTCAACAGCATTTCTAAGGGGGGTGGCAACTAAAGATATTCTGGAAGCAGCTACTTGGAGTTCAGTGCATACTTTCTCTAGGCATTATCACCTGCCTATATACTCTAAGACTAGAGCTGGTTTTGCCACAGCTGTTTTACAAGGCATGTTGTCAGCTCCTGCTACTTTATAATTTGCCAGCCTCTCTTACCTCTGCTTTGGGATTCTACCCAATAGTCAGGACTGCAGCAAGGGAAGACGAAGAACATAGTACAGTTTTGTACCTACCATAAATGTAGATGTTCGAGGATTCCCTTGCTGCAGTCCAATTTACCCTCCCTCCTTCCCCTCTGTGTTTCAGGGTGGTTGTGTAGGTGAGTTTACATGCTTATACTTTTTGTATATATATTACTGTATATATTGTACATGTTTATTGGTGCAGGTTGTTTTTGGGACTTGTCTTTTTGGGTCTTCTGACATCTGGGGCAAGAAAAGACTGAGGAAATGACGTCGGTCATGCGCATTAGTACCCTGGCGCATTACGCCAGTCTAAGGCGCCATGACCGACGTCAGCCTTATACTCTGGTATTCGGGCCAACTGGGACGCGGACTATACCCAATAGTCAGGACTGCAGCAAGGGAATCCTCGAACATCTACATTTATGGTAGGTACAAAACTGTACTTTTTTCGGCTCAGATTTTGCGTACATTATGCCATCGGATCCTCCGACTTCTCAAATTGTTAAAAAACGCAAAGAAAAAGACCGACACTCGCGGTCCGCGGTTTCGGCCGAAACCACGGTTAAGCAAACCGCGAGTGTCTCGGTTTCGGCCGAAACCAAGCAAACGGGTCAATCTTCAGCCGAATCCATGACTACTACCGAGGCTCCTGCTACCCTAGTTGAATCGGCCTCTGAAGTTTTGCCTACTAATGTGGTTCCTATAGAATTATCAGACACCATCCCTTTGGATGTCTCTACCCCAGCACGTGGTGCTGCTAGGCCTCCTGCAGCCATGTCTTTTAAGGCCTTTGCCAGGGCTAAAGCAGCCAAAACTGCTAAATCAGTGCCTGTTAAGCCCCCCTCACACAGGCCCAGTTCCAGTTCTCAAATGCTTACTCGGGCAGAGGATCTCATCTCTTTAATAAGGGGATCCCAATCTCACCCAGACAGGGCCTCTCAGCCTCCAGAAAAGAGACCTAGAGCAGAGCCCCCAGAGCCAGTGTCCTCAGATGATTCTTCTGATGATTCAGACATTACAGACCATCCAGAGACTCCTTTTTCTACTTATGAAGATTCCGATGCTGAAGAATCTATTCCATCTGCCTCTCCACCAGAGGAATTTTCCTTTGGGAAACCTTACATGCCATGAGAGAGCAATTCCAATGGCAGGGACAAGATTTCTCAGATTCAAGAAAAGGCTTAGGACCTTTCTACACTTACCGCAACATAGGCCCTTAGCTATACCTCCAGTTCTGCCTGTTGTGGATGATGCATTTAATGATGTTTGCACTGCTCCTGATACTTTACCTCCAGCCCCTGCCAAACCAGATAGGTTTTACAGGGTACCGGACACTCATCACCACCTATACAAGGCCCCACTTGCAGATCCTGAGACTATCTCCCAGGGGCCTAAGGCAGTAGCTTCGACCTCAGCAAAAAACCCTCTCCCTTCTGAAAGGGAATCCTGGACCTTAGAGAGATGGGGTAAAAAAGTTTACACCTCTGCCACTCTTTCAGCTAGAGCTTTGAACTGTCAGTTTCATATGATCCAATACCAAGAGTTTATGCTTGATCAGTTAACTAAGAAACTGTCCTCTGATGACTCTTTAGATAAGAAATATGTTTTAGAAATGGTAAATAACATTCAGCAGGTTAGTAACCATTCTTTAAAATGTGGCTATGATGCACTGGAGGCTTCATTTAGATCAGCCATGACTGGCACAGTTATAAGAAGGCATGCATGGTTGAAAGAACAGGTCTTGCCGGATCATGTTAAAGCAAAGCTATTAGATGCTCCTATGGATAAGGCCAGTCTATTTGGTTTTCCTGCTCAGCAAGTAATGAAGAAAATGGAAGAGAAGGCAAAATCTGTACAAACAGTTAAAGATTTCTTACAGGTTCAGCCCCCAAGGTTTAGCAAGAACTGGCCTTCCAAAAATTGGTCCTTTCCAGACTCCTCTAAATCTCAGAGAGGCAGTAATAGACATTCCAGAGGCAGAAATCAATCCAGAGGAGGTGCCTACAGAGGACGCCAGTGGCAAGGCAATAACCAGCGAGGCACAGACACAACCACTGCCACTGCAACAGGACAATCACAGTGACTTGGCTCTGACACCGCCTACCAGGGAACAAATAGCAGCACCCTTAGGCGGAAAGTTAGCCTTATTTTCAAAAAATTGGCACTATATCACAAAAGACAAGTGGATTTTGCAGACCATAGACCAAGGCTACAGGTTTCACTTCCACACCTTACCAGTAAAAAGAGGAATGCCAAACCTACCTCCAAATCAGAAAACAGAAGCTCTAAAGCAGATAGCTCAATTAACAAAGATGAGAGCTGTGGAAAGAGTACCACCAACAGAACAGGGCAAAGGATTCTACTCCAGACTCTTCCTAGTACCAAGAAGAGAGAAACGTTGGAGACCTATTCTCGACCTGTCCGCCTTAAACACATTCATCATTGTCCCAAAATTCAAAATGCTGACCCTACAGCAACTTCTTTCCATGCTGGGCAAGGAGTGTTGGCTGGTAACTCTAGATCTCAAGGAGGCATACCTGCACGTCCCCATACGACCAAATTGCAGAAGATACCTCAGATTTCTTGCAGGATCAGAGCATTATCAATTCTCAGCATTGCCCTTTGGCTTATCTACTGTGCCCAGAGTATTCACAAAATGCCTGGCATCAGTAATCGCTCATTGCAGGCTACAGGGAATCCAAATTTATCCATACCTGGACGACTGCCTGATACAAGCGGACAACAAAAGCAAACTGACAAAAGACTTACAAAGAGTAATTTGCTTATTACAAGCCCTGGGATACACAGTCAATTTAAAAAAGTCAAGACTAATACCATCCCAAACAAGAACATTCTTGGGTGCAGAATTGGACACAGTAAAACAAATGGCATTCCTAACTGCAGAAAAACAAGAACAACTCCCTCATTACTTCTTGGCATTAACAAAGCAGAACAAACTAACAGCAAGGAAAGTACTGCAGGCCTTGGGCTTCATGGCATCATGCATAATCCTGGTCCCCCATGCCAGATTGCATATGAGAAAACTACAGTGGTACCTAAAGAATTTATGGTCTCAACACAGGCACAGCTTAGAAACCGAAATACCACTAATCCCATGCCTGAAACAAGAGTTCCTATGGTGGGCTCAAGCATGCCAGTCAAACCCAGGCTTGCCCTTCCACAACTTTCAAGCAAGCCAAACCATCACAACGGATGCCTCAGACCTAGGTTGGGGGCCCACATGCTGGACAAATGCATACAAGGATTATGGACCCCAGATCAACTGCACCTGCACATAAATCAAAAAGAAATGCTGGCGGTAAAACTAGCAATCCAGAATTTCAGACCATTCCTCAAAGAAGGCCATTTGATGATAAGGACAGACAACACCACAGTCATGTGGTACATCAACAAACAGGGAGGCACTCATTCATAGCCCCTATGCCGAATGACTCTGGACCTATGGAATATGGCTCTGAGCTACAACATTCAGTTACAGGCAATATTTGTACCGGGAAAAGAAAACATCCTAGCAGACATGTTAAGCAGAACTACCTCGGATGCTCACGAATGGATGCTACACCGGACATCTTCAAGGCCATCACACAGAAATGGGGAATGCCACAAATAGACCTATTCGCATCCCCACTCAATCACCAGCTCAAGAAATTCTGCACAAGGACATACCACCCACTTGCATGGAAGGTGGACTCTCTATCCTTCAGTTGGAAAGGCCTGACAGCATATGCATTCCCACCTCTTCCTTTGATGCACAAGATACTACTGAAAATCAAAGAGGAGCGCCCAAGGATAATTCTGATAGCTCCAAATTGGCCAAGACAACACTGGTATCCATTGCTGAGGAGCATGTCACGGGGAGAACATGGACACTACCCTGATGCCTTTGATGTTAACTCAGAACGACTACAACATCATGCATCCAAATCTAAAAACTCTGCAACTAACTGCCTGGAACATTACATAACAGCAACTAACCCAGATTTATCCCAAAGGGTTAAAGACATTATCCTGAGGCCCGCAGACCTTCTACAAGAAGGAACTATGCAGGGAAATGGAAAAGGTTTGTCATTTGGAGCACTGAAAGAGGAAAAGATGTGTCAAAGATAGATATTGCCAACATCCTGGAGTATTTGGCAGAGCTTCTCCATACAGGCCTGTCCTATTCCTCCATCAAGATACATGCATCAGCTATTTCTGCAGAATACCGCTTCGATCCCCCTGTCTTCTCACATCCTCTACTCAGGCAGTTCCTCAGAGGAATCAAGAATGTAAAACCTCCTAGGAAACCACCATTACCAGCATGGGACTTGAACTTTGTGCTAGAAAAATTGACACTCCCTCCATTCGAACCAGCAGCAACAGCAGCTCTTCAACACCTATCCTGGAAAACTGCTTTCCTACTGGCAATTACTTCAGCAAGAAGGGTTTCGGAACTACAGGCCTTAATGGCAGTACAACCCTTCCTAATCTTCCATCCAGATAGAGTATCCATGAGAACTAATCCTACTTTTATGCCTAAGGTGGTATCCAGAGTGTCTCTAAACCAGGCAATCCACCTACCTACCTTCTTTCCCAATCCACAGAACAGGGGGGAAAGACTGCTGCATACCTTGGATGTACATAGACAGTTGCGCTACTACCTGGACAGAACCAAGGGCAATAGAAAAACTGACCAGCTTCTAGTGGCCTATGCAACAGGAAGGGAAGGAAAAGCAATTTCCAAACAGACAATTTCCAAGTGGATAGGAAATTGCATCAGATTCTGTTACTCCTACCATGGAAAACCAATTCCACAGAACATAAGACCTCACTCTACAAGGGCTACAGCCACTACCACAGCTTTCTTACGAGGAGTGGCAACCAAGGACATTGAGGCGGCTAGTTGGACCTCCGTGCATACTTTTGCCAAGCATTATAACTTACCTCTATACTCTAGATCCCGAGCAGGGTTTGCCACTGCTGTATTGCAAGGGATCCTAACTACACCATAATTCTTCTTCCTCCTCCCCTAGTTTGGCTATGGTATTCTACCCATTTGTTATGACTGCAGATGCATCCTTGAAGGACATAGTACAGTTTTGTACCTACCATAAATGTAGATGTCCGAACAGGATAGCATCTGCAGTCAGGATTACCCACCCTCCTTCCCCTCTGTGGTATTCCTAGGGTATTTATCCTCCTAATAGCTAGCTGGGGGGGGATCTCTTATGGTGTATTTGTTTGTATATATGTACATACATGCTTATTTTTTGTGTTTGCCTATTTTTTTTTGGAAACATTGGCATTTACCCAAAATTTAGTTTTCCAAGAGGGCAACTAGCATCTGGGGCAAGAAACACTGAGGAAAATGGCGTCAGCTGATGCCTTTATACCCGAAGACCAGCAGAGATGACGTCGGGTGAAGTGCGACACCAGCCGAGGCCAGACCCAGACTTTGGAATCCGGCCGACCGAAGGGCTGCCTTGACGACAGGACAACCCATTTGTTATGACTGCAGATGCTATCCTGTTCGGACATCTACATTTATGGTAGGTACAAAACTGTACTTTGACCTCTGTTATCATGTTGGTTTACCAATTGAGGCATAAAGAGCTCCCTTCTAAGCCCAGGGCTCATTCGACCAGAGCATTAGCTTCTTCAGTAGCCTTTCAGGCAAGATTGCCAATGGATTCCATTTGTGCAGCGGCCACATGGGCCTCTCCTCATACCTTCATTTCTCATTACAAGCTGGACATGACCTCCAGAAGCGGGGCTGATTTTGGTTCCACTGTACTCAAGAGTCTGTTCCATTGAGCCACCCAGGACCTAGGTGCTAGGGACGCTGTCCCATCCAGCAAGAATGAAGGCGAGATTGACAACTTAACATTGAGAAGTTATGTACTTACCATAACGTTCCATGTTAGTTGTCGTCTTCTCGCCTTCTTTCTTGCATCCCACCCTCCATCTCCCTAGCCTGGAAAGACTAAGAGTATCTTGTGAGATTTTTCGTCACTAGGGTTATCTCCTCAGCTAGCTCTCTTCCTTCTCTTGGTATCTCTTATAAGAGATATGTATATATTTACAAGAGCTTCTATTTTTATATATATATATGTATATATATATATATATATATATATGTGTGTGTATCATATATATATGTGTATCATATATATATATATATATATATATATATATATATATTCTCTGTTGTGGTGGGACATGTATGTCCATAGTGTTAGCTATCAAACAAGATCTGGGTATATGACGCCTAGCATTATGGGACATAGGATAGCCTCGAGCCGGTAAAAATAGCTCTCGAGCTTTAGTAATAGGCCGAGTCGGAGCCGAGGTTCGACTCCGAACCCATCCAGCAAGAAAGAAGGCGAGAAGAAGACAACTAACATGGAACGTTATGGGTAAATACATAACTTCTCATTAGTTTCTATGCAGACTAGCCACAGTAGCCTGGGAATCTCATTCTACAGTCAGCTTACCATCAGAGCAGCATTGTGTGGCAGACAGGCTGAGCAGGACCCGCACGAGTGGAAAGGAACACATCAAATAGCTCTGTTTGGCTCGACTCACGATAATCATTCGGCAAAATTCTGCTCTTGGAATTTTGTACAAGATTGCCTGAAAGAAAGGATTTGTTCCTGTGTGCCTTGCTACCCTTCCCACTAAAACCCAGGGTAATTTTTGAAGATTCGGAATGACTCTCCAAAGATAATTGTGGGGACTCTAGTCTGGCCCAGGCAGCAGTGTTTCATCCTTCTTTTGGAAGTGGTCAGGGGCAATTACCACAAGGTTCCTCATAGCCTTGATTTAGTGACACAAGATCACGGGTGTTTGATATATTCTGATCTCACAACTACTTCTTGCATAACTTCTGGCCTCCCTGCTGCACATCCACAGTAACAAGCGTCTGTCATCACACTACTATGACTTCATGTCCACTAGAAGGGGGATGTGTGCTTGTGGAAGGCAAATTCCACACAAGGACATGCATGATAAGTGTTTGTCTTGTCTAGGGGAGGCCCACGACCATACGTCGTGCGACATTTGTAAATCTTTTGGGCCTAAAACTCTTCGCAGCCGCCTGGCTGCTCTCAAACTGTATATCGAGAACCACAGACTCTGGCTTCTAGCTTTAAGTATGGAGTGTGGTGATAGACACTTGTTTCTGTGGACGTGCAGCAGGGAGACCAGAAGTCACATATTAGTAAATGGAAAAGGTTTTCTAGTTGGTGCAAAGGACAGAACCAGCACCCATTTAGGGCTTGTTCTCTGGTTCTGTATTATTTAAGTTACTATCCTGTGGCCTGCATTACTCCTCGATCAAGGTTAATTTGTCAGCCACTTCAAGCATGTCTGCCCTTGGATCTCACTTTTTCAATGCAGCCTCATGTGAAAATGTTTTTTTAAACCTGGTTTTGCTTAAGAAACCTCTTGGGAACCAGTAGCTCCTTCTTGAGAGCCTCATTTTGTGTTAGAAAACCTAACTCTTGTTCCATTTGAACCAACTCTTCAGATTGACTTGAGGTTGTTAAAATGGAAGGCAATTCCACTAATGTAATGACCTCAGAAAGAAGATTATCTGTAGCAGTCTCATGTTGGGGTCAGTCTTACCTAATTTTTCAAAAAGATGGGGTTTCCTTAAGAACTAATCCTTCTTGTATGCCTAAAGTGGTATGCGAGTTTTACTTAATACAAGCTATTCATCTGCCTGTCTTCTTTCAAGAACCTAAATCTGATGGAGAAAAAATATCTCATACCGTGAATGTCCACAAACAACACTCTGGTGCTATCTTGACAGAACAAAATCTTTCACAACTTCTGATCAGTTAATTTTTTGTGAAGTCAAGAAAAAAGGGCAACCTGTGTCAAAGCAGAATATTTAAGAATGGTTGTCTCATGCTATTACTTTTTGTTTTACGTACCACAGCAAAACATTTTCAGGTAGTGTCAAGGCTTACTCTACTAGGGCCTTTGCTTCATTTGTGGCTTTTTGGAAAGGGTTGAATTCTAGAAATATTCTGGAAGCAGCAACTTGATCCTCTCTTCACACTTTTACAACATACTGTAAACTAGATTCCTTCTACAAGTCTAAGATGGGCTTTGCTAGGTTCATTCTCCAGTGACTCCCGGACACTCATCTTTTCGCCTTCTGGTCTTGTTAAGCTGTGGTAATCTACCCATATAGTTTAGGCTGTTACAGTAACGCTGCTTATGTAAAACATAGTATAGATGTCCTTTTATTCTCATGTTGCAGTATTGTTCAAAATTGAGGAATAACCAGCCTTCAAAGCAATAACTAATAAAAATAAAGTCCAAGGCTGTAGGAAGCACCCCACTGAAATGAAAGGCAATAAAAATGTTCTTTATTTTCCACAGCTTCACACAGAAGACATTAACGTTCACAGTGATGCATACATTTTCGACTGTAAAAAGACTTCATCAGATGTGCTTCCTGTGTTCCCTCTCTCAATGTATAAGCCACCAATAAAATGCATGGAGTGAAAAACAGATTGCTAGTTGCTTAGTACTGCTGTTTAAAAACTTGTTCTCACACTGAAACAGTAACCAAAACCACATTATAAAAGCTTACTTATACATTTAAAATATTGACAAATAGTTATCAGTAAAAACATTAAAAAGTGCATCATAATCATTGGATGTATGTATGTATAAAAGATGTTTAAATATATGTACAAGAATATATAAAAATATACTTAATTTCCTTAAAACCTAGTGCTTAAAGTAGAAAGTGCACTTTTAATTTCAAAAATTAAGGAAAAAGTTGTGTAGGCTCACATTAAGTGTGATAATCTTTCCAGTACAATTCTAAACTATGGTAAAAGCGCACAGTGAAATTATTACAAACTCAAAAAATAGGAAGATAGGAACAAAGGGGGTCTATAGTTTAGCAGCCCTTAGTTTTAGTAATGGGGCAATAGAAATATTCTCATTTAAACCAGGGGCTTTGCAGCGTCCAAGGTCACCTGCCAGAATAGCTCACAGTATTCAAGCCTGATTTCCCATGGAGCCCCACTAACATCAGGAAGAACAGTCTCAAGAACAGAGAGAGAAAAACTCGCATGTTCACACTTCAAACTATATTTGTACAAAGCATTCTTGTCATTCTTTGTCCAAATGTATAAATGCTCATAAATACGTTTTTTAATTTTCGTTCAGTTTTGCCCACACAAAAGGCACTGCAGAGCCCACAGGTCACTAAGTATACAAAACCACTAGTGTTACAATTACAGTAACTAGTTCCGTAGATCACCTTGTTCCTACTAGGAACTGGTATATTTTCAGTGTTTGTAATGTAGGCACATTGTGAGCATGCTCCACATCTACATGTTCCTTTCTTATCAACATTAATTCCTCTCATATCTGACTTATTATCTTCAAATAGTTCTTTCAGGTTCTTTCCCTTTTCAAAAAATAATTTTCATGGGTTCCTTAGCCAAACCTTTCAAGTCAGTAAGGGTGGTGAATCTGTTCTGTTCTCTGCTCAGAATTTCTTCTACTTTCCAAGAATCTGAATTATATTCAGTAACAAGTGCCTTATTGTATTAGACTCCACCCAGACTGATGCACTGGTTCCCAGTAAACAAAGTGCCCCTATCTAACGGAGGGAAATATATTTCTGCACATGAACTCTTGATTTCAGATTTAGTGTCTTTCAATAAATCAGCAGGGTGTAGCCCCTTTCAAAAATTCACATTCATCATCAAAATCCTCATCCACAGAGGTCATCCTGCTAGCTCTGATTAGTCGCCTTTTAAATATACTTTTTTCTGATGATGAGGGTGGGCGCTCCCAAAATGCAAATAGGAGTTGGAAAAGTTTTTTTTGCGAAACACTTTGGACTTAATACCCTGGGATGTCTTTATTATGCTTACATCCAAAAAATCCATCTCGTTATAAGTGACGGTACTGGTAAAGTGAAGAAATGTAGAAGTAGTTTTTAGATAATGTAAAAACTCATGTAGTTTGCTCCCTGTATCCCTCCAAAAAATACAGATGTCATCCAAAAATCGCTTATAGTTGGTCAACTGGGACTGCATCTGGAATTTAGAATATAGCTCTTTTCCCACCATGACAGTACAATATTTGCATAGGTGGGGGCACAATTGGCCCCCATGGCCACCCCCTTAATCTGGTGGAAAAACTCACCTCCGAAATACATGAAATTATTTTTTGACACTAATTCCATTAGTTGTAGTACCACATGCAAGTTGTCAGTAGAAATATTAGATATTTCCACAAGGGCTGCTTCTAGCCAGTCTAAACCAACAGAGTGTGGGATAACAGAAAACAGATCTTTAATGTCCACTGTTGCAAAAATTATGTTATCAAAAGACTGGTTAACCTGAATTCCCTTCAAAAACTCACAGGAATCTTTTAAAATTGCAGTTTCAGTACCCCACAAACTCCTTAGTCTAGTATCCACAAACTTGGCTATGGGTGCCATCCTGGAGCCCTCAGCCGACACAATAGTCTTAAGGGGAGGATCCCCCTGGTCTTTGTGGACCTTGGGGATACCAAAAATGGTAGGTGTCCTGGGTCTGGCTATGGACAAATATTTAAAGGTGTAATGATCAATCGAGCCTTCCAAAGGAGGTCATAAATAGCAAGGTCAATTTTCCTATATGCCATGTTAATTTCATTCCTGGATACCCTGGAATACGTACCAGTGCCCCTCAGGATTTGTGTCATCTTTCTTTCATAAATAACGTTGTCCATCAGAACTGGCCCCTCCACCCTTGTCAGGTTTCATAACCCTGATATTTCTGTCTCTCCTATGATTTTGTAGGATTTTCTTTTCACCTTGATTCAAGTTTGGTCTGAAACCTTTGGTATGAAAATTTAATTTTCGAATTTCATTCTCGACCAGAAGCTCAAATTTCTTTATCTGGGGGTGAAGTGGGGGGTTAAATTCACTTTTTCTTCTAATGGCACCTGGAGAATGGTTTCTGTCTTCACCTTGAAACAAAAGCCCTAGATTTACCTTACTAGTGAACAATTTTAAATCCAGAATAAGCTTGGTAAGGTCACATTTCTGGTAGGGAGTACATTTAAAACCCCTGGACAAAAAATCTAAATGTTCCACAGTGAGATCAGTACTACTATAGTTGAAAATATTAAAGTTTTTGTAAGTGTACTTATTACCAGTCTGTGCAGTACTATCAGATGTGGGTATTAGCATCTCCCCCTCCTGTGTTGTCCCCTTCGTCTCGTTCCCAAATCAGTGAGCTGGTAGTATTGAGGGGCCCTCTGGTTCTATAACCTCTCTGAATGGTGGAGGGGTGGATACTCTAAAGGATCAGGGTGGTTCTCTCCCAGAGATAATCACCACCACCAGAATTAATGTTAGAACTGTTCCCATGTTCATTAGGGAAGTTGTCTTTTCTGTTCCCCTTTGGGGTGGGGTAACATCACTTCTCCCTGTATTCAACAATGTCCCCCTCTAATTTTTTTAATCTTCCTATAATACATTTTTCTTCTGTCTTATCTAAAATAGCAAAATATTTACATTTCTCAGTTTCCACAGTGTGCATAAGGTCATTAGTTATTTGGGAGTTAAGATGTTCAATAGTTTTGTGCAACTCAGCCATAGTCAGTTCATTCTGCTTAATTACCACCCTAACAATGTCTAAACCACATTTATTAAGGACTTCCAATAACTTGTGTAGGTCAAAACCCAACACCACATTGTTAGGAATCTTATAAACCCGCAGTCCTTCAGGAACAATACTTCCGTTTAAACATTCTTTTAAATACTCATTGTCAGTATCGAGCGCTTTATATTTGCCCAGTAAATCAGCCAACTTGTTAAGACCGTTATTGTCAGGTTCATTAGGTAAAGCTGAAAGTTCCGTGGGTGTATTAAAGTTAAATTTGTTTTTTTCAACCAGCCAAGCAGAAAAAGGCTGCCTGGGCTTAACAGTTCCCCCATCCCTGTTGTTAGTTAAAACAGACACCTTGTTGCTGGGGAACTCGAGAAGTCCCAGGAACTCCTTGTCCTTCATTAAAGTTAATTCCAGATGCCACCTGGTTAGGAACACCAGTATCCTTACCAGTCTGTAAATTAAGTGCCACTCCACTGAATGCAGGCTGCTCTCCTTCCCCATTAACAGCAGTCACCATCCATTTTTTGCCATTTCTCAGCGATTTCTGATTGCCTGGTATAGTCCCAGATGAAAGCAAGGGAGTGGCCAGTGGGCGTCAGTAAGTCCACAAGTTGTGAAAGCTGCCCAATCAGCTTTCGCGTTTCGCCTATTTTGTCCCTCCTCCCTCTCTCTGCTTGAGGTGAGGAAACAGGGCTTTCCATATTCCACAAAGAAAAAAATAACAGTAAATGTTCAAAATTGAGGAATAACCAGCATTCAAAGCAATAATCAATAAACAAAAATAAAGTCCAAGGCTATAAGGAAATAAAAACGCTCTTTATTTTGCACAGTTTCACACAGAAGACATTAACATTCACAGTGGCACATAAGTTTTCGTCTGCAAAAAGACTTTATCAGATGAGCTTCCTGTGTTCCCTCCCTCAGTGTACAAGTCACCAATAAAATGCATGGAGTGAAAAACAAAGATTTCTAGTTGCTTAGTACTGCTGTTTAAAACCTTGTTCTCACACTGAAACCGTAGCCAAAACCACTTTATAAAAACTTTACTTATACATTAAAATAATGACAAATAAATAGACAAATAAAACTATCAGTAAAAACATTAAAAAGTGCGTCATCATTGAATGTATGTATATATAAAAGATGTTTAAATATATGTACAAGAATATATAAAAATATGCATCTGATGTTGTCTTTCGGCTTTTCCCGGTTAGGGGTTGCCACAGCGGAACTCCGGACCGCTAATGATTGGCAGTAGATTTTGACGAATGCCGAGGTGCCAGCTCGATGTTCAACCTTCAACTAAGGCACGCCCATTTACGCATGTCTTTCGAATGCCCACCCAACCGTGGGGAGGACATGCAGACTACACACAGAAGGTACTCCCCGCACTCCAGCCGAGAATCGAATGGGAAAACCTCTTGCTGTGAGGCAGCAACGTTACCGCTGCACCACAGCGGAATAAAAATATGCATCTGATGCAAGTCTTTATTTATTTCTTGCTGTTAGGACTTCGGTTCCGTCCTCTGAATCGACATGGCCATTACCCAAGCTCGTGCCAGCCAAAAACTCTCAGCTAAGACTTGCCCACAGTGCCCCTTTCATAGTCTCTTCAGATCTCGTTTGCCGCATTCCTTGTCAGAGGTGCCAATTCTTCTCTCAGCTAAGTGTTAGCTTTTTGTGTTTTTGTTCTAGATTCTAGTGTGTTGTAAGACAGTTTTTTCTGGTCATCTCTACTCTTTTCCTCTCTACTTTATTCTTTCCTGACTAAGCCCTACCCCCACTACCTTTGGTAGTTCTTTGTACCATTGTTGGTACTACTCCCTCTCTCCTTGCCTAAGTAGGCACTTCTCTTACCTTTGGTATTTCTTAGTACCATTGTTGGTACTCTTTTTTTTTGTTTTATTTACAGATAAGGAAAAAGTGCTTTCTCTTGTCTTATTGTTAGTTATTTAGTTTGTTGTGTGGTTATACTCTGTATTATGGCAGATAAGGCCAAGCCTGGTTTCAAACAATGCGATAAGTGTGGGCGTAAGTTGCCCAATTCTGACGGTCACACCCGGTGTGTGTACTCTTTGGGCATTGACCACCTTAATGTTTCTTGCGACATTTGTTCTAGCTTCAGCAACTGTACATTGGCTGAATGCAAGAACAAACATATCCTTAAGGGTATGTTAAAAATCACCCTTTGTGGAGGCTCTTTCTGGGATGGAGGTCTCACCACCTCCTAGGCATAAAGACATTAAAAGACATAAGGAGAAATGGAGTCTTTCAGTTCCGACATCCCCGTCCCCCTCGAAACCGAGTTGACACTGGGCTTCTCCTGCCCCCTCGGCGCAGACAACTTTGGTACCAGGGTCCTTGTCTTCTCCCTCGGTGCCGCCTTTGATTTTGACTCAGACTCCTTCCACTGTACCAACCTCTGCACCATCTCCCATGGTGCCAACCTTGTTTGTGACACATGCCACGACTACTGTACCTGCATCGACACCTTCCCCGGCCACTGTGCCGTTGTCTTACATGGCTCCTCTGGTAATGACTCCTTCAGTTCCAAAGATTGAGCCCCTTCCAAGAACTAGATAATCTTCTTTTGACCCCTTTTTGGGACAGCAATTTAGTCTCTTTCTTGAGAGACCAGACTCCCCATTGGCAGCGTCCTTCAGATCCTCCAGGAGTCTTTCGGAACAGGATGTAGTGAGGGTTGTAGATCAGCTTCTGGCAGCTAGAGAATTAACCAACCAAACCAAGTCTTCCCTCCCCGTTGGAGTGGAAGCTTTCATGGTGTATTCTCCTGTCTTATCCTCCTCCGACTTCCACCCAGGTTTCGGAGACTTCAGTACCAATGGCCATCCCGGTACGTACTGTCTTGGCGCCAACGGAGGCTTCCCTGTCGACACCGAGTACTCTTGGCGCCACAGCTCCTTTGGAACTGGGGCACTCTCGGAGCAGTGATTGGGCTGTCGGCACCGTGGCATCTAGTTCGGCGCTGATTTTTTTCTCTCTGGTGCCGTCTACGGCCACGCCTCTCTTGACAGCTGCAGGTCCTCTTGCAGCTCCTCAGGATGGGGTGTGACCCCGGTTCCGAGGTCGTCGTCCTCAGATCCGGGCTCCCATTCCTTCTTGGGTGGGCCTGCTTTCTAGGTAATGGAGAGGGTCCTTGCTTCAACAGGGTCGCAGTTCACACCACTGGCATCGGAACCAGAACCCCTCTCTACCTTGCAGCTGTGTCACCCTACTACTCTGGAACCTCGAGCCAGGGAGCTGCAAGGCTTGCCCTCCAAGGGAACCCTCTCTCCGGAGTCGTCCTCAGAAGATCCCACTGGGGAGCCACCCTGGAAGAAATTTTGCAAGAGGAAGCATCTTGATTTCCCTGAGGAATCCATCACTGAAGAGACAGATTGCGATGAGGGAGAAGGGTCCCCAATGTCTCCAGTGGAAGACGTCTCATTTAAAGACATTCTTGAGATCCTCAAGCAGAGGGGAGACTGGAAGCCCTCTAACCCTTCGGAGTCTCTGTTCTTGCAGGCTTTCCGTGCTCAGCCATCTACTTCCTGGGTGACCCCACCTGTAGATGAGCTCATTTGACTTTTGTACAGTGTGCCTGGAAGGCTACAGACAACATAGAAGCCATTCCCCTGGAGGCCAGAAAAAATGTCCACCCTGGAAGACCAGCCCAATTCGTCCAAACAACTGGTAGTAGATTCCATGGTCGTGGCAGTGGCCACCAAGAAGGAACCGGCGGAAGATAGTTTAACTGTTCATCCCTCGAACAGAGAGTCTTGGGCTTTGAGCAGACTGGGGAAGCGGACCTAGGCATCAGCGACACTTGCAATCCAGTTGGAGAATTACCTGGCACACTTAACTCGCCTCCAAAGAGACCTAATTTCTGAAATGTCTGCCTCTTTGGTGGAGGTACTGCCTGAGGAGGTGTGTGAAACCGTTGCCTCTCAGCTAGCTACCTTGAAATCAATCTCGAACTCCTTGATGCACTTGATTTCTCACACTACCGAGGGGGCAAATCGAGCAGCCGCATCAGGCATCATTATGAGACAACATGCTTGGATGAGTTTGTGTGACTTCGCGGACCGCTTTAAACCTTCCTTTGTCAATGCGCCTGTTGACGAATCTTCCCTTTTTGGTCCCAAAGTAAGAGCGAGACTTTCACATAGTGAGAAGGTCGGAAAGACCTTGTCTGCTGTGGGCATATGTTTTTCCACCCCCTAGAGGTCCTACTCCAGGAATCAGAGGGGAGGAAAATTGTGGTTCAAGAAGGATCTTTTCATGACACTCATGACGAGTAATCTCCCTAGGGCAGAGGGGGCAACTCATTTGAAAGATGCCCCTTTTGGGGCAGAGGGGGTCTGCGTAACCAGGGTGCTAGAGATTCTTTCTCTGGCAGACTCTTCCAGCGCTCCTGAACAGCGGCCCTATTGCACCTACAGGCCTAGCAACTCATAAGGGATGCATGGGTGCAGAGGATAATATCCAGAAGCTTATCATATCCCTTTCTACCTCACCCCCAGACCTATGAAACTATTCCCGGAGGCCACAGCCTTAAAAATCGAAGGGCTGCTAAGAGTGAGTCATCCAACCAGTCCCACCAGACCAAAGAAGGTCCGGCTTTTATTCGAGGTTCTTTTTAGTGCCAAAAAAGACAGGGGACTGGAGACCAATCCTGGATCTAAGTTTGCTAAACAAATTCATCATACCTCAAAAATTCCGGATGGTCACAGTATAGTCCATTCTCCCCTTTCTGGGGATGGACAACTGGATGTGCACTCTAGACCTCCAGGATGCATATTACCACATAAAGATAGACAAACGCTCCTGGAGTTTTCTCCGCTTCCGGCTGGGAGCCAATCCTTATCAGTTCAGGGTACTGCCCTTTGGTCTCTCGACAGCCCCCAGAGTGTTCACTAAATGCATGGCAGTCATAGTAGCCCATCTCCGACTACAAGGATTCAAGGTCTTTCCATATCTAGACGATTGGCTTCTTACTGCCACGTCCAGGCATCTTCTCATTTTCGGTCTCTGTTGCACTCGAGGCCTTGCTCTTCGCCTAGGTATCATGATCAACATGGACAAATCACACATATCTCCATCAAGAGCACTGGAATTCATTGGAGTGATCTTCAACACAATGTCCTGTCAAGTTTCCCTCCCTCCTCACAGGCTTTCAAAAATAAGAAACCAGATTTAAGTCCTCCTCCCGCAGACATTTGTACAAGCACACCTTGTACTACAACTACTGGGCTCTATAGCAAAACCATTACCTTGGTACCACTGGCGAGGTTGCACATGAGACTATTGCAGTGGCTCCTCTCATCACAATGGTTGATTTTAACTCACCTACTAGACCACATGATACGCCTTACAAATCTTTGCAAGAAACACATGCTTTGGTGGACGAAGCCAGAATCAAATCTTTGGTGTCGACCATTCTCTCTTCCCCAGCCCAGAGCTGCGATGACCACGGATGCTTCCCTGTTGGGGTGGGGTGACATTTCCAGGGAAAGACAGTCCAAGTCACCTGATCCCCCCATAGAGCCCAAGTTGCACAAAAATGTCCTGAAATTGAGGGCAGTTCTCTTAGTGTTGCAAGCATTCCACGCATACCTTCCTTCTGGGACCATTGCAATTCAATCGGACATGTCAGTCATCTGGTACATCAACAAACAAGGTGGAACCAGGTCTTACTCCCTGTATCAGGAAGCCATGAGAATTTGGCAGTGGGCGGTGGCTTCTAACCGCTTTCTCATAGCAATGCACAATGTGAGAGTGTTCAATCTCGCCGTTTGTTCTTACACATGGGTTCGGAGCCGATCCTCGGCTCCGTGTCGGCCGCTTGCAAGCTCTGCATCGAGAAGAAGCTCGAGACAACCTAATACCCACAATCCCCCTCTGCCTTTACCTCAGATCTAGTTTGCCGCTGCAGCGTTCGCATCACTGGGTCGAGCTCGAACAACTAAAGCTAAGATTAAGATTTTTTTCTTATTTCAGCTAAATTTCTTCTATAAACTTTGTTTAGTGACTAAGTGTGTGTGTGTGGTACGGTTGAGGAATTCTCGGTTCCGTTTTAAGTTTAATTTTAAACTTATTAGAGTTTCCCTCGGGGCCTACCACCCCTTTCTGAATTGACAACTGGATAGACATTTTTATTTACCTGGATTTGACAATTTCACCGGATTTGACTTACTACCTGGACTTGACTTCTCACCTTTTTTCCACATTGAGTTTAAGATGTCAGAGAAGACTAAATCTGGATTTAAGCGTTGCCAATGTGGGCAAAAAATGTCAGTGACTGACAATCATAGTTCCTGCGTCTACTGTCTTGGCCCTCTCCATCTGCAAGAAGACTGCTCTATTTGTCATTCTTTCAGTGGGAGGGTCATGACAGATAGGCGCAGGAAACTCATGGATAGGGGTTTATTGAAACCTTCCTTTCAAAGGCTGTGGATGCTTCAGACCAGGCATCCAAATCCTCGAAGGAATCGAAGACGTCGGAGCCCAAGTCATTGGCTCCGAGCTCTTCGGTTAAGGTTCGATCACCGGTTCCACAGACCTTGGGGCCGAGTGTTCAACTGTTATCAGTGTCCGAGCCTCGAGTCTTGGAACCGGTGACGGAGCTCCCTCCCCCGACACTGTTGAGGTCCGCTCCGTCTTCGATTCCTTCGACCCGTTCTTCCAGGCCCCTCTCCGACACCGATGTTGACCGCGTGGTGCAGAAATTACTGGAGAATACGGCCTTATCCCAACTCATCTCTGTTTCCACCCAGTTGGTGTCGAGACTTGAAGGCCTTCCATTATCTCCATCTGTTCCTCCTCCGAGACCTGTCCAGTCTTTGGAGCCGGAAGAGGCTGATCTACTGATTGTGGAGCCCTCGGTGCCAGAACCATCCTTTTCTCGGTCGGCTCCGTTCACCTCGACTCCGTCGGATCCGGTACCGGAGTCTCGGAGCCGAAGATCCATCCTTGGGTCCGGGACGAGTCGAACCGATGTTTCGTTCCGACTCTCCTCTCGGGCCTCGGCTCGGATCAACTCGGTTCCGTCCTCGGGGTCGATGCCTTCGGTGCCTGTTTCGGGGATTCTCCCCATTTCTTCGGAACCGGGAGATACCTCGACTCGGGACCCGGGAGCCTTCGATCTCATGAGGAAGGTGTTATCTACCCAGACAACCACATCAGTAGAAGCAGCCTCTCCTCCCCATAAAGGACCGTTATCCTCCTCTGCACCATCGGCCACATCCAAGCGTCGAGCACCGGTGTCTCAGCCACCCCTGGAGGGTGCCCCCTCTTCCTCGGAGGCTTCTTCAGATGCTCCCCCCGAAGAAGTCCCTAGGAAAAGATTGTGTAAGAGGAGACACTTAGATTCTCCACAAGAATCATTGACATTGGATACTGACTTGGATGAGTCAGAAGGGTCCCCAAAGTCACCTTCAGAGGATGTCTCTTTTGCTGACATCTTGGAGATCTTAAAACAGAGAGGTGATTGGCAGTCCCTTCCCCCTTCTGAGGATGAGTCAGTCTTGCTGAAGGCATTTGGTGCTTGCCCTTCCTCCTCCTGGGTCACTCCGCCCTTCGATGAGTTAATGGAGCTGATTGCTCGAAGGGCGTGGGAGACACCTGACACGGTGGAACCAGTTCCTAGAAAGCCTAATAAGTATATTACTGCACCCCAAAACAAGGCTTACCTCACAAAGGGAGTTCCAGTGGACGCTATGGTGGTGGCAGCGGCCACTAAAAAGGAGATGTCGGAATCTTCCTCATCTGTCCATCCGCCTAACAAAGATTCTAGGACTATGGACAGGTACGGGAAGCGCATTTTTAGTTCAGCGGCTTTTTCTATGCGATCCCTGAACTATTTGACCCACTTTACACGTCTACAGAGGATCTAATCAAAGAGTTGGGAGATACCCTCCAGGGTACTACAGATGCTGCTGTTTCAGAGAAAGTTACAGCACATCTCAATACCCTTACATCCATTGTTAACTCATCCATGAGGCTGATCTCATATGCAGCCGAAGGATCGAGTAGGGCAGCAGCTTCAGCGATTGCTCTTCGTAGACAATCCTGGATGCGCTTATGTTCATTTGCGGAAGCCTTCAAGTCTTCCTTTACTAACGCCCCATTTGATGGTGCCACTCTCTTTGGCCCCAAAGTAAAGGAGACCCTTACCCGGTGTGAACGGGAGGGAAAGACTCTATCTGCTGTCGGAGTCCGTTTTTCCACCCCATCCAGACCGTACCCCAAAGGGCAACGCGGTGGAAAAATGTGGTTTCGAAAACCCCTAGGATCTTTCCCAGGCACGCAGGGTGATGTCCCCTCTAGAGGCAGAGGAGGGGGCAGAGGTGGAAGACGCCGCCCTGGCAGCAGAGGGGGTCCGCAAAACCAAGGTGACAGGGATGCACCCCCTGGAAAACCTTTCCAGCACTCCTGAGAGGAGGCCCGACTGTCCTGCTCTGGAGGCAGTCGGGGTCGCTAGCTTTATACCCTCAGGCCTGGCAAAATCTTACTACAGACAACTGGGTAAAAAGCGTGGTTACCAGAGGTTACAGAATACCCTTTCTATCCACTCCCATTCCAAAGAGAAAACTCCCAGATGTGCCCCATCTAGAGACCCAGCAGCTATAGAAATTTCAAAGCTGCTAGAAAAAGAGTCAACCAACCAGTCCCAGCGGACCAAATAGGATTCGAACTTACTCAAGCTTCTTTTTAGTTCCATAGAAGACAGGGGACTGGAGGCCGATTCTGGACCTAAGCAACCTCAACACCTTCGTCAAGAAAGAAAAGTTCCGAATGGTCACGCTTCAATCGATCCTTCCATTCTTTACAGAAGGACGACTGGATGTGCTCAATAGATCTGAAGGACGCATACTACCACATCAAAATGGCCAGGGCGTCCAGAGATCATTTGCGCTTCCGGCTGGGAGCCAGTCATTATCAGTTTCGAGCCCTGCCCTTTGGTCTGACCTCAGCCCCCAGGGTTTTCACCAAATGCATGGCAGTGGTAGCGTCTCATCTGAGACGCCTAGGATTCCAGGTGTTTCCGTATCTGGATGACTGGCTCCTTTCTGCCACCACCCGGCGTCAGCTGATACAGGCCAGGGATTACACTCTACAACTTTGTGTTCACCTTGGAATTTCCGTAAATTTCGAAAAATCTTTACTACAGCCATCACAGCATATCTTATTCATAGGAGCGGAATTAGATACGCATCATTTAATTATAAGGCTCCCTCCAGAAAGGATAACCTCACTACAAAGTCAAATATCTCTCCTTCTGTCATCCAGGAAATCCCCAGCAAAACTGGTTCTGAAGGTTTTGGGTCTCATGGCAGCTTCTCTCATTGCGATACCATTGGGAAGACTGCACATGAGAGTTCTACAATGGCTACTGTTTGCACAATGGTCGTTCCAACAGCTACCTCTGACACACGAAATTCTGATTACAAACACATGCAAATCACATCTAGCCTGGTGGCTTCAGACTTGCAACCTTTCCAGCGGAAGACCATTTGTGCTACCCACGACAACCACGGTGACCACGGACGCTTCCCTGATAGGGTGGGGGGCATCTTTCAGGGACAGACAGTCCAAGGCGAATGGACCAATTTAGAGTACAATCTGCACATCAATGTTCTAGAGTTGAGGGCAGTGTTTCTAGCGTTGCAACACTTTGCTCCCCTTCTTCCTCTAGGGACTATTGCAGTTCAGACAGACAACATGTCTGTAGTCTGGTACATAAACAAGCAAGGGGGAACCAGGTCTTATCAGCTATGCAGGAGGCCATGAGAATTTGGCAATGGGCGGAGTCCACGGGTCGCTTTCTGATCGCAACGCACATCCCGGGGTCATCCAACGTCATAGCCGACAGGCTGAGCAGAGCAATCCTGTTGCCTCACGAGTGGTCCCTCAAACAGTCAGTTGCGAAGAAGATTTTTCGCAAGTGGGGCCAGCCTTCCTGTGATCTTTTTGCGTCTCCAATGAACGCCAAATGCAGGAGCTACTTTGCCCTATTACCCCCTCCAGGGGAAGTCCCCAGGGAAGCGCTGGTACACGATTGGCCCCCGGGTCTCCTGTACGCTTTTCCTCCCTTTCCCCTGATTGCAAAGTTTCTGCAGAAAGCCAACAACCTACAAAGGACTATAATCCTCATTGCCCCATTCTGGCCTCGTCAAATTTGGTTCCCCTTTCTTTTGCAACACCGCATTCGGGGACCTTGGATCCTGGACCCAGAGCCAGATCTACTGACTCACTCGTCAGGGGTTCCTCACCCCTCACTCGAATCACTCCATCTAGCAGCTTGGCTGCTCCTTCCTTTAGCCAGGTCTGATTCTCTTACACCGGCAGTTCAGAATATACTAGTGGCTTCTCATAAAGCTTCTACTACAAAGACCTACACTAGTAAATGGAAACGTTTTGTCTTCTGGGCAAACTCACATCATTTGGACCCTGTCATAGCTCCGTTAAACAAGATCTTGGAGTTTTTAACAGAATTGTTCCATCAAGGAGCTTCTCCTGCCACTTTGAGTGCAATTGGCTGCCATTTCCAACTTTCATGTGGAGGAATGTGGGGCACCTATTATGGCTCACAGACTTTGTAAGGCCTTTTTAAAAGGATCTTTCCATATTAGACCACCAGTTAGAGCCCCTACATCACCTTGGAATCTGAACCTTTTACTATCTAAATTGATGTTGCCCCCTTTTGAACCAGCCTCCTCTTGCCCATTGAAGTATTTATCGTGGAAGACTCTCTTCTTGGTAGCCATTACATCCGCTAGGCGTGTGTCTGAGCTTCAGGCTCTTTCTATTAAACACCCTTATTTGATCTTTCACTCTGACAGAGTGTCTCTTCGCACTAATCCTTCCTTTCTCCCCAAAGTTTGCTCTACCAATAACATTAATCAGTCCATTGAATTACCTACCTTTTTCAAGAATCAGTCTAATAAGTTAGAGTATATGTTACACAAATTGGATGTCCATAGACAACTCAGGTTTTATTTGGATAGAACAAAGGATCACAGGAAATCTGATCAACTTTTTGTAGCCTTTGCTGACAGCAGGAAAGGTGTAGCGGTTACTAAACGAACTCTTTCCAAATGGCTAACTGATTGTATTATATACGTTTATGATTCTTCAAATCAAACTTCATCTGTCAAACCTAAAGGACATTCTACAAGATCAGTGTCTACATCCCTGGCTCATGCAGCTCGCCTACCATTAGACACGATTTGTGCAGCTGCTACTTGGGCTAAACCACATACATTCATCTCTCATTACAAAGTGGACAGGGTTTCTAGGGACAGGGCAACCTTTGGTTCCACTGTGCTCAAGAACGTTCTCCTGTGAGTTCCTCAGGAACATGGAGCTAGGCGCTACCCATGTAAGAACAAGCGGCGGATTGAACATTCTCACATATAGAAGTTATGTCCTTACCATAACGTTCCATGTGGAGTGTTCATCTCGCCTTTGTTCTTACATTCCCACCCTCCCACCCTCAGGAAGAACGTTCAATTTGGTGCCTGGTCTGGAGTATTCTCCTTCTGCATTCGCAGTGGTTGTATATGTATGATGTACATGTGTGTATATATATATATATATATATATATATATATATATATATATATGATAGATGATTTCTTGCTTTATGTAATTTTTGGCATGAGTGTGCTCTCTCTGACTGCTGGTTTGCTTGCAAACTAGATCTGAGGTAAAGGCAGAGGGGGATTGTGGGTATTAGGTTGTCTCGAGCTTCTTCTCGATGCAGAGCTTGCAAGCGGCCGACACGGAGCCGAGGATTGGCTCCGAACCCATGTGTAAGAACAAAGGCGAGATGAACACTCCACATGGAACGTTATGGTAAGGACATAACTTCTATTTTCCGGAAGTTTCAGTCTTATTGCAGACAGTCTGAGCAGGAACATTTTGATGCCTCACGAGTGGTCCCTCAATCCTTTAATAGCAGATCAGATCGTCCGTCGTTGGGGCAGGCCTTGCTGCGACCTATTTGCTTCTCCCCTAAACAACAAATGCAGAAGCTATTTTGCCCTAACCCCCCCCCCCCTCAGGGGGAGTCACCAAGGGATGCTCTGATGCACGATTGGGCCCGGGTCTGCTGTATGCCTTTCCCCCTTTTCCCCTCATCCCGAAATTTCTTCAGAAAGCTCAAAGGTTAAGAAACATACTGATCCTCATTATCTCTTATTGGCCCTGTCAAGTCTGGTTCCCTTTCCTATGGCCTCACCTGATTCACAGCCTGTGGATCCTGGATCAATCCCAAGGTCTGCTATCTCATCCTCAGGGACTGATTCACCCCAATTTCAACAGCCTTAAACTCACAGCTTGGTTTCTCCACTTCCGATGATTGCCAGGCTACCTGATATTTCATCCCCTGTTCGCAAGATTCTTCTGGCTTCGCACAAACCTTCCACCAGAAAAGTTTATTCTAATAAGTGGACTAGGTTCTCTAGATGGGCCAAAGAACACACAGATCCATTTTCCATGCCTATTCAGAAGATCGTACAATACCTGACTACCCTATTTGCACACAGGAGCTTCCGCATAGACAATTACAGTGCATTTAGCAGCTATTGCAAATTTTCACAATGGAATTGACAATTCATCTGTTATGTCACACCAACTGTGCAAGACCTTCATGAAAGGAGTATACATATTAAACCTCCAGTCAAGCCTCCTGTAGAGCCATGGGACTTGACTTTGGTGCTTCAGTCATTAAGTCCTCCTTTCGAGCCTTCTAACTCCTGTGATATAAAACTTTTGTCCTGGAAAACTCTGCTTCTAGTAGCCCTTACCTCAGCGAGAGTTGCAGGCCTTGAGTGTCAAGAGACCTTACTTGATTTTTCATATGGAATGAGTGTCCCTATGTACTGACCCCTCCTTTTTGCCCAAGGTCATTTCTGGGTTTTCCATTAATCAATTTATTGACCTACTGGTTTTCTTTCCTCACCATTCAAATAGAGGGGAATACCTTCTGCATACCCTCAATGTACATAGGCAACTTCATTTCTACTTGGACAAAACTAAATCTTTCAGAAAAACAGATCAATTGTTTGCGGCTTTTGCAGGACCCAGATTGGGTAAGCCTGTTTCCAAAATGACTATCTTCTTGGCTCAGAAACGCCATTACTTTCATCTACCATCAGAACAAAATGTCATTACCTTCCAAAATAAAGGCTCACTCTACTAGATTGATGGCTACTTCAGTGGCTTTTCATTCCAGAGCCTCTGTGGATGATGTCTGCACAGCAGCCACTTGGGCAAGACCTCATACCTTTATCACTCATTACAAATTGCATTTGCCCTCCAGAAGACAAGCATCTTATGGTTCTATGGTGCTCAGGAATGTCCTTCCTTAGGACCACCCAGGACGCAAGTAGCTGGGGACTCTGTCCTAACAATAAGGAATGACTAAAGATGTAAATCATCAGATAAAGAAGTTGCGTCTTACCATAACGTTACATCTGTGTTGTAGATCTTTATTCATTCATTACTTCCCACCCTCCTTCTCCATGCCTGGACTCCTGGTGGACTTTAGGATTTGCTCATCAGTTAAGGTATCTACCCAGCCAGAGCCTCCTACTATCACTATTATTACTTCTATACTGTAATGGGCAAACTCGATCTGAAGAGACAGAGGGGCATTGTGGGTAGATCTTAGCTGAGAGTTTTTGGCTGGCGCGAGCTTGGTAACTGCTGTGTCTGTTCCGAGGACAGAACCAAAGTCCTGACAGTAATGAATGAATAAAGATCTACAACCCAGATGGAACGTTATGGTAAGACATAACTTCTTTTTATTTATTTTCCTTAAAACCATAATAAAATGTCTCCAAGTGATTAAAATAGCAAATGCGCTCTTAATTCCAAAAATTAAGGAAAAAGTTGTGTAGGCTCACATTGTGTGATAATCTTTCCAGAACAATTCTAAACTATGGTAAAAGCACACTGTAAAATTGTTAAAAACTCTAAAAATAGGAAGATAGGAACAAAGGTGGTCTATAGTTTAGCAGCCCTTAGTTTTAATAACGGGGCAATAGAAATATTCTCATTTAAACCAGAGGCTTAAGCAGCGTCCAAGGTCATCTGCCAAAATAACTCACGATATTCAAGCCTGGTTTCCCATGGAGGCCCTCTAACATCAGGAAGAACAGTCTCAAGAACAAAGAAAGAAAAACTTGCACGTTCACACATCAAACTGTTTGTACAAAGCATTCTTATCATTCCTTGTCCTAATGTACAAATGCTCGTAAATACATTTTTTTAATTTTCATTCAGTCTTGCCCACATAAAAGGCTCCGCAGAGCCCACAGGTCACTAAATATACCAAACCACTAATGTTACAATTACAGTAACTCGTTCCGTAGATCATCTTGTTCCTACTAGGAATTGGTATATTATCAGTGTTTGTAATGTAGGCACATTATGAGCATGCTCCACACCTATATGTTCCTTTCTTATTGACATTAATTCCTCTCATATCCAACTTAGAACCTTCAAAAAGTTCTTACAGGTTCTTCCCCTTTTTAAAAATAATTTTCATGGGATGTTCTTCGTGTTTCACTGTTGCAGTTATCACATTTGGGTTATCTGCTTGCAGTAGCCCTCAGTCGACCTGATGAACAAATTCTTTGGTCCTGCGTCGGTTGCTGTCTCTTCTTCCATGACGTCAGGTCGTCAGGGGTATAAAACATGCAGCCGACACCATTACATCAATCTTTCTTGCTGTGCGGTGCCCGAAGCAGAAGCAGTTCACAAGTGCCGGTCAGCAGACTCCTGAAATTTTCGTTTTTGAGTTTCAGAACCGAAGTCTTCAACTAAAAGCTAAGTACCCCGTTGGGGAAACTTTTTCTTGCCCATATGTTAAAGTATCAGCGGCATATTACTGGATTGCTTAAACAGAAAATGATGATTCCTGATTGTGCTGAAAATAAGGATTTACAGAACTTAATGCATTCTGCTGAACAAGTTGGAAAACATACTTTGCATTGTGGTTTTGATTCACTAGAGGCAGCAGGGCTGCTGTCACTGGGTCTGTACTTAGAAGGCATGCATGGCTTAAGGAGCAATCCTTGCCAGATCATGTTAAAGCTAAATTATTGGATGCACCCTTAAATCAGGACGGCCCATTTGGCATTAAGACAAAAGAAGTTCTTAAAAAGATGGAGGAAAAAGCTAAACCTATGCAAACTGTTAGATTTCTTACAAGTACAACCTCCAAGGTTTAGTAGGCATTGGCCTTCTAAGAATTGGTCCTTTCCTGCCTCTTCCAGACCTTCTCAGTCCAAACCCAGACCCAGCAGAACACCCAGGTTTCAGTCCCAGGGTACGCACAGAATTAAGCAGTGGGGGGGGGGGCCCACTTCCAAATCTGGTAGTAGTAAAACTCCCTCCTGTGGTAAACTGTCTCAATTACTTCTTTTTAAAACTTCCAAGCACTTCTCAACTGACTGCCCCTTTGGGGGGAAAGATTGCTCTTCATGCAAAAAACTGGGAACTCATTACCCAGGATAAATGGGTTTTAAATGTAGTGTCCCAAGGATACAGATTTCACTTCCACACATTACCAACCCCAAAACTGTTGGTCAGATCTACCCCCAAATCGGTGGGTAGAGGCTCAAAAGCAAGTACCCTCTCTCTTAAGCATAAAGGCTATTCAAACTGTACCAGAAGAGGAAAAGGGACAAGGTTTCTACTCAAGACTTTTCCTGGTACCCAGAAAAGACAATGCATGTCGTCCTATCCTGGACCTGTCTATTCTAAACGCCTTTTTGGTGATTCCAAAATTCAAGATGCTGACTCCTCACCAGTTGCTTCTTATGCTAGGCAAAGATGCCTGCTTGGCAAAACTCGATTTAAAGGAAGCATACCTGCACATCCCAATTAGGGAATCTTGCAGAAGATACCTACACCTCAAAGCAGGCTACACGCGCTATCAGTTCTTTGCACTGCCCTTTGGCTTATCTACTGTGCCCAGGATATTCACAAAGTGCCTAGCTCTAGTCATTGCATTTTGCAGGCAAAGAAATATTCAAATATACCCATACCTGGACGATTGTCTAATTCAGGCAGAAAGCCAGGACATACTTTTGAATCATCTGGCATTTGTGCAAAGGGTGCTAACTTGTCTAGGGTACACCATAAATGAAAAGAAATCACACCTGGTAACCTGTCAACAAATTATATTCCTGGGAGAAACCTTGAATACATCTTCCCAGATGGCTTTCCTCATGCCAGAGAAACAAATTCATTTGACAACCTACTTCAAACTAGTGGCCATGAAAACCCTGCTATCTGCAAGGCAAATACTGGTTCATGGCCTCTTGCATTCTTCTAATTCCATATGCAAGACTGCACATGAGGAAACTACAATGGTATCTAAAAAGCCTATGGTGTCAACATTCTCAGGATCTAGAAGCAATGATTCCTATCATACCTTGCCTACGCCTGGAGTTCCTTTGGTGGGCAGAGGCCTGCCACCAAAACAGGGGACTACCATTCAATCTACCCCCTGCCGCCCAAACCCTAACAGACACATCAGACTATACATGGGGGGGGGGCTTACCTGGCAGGGAAGTGCATTCAGGGCAAATGGAACCCAAGTCAAATGCACCTGCATATCAATCAAAAAGAAATGTTAGCTGTGCAGAATGCTCTGACTGCCTTCAAGGACCACATTCTTCCAGGACAATTAATGGCAAAGACAGACAACACCACTGTTATGTGGTACATAAACAAGTAGGGGGGGTACCCATTCTTACCCCCTCTGCAGACTAGCCATGGCATTGTGGAACATAGCCTTGAGCTACCAAGTGCATCTACAAGCTCAATTCCTGCCAGGAAAACTAAATACACTGGCAGACTGACTAAGCAGAAACCTCGTGGACCCACACGAGTGGAAACTGGAGCCAAAGATTTTCAACATGTGGACAAACAAATGGGGGAGCCCTGGTATAGACCTGCTCGTCTCCCCCCAGAACTACCAATTGGACATATTTTGCACAAGGACTCCCCACAAACAAGCT